>NC_085844.1:247366184-247966184 GCF_035594765.1 Anolis carolinensis | reverse complement strand
TAAGGAGACCAGAAGCTTCGAACAGTGCTCGAGAATAATGCAATGTGTGTGCCCTTTAAAAACCTAAAGGCTATGAACACTAAAATACAATTACATCTAATAATAATAAATGTATTACTGTTAGCCTATCTAAAAATGAATAGGTAAATATCTATTATATTATTTGTATGCCTCTTTTTTTCTCTGAGGGCCTTTCCAGACAATATATCCCAGGATCTGATTCCAGGTTTTCTGTTTATCCCAGATTATCTGGCAGTGGGGATTCATATAATCTAGTTTAAAGCAGAAAACCTGGGATCAGATCCTGGGATATAGGTCCCATCTGGAAGGGCCTGAAAGAGATTTTTATGCCTTTTTCTCTTAATTTGGAAGTGGTGAACAGTGCTTAAAATCATTGCAGTATTCCTTTTAAAAACCCAAAGGCTATGAACACTAAAATAGAATTATGCCTAATGACAATAATAATAAATGTATTACTACTGTCCTAGCGCTGTCTCAGAGCCCTTCTACACAGCCATATAACCCAGAATATCAAGGCAGATAATCCCACAATAACTGCTTTGAACTGGGTTATCTGAGGCCCATTCCACACAGCTGAATAAAATCCCACATTATCTGGTTTGAACTGGAATATATGGTAGTGTGGACTCTGATAACCTAGTTCAAAGCAGATCTTGTGGGATTTTCTGTCTTGATATTCTGGGTTATGTGGCTGTGTGGAAGGGCCCAGAGTCCACACTGCCATATATTCAAAGCAGAAAATGTAGGATTTTATTTAGCTGTGTGGAAGGGGCCTTAAAATGAATAGGTAAAGATCTATTATTTTTTAATGACTCTTTTTCTCTCTGAAAGAGACTGAAAGCTACATGCAGTGTTCAAATCAGCAACACTGTTCAAAACAAAACAATATGTCATTTAAAAATCTAAAAGCTATAAACAATACAGTAGAATTAAGCCTAATAATAGTAACAATTCATTTATTATTAGCCTAGAGATATCTAAAAATAAATAGGTAAAAACTATTATCTATTTAAAACACACAATGCCAATTGTGCGTGTTATGTATGCAATTTAGAGCCTAAAGGTTATAAACAATAAAATAGAATTTGACCTAGAGCTCTCTAAAAATGAATAGGTAAAACCTAGTAAAAATACACAATGCCAATTGTCTTATGTAGTACTTCTATATGTTTCTATATTGTTTCATTGTTATATTGTATTTTAAGAGTATTGAATTTTAATAGGGAAGACTTGTATGCCAATATAGTTATTTGCTCTTCTGCACATTATTTTCAGAATGGGCCAAAGGCACTATATAGTGTCTTGATTATTTTTGATGTAGTTTCCAAAATGAATTTAGTAGATTTTAACTTTGTTTCCACTGTTTTGTGTTACATTCTATTTTAATATCTGTATGTGGTTGACTTTAAATTGCAAATTGTATTGTTTTTAGTGTTGTGGGCTGTTTTGAGTTTTGTTTTAGACAAGAAGATAAAGGTTAAGGTTTTCCCTTTACATTAAGTTTAGTCGTATCCGACTCTGGGGGTTGGTGCTCATCTCCATTTACAAGCCAAAGAGCCGGTGTTGTCCGTAGACGCCGGTTACTTACCACCGGAGCGGTACTTATTGATCTACTCACATTTGCATGTTTTCGAACTGCTAGGTTGGCAGAAGCTGGGGCTAAAAGAGGGAGCTCACTCCACTCCCTGGATTTGAACTGCTGACCTTTCTTTCAGTCAGCAAGTTCAGCACCTCAGCAGTTTAACCCCGCTGTGCCATTAGACAAAAAAGTGGGATATAAATAAATATAATATTTGAATTCTTGGGGTACATTCTGTCTAAACTACATCACGGTAATGTGTCAAAATGTAATTGATACTGGTTTTTTTGTATTGGAGTTTCGTTTAAGAGAAGAAAGTGGGATATAAATACAACAAAAAGAAGTTCCAAATTCATGGGATCTATTCTGTCTAATCTACATTCCAGTAATGTGTCAGAAAATATTTTCTACCTCCTGTATGACAATGGTTCTATGGCAACTTGCAAGGTTTCTCTTTTCACTCCTGAAACTTATTGCTGATTCTGCATTTGATTATTATGAGGATGCTGTTGGCCGATAGAATTTTTATCTAATCTACAGTAAATTTTTATATTGTTATTTTTGTTTGAGGTGTTGTGTTGTATCTGAATGCTACTGTGTTTTAATGGTATTGAATCTCAATGAGGAAGATCTGCATTCCAATTACTTTATGTTGTATGTTACCTTGTATTGTATGCAAATGGCCAATGGTTTAGGCTTTTATTCAGGGCCTTGTGGTGAAGCGAGGTTGGGGCTCAGCTCTTCGGTACCCTCAATGCAGCCACCTTTAAACTTAGAGAAAGTCTTCTCTTTTCTTCAAATACTTTTCATGGGGGGTTTCCAGTTAGAAAAGGAAGTAGTTCTGCCCCCTCTCAGCTATACATTCCCGCCCCAAAATGTATACAACTACTATAACAGCAACAGCATGCCAGTATAAATCACAAACATCCGTGCACTGCTTGTTCCCACTGTTTGAAGCAAAGTTGCAGACTTTACTTAAAGTTCTTTTGTCATCTTGCAACACTTCTCTAACATTGAAAACTGTCATATTAACCCTATTAACCCTTTTGGGGAAAAAATTCAACCCCTCCCCCAAATTAGAGACTGTTCGTGAAATATAAATTATTTGAGGGACATATTCAGAGGAGATTGCTCTCCATTAGGGTGACTTTCAAAGAAGTAGCCCTATTAGGCTTTTGCAGCATGAAAAGGAGGAAAGGGATGTGAGAGGACGAAGAGAAGATCAAGAAGAAAGAAAGAAAAGTGTCAGCATTTTAAAGAGTATTTTATCATAATATTTTGTGGATATAAACCAGCTACTTCAAGAAATGGGTTTATGTCCACAAAAGCTTATCCTATCATAAAAACAATTTAATCTTAAAGGTGCTGCCACTTTTTTTTGTTCTGCCTTCCCTCCTTTCTTTCCATTAGGGGTGGAAGATAGATCCCAGCATGAGTCTTTTTGCCTTTCTTCCCAACATTCTTCATTCTAATGAGGGATGCCTTTCTAATGAAGGATGTTGGATGTTATTTTTCTGAGATAGGAATTGAGGCATCTTTAGATAGAGATTTGCTGGGGGGGGGGCGGTCTTTTGGTAGTAGTGTTAGTGAGAAAGGAAAATAATAATAATAACTTTATTTTTATACCCCGCCCCATCTCCCCGAAGGGGACTCGGAGCGGCTTACATGGGGACCGAGCCCGAAACATACAGCAATAAAATGATAAAACACTTATTCCAACAGTAAAACATCAATATCAATAAAACCATCATAAAAATCAACATACAGCATAAAATATTAAAAACAGAAGACTAAAACAAGGATCTGGGCCAAAGTGCAGAATATATCAAAATGGGAGAGGTAGTTTCTCAGTCAAAGTAGTCCATAAAGTGCAAAGTAGTAGTGGCAGAATATCCTGTAGTTGGATGGGCAGATAGTTCAACCTAATAATTAATCGTCGAAGGCCTTTTGGAAGAACCAGGTTTTTAGGCTCTTCCGGAAGGAGAGGAGGGTAGGGGCCTGCCTGATCTCCCTGGGGAGCAATTTCCAAAGTCGGGGGGGCCACGACAGAGAAGGCCCTCTCTCTCGTCCCCACCAACTGCGAAGGTGGTGGAAGCGAGAGGAGGGCCTCGCCCGACGAGCGAAAAGAACGTGCAGGTTCATAGGGGGAGATGCGGTAAAGGTAGGTGGGTCCCAAGCCATTTAGGGCTTTGTAGGTAATAACCTGCACCTTGAATTGGGCCCGGAAAGTAAACGGCAGCCAGTGGAGCTCCTTAAACAGAGGCGTAGAACGCGCCCTGTAATTCGCTCCGGTTAAAAGCCTGGCTGCCGAACGTTGTACTAATTGTAATTTCCGGGCCGTCTTCAAAGGCAGCCCCACGTAGAGCGCATTGCAATAATCCAGTCTAGAGGTAACTAAGGCATGGACCACCACGGTCACGAGGTATGGTCGCAGCTGGCGCACAAGTTTATTTACAGAATTTATATTTATATTCCGCCCTTCTCACTGCGAAGGGGACTCAGAGAAGGGCGGAATATAAATATAAATGCTGTAAATAAACTTGTGTGCCAGCTGCGACCATACCTCGAGAAGTCTGATCTGACCATGGTGGTCCATGCCTTAGTTACCTCTAGACTGGATTATTGCAATGCGCAGTAATAAGTTTTAGTTGTGCAAAGGCTACCTACAGTATGCCTGAACTTGGGTGAGTCACACCTGTGGTTTTTTGTTTATTGTTTTGCTATGGATTTTAAATAGATGCATAAAGCCTTGTCCACCTGTGGAAGATGAGGTAACAGAACTGTGGGGTTATAGAATGGAATCTATCATGTCACACTGCAGGAAAGAATGTCAACTTTGAAGTGTTCCCTACTTAATAAACTTTCTGTAACCATTTTTCATTTGAAGTAGCTATTTTGTCACAGGTAAATATTTTAAAACGTTTACTCCTTCTGAAGTAGAATTTGCTTTTCATAACTTTATAACTCTATTACCAGGTTCTTGTCTCAGTATACTACAGTAGAGGAGACTGATCACAAGAGAGACGTGTTCTTTTCCCATCACAGGTATAATTACCAGCTATCACATGAATAGGGCGAAAAGAGATTAGGAGATGTAGTAAAATAACTTCAAAAATATGCTCCTTCTCCCTTTTCTACCACTAGCAAATAGATTTCTTCTCATATTTAGTTTTTAGTTGCTGCAAAAGAATGGCCAAGTCCCCAGAGTATGGTTGGTCTCTCCTGGTAGCTATGAGGTATACCATACTATTTCCATACTGCTGCTTATGCAAGTAGCAGTGGCTTGATCATACAATACTAAATAAATGAATCTAGTATGACCCTCTCATATCTATAGAACTGGTAAACACTGGTTTGTTGATCAGCATCCAACAAAATATGTTCTTTAGGCATTTTCTTGGTGCTCCAGACCAATTTTGTGATATTCTTGGGCTGAGAGGCCTTCATTTTAATAGGGTTTGGTATTATTCACAATTTTGCATATCCATTCTAGGTCTGAGTACACATTCCCCTGCAGATACAAGGATTGTATTGTAATGGTCTTCCTATTTCTAGAACAGGCAGTAGAAGGGAGACCCTGGGAAAGTTACGCTTTAGACTTGTTTCCAGAATTTCTCAATTAGCATGTACATATTGACAGGGATAATCTGAGAATTGTAATCCAAAAATAAAAGTAGAAGTTTTATGTTTTACGGGCCCCAGCTGAGCTCTTTTTCTTTTCTGTTTACCTTTTTAACCACAAAACAGCCTGCTTAGTTCAGATCAAAGATGTATGTGTAATACTCCCACAGTGGCCAGTAGACCCTATGGGATCTTCAGTTAGAATACGAATAAAATAGCACCCTCCCACTTATGTTCCATGACTACTGTGAACATACTGTCTCAGCACATATATATAACTATTGTGGCTAGTAACTGTTGATATCATCTGCCATTATTTTATGAGATCCCCTTTTAAAGTCATCCAAATGAATGCTTGCCATTACATCTTTTAATAACATCTTTTTGCATCCCTTGAAAGCTTAGATGTTGAGATAGGATTGTGCAAATGAGACTTGTCTTGCTGTGAAAGCTGTCTCCAGATGTGGAAAGCATGATGGCAAAGTGAGAAATACTGTCACTGATAGCTGTGTGTCCACCTGTATGAGAGGAATGGACTGAACCCTTTAGTTCTATTGCCTTTTCCTTAGCCAACCTATAGTGACATCATATGTAGGTTTCTAGGCCACTCCACCTTTGAGAGGAAGGCGGGATTTATGTATTTATCTTCTTTTTTGGATTTGAGCCTGGCTCCTAATTCTCTTACTTAATAGGTCTGAGAGGGAGAAACTACATGGATAACTCGTGGCTTCTCATGACTTTTCAGGAGTCGTGAGAACTAAAAAAACCTTTGATTTTTTTACAAGCAGACTTGAATCCCTTATGACATTGGTGACTTTAATGATGAATTAGTTATGTTCAGAAAGTCTTCACACAGCAAAGCAAGTGAACATGGTTTTCCAGAATACTTTTCAACGTCCATTTGGCCTGGGCAGCCAAGCAAGGAAAAGCCCTAGGAAAATTAGATGTTCAGCATCAACAGTTATTTGCACAGAAGAGGTTTATTCCCTGAGGAGTACTTTCTTTCTTGCTGCTGATGTAAGTTAGATTTTACATTCTTGATTAGAATCATTAGTTGCTCCAGAATGGAGTTGCACAAAACAATCTGAGCTTTTAAATCCCTTCTGTGTAGACCAAATCAAGCCTAAGTTACTCATAAAGCCCACAGTGTGTGTTACATCCTCACTATGTAACAGATTGCCTGCTAATAAGCATGGGAAGCTTTGTGCTGAATAAGCTTTAAAGCAAGGGGTTGGGTGATGCTTTTGTAGCTTTTGGGCTGCCTCATAATCCAGAATGTAACTCAGCTAGACCTGCAAATAACTGCCACTCTTATCTATGAATTCTATCCATTTTATTAAGAAGAACTGGCAGCTGGAGCCTAAGTAGGGAGCCCCCATCAAATCAAGGGCATTATTTTCTGTTTTGATCTCATGTCTGTACTGTGTACTTTAATATGTATTTTATAGAAATGCAGTTTTAATGTTGATCTTTTATAGAAATATTTATATTTGTTGAATTTTTGCAATGCTTGTTTTGTAATTGTGTTGTAACCCTCAAGCCACAGGGAGAGGCAAGTAAGAAATAAAATAATTATTATTACTGACACAAAGACAAGAGCATGATACAGCAAACGAGATATACCATATATACTCAAAGATAAGCCAAGTTTTTCAACCCTTATTTATGAGCTGAAAAAGCCTCCCCGGCTTATATTCGTGTCAAGGTCAAGCCAGCGGTGGAGCCTGGAGGCCACAGTATATTTTCTTTTCCAAAACCTGCCCTCTTCGCTTCTCCTCCCAGGATGGCTATCTTATTATTTTGAGAGAGAGAGACAGACAGACAAGAAGCGAATGTTTTCTAAAGCGAAAGGACACTGAGAGAAACCATTACAAGCCAATTACATGGGTAGAAGGGGGAGAAAAAAAGATATTCTTGCAAATGTGCACGATTCATTACTATTACTGTTATTATTATTACTAGTACTACGATTATTGCAAGAACATTTGAGTCCAAAGGGAGGAAAGGAGGGAAAAGAGAGCAACAGAAGGTGTGTATTTCTTTTTATTCCTAAGGAAACAAAAATGGGGTGGGTTTTTTTGGGACGGGGAGAGAAGTTTTGAAAAGCCTTTTCTGGCTACTTTTAGAGTTTGAAAAAGGGAGAAAAAAAAGAGGTGGGAAAGGGCAGGAGAAAAGAGGACAAAGTTGTTTTTAGGGGGACTTTGCTTGCATTTCTTCCTTGGGTAAATGCATGCCCCAAAGCTTCTAAATATGTATATAGATGTTCCCCCTACAAATACATTAATATATGAATTTTCTCCTCATATGTTTACAGGTCTTTGCAAATCCTATGTAAATATAGATAACTAGAGATTTCCATGTACCTGTATATCTGTTTCTATATGTATACATTAATTTTATATATGAATTTTATATGAATTTTACCCTCACATGTTTGCAAGTGCAGAGGCAAAATGCGCATAAGGGCTTGGAAATATTGCAGGAGGAAAATGCAGATAGAGAGAGGATTTGCAAAGGTTTCAGGGGGAAATACACATGTGAAATTAGTATATATAATGATAGATCTATATCTAGCCCTGCATTGTTTATGTAGGCATTATATGTTTGCCTGTTACTATGTTGGAAGCTGGCCTGAGTTCCCAGGGGGAGAGAGATAGGGCAGGGTACAAATGAAGCTGTTGTTGATGATGATGATGATGATTATAAAGTTACTGTTGCTTTTCCACTTATAGAGTTAGTTTACTGTTTTTCTTTGAAATACAGTAAATATTCAAAACATTTAATCCACTGATGCCTCAATTAATGTAATTTTATTGGTATCTAATTTTATTTTTGAAATTTACCAGTAGCTGCTGCATTTCCCACCCTCGGCTTATACTCGAGGCAATAAGTTTTCCCAGTTTTTTGTGGTAAAATTAGGTGCCTCGGCTTATATTCGGGCTGGCTTATACTCGAGTATATACGGTATATGCTGGATTTCATATATATATCTCGTTTGCTGTGTCATACTCTTGTCCTTTTGTCAGTAATAAGAATTTATTTCTTACCCACTTCTCCCTGCGGCTCAAGTGTTACAACACAATTAAAAAACAAACATTGCAAAAATTCAACAAATGTACATATTTCTATAAAAGATCAATATTATTATTACTGGGTTCAACAATCTTCAACAACGCATTATTACTATTAATATTATTACTGTTATATGACTAATATTTATAATGTAGTAATACTGACATCAAGCTAATCATAAAAGCACTAAATTATGTAGAAGCTTTCAAGCTATTTAAATTTTTTTCACTATGCACAGTCTTACAAAACAAACAAGGGTAAAGGATACTTTTTTCATGAAGTCACACCTGTATGTGGCTTTGTGAGATGTAATATGAAAGATAAGTCTGGCTTTCTTAAATTGGACTCATTAGATATCCTAAAAGTGTATCGTCTCAGCTCAAGTTACTCTTGGGCCTACTGGAGTTGTGGGGAATGCCATTCAGATTCTTTTCTCCATTTTGAAAATTCAAGATCCCTACATGTAAATTCAAAACTGTTAAGATATTAGGTGAACTTTTATCAATATTTGAGCATGGTTTCAGTTGATGTATTGGCAATAGGAATTGCTCCTTTTGGTGAGATGTGACATAGGTATACTATGTCTTACAACCAGTTAATTGTCTCTACCTGCCCTTTTGCATGACTCCCAAGTTGCCTCTTTTTTTATTCTGTAAGATCAATGTTTTCCACCAGTTTACCATAAATGGCATCACCAGGTAAAACAGTGAATATAATTTATCAATAGACAAAGTTAAAAGACCCCTGTAGTGCAGTTAAGACATTTAGAAGTATTCTGCCCCTAATTACAGGATTGTTCATACACACAAAATCAGTATTCAGTATTTCAGTTTTTGCATAGACTATGACCACACATATTTTCTGGTGGCTAAGGGCCTAAATGTAAGGGCTAGTCATAGCTAAAATAGATGTATTGAATCAATGGATTTTCCCCAAGTGTTGATTTACCATCCAGTCATTAAAATTCTGGATTCCAGGTCCAAATTCCACAGCCGCCAGGATACCCACTGGGTGAGTGACCTTGGGCGAGTTGCACACTCTTAAGCCTCCAAAAATCCCATGATAGCTTTGCCTTAATTTGCCACAAGTCAGAAATAACTTTTAAAAATGATGGACTGATTCAGTGTTGCCTAAATACCCTAAAAGCACCAGGTCCTACCTGACTTTGGAAGCAAAGCAGTATCAGCCCTAGTTAGTGCTACAATGGGAAACTGCCAAAGAATACACAGTGCTGTAAGCTGTATTTCAGAAGACAGGATTGATACAACCATCTCTGAATACTCCTTCCCTAAGAAAATCTTTTATAGTTCATGGGGTTGCTATGTCAAGGACAGAACGCCACAAGATTCAAAGTAACAGAGTTTATTAGATTACAGAACTCAAAAATGCCCGTAAAACACAAGGGCCAGGCAGTTTTTGCCTTTAGGAGCAAAAAGGGGCAAAAGTAAATGTTCAAAAGATAAACCGGATTAAACCGGAGTTTAATCCGGGTAAAAACAAACTGCTTGCTTCAGCCTGGGTATAAACGAAACGAAAGCCAAGGAACAAAAGATACAAAGAATGCAACTAATTGGCAGCAGATTCCTCTCTGCTGCCAACACTGTGCTTAGAGTAACTTGCGTCGCTCCCCCACACACACACAGCAGACAGGATCTCCAACACGAGTAAATCAGCCAAGGATTGTAGCAGTTGAGTAGACCAGTTCCGTTCCGTAGATCAAAGCCAGAAGCAGACGTTTGTAGTTTTTCCAAGTCCAAGAAGGGGGGAAGACAAGCCGTGGTCAGTTCAGTCCGAGTTCTCAAAGCAGGAGATGGCGTCCGTCAAGAAGACGACGGAAGGTCAAGCTAATAAGAGTAAGCACAGGTTTGCACAAACAAATGCCCACACAATCCCTCCCGCCGTCTGACCCTGGATTCCAATCAACTTACGTCACAGCACAGGAAAGCACACAAGTCTTCAGGGAAGCGTCCCACACACATACGGATCCCAAGCGTTTGCCCAGATTACCTTGCCCAACGCAATTTGCAATTGCTCTCAAGCCCCATTTTATGCCAGTTACAAATCTTCATCACTGTCAGCTGTCCTCCTTAACCCGGGCGTTTCCTCATCACTTTCCTCGTCAGAGCTGGAACACCTCTGACTACGCCCAACAGCATCTCCAGCTGTGGATCCCGTCCCATCCCTCCAGCTAAACCATGGGTCTAATCCTGAAGGTCCCCATTCATCTTCTGTCCCATCATGGCCAGTGGCACCCACTTCCTCCCTTACCCGAGTCCAATCCATCTCATCCTCCTCTGAGCTAACCAGCCCCTCCTCCATTCTCTCCGTAAACCCTTCGAAAGACTCCTCGTCAGATGGTGCTGCAAATATGTCTCGCAGTCTTTTTCTCTCTCGCTCCTCGAGAGTATCTGACTCTCGAGGAGTCTTACGCCCACGTCTGTCAGTAACAGAGCCATGAGGCTCAATCATAACACTATCCCCTCTCACAAAGGCCTCCTCCCCCGATGGCGGAGAAGTGGCAGTGATACCCTCCGCTATAGCACCACGACGACTAGAGGTATCAAGTTTCAACAGCGAACGATGAAAGACTGGATGGACCTTTAAACTAGACGGTAAACGCAAACGAAACGCAACAGAAGAAATCTTTTTAACGATAGGAAAGGGACCCAAATACCGAGGCGCAAACTTTCCCCCAGCCTGTTTAATATGTTTGGAAGATAACCACACCAAATCCCCTTCTTCCAACTCCTCCCCTGCCTGCCTGTGGCGGTCAGCCTGAGTCTTCTGCGTTGCCTTAGCTTCCAACAGTAAGCGACGGGCAACATCATGCAATGCAGCCATTTCCGAAGAGCGGTACACAGGGTCCGAAGAGACCACATTGGTCGACGGCGCCACACCTCCCCGTGGGTGAAAACCATAAGTTAGCTCAAATGGCGTATGCTGACTAGACGTGTGCACCGCATTGTTGTAAGCAAATTCCGCCACCGGTAACCACTTTACCCAAGCCGTGGGTTGATCTAAACAAAAACAACGCAGATACTGCTCTAAGAGCCCATTAACCCGTTCCGACTGTCCATCCGTTTGCGGATGGAAAGCTGAAGACACGTTTAACTTAGTCCCCAAACACTCATGGAAGTGTTTCCAAAAGCGTGACACAAATTGCGGAGCCCTATCTGAAATAATCACCTCGGGTGCTCCGTGCAAACGATAGATGTGCTTTGTAAATAGTAAGGCCAACGTAGGGGCCGCCGGAATGGTTGAACAAGGAATAAAATGAGCCAGTTTACTAAATAAATCCACCACCACCCAAATACAAGTATAACCCCCAGACTTAGGCAAATCTGAAATAAAATCCATGGAAATGATTTGCCATGGCCTCTCCGGAACAGGTAAAGACGATAACAACCCTCTAGGGCGCCCAACAGGCGTCTTACTCTGCTGACAAACGGCGCAGCTGTCACAAAAGCGCAGAATGTCTTGCCGCATCTTTGGCCACCAGTAGCTCCTGGTGATAAGCTGTACGGTCTTGAACCTGCCAAAGTGCCCAGCCATGGGTTCGTCATGGTGGGCTCTAATCACCTCCAACCTGAGGGTCCCTACTGGTACGTAAACCTGCCCCCTACGCACCAATACCCCGTCTTGATCCTGGAGATGCGGCAGTATGGTACGGTTACCTGCAGAGAGCAGCATCAGTTGCTCCTGAGTCCACACATCATCCTTCTGAGCCTCAAGGATCTGGTCATGTAACCCAAGCTCATTATCTACAACACACAGAGAGGCAGTAGGCAAGATGGTCTGACATACTACCTGCTCATTGGTCTTAAATTCCGGCTTGCGGGATAAAGCATCGGCCCGCAAGTTTGCCTTCCCCTCCACGAACTGCACCTTGAAGTTAAACCTGGAGAAAAACAAAGCCCAGCGGATTTGACGCTGGTTTAACTTCTTTGCTGTTTGCAAGTGCTCTAAGTTCTTGTGATCAGATCTGACCACGATCTGGTGCCGTGCCCCTTCAAGCCAGTGCCGCCACACCTCAAACGCCACCTTAATCGCCAACAACTCCTTCTCCCATATGGTATAGTTCTGCTCGAAGGGTGTTAGTTGCCGCGAGTAAAATCCACAGGGACGCAAAGTCCCTGAGGAATCCTTCTGAGACAATACAGCCCCCAACGCGTAGCTAGAAGCGTCCGCTTCTACCACGAACGGTCTGTCAACATCAGGATGGGTTAGTATGTTGTCCGATTGAAAACTAGACTTTAGTTGTAGAAACGCCTCGTGAGCTTCCCGCCCCCACACAAATGGCTGTTTCTTGCGCAGAAGCTGCGTCAAAGGTACCGTGAGCTTTGCAAAATTCGGAATAAACTCCCGGTAGTAATTAGCGAAACCCAAGAACCTTTGTACATCCTTCTTAGTCTTCAGCTCCTGCCATGAGTTGACGGCGTCAACCTTATGTGGGTCCATTTTAAGTTCCCTACCTGACACTACATGACCTAGGAACTCCACTTCAGGCACATGAAAGACGCACTTGGAAGCCTTGGCGAAAAGCCCATTAGCCCGCAGTCGGTGCAGAACCTGCTTGACATGTTGACGATGTTCTTTCTCGTCCTTAGAAAAAATCAAGATATCATCCAAATAAATCACTAAAAATTGGTCAATTAGGTCCCTGAACACATCGTTCATGAACCTCTGGAATACCGCAGGAGCATTACAAAGCCCAAAAGGCATGACTCGGAACTCGTGGCATCCGAAACACGTGTTAAATGCCGTCTTCCATTCATCCCCTTCCCGTATACGGATTAAGTTATAGGCCCCCCGCAGGTCAAGCTTGGTAAAGACCTTAGCCCCTTGCACCCTTGATAACAGTTCCGAGATTAAAGGCAGCGGGTACCTATCCCGAATGGTGTATTTGTTTAGGATCCGATAATCACAGACCAACCTAAGTTCCCCAGTCTTTTTGGCTACAAAGAATACCGGTGCCGCAGTTGGAGAACTAGATGGGCGAATAAACCCCTTGGCTAAATTTTCATCTAGAAACTCCCGCAAAGCTTGCCTTTCCGGTACAGTCAAGGCATACAGCCTCCCTGCTGGCAGTTTCGCACCTTCTGCCAACTTGATGGCGCAATCATATGGCCTGTGCGGTGGTAATTTGTCCGCTTCTCTTTTACAAAATACATCAGAGAACTCCCCATACTCAGCAGGCACTCCCTCCATATCAGAATGAGTAACATTTAGAGTGCAACAATCCTGCCTCTTTAAGATCACTTTACGTGTTGCCCAATCTACATGTGGGTTTACTACAGCTAGCCAATCCATCCCCAGGATCACATCATATCTAGGCAAGCTCGTAATATCCCACACAAACGTTCCCGTTACTCCCTGCACCTCCCACGTTACTGCTGAGGTTTCATGGTTAACCACCCCAGTCTCCAGCAGTCTCCCATCTGCTCCTTCCACCCACACGTCGCATGCCTTGCGCACTCTAGGAATGCCATGCTTCTTAGCAAACTCAATATCTACATAGGAGACCGTAGCCCCTGAGTCCAGCAGTGCCAAAGTAGAAACAAGTTCCCTTCCCCCAACAGATAATGTAATGGGTACGAAAACATGCTTCCTCCCCTCAGTTGACTGCTTGAGGAGCCCTAGTGCGTTGGACTCACGTCGCACTAGGGCTGGCCTTTTCCCGAAAGCTGGGAAGGTTTCACATTACAATTTTTGGCAAAATGCCCAGCATTCCCACAGTACAAACACAAGCCCAGCTGCCTCCTACGGCTCTTTTCCTCTGTAGACAGCTTTTTAAAGACCCCAAGCTCCATGGGCTCTTCCCCCATCACCACAGGTGCCCTGGTTACATGCATGGGTGGCGCACACATTGCTTTTGAGTGTTTACGAGCCTCGAACCTTGCGTCTAAACGCAGCACCTTAGCTACTAAGGCGTCCCAGCTTTCAGCCGGCTCCAAACGTGCTAATTCATCCTGGAGCATATCACTTAACCCGGCAGTAAATAAAAGCATGAATGCATTTTCCCCCCAATCCAGCTGGTGGCGATACAGGTTAAACTTATTTAAGTAATCCAAAACAGTCCCCTTTCCCTGTTTCAACCGATACAGAGCCCACCCAGCGTTCTCCGTGCGGAGAGGATCCCCAAAAGTATCAGTTAACAACTTTTTGAAATTATTCAAATTGTCCTTGACTGGGTCATTTCCCAAAATTAAATTAGTGGCCCATTGTCCTGCGGGACCGGTCAACAAACTCAAAATAAAGGCCACCTTGCTAGTGTCTGTAGGAAAAGCATGAGCACTGAGCTGAGAAAAATAAAGCTCCACTTGTGCCAAAAAGGTTGGCAACTTGCACCTGGTTCCGTCAAAGCGTTCAGGAGTCAAAACATGTCCTTTCACAGCCTGAGCTGTTTGGATAACGGTAAAAGCCGTTTGCAATTGGTCTACTTTGGCCCTTAACTCATCCATCGTCTTCCTGACGGGTTTATTGCTGCAATAAACTTTTTATTGGCGTTGGGCAATCTGTCAAGGACAGAACGCCACAAGATTCAAAGTAACAGAGTTTATTAGATTACAGAACTCAAAAATGCCCGTAAAACACAAGGGCCAGGCAGTTTTTGCCTTTAGGAGCAAAAAGGGGCAAAAGTAAATGTTCAAAAGATAAACCGGATTAAACCGGAGTTTAATCCGGGTAAAAACAAACTGCTTGCTTCAGCCTGGGTATAAACGAAACGAAAGCCAAGGAACAAAAGATACAAAGAATGCAACTAATTGGCAGCAGATTCCTCTCTGCTGCCAACACTGTGCTTAGAGTAACTTGCGTCGCTCCCCCACACACACACAGCAGACAGGATCTCCAACACGAGTAAATCAGCCAAGGATTGTAGCAGTTGAGTAGACCAGTTCCGTTCCGTAGATCAAAGCCAGAAGCAGACGTTTGTAGTTTTTCCAAGTCCAAGAAGGGGGGAAGACAAGCCGTGGTCAGTTCAGTCCGAGTTCTCAAAGCAGGAGATGGCGTCCGTCAAGAAGACGACGGAAGGTCAAGCTAATAAGAGTAAGCACAGGTTTGCACAAACAAATGCCCACACAATCCCTCCCGCCGTCTGACCCTGGATTCCAATCAACTTACGTCACAGCACAGGAAAGCACACAAGTCTTCAGGGAAGCGTCCCACACACATACGGATCCCAAGCGTTTGCCCAGATTACCTTGCCCAACGCAATTTGCAATTGCTCTCAAGCCCCATTTTATGCCAGTTACAAATCTTCATCACTGTCAGCTGTCCTCCTTAACCCGGGCGTTTCCTCATCACTTTCCTCGTCAGAGCTGGAACACCTCTGACTACGCCCAACAGCATCTCCAGCTGTGGATCCCGTCCCATCCCTCCAGCTAAACCATGGGTCTAATCCTGAAGGTCCCCATTCATCTTCTGTCCCATCATGGCCAGTGGCACCCACTTCCTCCCTTACCCGAGTCCAATCCATCTCATCCTCCTCTGAGCTAACCAGCCCCTCCTCCATTCTCTCCGTAAACCCTTCGAAAGACTCCTCGTCAGATGGTGCTGCAAATATGTCTCGCAGTCTTTTTCTCTCTCGCTCCTCGAGAGTATCTGACTCTCGAGGAGTCTTACGCCCACGTCTGTCAGTAACAGAGCCATGAGGCTCAATCATAACATGCTATGAACTGATGGGTGTTAAGAAGCCACCCAATTGACCCAGTGGCTCTGCTGTAATTAGGGATTATCAATTGTATGTGGACTTTGGAAGACAGGGCAGCAAGCACAAAGATAGGTAAGAAAAGCACAAGGATGGTATCTTACTGAAGTTCAGATCAGTTGATCATAGCAAACATTTTACAGTGCTCTTTTCTGCAAAAACATAATCTCTCCGTATACTTAAATTGTCAGAAGCTCGGTTTTGCAGATGTGAAACCGCTACTTGTGGAATGCAGTTTCTCAGTTTTAGAGATTTGCTGCTATCGGTGTCATTTCTGATGCGGTCAGTCCTTGCTTTTAATTACGAAAGTTGTCAGATGGTCAGAAAGTATGAAAAACAGGTTGAGTGAGAAATGCCCCTTTGAGGTGAGTTAGCATTTCTCTGAGATGCTGTTCACACTATCTTGGGAGGTGGGGAGATGACACAGCATTGAATTTGCAGTTGCTTATTATAGTGCAAACTTAGGAAGCTGCTTTTGGAGTTCTAACAGAAATAAAAATAATCGTTTGAGGGGTTTTATATTTAGTTCAGAACCTAACCGCTTTCAGTGATACTTTACAACATAAAAATGTCAAATAAATCAAATACTTTCCTATCTGTGTGCTTTTGTTGGTGCTCTTGAAGGAGATAAAATAATTAATATTCTCTGCACGTGTAACCTTAATGGAGATTTATTTTAAGATAGTGTAGAGATTGTTGATTCTCTGTGGTGGGTTAGGGCCAAAAATGGATCATACTATTATTTATTTATTTATTTATTTATTTATTTATTACATGATTTATACCCCGCCCTTCTCCCCGAGGGGACTCAGAGTGGCTTACATTCTGCCACGAGGGCCAGCAACAAATATACTATAAAAACAAAACAATTAAAACATGATAAAAACATGATAAAAAGTATACAAAAATTAAAACGCTGCAAAGCAGCGATATTGCACCATCCTCAGTCATTCACTACTGCTACAATTACAGATTTGCGACCCGATTACAACAGCCAATGAGCTTATTCACTGAATGCCTGGGCGCAGAGCCAAGTTTTTAGTTTTCTTCTAAATCCCAGGAGGGATGGGGTTTGCCGGATATCGCTGGGGAGGGAGTTCCACAGCCGAGGAGCCACCACCGAGAAGGCCCTGTCCCTCGTCCCCACCAGCCGCGCCTGCGAGGCAGGTGGAATCGAGAGCAGGGCCTCCCCGGAAGATCTTAAGGTTCTAACGGGCTCATAGGAGGAGATACGTTCGGATAGATAGGCAGGACCAGAACCGTTTAGGGCTTTGTAGGTCAAAACCAGCACTTTGAATTGGGCTCGGTAGCATATCGGCAGCCAGTGGAGCTATGGTCTGAGATGATGCACAGAAGTATTTTGAAGAAAATTTTGTAAGAGAAGGTCATAATGGACCAAAAGGCAAATAAAGATTTATAAACCGCACTGAAGACAAGAGGGGGTCCTCAGCAAATGCTAAATCATATTCATCTTGTTCCTGTGTAAAGATTCAGATTAAGAGCAGGAATAAGTTTTGAAAGAGCTGAAATTTTTTAGTCAAGTTTAGTTAATGGCTCTGACAAGGTAGCTGTTGATATGGTTTGGATTCAGTGCCATCAACATCATAGGCAGTTGACATTGAAAATCAAGACTTAGTGATGTAGACTCTTTAATACCACAATAGTTTAAGGTGCCATAAAGCATGAAAATACTCTTGACACTGGATTCTGTTCAAGAACCAGTTGTGGATATTTCGAGTTGTCTTTGCTGTTAAATTGTAAGCTTTTTTAGTCTTTAAAAGTAAGTAAACTTTTATTATGGTCAATGGCCAGCTGAGTCTTTAAAAGTACTTACAAAGTATCAACATTTAGATATGAGAGGAAAAAAACATATTTTCTGATTTTTTATCTTTGATGCATTCTAGGCATGTATATTGATTTATAAATGCTTTCATGAGTATTTAATTTTCTAAAGGTTTAAAGGATATTTTTGGACATTTGTGCTTGATTGGTCATAGTTCACTTGCTCACAGATCGGAACACTTTAAAATATTAGCTTTTTAAAAGCCTTATTCAGCTTTAGGGCTGGACAAAGTAAGTGGTTTAAAAATAAACTAGTCATAGTCGAAATGATACAAAGAATGTAGTGTCCCCCCATTCCACATATTCAAAGGCAGGCCAAGCAAACATGCCTGCAAATGCTTCTCAAAAACAACTTACCTCACATGCTGATATAGATACTGTCTTTAGCTGCAGTTGCATGAAAGTTGGCTCTGAAGAATGAATGTAGTTAGATACCAGGTGAACTGTTATCGCTCAATACTGTCAAATTTTAGAACTTGTAGTTTAGTGAGCTGTAAAATTACAACTTCCATGATTCCATAGCGTTGAGCCATGGCAGTGGCGACAGACTTCATTTTGCTATGTAGATGCTTCCATGGTTTCAGGCTTTTCCCTCTCACCTCAGTTGTAAATTAATTCATTCTGATTTAATTTGTGGTGTAAAAGATTCCCTGAGTCACCTTTTTCAGTTAGCCATTCTTCAGAGTGCTTCAAAGTGAGTGACTCCAATCTGGTGAGACTTTGCTAAACAAGCTCATCCAGCTGTCTTGTAAGTTGTAGCTGGGCTAACAAAAGTAATCTGGCTTCTGTGAAAGCAACTGGAAATTGTAACCTGGACATATATATATATTGATTTATACAGAAAATGGAAGCAATAGTTAGATGCTACCGGTAGACAGCGATGATGGATTGGACGATTTATTGAGCAGTGGCTACCTTTGAAAACTGCTGGTGCCCAGATTTCCTTGTAGAATTACTTCTGCACACATTTGATAAAGGCACATTTCTGTACAGAATCAAATCAATAGAAAGATTAATCTGCAACGAACAATCAGAAAGTAAGGTGCTCTGTGAAGAGCTTTTGAAAGCTTACTATATCTTCAGGAACGACACCTTAAACCACTGATCAGAACTCTGCTTTAGATATGATGTACAGAGCTAGAGCTGGCTTAGATTTACAGCCTGATTTATGTGTGTGTTTATGTGGAATTAAACCTCACCGTGTTCAACAAACTGATTGTAGCCTTCATCTCATGGGTCAAGGCTTTTTCTTGTAGATTAAGTGTTCTGTTCTCTCTCACCTTGTGGGTTTAGAAAACATAATCCATGAGAGGAAACAACTCTGACTTCATTTTACTAATGAATAACCATTGCATCTGGCTTATTTTGTCTTCCCTCACCACTTGAATTTGCAGGATGAAAAGTTTATTATACAGTAGAGTCTCACTTATCCAAGCCTCGCTTATCCAAGCTTCTGGATAATCCAAGCCATTTTTGTAGTCAATGTTTTCAATATATCGTGATATTTTGGTGCTAAATTCGTAAATGCAGTAATTACAACATAACATTACTGCGTATTGAACTACTTTTCCTGTCAAATTTGTTGTAAACATGATGTTTTGGTGCTTAATTTGTAAAATCATAACCTAATTTGATGTTTAATAGGCTTTTCCTTAATCCCTCCTTATTATCCAAGATATTCGCTTATCCAAGCTTCTGCTGGCCTGTTTAGTTTGGATAAGTGAGACTCTACTGTATTTATTTATTACAATATTTATATCCCGTCCTTCTCACCCAACAGGGGACTCATTGAATCGCATTGAAGTGCATTGAATCTTAGATTGTATCTATACTGTAAAATGAATGCAGTTTGATATCACTTTCACTGCCATGGCTCATTGCTATAGAATCCTGGGATTTGTAGTTTGGTGAGTTACCAGGACTGGCAGAGAAAGCTAAAGCCCTTGTAAAACTACAACTTCTGTGAGACATGACAGTAAAATTAGTGTTGGCATTAATACTACAGTTTAGATCTGTTTAGATCAGCCATAGGCAAATAAATATAAAGAATGTAATTTCTTAGCTGAGATAATCAGGGTGAAGTCAGTGTAGTGGCGTTCTGCTCTAGGGCACAATAGGTCCTTCTTATCTTTTTTATATTGTGATTTGTATTATATTGCTGTTTATTTTGTCCTTATGTTGTTTGGGCCTCTGCCCCATGTAAGCTGCCCCGAGTCCCCGCAGGGAGATGGTGGCGGGGTATAAATAAAGTTTTATTATTATTATTATTATTCGATAAAATGAAGTTTCTTCTTAGAATTCTAAATGTCTAGCAGAAATGAAATATATACCAAACAAATTACCAGGCATCATTTTGTGTTATTTTCCCATCTTCTTGCCTGGTTGTGTGGTCTCCCTTTAGAAAGAATATTTGACATCCAGCCACTTTCTATATTTATTTCCTAATATCTCTGAGTAAACAAAGCTGGTAAGTAGCTGGAGGACCATGTTGTCTTGTTCAGCATGCTCAGTTACTTTAGGTAAAAATAAATCAATGAAAATATGAAGAGAGGAGGATTACTGTGTCAGTGAAGCTTATATCTATGCCTTATTTTCCATAGAACTAGTATCCATGATTTCACCTCTCCACACCTGATAAAATATGTCCTCTCTAGTAATTTTCTAGGTCTTTCAGCCTTATTCCGTAGTTTGCCTCTGCCAGAAGTGGTCAATTTCAAAGGTTCACTGTTATCTACCGTTTTCTGTTTTCCCATTACTTTCAGGAACATATTCTCTGCAGAGATTTTATATCACATGGTTGGCTGGAGTTAAAAGTTTTGTTATGAAGATAAATGTTCATGTGTAGGTGAATTAGAAAATTTAGTTTTTGGGTGAAGCTAAGTAGGTTGGAAAATAAAGCTGAAAGGAGAATGACCGGAGTCCAACTAAAGGGAAAAGAACATTGAGCTCCTGCCAGTTAGGTTTGGCACACAGACATCAAAGATTGTTCCTGCCTTCATCCCAAAATGAGTATTCTCACTAAGTATAACTTCTCAATCGCCTGCAGATACAGGGGTCTTATATGCCACATGGGCCATTTTAGGTCACTGTCTTTAAAAGGTAATAATGCAGCAATGTGTCAGTGAGTATCACTGGCTAGTTTAATTATTGGTTTACAGTCACAGCAGGCAGGCTCCAGTGTGCAAATCTGTGTCAAGTCTGCTAACTCCCCTCATCCATGTTTATGGATGATCTGTGTTCCTTTTGAATTGTAGTCTTATGACAGGAGAAAAGATACAGTATGTCTCAAATGCCACATTACATGCATACCTTACTGTGTATGAGGAATGGAGTAGCTCCTTTCTCAAAGAAAGGGAGAAAATTTTGGGGGGCAGAGGTGGAAGGGAAAGAATTAGACGAGGGACAGGGATATGGAGATGTTTGCACTCGCTGTGGCCACTTTTTGGTTTAGCTATGCCTGTCTGCCACAAACTTCCCATAGGGTTGGACAAAAGCAATCGCAATGCAGTGTTCCAGCTGGAAAGGTTTCCTGACCCCTGATCTGCAGTTTTAAATTTGGCTTGGTTTTTTGTGAAGTATCCAAAGAAATGTTCCTGGGCAGAACGAAAACTGTTCTGCCATCTTCTATGCAGAAAAATACTTGGGTGTTCTTTACGAATGATGGCAGAAAGGCATTCTGGAGTTATGGGAGTCAAATAATGTGATATTTCCCCTTAAAGCAAGTTTTAGATATTAGCACTTACCTTCTCTCTTTTGTAGTCATGTGGGGGTTTTTTAGCATCTATATAAGAGGAGTGTGAATTATGCAACCCTTCATATTTTGTCCCTAGTCAGTTTAGCCAACGGTAAGGAAGGATGGGAGTTGCTGTGCAGCATTTAGAGAACTGCACAGCTTTCACCCTTATCATGAAATAAGAGTTCTTTCATATCTCAAGCAAATGTTTTCAAACTCATATTGTAGTAGTGGTGATGGTGGTGGGGGAAATGTACAGAATCAAGATCAAACACCAGCCATGTTGCCGTGGTGGTTCTGGGAGACAGCCTGAAGCAGTGGCAGACATTGTGTGTTTTATGTCATCTTGAGTACAAAAGCGCTCCAAGCAAAGCAGCTTGCTTTTGATTTCCATACCGTATTTGTGAATCTGGCATAATTTGCAGATCCTGCAGAAAAATGTGTTCCTGTAGTATGTAATAATGAAGCTGTTTCACATCTCATTCTTAATTTTTTGGATAACTTTCAAATGTTGACAGTGACTTGGATGATGGAATAAAGAGCAGACTTATTACATTTGCAGATGACACCATGTTAGGAGGGGTAGCTAATACTCCAGAAGACAGGATCAGCATTTAAAATGATATTAACAGATTCAAGAGCTGTGCCAAAACTAACAAAATGATTTTCAACAAGGAGAGATGTGTGGTACTACACTTAGGCGTAAAAATTAAAATGAACAGATACAAGATGGGCGACACTTGGATATACAGCTTTACTTGTGGAAGAGATTTATGAGTCTTAGTAGGCCACAATCTGAACATGAGTCAACAGTGTTATGCAGCAGCTAAATAAGGCAATGTGATTCCAGGCTGCATCAGTAAAAGTATAATTTGTGTAGATTGAGGAAGGTAATAGTCTCACCCTATTCTGCTGTGATTTGACCTAACCTGGAATAAGACTGGGAATGTATCACATCAGTATTTTAAAATGTTAGTTCCCATTTTCAATTGTGCGACTGCCTCCTGCAAAATTTTGGGGCTTGTAGTTTAGGGAATCCAAGGACCTCTGTAACTGAGAATTCCAAAGACTTGACCTTAAACCACAAACCGCAGAATTCTGCAGGAGGCAGCCACATGATTGAAAGCAGCGGTCCCTGCTTTAAAACACTTAATGTGATATCATCCTAAGTCAAATTCTGGTCACCACCATTCAAGAAAGATAGGGGTAGGCTGGGAAGTATTCAAAGGAGGGCAACCAAAATTCTAAAGAGACTGGTGCCATGCCCTGTGAGGCATGGCTTGAGGAGCTTGGGGGTGTTTAGCTTAGAGCATAAAAGTTCAGAGTGGGCATGACAGCCATGTTTAACTATTTGAAAGGATGTCATATGAAGATAGAGCAAGCTTGTTCTTTTTGGTCCTCCAGAGAGTGATGTAGAGCAATGAATTCAAATTATAGGAAAAGTGATTACACCCAAATATTAGGAAGCGCTTCCTGGTGGTCAAAGCTGTTCAACCGAGAAACATGCTTCCTGAGAATCTGGTGGAGTCTCCTTCTCTGGAGGTTTTTTCAAACAAAGGCTGGATGGCCATTTGTCAGGAGTGCTTGGGTTGTGTCTCCCTGCATGACAGAAGGGGGTTAGAATAAGTTGACATCACTTGACATTTCTTACAAAGCTGAGTCTGTGAAAGCCCAGCTTACCATGGCACAAACTGCAGAAAGTTTCTTCTTTTTGACGCAACATGGAGATGCTGAAGTGTTGGTGGGAACATGCAAGGCATATTTTGTGTAGATGTAAAAAGATACACTCAGGTACTTGACATTATATCTTGAAGTGACTTTGGGTTGAAGACTTCCAAGTAATATGAAGGAGAATTTGGAATTTATAGCCGTCACTCTTCAAACAGAAATTTAAGTAAAAGATTTCTGATAGCATCTTTAGAGGGAGCCGTGGTGGTGGTATGAGTTAAACACTTGTGCCGGCTGAATTGCTGACTTGAAGGTTGGCAGTTTGAATCCGTGAGACACCATACTTAGCTTCCCATGTAGGGACATGACCGAAGCCCCCTGAAGGATGGTAATACATTTGGGCGTCCCCTGGGCAAGTCTCTCACACCAGAAGTGACTTGTCTTAATTCGCTTGTGACACGATTTTTAAAAAATCACCTTTTCTTTGTCGGGCTACCAGTAAGAGAATAGAAGAGCCATGCACACAGATACCAGCACCATTCCCTCTGCCCTTGTTTAGACCATATAGTTTATTATATTATGGTGACACTGTAGCAATTTAGAGCAGCATGTAATGAGTGCTATATACTTGTATTTTGTATATGTGATTTCCTCAGTATTTTAAGGGGTCAAACATCTGACTCTTGCAATTTGTGATTGTAATCTTCAAAATATTTTTGGCTGAATTCTGTGAGGTTGACAGGGATGGGCAGAAACTTAAACAGCCTGTTTGGATCCTTCCCTTCCCTATGTCAAAATGAGAAATGATTTGGGGTTAGGCACTGCCTTTCCTCTTAAGCTATCTTACTGGCTTGTTGGAAGGATAAAGAGGAGGGAAGCTCCACCTAGGCTGATGTGAGTGCCTTGAAGAAGGGGCAAGCTAAAAAGTGTAATGAATGAGAAAATACATTGCACAAGACAAGCAAATCTATGCATAATTGTTCAACTTAAACATAAGATTGGAAGGGAGTTTGGAGGTCATCTAAGCCAACCTCTTAATAAATGATCTGCAAGATGCTGGGGATAGCCCATACAGGTCACAGGACATGAATGATTTTGTTCCAGGTTTTGGTAGGCAAAGTGACAGTGGTGCTATATGGACCTAGAATAATTAATTGCATATTAGTCTTCAAGTCAGCTGTCAACATATGAAGATCACCTGAGTTTCGTGGGGTTTCTAAGGAAAGGAATACTTTTATATTTGCCATTTCCTTCCTCAGGAATATAGCCTACAGCACCTGGTATTCATTTGCAATCTCCATCCAGGTATTAAGCAGGATTGACTCTGTTTACCTTCCAAGATCAGATAGGATCTGGGGCCTTTAGGCACATTACTGGCATTGGACAAATGGAGGTATATGTCTCGTCATCTAAAATCAACCTCACTCAAGCCCATATTTTTATATAACGATTGGGTCGATAAAGAAAGATAAGATGAATTGCTCAAACTTCTTCTCAGCTTCTGGACAGCCAACTCCTTAAAAAGAATTGGTGGGGTGCAAATTTGGAGATGTGAAGGTTTTAATTTTAAATGCTTTGTAATTTAGAAATGCTTCAATGGCCACCTTAACTTAATACAGCTCTGTATAAATGAGCCAAGGTAGTCTAAAGAAAAGGTGTGCAGAACAGTTCGTTTCTAGGTTAGGAAAAAATAAATTGGGAAGGTTGTTTGTGAGGCCTGAAATGAGATGCACATGCTTTGTATATGTGCATAATGGCTTTTATGGGCTTAAAATGGAATAGATTATTCTTTCATGCATTGTGTTGAATTGATCATACATTATTCACAGAAAAATCTGCTTTGTTTTGACCATTCCCAGCCAAGCATTTGACAGGCAAGATGGATTGATTTTTTAAAAAAATTATAGTTTAAAGGCAAGCTGCCTATTTGTACTTTCAAATACCTCAAATGCAAAAGATGTATGATTTGCTCTTCATCTTTAAAATATGTTTTTACGTGTAAACCTTCATGTAGAATTTAGAAAGGCATTAACTATCTTTAATATTCATTTTCAAGTGTTTTTAGCCTGCTTTTCAGGATATCTCTCACATGGCAACTTGCAACATCAGTATCACATAACAATATATTAAAATTCCAGAATATTAAAGCAGAATAATAGCAGTAGATCAACATTCAAATTAGAAACAGCAGGAGAGATTTTGAAACAGCAGCACCATGAAAATGGACAAATGCTATCTTTTAGAATGACAGTTAAAATATGTAAGGAAAGACGTTCCTGTATTTACCCCATCTTAAATTATTTTGAAAAGCTATGCAAGCAGAATATTTCTACGTAAGACTGTGTACAGGGTCAAATCATTTTGATTTCTGGTCTTGGTGTCCTTTTCTCAATTCTTTTTATGGGAATGTGTGCTTTATGTCTGCTTGAAATTATGGATGTCAAGAAAAGACAACACTTTTCTTTGTTATGCTAATGAGGATGGTTACTTCCCTTTTTACTGTTCTTTTATTCTTAGTAATCCAAACATTAGTTTAAAATATAAATTTCATTAGTAATTATTGTCTGAATAAACCGTACCTTTAATATTATAATTAATAACATTAACATTATAATTTTGTGTCAAAACAAACTGGACATTATCTATTTAATGTTCCTAAGGTAACAAGGTGCTTTCCAGTTTGCAAAATATACTAATACAGTAGAGTCTCACTTATCCAACACTCGCTTATCCAACATTCTGGATTATCCAAGGCATTTTTGTAGTCAATGTTTTCAATACATCATGATATTTTGGTGCTAAATTCGTAAATACAGTAATTACGACATAGCATTACTGCATATTGAACTACTTTTTCTGTCAAATTTGTTGTATAACATGATGTTTTGGTGTTTAATTTGTAAAATCATAACCTAATTTGATGTTTAATAGGCTTTTCCTTAATCCCTTCTTATTATCCAACATATTCGATCATCCAACATTCTGCCGGCCTGTTTATGTTGGATAAATGAGACTTTACTGTATAGCATTTTCCCCAATTCCCCCGCAAAAATATTTGGGGGGTTTCCCCCCTGGAAGAAAGGGCCTACAGTTTTCCCCCATATCTTCCAGAAATTTAACATAGAGCAGGGCCCTGGTTGTTATAAATTGAGACAGGTCTACATGCTGAGGTTACCTTTCTCCAGTTGACCATGTTGGCCATGCCAAAGTTGTAGCTTTCTTATCCCATTGGTTTCCCTTTCAGGGAAAAGGTGGGAAGAGGAAGGTTGCTTGTTGTCTAAAAGTCCTTTCCCATGTTATGTTGGTTACACTGTTTTAAAAGGTTTAGGAAATGCATTTTAGTGAATACCTTTAATGACAGGAAAAAAAATGTGGAACCAATAGTCTGGCTCATTCATTCCAACAAATATCCTTGCTGCTGCTTTTGGAAGTTGCTGGATCACTGTAACACTGTTCCAACACACTAAATTGGCTCTCTAGATAAAACCACATGCCAAACCATTCAAAACTGGTATTGAGTACTGCAGAATATATTCTATATTACTAATGCTAGAATGCTGCGTGGTAGGCATATCTATTTATGATTTCTGTTGAGTTATATATCTGTGTTTTTTAAGGTATTAATCAAATACACAATACTTTCTATTGTATTTTTTTTTATTTTCGAACACGGTTTTTCTTCTATCTCTGAAGATTATCTTTAGGTCTTTTCAGGGCAAGCTGTTGTGAGGCTTAAGTGCTTCCAGAAGTAAGTTAACAGGGCACTGTGTTCTCTGTGAAATTGGGAATAAGTGCTTGTGATTAGTTGATCATAAATATTTATAATCTGAGATAGCTGAACAAATTCAGATCTTTAGGTGTAGTCATTCTCATGGAGGCTCCAAAGGTTAGTATAGTACAAGCATAGTTCTATAAGAGTCTAGGAAAGAGATAGGTAATTGATTTGTTATTTATTTTATTTACCATATTTATATGGTAAAATTATATGGATTCAACGCAGCTTACAAACGGCACTATGCAGTGCCTCAAACATAAAAACAAAAGCATGAGATAAAATTAGGTTAAATTAAAAACATACATAAAACATAGTTAAAATGTGAACTTCCAGTAATTGGTGGACTGCTGTTCCTGTAATTTATAGCCAGTGAATAGCGTTGAAAGGAGCAAAATCCGATAACATCTTGATAGCCACCAGTTGTTCCACCTGATTTGATTTACTAATTCAACTACAGTGAGGCTTGGTTCCAAAAACCCCTGCGGATGTCAACATGTGGATATTCCGATCTTATTTTATGCACTTTTGTAGTAAAATGGTGTCCCTTACATAAAATTGTGAAATCAAGGTTAGTTTGGGTTTAAAAGTAGCAAATTGGTGTCTCTTATATAAAATGGTGAAATCAAGGTTAGTTTGGATTTAAAAATAGTTGTTTGGGTTTCAAGCTGTGGATAGTTGAACATATCCACGCAGAATGCATGGATATGGAGGGATGACTATATGGCTTAATTTCAAAAGACAGGAGTTCTTAATTACAACCGGTCTAGGGCTGATTGTGGCTGCAGGTTCTGCATCTAGTTCAGTGGTTCTCAACCTGGGGTCCCCAGATGTTTTGCTTACAACTCCCAAAACTCCCAGCAGTTTACCAGCTGTTAGGATTTCTGGGAGTTGAAGGCCAAAAACATCTGGGGACCCCAGTTGAAAACCACTGATCCAGTTAGATGTGTTGTACATTCCTATATCCTGGCAGTAGCTCCAATTTTGGCAGTGAATCATGTTTTCTTGCACATTTTAACACTAATCTGTTGTATAGCACATGACAGTAGTATATAGCATGCCACCCTTTTGTAGTCTCAATGTTTGTTTCCTAAAATAGACACCCCACAGATTTGATTGGGCTCAAACTATATTTTGCCATGTTTTAGCAGCCCCCAATTTCTACAGTCAGCCCTCTACATTTGCTGGGGTTAGGGGAACAGGACCCTTGTGAAAGTAAAAACCTGAGGGGGGGAAAATCCTTTTTAAATTGTGTTTCTTGCCTATTGGTATTATATAAATCTCAATAATTGTTTTTCACCTGAAAGAACACCTCTAGGAATTTCTAGCTCCTTCAGCATGACTCTGTAGACAACCTCCACTAGATGTTTGGTTTTTAAAAAAAAAATTATTTGATATATTCCAACAATTAAATTTTTTTTGCGATGCATGTCTTATTTTATTTCAATATACATAATACCAAAAATAACTAATGCTTAAATGGCATTTTAAATGATCCTTTGAAATGTATCACCTACCCCCTACCCTCTCGCCATTCCCCCGTCCCCCCTGGAACAGCAATTCAATATATTATCATTGTATCATTTTAACCGTGTGGAACTCCTGGTTCAACTAGATGTTGAGCATGGAATCACACTGGAGAAAATTCCTAGAGAGAACATTTTAATCAGATCCATGGACAATCAGATTCACAAAAGTCAACACCACAAGTGTGGGAGGACTGACTGTATAAACAATGAGAAAATAATACAAAATGCCAAGTATATTATTCCAAGGGACATAAGTTACTTGCTAGTGACATAGAGGTTTTACTGGTATCTTTCCTCTGGTTTTGCTGTCCCTCATTTGCATCGCAGACATGATGAAGGCAGAAACAGGCCAAAGGTTACCGGTAATTGCGAGTTGAGAATTGGACTACAGCCATCTTGATTGGTAGCGTATAGTGTATCCAGATTGGTTGAATTCTTGTGTCAAAGAACGTAGTATAAAGGTTTCACAGACTACGCCATGGCTCTGTTCCTGCCTTTAGCCATGCAGGAGCTGCTGTCCAAGGAGATAATCTTAAAGTTGTGGCCATGCCCTGTTGCCAGATGCAAACTACTGACATCATCTGTCAGGGTCATAGCCAGATGCTTCTCTGTTCCTCCTTGCTTTCCACTAGTCACTGAATGGCAGCAATTAAATGGTGAATCTTGTGCGTAATGGGTAATATGGAGAGAGCAAGAGAATTCCAGCCTCCACAATGATTAAAAAAAGACAAACAGGTGTAAGTTGAAAGCAATTTGTGTGTGTGATACTAATGGGATGTCCTTGTGCATGTATCACTTCTGTTAAAATAGCAGCCATCTGTTCTAACTCAGATCTAGATCACACGTGGAAGGAGTGTAAAAAATACCCTCAATTCCAACCATCTGTAACTTCCTCTAGAATTAAGTTACGGTTGCATTTAAAAAAAAAATACAAATACATTTTGAACATCACATATTGTTGGGTGTTTGGTCTCTGAGCCTTGGTTAATTATCATAATAGTTATGTAGCTAAAGAAAGGTAATGCCTAAATATAAGCAAGGGTTGGTTGCTGAGATCACATGGTGGCAAACATTGCAGAACTACAGGCTTTCTCCCTTTTTGCTTTTTAGGTATAAATGTATGCCTTTATCTTTGTGGGGACAGGGTGCGTCCGACTTGGGTAGTTGCCATTGCTGGGAGATACAAAAGAAGAAACGCTGTGCAAACATCTCTGTGTACCATCTGCCTGCATTCAAGCCACATGACATAAGAAAGATTCCACAGAATACTTCTGGGTTTCTTTGAATAGCATCAATCAATCTTCTTCGGAGCTTTTCTGTTGAGTTCTCCACTGATATTTACATATCTCAAGTGTGTACTGTGGCAGGCAAAGCAAGGTGTCTTTTCTCCTCTCATCACAATTAGCTTTGAGATTACCTAGGCTTTAGTGTGACTAGAAACACTTCTCTAGAAACAGTCATCCTACATGAGTTGATTGGTTCCAGAAGGCATCGGAGTGCCTTCCATGGGGAAGAGGTTGCTATGTATGCCTTTAATAATAATAAATAATAAATCTTTTTTTATATAGCGCCCTATCTCCCCGAGAGGACTCAGGGCAGTTTCCAACATATGCAAAGTCCTACTACAGAGATGCTTTCAGTATGGCCTCACTTTCAGTCTCTGTCACCTCCAGATGCAGAAGTCTCTGTGAAATCATGAGGAGCCATTTATTTGATGGTATAGACTCAGCCAGGGTATGATCTGAAAGATTCAGACAAAGGCAACTTATATTCCAGGGCATGGGCATTTGATTCTGAATAAGTAGTTTCTTCTAATTGGGGAATTCCCAGTTATTCTTCCTGGGCTGCTTTTCCACAAATTGGATGGAATGTGGGTGGGATGGAAAATCTTTTTTCTTTCTTCCTTTTTGCTCTAAAGGAGATGATTAGCACTCCATGCTTCCTCATTCAGCAGGTGGGAAAACCTGATTAGTGTAGCCTAGGATGAAAAATGTTCAGGTGGCAGTGAGGTTTTCTGTCCTTCCATACATCTTTACAGACTTGCTTTTTGTTCAGAATTTATGAACAGGCAACCTTACAGTTGAGACGCGCAGACAAGCGTGTGCCTCTTTTGTGCAGTACATCTTTCTGTTTAAGGGGAAAGTCGTATTTCTACAAAATGGCCATTTAATAATGAATGTAGGGATCAGTGTTCATGTAAAATGATCTGTACATCTAAAAATGCTTCTGAAAGCTAGAAGCAAATGTTGTGGAATATAAATTCAGATATTTAGAACATGTCTGTTGGAAAGCCTTGCCGCTGAGCAATATCTGTATTGCTTATTCCATCTTTTCAATTCTTCAGGTATGTCCTGTAGATGAAACCTGTGTTCAGATTTATAATAAGGTTTACTTGTATTAATAGAGGTATATGATGTGCTTCTCTGGTGTTGTGCCAGAGCAGTTATTGATCTTACTGTGAAAAAGAAATGAAACTGAGATGCTGTTGAGGTTTGCAGAAAGAAGTTTGGACTCATACATAGCTAGAAGTTACACTGCAGCTATGAAAATTGTACGCCACTTTCTGGAATTATCTGTTTCAGTAGATATCGTTGAACTATGCAACCTGTTTCATTGACTGTTGAATTCTTTTTTAAAAAATGGATTCACTTTTGTTTTCACAGTTGAAAAGCTCCAAAGTTCTGTCTGAGACCCTTTCCTGTGGCTTGCACTGAAGTTGAAAGTTACGCGTTAACATACCTTGGCCTTCCAATCTTTCCGAAATGTCGGGACCTGTGCCAAGCAGGGCCAGAGTTTACACAGATGTAAATACACACAGACCACGAGAATATTGGGATTATGAAGCACACGAAGTTGAATGGGGGTAAGTATCTATGTTGATAGCATTTATAATTGCAAAATGCTATTTGCCACACTTGTTAAAACAAACAACTTGTACAATTCACCTGACAGTCTGTTGCAGATAACCTGGGATGTTTTAGTGAAAGAATGCCAAAGAGTATGTGAGGCAGTGAGAAATGTTTTTCTAAGAACCTGTAGATTATTATCAGGACACACACATTTCATGTGGAAGCCCATTCATGCAGTTGCTGGCATTTCTTTGGACAGGCCTGCTTGAAACTCTGAAGAGCTGTTGTTTGCCACAGTGGTCAGTACTGGCATAAGCTTGTCAGTGTGCTGACTCAGTTTGGAGGTGCTCTATTATTATCAGATGCTTTAAACATCCAAGTTGAACATTCCTTATGTGGAATCCAAAGTAATCCACATTGGTGGCTGAAATCATGACACCTTTGCTTTCGGATGGTTCATTGCTCACAAACTTCGTTTCATGCACAAAATTATTTAAAATATTGCATAAAATTACTTTTAGGGTTTGTCTATAGGGTGTGTGTGAAACGTAATGAAGTTTGTGTTTAGACTTGGGGCCTGATTCCAAGAATTCTTATTGTATGTATACAATAATACAGGTATTCCAAATTCTGGGGGAAAAAATCCAAAACACTTCCGGTCTCAAGCATTTTGGATAAGGGATACTTAGTCTGCATTATACTCTTAATGCACATGGCATCATATAGTCTGCTCTGAATAGATTTCGGTCTAAATTTTGACTATGCGACATGGCAGAAAGAAACTTGATATTGTGATCTCTACAAATAAATGAAAATTGCACAAAACATCTGACTTATCTTTCTAAGAGTGAGCCAAATTATTCCTGATGAACAGGAAATTTGCCAGCTGGTTACAGAATAGTTTTGACATTCATTGTCATCAATTGCACATCTCCCATCCTCTGCTGTTACATATACCATATACACCCAAACTTACTTTAAAGCTCTGAAGCCATCTCACACGGGCATTCTGTGTTTGAATGTGAGCTGGAAGGACTTCATGAGCACAGCGATGACATTCGTGTTGAGATCCATGGGGTCTTTTGGAGGTCTCAGCATTTCTGTATTTACTGTGCATCTGGGCTAGGAAGGTTGAAGAATGCCAGGCACTTTTCCAATCCTGTCTGCTCAAATGGAAGCACAATCCTCATATGGGGCTATAGGTGCTGCATGGAAAGGGCAAGGAATATCAATTCCTGCAGTCCCTGAAAAGCATATATACATGTATAAGGGTCACAAATGTGTTTGTGTGTCTCTTGGGAATGTTGTGTGGTTTGGTTCTTTTGCATACTATACCCTTTACTCGGTTTTTCTTTACAGCAATCAAGATGATTACCAACTGGTCCGGAAACTTGGCCGAGGCAAATATAGTGAAGTCTTTGAAGCTATCAACATAACAAATAATGAGAAGGTAGTCGTGAAGATCCTGAAGGTAAGCCTGATGGTTAATGCCAGAGGAGGTTTGCCTGCCTTGCTCTCTTCATGGTCTTCCTTCCGTCTGTCCTTTCATCCTTCCTTCCTTTGATTCCATTCTACCCTTTTAGGCCCTTTTTGTGATTAGAATCTTGGGACCAGATGGGCATCTTGGCTAGGCCTGTTCTGTCACAACCTTATCATCCATCTCTGTAGCTCTCCTTATCTGCTCATATGATTCAGAAACAGTTCAGCAAGTTTCTAGCTTTCCAGCTGAAGAAGGTAACTCGACAATGGCAAGGACAGGCACTGAGGCAGTTGCGGTGGTGGTGGTGGTGGTGGGGGGGGGGGGGGCACAGAATTGGAAAGATTCCCAGCTTTCAGATGTTGAAGACTGTCCAGAAATAACTATTCCAAGTTCTACTTGAGCCAGCAGGTTTGATTTCCTCCAACCTAATTATAAACATGGTTATGTGGGTTAGAATTTTGAGTGAATTGGGAATTGATGCCCTGTTTTTAGCAGTTTGGATATTTGGATATTTTAGTTAGTATGCAAAGCCCCTCAGTTGGATTCTTAGAATGATAGAATCATAGAGTTGGAAGAGACCTCACGGTCTTGAGACTAGGTTTTACAATGTTATGTTGTCTGAATATTGGGTAAGACTTAATCTTTACCTTGTAGCATAGACACTACATAACATTTATATGTTGAGGGCATATTGAGATGCCAGTACGTTATTTTCCCTTTATGCCTCTCAGATCTGTCTGCCCAGTTTTAAAGATGAACATTCCTACCTTTGGGGTGTTTTGTCCTCCCCCCCCCTCTGCTCTTGCAACTAACAGGTTGCAGAGTTCACATTCTACACAGTAACACTGATGATTATCTAGAAATATCTTGTTTGATGGGTGATTGATTTATTCAGGTACCCTGTTTTATTTCTTCAGTAGAGGTAATACTGTCTGCTGGAAATGCATTTCTTTATCTCCCAGTTTTTGCTTTGTGATGGCTTTCTTAACTGCAAATCTGGCTCTTTCCAGCCTGCTCCTTTTTCACTAATAAAGTGTCATGTGCAGCTTACTACTTCAGACTGATGGATTCTACCTAATCAGAATATTTCAGATAGTATCTGGATGGAAACTTGGCTGCTGTAGCTTGATCTGTTCTCTGGAATATGACTCCAGTGCTGCTGCCTTATATGATTTTTCTGTCTGCCCTCCAGTTTTGTTTATTTGATCATCTCTTTTTTTCTGAGTAGTTGTGAGGGTTCTATGTAGGAGTAAAATGGCTGTAAAAAAATTCTGGGAAGAATGCTGTTCTTTGTGTGAATGGAAGATTTAGGTTCAGATTTAGGAAACCATGGTGAAGGGTTGGAGCAATGGGATCAAGGAAATCATGAAATGTCCTTTGAGATTTTCCTCAAAGTAAGGACATGGACATTAAAGTAAGGACATGGACATTAAATCTCAGTTCACAGTTTTGAGTAGCAAGTTTTTGTGCTAGATGCTGACTAGCCCAGATTATAGGCGAGAGTAACCACAAAGAGATGGACAGACACTAGTTGTGTGGGGAGATTTTTCCCTTTAGTTTGGCTTTTTACCCAGGCCAAAGCAGATGGTAAAACAGGTGGTATGGCTTAATTCCCCCCAGACAAGACAGCTGTCCCAGCTAGAGGTGTAACATTTGCCACTTGGCTAAGCCTTTTATGCCAGCCTTACCCAAACCTGGCACCCTGTAGACAGTAAACCTCAACTCTTGCCATTCCCAGCAGCATGGCTGTTCTAACTGAGGCTGCGACTATAGCCCAACACATTTGGAGTGCCGGGTTGAGAAAAGTGAACCGATACTGCAAATAATATTCTGTTTGTTAATTCTGAATTATAAATATACTAGCTGTGCCCGGCCACGCGTTGCTGTGGCGAAGTATGGTGGTATGGGAAATAAAGTATTGAGGAATTGGTGGTAGTTAAGGTAAAGGGTAAAGGTTTTCCCATGACATTAAGTCCATTATAAATGGGTTATATAGCTGTGTGGAAGGGCCTTGAGTCTACACTGCCATATAATCCAGTTAAAATCAGATAATCTGTATTTTATAGGCAGTGTTGAAGAGGCCTGAGGCCTAACTCTGCCTGTCCCCTGGGCTGAGTGGGTTGCTAGGAGACCAAGTGCCTTCTAACTGGCAGCATTTGAATAAAAACAATTATTCCTCTCCCTCTAATTAGGACTTTATTTTTCTTGTATTTTTGTTGTATGGACGTAGAGGCATGGATGAGGGGTTGTGCTGCCAAGTTTAGTGTTTCTGGGATGTGTAGTTTTGTTGTTTTGTCCTAGGCCGAAATGTCATTACTCTTTTATATATATATAGATTAGTACTTAATGGCTAAGATTCCAAAAACCCTTCTGTGAGGATGCCAAGGGCTTGGGCAAGGGCACTTGAGATTTTTATCTCTTAAACAGTAATGCTCTGTCCTATACTGCAAAACTGTTTTGGAATTTCTCCTTGGCTTCAGAAGGGTGTTATCATGCTGTTGAGCAGGGTGTAGGAGCCATTGTGTTAGGAAAGCATGTTCCGAATCCCTTAGGGTAGTGAAGTATTTGAATGGTTCTTTGTAACCTAAATAATAAATAATAAAATGTTGATTAAACAGGAGGAAGATAAAAAAGGTCTTCTTCAGTGACCACTCAGTTAACAGTAGGGATTTACAGTGTTCTCTCGCTACTTCACGGTTCACTTTTCACTCCCTCGCTGTTTCGCAGGTTTTCAGTTAATATTAATGTACAAATTTATTGCGGTATTTGTGGTGTGCAAGGGGTGTTGGAAGGGGAGGAAAGGGAGAAATAAAGGGAGAGGGGAGGAGGGGAGGGTTGGAAATAAAAAAGGGCTATTTAGCTTCCATTCTTCTTCTGGTGTACTGTATATTGTAACTGCTAAAATAAAGTACAGACTGCATTGCAGTAAGTAGTCTGTGGTTTGCTCTCCTCCACACATAGAATAAATATAGTGTCCCTACATTGCGGATTTTCACTTATTGCGGGTGGTCCTGGAACGTAATCCACAGTAAGTGAGGGAACACTGTACAAGATCTTGTAGTGACTGCTGGCCCATGTAGGAAAGGGGCTAGGGGAAACAAGGAGTGCATGTTAATTCTAGTCATGGTACATATCGTGTTTCCCCGAAAATAAGACAGTGTCTTATATTAATTTTTGCTCCCAAAGATGCTCTAGGTCTTATTTTCAGGTGATGTCTTATTTTTCTATGAAGAAGAATTCACATTTGTTGAACAAAAAATGAACATTTATTATATACTGTACAGTAGTTATCATCACAAACCAGCATAACCAGACAAACTGTGAATCCTATCAAGAAATTCTTGTTACTACCATTATTTCCATGTACAACACTCTATGGTACGGACATTTACTGATCCTGCATGCTCTGATATTCTGTTTGGTGGGCATGCTTCCAAACAAAAACTTTGCTAGGTCTTACTTTCAGGGGAGGCCTTATATTTAGCAATTCAGCCAAACCTCTACTAGGTCTTATTTTCTGGGGATGTCTTATTTTAGGGGAAACAGGGTATGCATTGTTTTGATTATTGCTCTCAGAGGTGAGAGGCATTTGGAATATCTCATGAGGTTTTGTATTCCTGTGTATACAGTCAGCTCTTCACATTTGTTAGGGGCTCAAAACCTCTGCAGTAGTGGGGAGAAATGTGAAGTTTACCATACATTCACGCTAGAAGATCTAGAAATTTCTAGAGAAACCACTTACTGTAGAGTCTCACTTATCCAACATAAACGGGCCAGCAGAACGTTGGATAAGCGAATATGTTGGATAATAAGGAAAGATTAAGGAAAAGCCTATTAAACATTAAATTAGGTTATGATTTTACAAATTAAGCACCTGTGATATCTCATGGGCCTTGTAGTCCCGTTCCTAGTGCTATTGTGGCAGACGAGGAGGAAAACATGGGATTTCCACCGGTTCAGTTTGAATCGGAGCCTCTCCACCTAGAGGATGTTTGTCCTCAGGAAGTTAACCAAACAAGCCGTGGGCAGAATTCTCCCCCGTTTTCCTGAAAGGACAATTATAATAGAGATAGAGGAATCAGGGAGGCTAATCGCCGGAGTCTCAGAATCGCAGCCAGACAACTAGCTGATTAGGTCTGCTTCCTTTGGGAAATTCTAAGGAGTCATGCATCTGGACAGAGTTGGGTTTCGCTTCTTGTTCTCCAGGGAAAGTGTTCTGTTGGCGGGAAAACAAGACCCTATATAGGAGTTTTGCCGCAAGGGGAACCTTGCGGAGTCAATTGTTCAGCTTGAGGAGAGAAGTCGTGTGTGGACTTCGTACCCCAGTTCCTTGTTTCCCGGATCGAGTTTCCAGCCTTGCCTTGTTTCACGGATCAAGTTTCCAGCCTTGCCTTGTTTCACGGACTTCTTTGGACTCAGTTCATGTTTCATGTTTGCCTCGTTTCAAGTTTTGATCTAGCCAAGAATCAAGTCTATTTTCCAGCCTTGTTGTCAAGCTACTTTGGACCTTAAGGACCCTGTCATTTCCCCACACTTTGCTTGGCAAAGTGTGTGTTTCGGTTAATGGATTATAACTTTGAACTCTAATATCTTATATTGGACAATACATTTCTGGACTATATTTGACCTCATCTGAAAGGTCTGCTTCTGAACTATATTCTTCACTTGTTTTTATTGACTTTATATATTTCTATAATAAAGATATTAGATAGATTCTGGCCTCTGTGTAAGGTTATTGGTGCTCTGCAGCCTGGGTCCTGACAGCACCAAAACATCATGTTATACAACAAATTTGACAGAAAAAGTAGTTCAATACACAGTAATGCTATGTAGTAGTTACTGTATTTACGAATTTAGCACCAAAATATCTTGATATATTGAAAACATTGACTACAAAAATGCATTGGATAATCCAGAACGTTGGATAAGCGAGTGTTGGATAAGTGAGACTCTACTGTAATCAAATACACAAATAATCAAACCTATAGAAGTTAAGCCCAGTGTGTGTGTGCATGCACACACAATAACTCTGTAACCCACTTTTAAGCCTCAGGATAGAGTTCTCAAATAATCCAAAACCATATGAAAGGTCAAGTCAGGTAGTTAATAAAATGTCATCAGGAAACAGACTCTGATGGGAATCTGATGCAGCAGCATTCCTTAGATGCAGTATGTTTGCCTTTCCTCATGGACTTTTGTTGTGCTTCAAATATTGTGTTGCCTAAACTGGCCTTTCCTTTTTTGTCATTCAGCCTGTGAAAAAGAAGAAAATTAGGCGTGAAATTAAGATCTTGGAGAACTTACGAGGCGGCCCTAACATCATCACTCTTGCTGATATAGTGAAAGACCCTGTGGTGAGTAGTTCCAAAATTTGGGGGATAACACCAGGTTTGTGGGGTGAGGAAGGGAATTGGGAAAGATTTGTCATAACTGTTTTGTAAAATTGATTTTTAAAAAAGTAAAAGAGAAAACTAAAAGTTCAGCTTTAGACTTGATGGAGCACATCAAGTGCTCCTTATATATACCTGCCCAAAAACTCAAGTTTGAGGGCAGTATGCTGCGAAAGAAAAACTCTTCCATAAGAAGTCTTACTTGTGCCAACACTGGTGTAATTCTTGCACCAAATACGAACACAACTTTCTGCTGGATACTTTGGAACCCATGTGACTTCATCCAAATCTGCACTGGCTAGTTGATTTAATGTTCCTTTAAGCCAGTTTTATCTTATTTTCATTGTCGTATTCTAACTTTTCTATTTTTTGCTGTGCCTTTATTTTGCTTAACATTCTTATTGCTTGTATGTAGTTTAAATTAGATAAGCTTGTTCTGTAATATACCACCCTGGCATCATATTTTACAGGACTTGATATAAATATTTTAATAAATAGAATAAAATGAACAAATTCCTGGATGGCCAGTGGATTCTGAGAGTTGGTATTCAATATATTTCTAGGGCAGAAATAGGGCAAGTGGAAACACCTGTGACATCTTCTTGTATGGCTCTGTCACATGTGTTTCTACCATCAAATCATGCCAAGATTTGTTGTGTGTCACCAACTCAGGTTTGACTTACAACAGCCCAATGAATGAAAGTCCTCTATGAGCTCAAATCTTGCAAACCCAGGGCAGCTGTGGCTTCCTTGAAAGAATCAATCGTATCTCTAATGTGGTTTTTTTCTTTTCCTGCTGAATTCCCTTTTGCTGATTGTTGTCACCATTGCTATTGAATCACGTCATCTCATGAGCTATGCAAAGTATGATAGGTTCAGTGCAGTCATTTTGGATTCTAGGGAGAGTGCAGGCTTACATTGCTCTCAGTTCATTTATTTGTCCTTTTTGACAATCCATGGCACCACAGAACTCTCTTCTAACACCTCATTTGGAATGAGCAGATTCTTTTTATATGGACTCTTCCCACTTTAGTTTTTTTTTACAATTAAACACAGACATTGGAAATACTATGCATAGATGATCTTATTGTTAATATTCAGTGATTTGTTTTTCTGTTTGAAAAGTTTTTCTTATTCCCTCACAGCTACTTTTCCAAGTCTTTGTGAACATGAAAGCACTTGTGAACTCTTTAGTAGCATCTTTTTAAATAACAGAATCCCCTGAATGAAAAACGCAGGATGTAGATAACACACTCAGAGAATGTGAGCTCTGACGTGTCAGAGCTATGTGTCACTTCTACTTGTGGGTGTGAATGCCTTCTGTCTGTATGTGTGGGCAGACCTATGAATGACAGCTCTCCATATGACTGAATGAAAGAATAGCAAATTCTCAGCTGTGGGAGTGGGAGAAAGACCAAGATATTTACACATACAGACTCCCTTGTTATTTCAAATGAAGACATACAAGGAGAATGTCTAGAACTTTAAGCACTTGAGACTTGTTGGCATTTTGGGCATCTGTTGATCATGGGATGCAGCAGTAGCACCATACAGTCTCGCTCCTTGTTTTTCTTTTTCCCCTTGTAATCCTGTTTTGGAATTCCTTAATCAGATCAAACCTTTGAATCAGATTAGCTTCTCCAGTGGGAACCTCTTCCCCTCCCTTCTCCTAAAAATGTGTGCCAATGCATTCAGTAAAAATAACTAAGTTACTGTAAAAGAAAATCTTGTGGAAAGAGAAAGGATGGGAGTTTGCAATGATTCTGTAGGCAGTGTAAAAACAACATACTGAAGGGCCCAAAGTGACTGACATATTTCTTTCCTTATTTTAGTCTCGGACCCCAGCTCTAGTGTTTGAACATGTAAACAACACGGACTTTAAGGTATGAAGCATCACTGTAGTGGAGGGTTTTAGATTATCGGTGGCCTGCAAGTATACTTGCTTGGGTGGGGAGGAAATTATTTTATGGCACTGCAGTGTGTGTGGATATGTATGAATGAATGAGAGGGAGATTCTATAAAGTGTGTGAAGTCCAGTACCTCCTTGCAGATACAGTAGAGTCTCACTTATCCAAGCTAAACGGGCCAGCAAAACCTTGGATAAGCGAATATCTTGGATAATAAAGAGGGATTAAGGAAAAGCCTATTAAACATCAAATTACGTTATGATTTTACAAATTAAGCACCCAAATATCATGTTGTACAACAAATTTGACATAAAAAGTAGTTCAATATGCAGTAATGTTATGTTGTAATTACTGTATTTACGAATTTATCACCAAAATATCACGATATATAGAAAACATTGACTACAAAAATGCATTGGATAATCCAGAACCTTGGATAAGCGAGTCTTGGATAAGTGAGACTCTACTGTATGTGTAAAAATATATGTGGAATAGGGAGAAAATTAAAAATCTTAGTGCATTTTGGCACTCCCATGGACAAAATGTTTGTTCCACTAGGTGGCAGTAACATCCACGCTGTTCATGACAACAATGAATTCTCTTCAACCATCATAACATGTTGATTTAGAAATTATCAGACTGCAGTATGGTTGATGTTGATATCTTTGCTTTTCCACAGCAATTGTATCAGACGTTAACAGACTACGATATTCGGTTTTACATGTATGAAATTTTGAAGGTGAGTTTGTTATTTGAGGTGATGACTAAACAAAATGGTAGCTGAAGAATTCAGTACTTGACCTTCACATTTAGGGTCATTGGTCCTCAAGATCTCTTCCTCTAGATATTTGAAATTTACGCTCCCAGATACCTCCAATTTAGTGATGCTGAATGGGGTTCCTGAGGTTTAAAGCCCAAAGAATTTAGAGAACCAAAGGTTGAGAAATACTACTGTAGGTTTTCTGCCCCAGTGAAGTTTCCAAGGAACCCAAGTGTCTCACACCTCTTGTATTCTTCCTTGTCTGACCAAGCAAATTTGGTAAATCAGTCTGCCATCACTTTGGCACTGTGATCTTTTCTATTAACTTTAACTTCAAAATTGAGCCATAGTACAGCAACTCTGTATCTGCCATGGTTACATTCCCAGCCACACGCCGGTTACCTAAAGCTATAGATAAACCCACATGTCATTAAATGCCATAGAATTGCATAGGTGAACAGAGATGCCTAGAGACTTGTTCTCCAAGAATTTCCTATGTCCTCCAATACAACTCTGTGATAACTTTCCAAGAAAGCATACCGTAGAGTCATCTGGAGGACCTAGGAAATTCCTCAGGCCCTGATCAATGAAATGATGGATATGGGTTCTGCATTTACAGGAATATTACTGTTATTATTAACCTGATAATGTTTCCTTGATGCCTGGCCATACTTTTCTCCAAGATATTAACATATCTAGCTGATGCACGAAATGCTGATGCTAAATATAAGACCTCCCCCGAAAGTAAGACCTAGCAAAGGTTTTGTTTGGAAGCATGCCCGCTGAACAGAACACCAGAGCATGCAGAATTGGTAAATGTACATACCATAGATTGTTGTACATGGAAATAATGGTAGTAACAAGAAATTCTTGATAGGATTCAGTTTGTCTGGTTATGCTGGTTTGTGATGACAACTACTGTACAGTATATAATAAATGTTCATTTTTTTGTTCAACAATAAATGTGAATTCTTTTTCATGGAAAAATAAGACATCCCCTGAAAATAAGACCTAGAGCATCTTTGGGAGCAAAAATTAATATAAGACACTGTCTTATTTTCGGGGAAACATGGTAGTTGCTGCCCTTAATGCTGAAACTGTTACCCTTCCATCCAGACCTTCCACTCTCAATAGAATAGATGTGAAGATAAAATATAACAAAATTGGATCTTTGTAATTTGCCAGGAATTTAGAGCTGGGCTACTTGAGAATGGTGCTGGTCCTTGAACTGTCAGCTGCCAGATACTAGCAAGTTTCTGAAAAAGATAAACAATTTCAGCCAGTCTCTGTCATATTGGGGAGTGGAAAAAGAATTACTGATCCCCTATTTTCTTCCTAATGGTTCATGTGTTAATATCTTTTGCCTGATGAAGAAATGAGCAGAGCTTTGAAAGTTTGCATGATGTACATAATAAAGGTCATTGCTCTCTAGAGGATGATGTATTTTGTTTCATTTTTCTTTATGGGCAACACAAATGCCTCTGAATATATTTCATGACTGTGTCCTTCTCTACTTCAGGCCTTGGATTATTGTCACAGTATGGGCATCATGCACAGAGATGTCAAACCCCACAATGTCATGATTGACCATGAACACAGAAAGGTAAGTCTGTGTGAGCTTGGACAGGTTCCTCCCTTTAGTTTCCCATTGAAATGTGATTATTGTAACATTTTACCAAATGTCTTGTAATTGGCTCATGCTTTAGTTATGGAAGTCAGGCTTACCTGTTAAAGAAATGAACAAAGTCTTGCTAAAAACGAATTGATAAGAAATCTAGTAGTGAAACTTGGTATAGTGGGCTCACCTTTTCTGTGAAGACTTGCTTGGATACGAATAAAGACAAATTATCATGATGACATGATAACAATAAAAACAACAACTACTACTACTTTATTCTTATATCTTGCCCCCAACTCCCCGAAGGGACTTGGGGCAACTCCCATAGAGACAAGCCTAACAATAACATAGGTTAAAATACAATCCAAGGGTTAAACAACGTAAGTATAAATAAAAACAGATAAAACACAGCAATTAACTTTAAAACCTGGCCATAGATACTGCATATGCAGAGGGAAGCTTGTGTAGGAATCATGTTATTAAATGGCAGCGACATGAATGCATTCTTCAGTGTTCACATTGCTGCCATTTACTAATATGGGATGTGATGATCCATGGTCACTGGAAATTATGGATCTCGGTACTGTAGATCTATAAGTCCAACTGTACGTATGTTTGGCTTCTCAAGAAGCATCTTAGTTTAGGTTTTTGCCTTTAAACGCCCTAATCTCACTGAGCTACCTCTCCTTACCTCTGTATCTGTGCATCTGTTGCAGAAGGTCTGCTGAGGCTAGGATTTGAGGGTATTTTCTAAAATGTAGGGTCATGCAGGCCTTTACTTCCATTTTGTGTGAACTGAGCAAGGCCTAGAATAAATCTCTAATGCAAGGAAAGAGAGTTGGCAAATAACTTTTCTAAAAATGTTGGTTGTTTCCTCATTATACCTGGTTTGTCAGCTTAGAATAGCTGTCAATGCAGTTAATGGATGTTAACTCTTTTTCTTGCATTTTGTATTGGTTTTGTCATACACTGCTTGTATAATTTGTCCTCTGAGTGTTGAGTCATCCCCATTAGCTGCTTTGAATTACTTTATTTTTACCTGAAAAAAATGGCTCTTGTCAACTTGCCTCTTGTTTTCAGGGTCTGGCTATTCTCTTGACAATAATTGTGTGTTTATGTGTCTTCAATAGTTTAGTTGCAGTTTCATCAGTTTCCTTTTTTTTAAAAATGACAGCCATGGTTGGCTACATTCTCCATTTCTGTTCAGTAAAATCTTGTTAATTGGATTCTTATCATTCATGGCTGATGCTATTCTTTACTGTTGTGTGGTGCTGTAGTATCCCTAGATGGCTAAAAGTTCTTCTTTCTCCCTTTAAAATCTCCTTTTTCTGCATTTAGCTGCGGCTAATAGATTGGGGTTTGGCTGAATTCTATCATCCTGGCCAAGAGTACAACGTCCGAGTGGCTTCTAGATACTTCAAAGGCCCGGAGCTCCTTGTAGATTATCAGGTAATTGTGGTCTCACTGCAGAAGGATTGGTGTGATGGGAAAGTGAGGTGGATGAGAACCGACAATTTTTGCTACTTGTTTTCATTGTGACTTTATATACACATACTTAAAAGCCCTTAACAATTGGCAAGCATCCATATTAAATTAATTTTCTAATTTCTACACTATACATACATATAAAATGCGAGTGTACATTACACCCAATTCAGGTTAACATTTAGCATATAATTATACTGACACTGTATACATTAATAATAAACTAAATAGTGTATAATACATTTTCAGCTTTATCCTCATTGGCATTTGTGGATAATTTGATTTGTATTCCTTATATTCTGATATGTAAGCTACTTCAGCACTTGATGTGAGTATATATGTTTGTGTATACACACACATACACATGCATTCAAACGCACACAAACTTAGTTTCCAGACTTGTAATTATCGTCTCTTGATCTCCTGTATAAATTGAGGGGGATGCTCCCACTCTTACAAGAAGATTAAAAGGGATTTTTCTCTAGTTATCTCTGCTAACTTAAGCAGTTTCAGTATCTAGTCCTCAATTGCAAACATTTCTTTACATTTTCTTCATTGGGCAGAAACGAATCTGGCTAGCAATTTCTCAGCTTTGCTAATGTTCCTTGAAACTAAAAAGGAATAATTGAGCAGTGAGATTTACCCACAATAGGAACCAGCGACCTATTGTGTGCTCAGAACAAGGAGAGGAGCAGGGTTAGTCCCCCCCCCCCTCTTTTTGGTGCATGTCTGTTTGAGTCCCAGGTATTTCTCAGAGCTGCCCCATGATCCATCCAGTCACCTCCGCTTCCACTCATGTTGATGTTGCCCTCTTTTCTATTGTCAGCATTGAAAAAAACTTTAATTACTAGTTTGAAGCCTGGATTAGGAAGTTATATGCATTTGAGCAGTGAGAAACAGCTTTTGCAAAGTAAAATGGGCCAATGTCGATTGGGCATTTTTTTTTTTTTTTGGAACTGGGCATGTATATTGTATTTGTCTCTACCATCATGAAGAGAATACCTGCTACTAGACTTTTGGATATTTCTCTGTTCTGAGGAAGCCAGTTGTCTTTAAACCAGGCTAACAGATGTTAGTCTGCCATTGGGTCATTGAAAGACATTGCTTTATGGTGGATGTTCCTTAGAGCTGTTGGCTTTGTTGCTGATAGAAAGTACCATAAGCAGTGAAACATGACTGATACTTGCAGTCTTTTTTTGGCTGCTGGCACAGGGCATGGTCTTTCGCAAACTCAGATACCTGACTTTTGACCCCCTCTCAGAAGAACAAAGATATTTCTGGCTCTCTTTCTCTTCCACATATACCTGGATTGCATTGAACTCTCCTTGTTTAACTTCTCTAACTTTCAGTTTGGCTGTGGAATTGAGAGATGAAGAGAAGTTTAGGTACTTGTGCCCAATATGGAATATTTATAATCTAACTATGGCTGCTTGCAAGTGTGGGAAGCACCTTTTCGTTCAGATTTCTTTTTGTTAAGAGCTATTTTATGAAAATTGTGAACACTAGTACAATCCTGTAGCTGTGGAGAGTGTATTCCTGAACTTTCTGTGGAAGCTGGAAACCATGGGCAGTAATAGTGATTTTTTTTAAATGACCAAGAGACATTACCATAGAATCTTGCTGGAGGACTTAGAAAATTCTTAGGTATCTTCTGTAGGAATTTTTTAGGACCTCCAGTGTGATTCTATGATAACTTCTTTTGGAAGCATGACATACAACTGCCTGGAGGACCTAGAACATTCCTAGAGATGATTAGTGTGTTAGCTATTTTGAAGGTAAGTGAAAACACGGATATACAAGTGAAGTTGTATTTGTTAGCCATTTATGATACCGTATTCTGCACATTGAGCAAACATGATGGGCGTATTTGTCTTGCAAGCCTTGAAAAAGAGACTGACTGAATGCCTTGCTGTGTTTTCTTGCAGATGTATGACTACAGTCTAGACATGTGGAGCTTGGGTTGCATGTTAGCCAGCATGATCTTCAGAAAGGAGCCTTTTTTCCATGGTCACGACAATTACGATCAGGTGAGATGATTAGGGGAACAGTGCCTCTTCCCTTTCATGGTCTGTATGTTCAGCACATTTTTGGTCTTTGCAGGGGATGGAAGGATTAAAAATCAAAGTGTTCACATGGAATAGTTTAGTATCAAGTGGGTACTTGCACATACGATTTCAACTACGACAGGTCAAATAGCACACATGGATATTTTATTGCATTCTCCAAAGATAGATACTTTTTGGTCAAAGCTGTAGCATGTTGGAAGGGCAGGTAATTTTTCCTTTGTTATCTTAGACAAAACTCTGTCCCCCAGTTGCTGTTAGCAGCTTAAGAGTGTTTTTTACCCATAGTAAGGGAGATGAGAGTCAAACATCCACTCCTTGCCCATCATGATCTTGATCCAGATCAGGAACCTTCAACTCAGTATTAATTATAAAAAAAAAATGGTGCTTCACCTTAACACTGGACCTAGTTATTACATCGCATATACAGTGGATTCTTGGTATCAACTGAAATTTGGTTCCTATAGCAAAATCGATAGATGTCAAAGATATCCCATTACATACAATGGCATACTAAAATAGCACCACTTGTGTAAAATCGAGGTTTGCTTTTTGGATTTCTTTTTGAATATTTTCAAGCCTTGGATGCAGTATCAGAAGAAGACTGGCTTGATTGCTTAGAGAAGTTCTGCAGGTCGCTTAAGGCATTGTGGTCATTTCATAAGTTGAGTAATATTGGATGGGTCCCCAGGGAGTGATTCTTTGTTCAGCCCCGTAGGCACCCCATAATTCTATGCTGTGTTATAATCTCTTTTCACAGTTGGTGAGAATAGCCAAGGTGCTGGGGACAGAAGACCTGTATGACTATATTGACAAATACAACATTGAGCTTGATCCCCGCTTCAATGACATCTTAGGCAGGTGAGAGGATACTGAAGTGTACTGCTGTAATCACTTTGTACTTGGTAGGTGATGAATCTAGCTTGTATTAAGAAAACCTTTCTGAAAAATTGTGTGTGTGTCAGGAGGAGTTGCATTGTGAGTTGTCCACATTTGTATAGTCACTTTTCCTCCTAGTTCAGTTACCTTGCAAAATGCCTGCTTTTACATGTGAAATAAGTGTGACAGACAATGTGGGGATGGAGTAAGGACACTCGGAGCAACAGGAAGAAATTAGAGATGCAGTAAATGTTCTTTCTTCCTCATTGTTTCTTACTTTGGTTGATCTGGACATTTTCTGTCCTGTTTGCAACAGTAGTTTGCATGTTCAAGACAAATCAGTGCACAGAGGGGTCCCATTAAGTACCTGCCTTACACAGTATAGCTGGCATCCCCTGAGTAGAATATGTTAATAAGTTAATTGTATGCCTATGTATGTATGTTTCTATGTATATGGTCATTGCAGAGGATTGTATTTCCTCATTCCCTCTGTAGTTCTTATCCAGATCTAACATAGAGCCTATAGAGACCTCCCCATGGTCAGTCAGTTGCCTGGTGGAAAATCAAGGTGTGTGTTTATGGAGGGGAGGAATCACAGAAGCACCTGGCTATGTTACCGTAACCAGACTTGAAATAATTACATCAGCTGCTGAGGACCCCAGCAGACTTCAGTGTAATAATTTTGTATCTGGCTACAGGAACATAGTTCCACCAGGAGCTAAATGGCTGAAGGAGGAGGTTTTGTCTGCTCTATTCCAGTGGGTAGTAAATGGCCCAGCAAAGTGTAGTTCTACATGCAGGGCTACCATGTTATGCTGAGCCATGCAAGGTTGCCGAGATGGTCGGCAACCTTGCTTTGCGCTAGATAAGATGTTCCTGCACCTCAATTTAAAGATATCATTGTGACTTCAGGAGTTTATGTGCCTGTTTTCTTCCCTCACAGACACTCGCGCAAACGATGGGAGCGCTTTGTTCATGGTGAGAATCAGCAGTTGGTGAGCCCCGAAGCCCTGGATTTCTTAGACAAGTTGCTGAGATACGATCACCAATCCCGTCTCACAGCAAGAGAAGCCATGGAGCATCCTTACTTCTGTGAGTCTGACCTTCTGTCAAGAAATTTCAAGAGAAGCACTGGTAGTGCTGGTAGCTTCTTTGCAGTTTGTCCTACAGACTGCTCCCAAATACAGTTTTCCAAAACAAGTGGAGTCAGATGAGATAAGAGTATAGTTGGGTTGTTGTGTGTATGGGCTGTATGGCCATGTTCCAGAAGTATTCTCTCCTGACGTTTTGCCCACATCTATGGCAGGCATCCTCAGAGGTTGTGAGGTATATGCCTCACAACCTCTGAGGATGCCTGTCATAGATGTGGGTGAAACGTCAGGAGAGAATACTTCTGGAACATGGCCATACAGCCCGGAAAACACATAACAACCCTCTGATTCTGGCCATGAAAGCCTTCAACAACATAAGGGTATAGTTCTACATTTGCAGATTTCTTCCTCCAGCGTGACTCTGCAGTCAGATTTATGCAACATGGATTTGCTGTCTCTGGCTAGATGGCTATCTGTCAAGAGGGCTTGGATTTTGCATTTCTGCATGGCAGGAGCAGGTTGGAGGCCCTCAAGGATACTAATATTGTAGTGTTTGGACATTCTGGTAGTGGGATGCGGGTGTTTCTAGCAAGACAGAGCTTTTGCCTGTTATTCTTTCAATTTTAAACAGCTGCTTATTCTGTAGTCTGACTGTGCAAGCTCCCTTTCACAGCCTTAAGGTCTAAATGTTTGTCACCTTGAAATATATGGAAATTAATTGACTCAATGTAAAGTGCACGATTTTTGTCCTAATGCACTACACATCTACCCCCTCTTTAATCCAAGCATGTGGTCTATGCTGTTTTGTGCATTGGCAGACCCCATAGTGAAGGACCAGGCGCGGATGGGTTCAGCCAGCATGCCCAGTAGCAGCACCCCTGTCAGCAGCTCCAATATGTTGTCAGGTAAGTAAGCAATGAGTTACTCTTGGACTGGGTTGCTGTGAGTTTTTCGGACTGTATGGCTATGTCCCAGTAGCATTCTCTCCTGACAATTTGCCTGCATCAGTTGCCGGCATTTTCAGAGGTCTGTTGGAGGTGAGGCAAGTGGAGTGTATATATATCTATGGAATGTCCAAGGTGGGAGAAAGAACCCTTGTCCATGTAAAGCGAGTGTAAATGTTGCAGTAAGCAAGCTTGAATAGCACTGAGTAGCCATGAAGCTGTAAAGTCAATCAGTGAAGGTATCTTGGACCTGCAAGTGCCATCGACCTTTTCCTGCCCAAGGCGTTTTATCTGCATTTTGAAGCAGTTCACAACAGGGATACTTCTTCCACTTACTGTGTTGCTCTTTGGGAGCTTACTTGAAGGCATGTCACAGAATGAGATGGAAAGAATATTCCTACTTATTTGTTTCCAAGTTAAAAATAATTGACTGTTATTTATCAGTAAATCTTATTGAGGAGATTAATAGAGCAGCCAGATGTGTGGTCATTTCCCCCCATAAATTTATGATGATTCGTCCATTGCCCCTTTGGAAGGGGAGGAGGAAGAAAATTCATTAGAAGGAGAGAGACCTTCAGTATTCCATCCCTCCATGCACTTGTTCCAGCAAGAGGATTTCCGACTGTTGTTGAGAAAGGCAACAAAGTCACTCAGTCTAGTCTACCATCAGAGGCCTCCCAGCCCTAGGACCTGGATGGGGGTGAAAAACGCTCTTCTAAAGCTCCCTTCTGAACATTGTATTTCTGGATGACTTTATGAATGTAGTGTGAGGGGAATGGTCCAAGCCAACCTCCAATTAAAAGCAAACTCACCAGGTTATATGTACTGTGTGTGGTGTTAATAAGATACAGAAGGGGAAAATGAAGTGTGAATCAGGATTTTATTCTGCAGTGGAGATATAAAAGCCAATGTAATTCTAGGCTGTATCAATAGGAGTCAAGTGTCTACATAAATGGAAGTCATAGTCCTACTCTATTCTGCTTTGGTCAGACCTCATCTGGAATAATAACCCTGTGTCCGGTTCTGGGCAAATCAACTCGAGTATATTGACAAGCAGGAAGATGCCTAGAGAAGGGCCATCAAAACTATCAAAGGTTTGGAAGCCAAGAATCCAAGAATCCCTGTTAAAAATGGCTGAGGGAGCTGGACATGTTTAGCTTGGAGAAATGGAAGTTGAGAAGGAGCACAAGAGAGCAATGTTTAAATGACTTAGATGAAGGGTTAGAAGGCACGATCATCAAGTTTGCAGATTACACCAAACTGAGAGGGATAGCTAACACTCCAGAAGACAGGAGCAGAATTCAAAACGATCTTGACAAGACTAGAGAGATGGGCCGAAACTAACAAAATGAAGTTCAACAGGGACAAATGCAAGATACTTCACTTCGGCAGAAAAAATGGAATGCAAAGATACAGAATGGGGGACGATGCCTGGCTTGACAGCAGTGTGTGCGAAAAAGACCTTGGAGTCCTCGTGGACAACAAGTTAAACATGAGCCTACAATGTGATGCGGCAGCTAAAATAGCCAACGGGATTCTGGCCTGCATAAATAGGGGTGTAGTGTCTAGATCCAGGGAAGTCATGCTCCCCCTCTATTCTGCCTTGGTCAGACCACACTTGGAATACTGTGTCCAATTTTGGGCAGAGGAGGGCAACTAAAATGATCAAGGGTCTGGAGAACAAGCCCTACGAGGAGGGGCTTAAAGAACTGGGCATGTTTAGCCTGCAGAAGAGAAGGCTGAGAGGAGACATGATAGCCATGTACAAATACATGAAGGGAAGTCATAGGGAGGAGGGAGCAAGCTTGTTTTCTGCTGCCCTGCAGACTAGGACATGGAACAATGGCTTCAAACTACAGGAAAGGAGATTCCACCTGAACATCAGGAAGAACTTCCTCACTGTGAGGGCTGTTCGACAGTGGAACTCTCTCCCCTGGGCTGTGGTGGAGGCTCCTTCTTTGGAGGCTTCTTAGCGGGGTTGGACTGGATGGCCCATGAGGTCTCTTCCAACTCTACTATTCTATGCTTCTATGATTTCTATCTGTTGGGGGTGCTTTGAATGCGATTTTCCTGCTTGGCAGAATGGGGTGGACTGGATGGCCCACAAGGTCTCTTCCAACTTTATGATTCTATGAAATATTGGAAAAGATTTCACATTGAGGAAGGGAAAACATGTTTTCTGCTGCTTTGGAAATTAGAACAATGGAGCCTTAGATTCAAATTGCAGGGAAAGAGCAACATTAGGAAGGGCTTCATATCCTTCCCAAGAGCTGTTTGGCAGTGGAATACTGTATGCCTCTTTGAAGTGAGGTGGAGTCAGCTTCTCTGGAGGTCTTTAACCAGAGGCTGAGTGGCCATCTGTCAAGGGTGCTTTGGTTGTGTGTTCCTGCATGGCAGGGTGTTGGACCCGATGGCATTTGGGGTCTCTTCCAACTGCATGATTCTAAGTTGTCTATTCTATTCTAATTCTATTTTACACCCTGCCTTGAAACTTGGGAAGAGGTCTGTAAAGATTGAAATGTGTCATTTCCTCCCTCTTTCTCCAGGGATCTCTTCAGTGCCAACGTCTTCCCCTCTTGGACCTCTCGCGGGCTCTCCTGTGATTGCTGCTGCCAACCCCTTAGGGATGCCCGTTCCAGCGGCCGCGGGAGCTCAGCAGTGAAGGACAGCCTCCCATCTCCCCGGTGCCTGAGCGGAGCCACTTTGGGACTCTCCTCCCTCCTCCACCCTTTTTCACCCAGGACAACGGCAGCTTCCTGCAGCCGACAGTGTTGCAGGAACGGAGGAGGAGATGCGTGTTGGAATGCTTCAGAAGGAACTATGTCTTGAACAAGTTGCTTGTGGATTTATAGTAGTTTGGTCATAAAAAGAAATATATGGGCTGAATTTTTCCCCTTCCCCCTTTTTTTTACTTGAACTTTTTGTAACTCAGAGGAATCCGGGGGGGGGGGGGATAGCACCCCCAAAGACAAGAGTGTTCTGCAGATGGTTCTTCCCCACCTTCCTCACCAGCACCATTTTGCCAGTAAAGGTCCACGGTTAGACTGGCTTGTCTCACGATGAGTCGCTCGCTTCGTGTGCCATCTCTTGGCCGATGCCATTTGGGGATGAGTGGGGGAGCGTACAGGGGCTCTTCCGTTTCCCCTTCTGCCGAGTTCCATTTCTTTGAAAGGCAGCTTGAGAGTCTTTGACTTGAACGTCTGGCCTGATGGACAGAATGGGACGAGCATACAGAATTACTTAAGAAGCCTTCTCAACAGCGAGGGCCTGCAAGATGGTAGCTTTCCTGTAGGGGATCATGTCTTCCTGTGTGAACCTCCTGGATCACAAACTCTTTTCCTACTTTGCATGTGTCCTTAATTTGGAGTCTCCAGGTTTCTCTCCAAGCCCACTTGTTTTTTCCGTCAAAGGTGTTTTGGTAGTGGGCGAACAACATCAGTCCCGTATGGCGCTCCTTTCCTCCCATCCATTGCAATCTCCTTGGTTTGGCATTTGGGAAATGGAACTTATCACTAGGTATATCTCCCTGTAAAAATGCAGTCTTCTGTCGAGTTGCTTCTTTCCAAGTTGGAATGTGCGGAGCAATGGTTGGGCCCATTAAGCTACACATCTGACTACTGACTCCACGTGTGCCATGTGTTGAGAAGACACATTATGTTTGGGAGCTCTGGCTTTATTAAATAGTTCATTAAGTAGAGACGTGGAAGGATAGTGCAACATGTAAAATGTTAGCTCCTTAAGAAACCCCAGCTCTTGAGGACGTCTGCTTTTCCTTCTGTGTGTGAGAGTATGTTGTGTGCATGAGTATGCAAGTATGGGTGTATATGTATGTATGTATGTATGTGTGTGTGTGTGTGTGTGTGTGTGTGTATATATATATATATATATATATATCTCCATATATATATGTGTGTATACACACATATACACACACCTTTCCCTTCCTATGCTGAAATATTCAGTGTTGGAATTCCTACACTGTAAATTGTTTTGTTTCCCTTTTTTTAAATTTAAGATGTAAAGGTTAGGGATCGAGTTGTGCAGAATTTCCCCCCTCAGGCCATACTTTTTACACACTATCACAGCCTCAATACAAACCGCAAACCAGGGCTTTGGGGGGGGGGGAGTGGTTCAGGCTGCTTTTCCTTGAGTTTTTTTTTGCACCTTGCTCAGACTGGGGTTCTAGTAGTGAGCAGCGTTCCGAAGCCTTACAAAGAAGCATCTCACAAGCCAAAGCGTCGCCTGGAAGAAACGAATGAAACCCACCTACTGAGGGGGTCTACGGTGTACATTTCTCTCCTTTCCCCACCACGGTAGGCACAGTGGAATTTTGGGGTGGGGATGACTCTGCCGGATGGATAGAAGCCACCGAATTCAGAGACTGAAAGAACGGATTCCACCACTTCTCCAGGACTTACCTCCTCCTCCTTCTGCAACCACTACAGAGGCCTATTCTTTGCCTGGGGGGAAGCCTCGCCGCTTTGTCTCGAGAGCCTCGATCACTTCATTCCTAAATAATATATGCAACTTTGGGCATCGGGGTTAGGCAACCGTATGCCCCCTTTCTTGTTCCATTGAAACTTTCTCTGGGTTTTTGTCGTTTCGGTTTTCTGCGGGGTTGGGTAGCCGCGGAGGGTCTGGCCTAATGAAGAGCAAAGAACAAATCAGAGAAGGCGGGAGGGAGGTGCATGCAATAGTAGCTTTATTTATGAGCAGGAGTTCCTGGTGGTGGGTAGCCATGGTCCGTTTAAGTTCAGGTCAAAGCTAGGTCATACAGATGGTGCTTGTTGTGCAAAGTGCAACACAGTCGTACTTGTGTTTGCACGAGAGTGGAACCGACCTACGCAGGCTTCTTTAAGCAGGTGTTTTCCCTCCTGTTGTCTGTTGTCTTTCTTTGTTATTTTAATTTAAAATGTTTTGGCAAGTGGGGGGAAAGTGGATCCAGATGCTAAACCCTCTGCTGCCGCACCGGATTGAAGGATGCCGGCTGGAGTCCTGCTGAGAGCCGAGGAAGGCGTGAAATCCCAGTAGCCACCAAACCTTAAACCAAGAGGGTAAGACTGGAAGCCTTTTGTCTGGTTCAGGGGGTGATCCAATTTTTTTCTTCTCCTTTGTGCTAATGCCAGTTTTTGCTGCTGAAACAGCGCAAAACTGAAGGGGTGGAGGCACAAGAAAATTGCAGATTGTAACAACATCTGTGTTGTAAATTACCTCATCTGTATACCTTGTATCCGAACTTTTATTTTTAAATTTCTCAGCACTTCCTGGTTTTTTTTTCTGCATTGTGTTAGATGGGCAGGAAAATAAACCGCCAATACAATAGTACTGTTGGCAACTTTTATGATTTTTTTCAATGACTTGGTTTTTTAAAAAAAATCTTGTTTGGAGTGATGCTTTGTTTTTATTTGTTGGAATTTAGAGAGAGGGGGATTGGTTCTTTTCCCCTGTTGGATTTATTGGTTGTAATGGTATTGTAATTGTTAAAACTAACCCTTAAAACTGTGCTGAGAAAGAAGTTGTGCCATGGAGGTCTTTAATTTTTTAAAATAAAATTATTGAAACAAATCTACATAGGAGTCACTTAATTCATAGGAGAACACCTGGGGATGGGAAGGGAGATGTGTGTATGTAGCCAGCCCTCCACATTTGCTGTAAGTGAACAACAGTGAACAAAATTATTGCTGTTATTTTACTGGTGGTGGCACAGTGTGTTAAAGTGCTGAGCTGCTGAACTTGCAGACCAAAAGGTCCCAGGTTCAAATCCCGGGAGTGGAGTGAGCGCCCGCTGTTGTTCCAGCTTCTGCCAACCTAGCAGTTTGAAAACATGCAAATGTGATTAGATCAATAGGTACCGCTCCGGCAGGATGGTAATGGCGCTCCATGCAGTCATGCCGGCCACATGACCTTGGAGGTGTCTCTGGACAATGGCTTAGAAATGGAGATGAGCACCAACCCCCAGAGTCGGTCACGACTGGACTAAACGTCAGGGGAAAACCTTTACCTTACCCAAGAAAACATCTCTGTAGGCATTTCTAGGTTCTAGCAAGGCTGTATAGTTATCTTCCATTGGAAGCTGACCATAAGATCTCACTGGAAGACCTAGAGATTCCGAGAGAACATTTTAATCAAATTTGTCAATAATCAAACCTTCAAATGTGGCTGGTTGTCACTTACTTGCACAGCTCTTGTCTGGCTGAACATGGCTTGACTGCTCGGTCTAACTCCTATTCATGGGATTTTTGTGTTGTACTTTTGTCTCCACATTCATAGAATTAGACTTGGATAGATCTCCAGGGGACACTTAGTCAAAGTCTGCCAACCTAGGAGTCCACCGCTGAGGTATCCTGAGAGATGGCCTCCAATCCCAGTTCAGAAACCTCTAACAAAATAGAACTCAATAGAATCGAATCATGGAATCATAGAACTGGAAGAGACCTCTTGGGCCATCCAGTCCAAGCCCCTGACAAGAAGCAGGAAAATTGCATTCAAAGCACCCCTGACAGATGGCCAAAGCCATTTTATTAGGGCTGTTAGAAAAACGTAAAAGTGAAGACATTATGTCTTAAACTTGCCATATGAATCCATTGCTTCAGGTCCTGTTCGCTGGATGAGCAGAAAACAAGCTTGCCTCTTCTGCTTGCTTCAAGATGTTTGTCCTGACACTTTTTGCATATTCCAAGGTGGTTGTCATATCATGTCTCACACCCAACTCCCTCATCAGTTCCTCAAATAACTCATTTTCTAGCTTCTTGATTCCCTTGGTCATTGGAAATGGTCTGGCAGAATTACTGCAAGCCAGTGTTTCTCAAACTCTTGTTTCTTCAGGTGTTTTGGACTTCAGCTCCCAGAAATCCCAGCCAGTTTACCAGCTGTTAGGAACTGTGGGAGGTGAAGTCCAAAACATTTGGAGGAACACTGAGAAATACTGCTATAGATGATCCTTCGTGGCTGAGTTTAACAGTCTTCCAGGATTAGAGTCTTCGTGGTGTGTCTGTAGAGACCTATTCTGAATCCGTATGGTCTTTCTTTCGGACTGAGGACATACATTTCCAGATTGAAGCGGGTCCTGACAAGGGTTTGCTTGGAGTGCCTGTTTCCTTTTTCCCTCTATTTGTGCCTCCTCAAAATCCATAGCACCATATAGGATCATCAAGACTACGCCTTTTCAGCAATTGTTACGTGGAAACATGCCAAACAATCCCACACTAAAAATAATAAGGCAACTGTTTTCATTGAGCCTGTTATTCAACTGCTAATTCCACATAGTACACTGACTGCTGAAATAATCACTGAATGATTTTTCAGCACATAGGCATATTCCACTGACTTAGTCAATCTGTCCTAAGTAGGACTAGCAGTTGGATACATTTAATGCTCAAATTTGTGATGTGGTGGTTTGAGCTTTGAACTACCACCCTGGAGACCATGTTTTGAATTCCCACTGGGTAATCTTAGAATCCTAGAGTTGGAAGAGACCACAAGGACCATCCAGTCCAGTCCCCTGCCACACAGGAACACGCGAAGCACATGCTCAAGGCAAAGGGTTAGAGGAAAGACTGAGAAGCAACATGAGGGCCATGTTTAAATATTTGAAGAGGTGTCACATTGTGGAGGGGCAAGCTTCTTTTCTGCTACTGTGGAGACTAGGAGACAATGGATCAAATTGCAGGAAAAGAGATTCCACCTTAACATTAGCAAGAATTTCCTGAGTTTGGCAGTGGAATAAATCTGGTTCCTGGGAATCTAGTGGTCTCTTCTGAAGGTTTTTAAACAGGCTGGATTGCCATCTGTTAGGAGTGCTTTGATTGCGTTTTCCTCCATGGCAGGGGGTTTGACCGGGTGGCCCTTGGGGTCTCTTCCAACTCTAGGATTAGCCCCCGCACACATCTGAACAAATTTTGCCAAGAAAACTCCTTGATTGTGTTGCTTTAGGGGTAAACCATACCTCATACACAACTTGGAAGGCACACAACATTTAATGCCTTTTTTTTCGTGTCAGGAGCAACTGGAGTTGCTTCTGGAGTGAGAGAATTGGCTGTCTGCAAGGACGTTGCCCAGGGGACGGCCGGATGTTTTGATGTTTTACCATCCTTGTGGGAGGCTTCTCTCATGTCCCCGCATGGAGCTGGAGCTGATAGAGGGAGCTCATCCGCGCTCTCCCCGGGTGGGATTCGAACCTGGCAGCCTTCAGGTCAGCAACCCAACCTTCAAGTCACAAGGCTTTTATCCCCTAGGCCATTGGAGGCTCCTAAAAAATCATTTGATAAAGTGTTACTATTTTGAAGCACAGCCTAGCACTTCTAAGAACAGTGGTTGGCATTCTGTTGAGCAGTTTTAAATCCACAAACCAGACTTGTGTATTTGTGATGGTTTGGTATTCACTTTTGGCACAATCACGTCCCCATTCCCTATATTAATCACCAGTAGCCACACGAAGTAACAGCAATTGGGGACATTTTTGGCTTGCTTATACCGGTGAGCTGGGACAAGATGCAGGATTGCGACAAGAGTCTTCTCATTTTTCTCCACAAGTCATTCATGAGAGGGCGCATTCTGCAGCATCCTGATCACTGAGAGATCCCTGTTGCTTTTCTGTGGCTGCTCTCTATTAAGGTAAGTTTGGGAGTTGAGCATGGAGACAATGCATGGTTACATACAGTAAGGCCCCTGTAATTGCAGAACCCATACCTGCAGTTTCAATTCCCCATGCTTGGGAGAAAATGGAGTCTCTTAGAATTTACTAGCCCCTCCAGGTAAAATCAATGTTGTGCTTCCCCCAGAAGTTACCATACAACTTTATGGTATGCTGAGACCAAAGGAGAGGCAGTTTAATAGCATTTCGTCATATCCACACTTTGGGTAGCTGCAGTTCAGCAGGGAATGTACCTTCCACAGATATGTGAATTTTACTGTATCATTAGAGATCCTGGCCAACATTTTCAGCTATACTGACCTAGAATCATATAATAATAGAGTTGCAATATAATAATAACAGAATAGAATAATATGATCTGCAAACTCATAGCTGAGATCAGCCTGTATAAGACAAATATTTGCATGCAGAACTATAAAGTAATTGTGTCACTTAGCCCTTAAGGGGCTGGGCTGTGGCACAGGCTGGTCCTTCGCTGACCGTAGCATTTGTTGGATTTTCTTTGTGGGTCTGTAAATAGTTTGTAGGTTGTGCTTCTTCATCAGCTTCCCTATGCGGTCAGTAGTTCCCTTGATGTATGGTAAGAACACAAGAGGGATCCTCTCTCTTCTGCAGGAGTCTACCGGATACCATGCAGCTGTGGACAAGTCTACATAGGGACCACCAAACGCAGCGCCCAAACAAGAGTCAAAGAACATGAAAGGCACTGCAGACTAATTCAACCAGAGAAATCAGCCATAGCAGAGCATTTGATGAACCAGCCTGGACACAGAATACTATTTGAGAACACAAAAATGCTGGACCATTCTAACAACTATCATGTCAGACTACACAGAGAAGCCATTGAAATCCACAAGCATGTGGACAACTTCAACAGAAAAGAAGAAACCATGAAAATGAACAAAATCTGGCTACCAGTATTAAAAAAAACTCAAAAATCAGAACAGTAAATAAAAAGCAATACCCTGAAAACAGAGTATTTCCAGACATGAATCAACCAAGGGCAGTTAACGACTCTTAACAAAGGATGCCCCAGAGGCAGGAAGAAGACAGCAGATAAGCTTTTCAATGCTAATTAAAGTGATTAACTACACAACATTCACACTGACCTCTCTCACCCTAGACTTTCCACAGATATATATTAACCTCTTTGCTTAGTTTTCTCCATACCTCACAACCTCTGAGGATGCCTGCCATTTTTCTCTTCTTCTTAGGCGATCCCTCGTCGTTCGAGGACGATAGTCTTCCAACCTTGGTATCTTGGGCGTGTGTTCTTAGGTGACTGAAGAGACCGATTCTTGACCCGCATATTCTCCCGCAGTGAGGACATCGGTTTCCAGGTGGAAGGCAGTCCCGGTCAGGGTTGGCTTGACGCTCCTTCCTCTTGGCACGTTTCTCCCTTAAGCCCTCCGTTGGTGCCTCTTCGAACTCCGCAGCACTGCTGGTCACAGCTGACCTCCAATTAGAGCGCTCAAGGGCCAGGGCTTCCCAGTTCTCAGTGTCTATGCCACAGTTTTTAAGGTTGGCTTTAAGCCCATCTTTAAATCTCTTTTCCTGCCCACCAACATTCCGTTTCCCATTCTTGAGTTCGGAGTAGAGGAGCTGCTTTGGGAGACGGTGATCGGGCATTCGGACAACGTGGGCAGTCCAGCAGAGTTGATGGCGTAGGAGCATCGCTTCAATGCTGGTGGTCTTTGCTTCCTCAAGCATGCTGACATTTGTCCGCCTGTCTTCCCAAGAGATTTGCAGGATTTTCCTGAGGCAACGCTGATGGAAACGCTCCAGGAGTTTGGTGTGACATCTGTACACAGTCCACGTTTCACAGGCATAGAGCAGGGTTGGGAGGACAATGGCTTTATAAACAAGCACCTTGGTCTCTCTACGGATGTCCCGGTCATCAAACACTCTCTGCTTCATACGGAAAAATGCTGCACTCGCAGAGCTCAGGCGGTGTTGTATTTCAGTGTCGATGTTGACTTTTGTGGAGAGGTGGCTACCAAGGTAGCGGAAATGGTCAACGTTTTCTAATGTGACACCGTTAAGCTGTATTCCTGGCTTTGCAGAGGGATTAGCTGGTGCCTGTTGGAAGAGCACTTTGGTTTTCTCGATGTTCAGTGAGAGGCCGAGCTTCTCGTATGCTTCTGCGAAGGTGTTTAGAGTGGCTTGTAGGTCTTCTTCTGAATGTGCACAGACTACATTGTCATCAGCATATTGGAGTTCTATAACAGATTTTGTGGTGACCTTGGTTTTGGCTCTCAGTCTGCTGAGGTTAAATAGCTTGCCATCTGTCCGATAGATGATTTCCACTCCGGTGGGAAGCTTCCCATCAACAAGGTGAAGTATCATAGCGATGAAGATGGAAAATAAGGTGGGGGCAATAACACATCCCTGCTTGACGCCTGATTCCACCTTAAATGGGTCACTTTGGGAGCCGTTGCTGTCCAAGACTGTTGCCATCATGTCATCATGGAGGAGCCGCAGGATGTTCACAAATTTGTCAGGGCACCCGATTTTTTGGAGGATGGTCCAGAGTGCGCTGCGATTCACTGTGTCGAATGCCTTTGCAAGGTCAATGAATGCCATGTACAGAGGTTGGTTTTGTTCCCTGCATTTTTCTTGGAGCTGTCGAGCAGTGAAGATCATGTCCACTGTTCCTCTGGAGGGACGGAAGCCATTCTGGGATTCTGGGAGGGTGTCTTCTGAGACAGGGAGAAGGCGGTTTGCAAGGATTCTTGCAAGGATTTTCCCGGCCGAGGTTAGAAGGGAGATACCACGATAGTTCCCGCAGTCTGTTCTGTCCCCTTTCTTGAAAAGGGTGATGATGGTGGCATCCTTGAAGTCAGCTGGGATTTTCTCGGTCATCCACACCTTTTCAATGAGCTGGTGGAGTTGTTGTATCAGCTCAGGTCCACCCTCTTTGAAGATTTCAGCAGGAATCCCATCAGGTCCGCTGGCTTTGTTGTTTTTTTGTTGGCTGATGGCATTGCTGACTTCTTCCAAACTAGGCAGTGCTGCAAGCTCATCCCTGGTTTGTTGTCGCGGGATTTGTGAGAGGGTCTCTTCGGCCACATTGGAGCTGCGATTCAGCAGGTTCTGGTAGTGCTCTTTCCAACGTAGTGCAATTGATGTTTTGTCCTTCAGAATTTTGGTTCCATCTGATGAGCGTAGCGGCTGTATGCCATGGTTTCTTGGTCCGTAAATGATCTTTGTGGCTTTGAAAAATCCCTGAGCGTCATGGGTATCTGCAAGGTGTTGGATTTCTTCAGCCTTCTTTGTCCACCAGATGTTCTTGAGTTCTCTGGTCCTTCTTTGGACCTCAGCTTTTGCACTGGCATAGATCTTTTTCTTGGCAGCACAGTTGGTGTCTCTCTGCCATGTTTGGAAGGCTTTCCTTTTGTTATCAATCAGCTGTTGGATCTCTTTGTCGTTATCATCAAACCAGTCTTGATGTTTCTTAGTTAGGTATCCAATGCTTTCTTCGCAGGCTGTGATGATGGAGGTCTTCAGTTTGTTCCAATGTTCCTCAACATTTTTGGGGTGTTCTGTGGGTAGATGATCTTTGAGTGTTGTTTGGAGAAGGGCTCGTTTGGAGGGCTCCTGAAGGGCTTGGGTGTTCATTTTGCGCCTTTTTTTTCTTCCTTGGAGTCTGCGTTTGGGGACGATCTTGATAGTCATCGTGGATCAGATTAGCCTGTGGTCTGTCCAGCAGTCATCAGTACCTGTCATGGCTCTTGTGAGAAGCACATCGCGGCGGTCTCTGGCACGTGTGATAGCATAGTCCAGGAGGTGCCAATGCTTTGACCGACAGACTGAGAAGCCACTGTCGTTGTGTTAACCACACCACTGCTGGAACCTCACTCTGTGAAGACTGTGTGTTGACCGGCCGTGCACCGACCTCCACACATTAAAAAAAATCACGCACAGGCGTCTTCCAACAAAAATAAAAACAAACCTACAAAAGTCCCATGGCGATCAGCAAGTGGCGACGGGGGCAGGACTGCGAAATCTGGAAGCCCCTAGTCACAGACTGGCACATGGGCGGTGGATATGGACTCAGTCGTTCTACCTCAAGGACCGAGGCAGTTGAGTAGTCCGGCAGCTGTATCCATGACTGAGCAGCCCTTTTTAGGATCCGCTCTGCTCACCCCACACGGGGAAGGGGCTAGAAAAGGTGCCCTAAACATAGTTGCCTCTCCTACCCTGACTGGACTGCCGCGTCCAGAGGGGTCACCACTCTGCGGCCGAAAAAGAAAAATGAACTTTGGAACATGGAACGTACGGACATTGTTAGATAACACTGACAGCGAACGCCCCGAACGCAGGACTGCTATCATTGCAAGGGAGCTGGGACGCTTTAAGATCGACATAGCAGCCCTTCAGGAGACCCGGAGAGCAGGAGAGGGACAGCTGAAGGAAGAAAAGGGAGGCTACACCTTCTTCTGGAAGGGACTGCCTGAACTAGAGCGAAGAATACACGGAGTTGGCTTTGCGATCAGAAACGACCTGGTGAAGCACCTGACTGAAGCACCCACTGGCATCAACGAACGACTTTCAACCCTCCGAATTAACCTTGCCAAAAACCAACAGGCAACCATCATATGCGCCTATGCACCAACTCTAGATGCTGACAAAGACATCAAGGAAAAATTTTACTGTCAGCTGGATACCATCCTATCGGAGATACCTAAGGAGGACAAAATCATCCTCCTGGGGGACTTTAATGCAAGTCGGAAGGGACTCTGACCTGTGGCCAGGGATCATAGGAAAAGACGGGGTCGGAAACAGCAACTCGAATGGCATCTTGCTTCTCACCAAATGCGGAGAGCACAACCTTGTCATCACCAATACGCTCTTCCGCCAGAAAAACAAGCTCAAGACATCATGGAAGCATGCCTGCCATAGATGTGGGCGAAACGTCAGGAGAGAATACTTCTGGAACATGGCCACACAGCCCGAAAGACATACAACAACCCTGTGATCCCGGCCATGAAAGCCTTCGACAACACATTGAATGTTTGCCCTATATGTATACAATGTGATCCGCCCTGAGTCCCCTTCGGGGTGAGAAGGGCGGAATAAATAAATAAATTAAGTGAATGGCACCATTGCACAACTGAATGCAGAATTAACATGAAATCAAAGGGACAAACAAATAAGTTATAACCAGCAATTTCAGCAACGATGAATTGATATGTATTGACTGAGGATATGTATCTGTATGCACAACTTTCTTCCTGTGACTTCAAATCAAGTGCCTTGATGGGGGAAAAAATATCCAGCCACTTCCATTGGCAAATTTACACATACATAAGGTATTAATAGGGGGTCCCTGGTGGCACAGTGTGTTAAAGCACTGAGCTGCTGAGCTTGCGGACCAAAAGGTCCCAGGTTCAAATCCTGGGAGTGGAATGAGAGCCCGCTGTTAGCCCCAGCTCCTGCCAACCTAGCAGTTCGAAAACATGCAAATGTGAGTAGATCAATAGGTACCGGCGGGAAGATAACGGCGCTCCATGCAGTCATGCCGGCCACATGACCTTGGAGGTGTCTACGGACAACGCCGGCTCTTCGGCTTAGAAATGGAGATGAGCACCAACCCTCAGAGTCGGACACGACTGGACTTAACATCAGGAGAAAACCTTTACCTTTTTAAGGTATTAATAACATTCCTTCCCATGTCTCCTACATCAAACATTATTTATCCTGGAAGTTCTTTTAAAGCACAAGCTTATCTTTGAAAGCAATGTTCCTTTGCAAAGTTATTCACCTCAAAGATAAAGGGCAAGGGATGATGCATACAAATCAAGATATTATCATTTTGCTTCCCCCCCCCCCCCCCCCCGGCCCTTCCTATACTTGCTTTCTTTGGTTTTTGTGATGCTTAAGCAGGCTTTGTTCAGACTTGGCTGATGCTCACTGGTTCCGTTCCAGGGAGTCACACAAGGCCATGTTGTGCCTGTGCCTCTTCGTGCCGGCCTTCGAGTGAGTCCCGAGGCCTCCCCGCCACCGAGCTGCGGCCCACTCTCCACCTGAGCCTCCTCGTCCCCTCCCAGGAGTTCTCTGCCTACCGATATTACACAGAAATCCACATGGTCTGAATGACAAATTAGATCTTTCCTGTTACCAGTGAATTAGCCTTGTAATTAGCTCACAAACCTTAAAAGGGAGTAGCCCATATCAGTTAATTTGCTCGCTCTTGGAGAATGAGAAAGTTGCTATCCTGAGCTGGAATTACAGCAGAGCCACTATCTTTAAAAGTGAAAGTAAGTTTTTCTTGCAAATATCCTTAAAATTTATTTCATGCTACTGGGTGCTGGTAACAGCAAATCTATTATGTTGTCTCCTTATAATACAGTTTGTAAAATCTTCAGAAGTCTATACAAGAAGCAACTAAACCTGAAGAAGGGACACCCATCCTGAAACAAGGACATAGAATACCCCGGGAACCCTTGTTGTTTTGATTTTGCTTTCTTGGAATGCACATTCTGAGGACTCTTTCTTGCTTGGGACTTTGATGAATTTGTTTAAAGGGTAAAACCCCCATTCATAAAGATTATCATTTGTGCTACTTCTTCAACCAAGCTTCAAGACTTATATCTGCATGAAACTACATTGAATATTTAGTGTTAACCACAGTTTATGAACTCTTTCATTTGTTGCTTTGGAAAGTATATAAACATAAATGCAATGTTTGCTATAATGCTGTGAAATAGTTTATATTTGTTTAAAACTTATGTGCCTTTGTTAATTATACGTTTGCTACTTCAGTTCTATTATATACGGTGTGTAATAGGACCACCTTTCTCTATACCGTTCTCTGCCTACCGCCAGTGGAAGCAGCAGTGGCAGCGTCTTTCTGCACAACCTGGGAGCATCCTCCTGAGGGTCTTCTGTGCTTGGACCCCACTGATCCCCCCTTTGAGGCCATGGACAGCCTAGCTCCAATGCTGCCTCTGACTTTCCTGCTTCCTCTGCTACTGCTGCTATTGCCACTGGTCTGTGTGGAGGGGAAGAGAGGAAGAGGGCCCCCAGGACCTGAAGGGGCAGATCAGCGACCTCCAGGCCAAGATGGTCGCCCACAAAGAGAAGCTGCAGGGACTGAGTGGGGAGAATGAGGTCCTCCGGCTCCAGGAGGTCAAGCTGCAGGCGGCGCTGGGCAAGAAGACTACCCAGGTGGAGGAGCTCTGAAGAAGTGTCAGCATGTTGGCCTCAGACCTGCAGGCCAGTTTGGTGGAGGCCAGAGAGAGCAGGTTTACGATCCCTGGGCTGGTGGCCAAGGAGCTGATCGTCCAGAACCAGGCCCTGGCCATTGTGAAACCGGAAGCAGTCAGCTGGGAGGTCGGAGAGGCCAATGTGGAGCTGACAGCCCAATTAGCAGGCAGAGAGTTGGAGCTTTCGTGAGTGGAGGAGGCCCTGGCCCAGCAGATTAAGGAGAAGTCGGAGTCGGAAATGGAGTGCTGGCAATTGCACAACACCATCTAGGAGCTGAAAAGCAACATCCGTGTCTTCTACCGTGTCTTCTGCCATGTGCGCCCACTGCTCCCTGAGAGGGAGATCCAGACGAACATGATCCATCTCCACTTCCCATCCAAAGATAGGAAGAGCCTCGTCCTCTCCAAGACGGAGGAGTCACATGTCACCTACAAGGACATCACCTACAAGTTCCACTTTGACTGGGTCTTCCCTCCCTCCAGCTCCCAGGCAGAGGTCTTCGAGGAGATCTCCTTGCTAGTTCAATCTGCCCTGGATGGCTATCGCGTTTGCACCTTCACATATGGCCAGATGGGGAGCGGAAAGACCTACACCCTGGAGGGCCCCAAGGAGATGGAGCCCCAGATGGCCAGTATGATCCCCCAGGCCGTGTGACAGATCTTCCAGGCAGCCAAGGAGATGGAGGCCAAGGGCTGGAAGCCTCTGCTTACAAATCCATCATACCAACCTGTCTCCTGTTTCATCAGTTGGGAGCCCCTCCCACCAAGGAATAACTGCCACTCTGGGACCAGAGTGAAGAATTGGGGGGGGGGGGGGGGGCAGGAAGACATCATACCAACCTGAGAGCCAGGAAAATAGTTTGATCTTGTCTCCTGTGCCATAGCAATATGCTATGCTAAATATATATATATATACACACACACACACACACACACACACATATATATACAATAATTTATAAATATATAATATATTGTATATACTTATAATATTGATATTATAATGTAATACAATATTATACTAATAATAATACAATATAATATTTATTATATACAGTAGAGTCTCACTTATCCAACACTCGCTTATCCAACGTTCTGGATCATCCAACGCATTTTTGTGGTCAATGTTTTCAATACATCATGATATTTTGGTGCTAAATTCGTAAATACAGTAATTACTACTTAGCATTACTGCATATTGAACTACTTTTTCTGTCAAATTTGTTGTATAACATGATGTTTTGGTGCTTAATTTGTAAAATCATAATGTAATTTGATGTTTAATAGGCTTTTCCTTAATCCCTCCTTATTATCCAACATATTCGCTTATCCAACGTTCTGCCGGCCATTTATGTTGGATAAGTGAGACTCTACTGTATTATATATTAAATGTAATATTACTAATAATATTACCATATAATGATATAGTACAATATAATGATTTAATGCTTTTATTGTGCTATGCTAATAGTGTATTGTGTGTGCATTTGATTTGTGGGCTGCTCTGGGTCTCCTTCAGGGTGGGAGGAGCGGGATATAAATGTAGTAAATAAATAAATAAAATATTTTTGTTTTAACTCTCCAGCAGAGGGTACTGCAACTATATCTTCTTGGCTATAGAATACAGATTATATTGTGTTGAGCCTGAGTATAGTGTTCCAACTGTGGGTGGCTGAGTGTGACTCGCCCAAGGTTGCCCAGTGCGATTCCAAATTCATAGCTATGTGTATTATAATTTATTTATAAATAACTAAATAAACCCAGAAATGGAGAAATATTGCAGTAAAATAATGAGTTACAATATATCAACTGAAATTTAATATGGAAATTGTAAGAAGCCACACAAAGCATGATAGATATTACCTGGTATCTTTCTTTTAAATAACAAAACAAAAACATATTTTTTATTCATATAAAGCAAATTTGAAAAGCAGTTAACCATCTTGGTAATATAATAAATCACAACATATCCATTGAAGTTAAATATGGAGACTAAGAAGTTGCAAAGAGCAAATGAAACGCTGGTAGCATTTTAAGTCATTATGAAGACAGCTACTAATGGTTTATTTCCTAATATAGTGTGTGTGTATATCCGAAGCCCTCCCAGCGTGGCCCGCCAAACTTCACCTTCCTGCCGAGACGCTGCAGTGAATCCAGCAGCCTAGTTACTTGGCAAGGTGGCTCCGGTGACCATGGCTGCCCGTCCCAATGAAATCAAATAGGAAATATTTTGAACTCAACCTGAACCCCAGAACCCATCCCAGTTCCTATGACCCAGGCTTCCCTTCCCAAAAACAAAAGGATAATCTGCCACCACTTAACCCTATCAAATTCAGATTGCATGGACAATATAGGGCTTGAGTCGCCGAATTCGGAGTGTTGTCCTAAAGGTGATTCGCCCCAAGGCAAACATTGTCATATCTCATCCAAAGGAAAATCCAGGACACCTCAGGAAGGCGCCCTGCGGAGCCTGTAAATATGGCTCATCACCACCCATCTATACTTCCACCTCTGACACCCCAAGGCATATCTAAAATCTGTATATGTGACAGAAACCCGGACATCCTTGATTGCTGCGATTAATCCCTTTAGAAATCGGTCTAGCAGGAATTAATCCGATATTTCCTGCCCTGTCACTTCATTGTTTCAACAACTCCCGCCTTCTCCTTCCTGATTGGCCCGAGTAGAGACAAAAAGCAGCTCCCTATTGGGCCAACAGAACAAGGCGGGAAACGAAAGCCCGCCTTGTTCAACCTTCTAGCCTATCAGCGATCAGATGGGCGGGGGAGCGGGGCGGGAAATTCAAAGGGCTGTCAGACTGAAATTTTGTATAAATATGGCTTTATTTTGATTATGTGGGACCCTAGTAGACTGAATGATCGCTACTAGAGTCCTCTTCAGCTGAATTGCTCAATAAAGACTCCTTGGCGGATTTTCCTTCAACTTTGGCAGACCTTCTTCATTTCGGCTTCAGGTTGTATTGCGGCTCATATTTTCCTATTGGCTCCGCCAAGGTCCGTTCTCTCAGGACCGGATCGGGACTCTCCTTAAGGGCCCGATCCCCTAAAGCGCGGTCGACAACACCAAGAGGATTTTGTGCATTGTTCACCTGGGGGCCAGGCCTACATTTTTGGACCGAACTTGGTGCCGGAGCACCATGATGCCCAGTCCCCACCCCTCTTCCCACAGGGCCAGCCTGACCCCTTGGAGGCTTCTGGGGGCATGTTTGACGCAAGGGCCCAGTCCCTGGACCTGATCTCTATCTCGGGGTCCCAGTCCTCCCACTCAGTCAGGGATCGGGACTCGGCAGCGCAGCCCGAGGCCTCCATTCCAGCAGACACCGCTGCCTTTGCAGCCTTACTTTCCCAACTTACCAGGGCGCTAAATGTTCTTGTGGCGGCACCGCAGAAACCTGTGGATGACTTTTTGTTCCCCTTGGACCAGCAGCAGCAGGCACCTTTGCCAGCGGCAATTTTGCCAGTGATTCCATACATTTTGCAACTGACCAAAACCCTGGATGTGGCCTCTCCCACAGTGGCCCCTGTCTCATGGAGGAACGACATTCTCTACAAGATTGATCTCTCAGCGGCCCCCTGGGTGGCTTGGCTGCCGAAGCCTAACACCATTGTGGCCTACATGACCTGTGGGAAGGGGTTGAGGTCCCAGAGCACGCCCTCCAACAAGGAAGGCAAGAAGTTGGAGTGCCTCTGCAAGAAGGCGCACACTGGCTCATCCTTTGTCATCTGGCTGGCTCACTATGGGGCCTACATGGCTGTGTACCAGGAGTATCTCTGGAAGCGGATGGGCTTGTACTTGGCTAGCATTCCGCAGGAACACCGGGCCTTTGCGTCGGTGGTCCACCTTGCTGCTGTTAAGAGAAAGAGGAGAAGGAGCAGCAGCACCTGCCAAACAAGAACACACACACCTTGGCAGAGTGCCGGAAGCTGGCCGAAGAGCAGCTGCAGGACCTGCGAGATGCCTTCGTGGGTTTTTTGAAGAATGTCAATGCACCATCCAGGGGTGAGCGTGCCATGGGAGCCCTTTGCACAACAGACCCGGCACCTGTGGGCCCCTCTTCCAACTCTAGGATTCTATGCTTCCATGATGGAAAGTCTGGGAATCAGAAAGAAGGGAAGGAAAGGGGAAAGAGGGCAGAAAAGCGGGAAAGAAAGGAAACGGGAAAGAAGAGAGTATAGGGGGAAAGAAGGGAAGGGAAGGAAAAAAGGAAGTGAAGGGGAAAAAGAGAGAAAAGGAAAAGGGAGGAAAAGAGGGAGAAGAAAAGGGGAAAGAAATGTAATGGCAGGGCATCTCAGCTTCTCCTACAAATTGCGTAACGATTTCGTTTTAAAGCAGTGAACAGGAAGAATACCATCACATGACGGAATTGGTCATTTTGCCCATCTCTATGCGGATAATTTACAAAAAAAGTCACTTGCCAACCAGCTTAGAAAGCGTCTGAAAAGATAACCGTTTAAAACACTTTTAAAATGCCAAGATGTCTCTACCCTACATTTGAAGCCTACATCATATGATGAAAGTAGTAGGTAGCCATTTCTTAAATGGGTGGCTCAGGAGAATTTAATGCATGTGATGAATGTTGATACTCAGAGGTTGCTACAATCTTTTCCTAAGTGATAATAAGGACCGGAACTTTGTAACAGTGGAGCAGCTGCAGTGTGTTGGATGGACGTCTTACCAAGCCTAGTGAATAAAACAAACTGTGGGCTAACTGCTCACTGCTGGTGGTATCGACTACTAGGAAAGGCAAAGAAAATGGGTTCCCTTAGAACTAGAAAGACCACTTTGCACTAATTGCAGTGATGCAAAATTATTATACACATACAAGTGCAATGCAGACATACAAACACAAATGAGGTCCGTAAAACATTCTTACATTCACATTGAAAAGAAATTACTTGTTCTTTTCTCAAAAGATGAACAAACTCCTTTAATGTGTATAATAATAGTTCTTGTGTCTTTACTACAGATGAGCAGACTTCAAATCCTTGCCCATTAAATGTTCTGGTTTCATTACTACAAATGAGTAGACCCCAACATTCACTCACAACTGGTTTCGACTCAGAAGAGCTTTCATCAGGTGGTTGTGTCTGTAAATATTACATATTGCAACCATACAATTTGTCATCTAGAAACAACAAGCTTTTAAATATACACACACACACACACACACACACACACACACACACACACACACACTACTTACTCACTTAGCAAAAGGTTCAACACTTGGCAACAGTGCTCTTTTTCTTTGTGGTATTTCTGAAAATTGAATCCTAAAGGGAACTAAGTATTGACTGCTAGCCACTGGTGTTAGCTGTTAGCTATTGGTGTAGCCACAAGTTGCTACTGTGTGCTGCTGGAGCTAGAAGCTGGAGAAAGCAATAGAAAAAGCCAGGAGTGTGTTTGTTTCACTGCACTGGTCAAGGACATCATGGATCACTTCACAAGGAAAAAGTTGAACTGTTTGTGTTTCTGTGTCTTTGTGTTATCAAGAAGACTTCTCAAGAAGAAAGTATTTGTTTGCTTTTCAATGTAGTGAGGGTAACTGCTATGAACTGTGTTGTAAATTTTTGTTATCCTTAAGTGAATGAACTACTTTCAGTTTCTACTTTAAAGCACAGCTGACTCAAGGACTTGAGTTCAGGGATACACAGGGTAGGAAAGGGCTGTTATATTCTTAACAGGATAAGGGCGAACAATCTTCTGCACTGCAAATCAAACTATACGGGTATACTACTAATCGTGGTTTAACAATGAAGTGGTTAGATGACTATTTTACCTTTTTTCACTTCATTGGAGGTTGATTGGTTTCCCTGCTGCGGCTTGTATGCTCCTGCACCCTCTTGCGCTGGGGAAACAGATATACACCCTCACATTATCAATTCATACTTCATAGATTGCATTTCACCACATCAGCCACTTTCAAGAATGTCAGTTTTAGAAAACCTCACCTGCACACCTCCTATTCAGTCACCTGGGCTGGCCAGTCTTCAACCAGAGGATAGGTTTCAGGGTGGAGAAGTACTTATTATTTACAGCATTTATATTCTGCCCTTCTCACCCTGAAGGGGACTCAGGGCGGATCACATCACACATACAAGGTAAACATTCAATGCCTCAACATAGAACAAAGACAGAGACAAACGCAGCTCCCAGCCGGCCTCGAACTCATGACCTCCCGGTCAGAGTGATCTATTGCAACTGACTGCTTTATCAGCCTGCGCCACAGCCCGGGCGCAGTGTTCCCATTCACCAGCTCCATCAGGTGGTAGAAGGAGCTCTTTAAGACCTTCCACTTGGAAGCAACCTTGAAGAGAAACCCTCCTCTGATAGCCTCCCTGCCCACTTCTTTTACTAATGCCTGGTGGGCAGGGAGACTGGCATCAGTAGCATCTAATCTGGCCAAGGAGATATTTGACCTCCTTCTCCACAAGGTCCCTCTCATCAAAAAGGTGGGCATTAAAAGTGGCTGCTGAGGCATATATATTTGCATTCTAAAAGGAAGTGGAAGTGCAAAAGTGCAAGCCTCAGTAAGGGCAAATTCACTTCTTTTTCCCACTTGTGCAATTATGAAGTTACACTTAAGTGTTTGATTCAGGGGCCACTGCGATCATGATCCTGTTTGAAGGAGGAGCATTGCGAAGATCATAGGTTTTGACAGATATCAAGTGCAATTAAGCTACATGTCAGCCAAGAGAAGACATCCAGAGTTTTTCTATATTTTCTGCTCCTGGCTCCTAAGACCCATGAAAAAGACAAAAACATACAGGTTATTTACATTGCCCTTTCAACAGGCTTTGTTTTAACCCTAGCAGTTGGCATTGTGCAGTCCAGGTTATAATGCAGCAATCTCTGGACTCTTGTTTTGTGGCTCCAAATGTCCTCCTAATCCCTGCCCCAATGAAATAGGGATGATTTCATTTCAGCACGATTTCAAGGAAAACTTTGCCCAATACTTACTTAGGCGATCCCTCGTAGTTCGAGGATGATTGTCTTCCACCTTGGGTGTGTGTCCGTAGATGGCTGAAGAGACCTATTCTTGATCTTGATGTTCTCCTGCAGTGAGGACATTGGTTTCCAGGTGGAAGGCGGTCCCTGTCAGGGATGGCTTGATGCTCCTTCCTCTTGGCACATTTCTCCCTTAAGCCCTCCATTCGTGCCTCTTCGAACTCCGCAGCACTGCTGGTCACAGCTGACCTCCAGTTAGAGCGCTCAAGGGCCAGGGCTTCCCAGTTCTCAGTGTCTATGCCACAGTTTTTAAGGTTGGCTTTAAGCCCATCTTTAAATCTCTTTTCCTGCCCATCAACATTATGTTTCCTGTTGCTGAGTTTGTAGTAGAGCAACTGCTTTGGGAGACGGTGATCGGGCATTCGGACAACATGGGCAGTCCAGCAGAGTTGATGACGTAGGAGCATCACTTCAGTGCTGGTGGTCTTTGCTTCTTTCAGTATGCTGACATTTGTCCGCCTGTCTTCCCAAGAGATTTGCAGGATTTTTCTGTGGCAACACTGATGGAAACGCTCCAGGAGTTTGGTGTGATGTCTGTAGACCGTCCACGTTTCGCAGGCTTATGATGACCGTGACCCCGGCTTTCAAATTGATTTGAACCCGCAGCGGAGAGTTCCGCAGATCCACCACCAAAGGAACGGAGCGGGACCGCAGCAGACTATTATTGAAAGATCTTTTCTTCTTCACTTTCCCCTTCCCTGAACTATGTAACAAACCCCCCAATAAAAATAGCATTTATTTTAACAGTAACACTCTCTATCTGGTTATTTTGTGTCTTTCCCTGACTCTTTTGCTCGCAATCTCTCTCTCTATCTAACCCGTCCGTCCCTTTAACTCTGGCTGAGGCTCCTCCGCCATGGATTAATACGGCGGGCGATACAAATTGGCTCATATCTTTATCAAAATTACCCCTAGCACACTCCTCTTTTAGCCCTAATCCTTCCTAAGGCTCCTGACTCAAGGACCACCAGCGGAACCAAAATCGGTCCAGTTCTCGGCACCTCATCAGCTGACTGTCAAACGGAACCGACTGCTCTTTTCAAGCCGGATTGCTCTCTTCCAGCCTTATCCCGGACTTTCCTCTCCCCGCGACCCGCGGGATGGTTTTTCAGAGATCACCGGTCCCTTTCTGCGAACTGTGGATGGGGGATCGCTCTCCCGTTGGGGAGACATACTTCTCCAAGGACCTACACCCTCTCTACAGCTGCCAGGAGGGTGCCTGGACGGGCGCCCTCCACGTTTCATTCATACCTTCATAACTTTATGAATGAGAGGGACACTCTTCCCAGACCTACCCCTGAACTTATGAAATCCTATATTTCCAAAGACTGCAACCCACATGTACCTCTTCCCCATGCTATTTCTATGAATTCCTTCCACCACAGATGGACTCTTCTCCCAATGTATCCGTGAATTTTCATATTCTATGTACCCGGACACCCTCATGAATCACTGTTGTATGAACTTCTAATAGTTGGGCTAACTTCATGAATTGTGAAATCATACTGCTAAAACTCCACATTTGTGAATTTCCATATTGGGTTCCCCAGATGTTGTGAACTTCGTTCTTATCAAATGTTTTCAATTGTTTATATCATTCATGATTCCCCTTTATGCAATGTAACCCACCTTTATGGATTCTCCCTTATTTCCTCGAATTCTATCTATCTGCCTATATGTATTTGTACTCTTTGGGATCCCCGGAAAATATGTATTTTTCCCAGCAGGGTTTATATTCCAACTTTATTTTATTTTTCATTTTATTTCATATAATTATCAAATCATGAAATCAAAAAGGAAATATCTTGAACTCAACATGAACCCCAGAACCTATGATCCAGGCTTCCCTTCCCAAAAACAAAAGGATAATCTGCCACAGCTTAACCCAATCTAATTCAGATTGCATGGACAATATAAGGCTTGAGTCACCAAATTCGGAGTGTTGTCCAAAGGTGATTCGCCCCCAAGGCAAACATTGTCATATCTCATCTTAAGGAAATTCCAGGACACCTCAAGAAGGCGCCCTGTGGAGCCTGTCAATTTTGGCTCATCAACACCCATCACCACTTCCACATGACACCCCAAGGCATATCTAAAATCTGTATACGTGACAGGAACTCTTGATTGCTGTCATTAATCCCTTTAGAAATCGGCCGGGCAGGAATTAATCCGATCTTTCCTGCCCTGTCACTTCATTGTTCCAATAACTCCCGCCTTCCCCTTCCTGATTGGCCCGGGTAGAGACAATAAGCAGCTTCCTATTGGGCCATGCGGAGCAAGGCGGGAAACGAAAGCCCGCCTCGTTCAACCCTCTAGCCTATCCGCGATCAGATGGGCGGGGGAGCGGGGCGGGAAATTCAAGGGGCTGTCAGACTGAAACACTGTATAAATATGGCTTTATTTTTGATATATGGTACCCTAGTAGACTGAATGATCACTACTAGAGTCCTTTTCAGCTGAATCGCTCAATAAAGACTCCTTGGCGGATTTTCCTTCAACTTTGGCGGACCTTCTTCATTTCGGCTTCAGGTTGTATTGCGGCTCATATTCTCCTATTGGCTCCGCCAAGGTCCGTTCTCTCAGGACCGGATCGGGATTCTCCTTAAGGGCCCGATCCCCTAAAGCGCGGTCGACAACAACATTTGGCTTTACCATGAAGGGACTTGCTTGGAAGTTCCGAAAATCAATTTTTAGGCTAAAATTCCAAGCGGCAACCTTGGTCCAGATATTCTGGAACAGGTTGGGGAGAGAAACGGCTGCAAGGAGGGCCCTCTGACCAACAATTTGACCTCATTTCACATCCAAATTTCTCTGGCAGTCCCTTTCTCTCTCTAGATCTGATTCAGGGTACTGAACAAAGGAGCCAGATAGGAGGAAGCAGATTTTTAGCTCCTCGAAGGAAAGGCGCCAACGTGAGACAGGGGACGCCCTGAAAAGGAACTGGTTCCATTGTTAAGACCCAGGTGGGCGGAGCTCTGGAGGTATTGCACTTCGGATCAGGGCTCGGTAACAAATTCCTGGTGAAACACGGGAACATCTGGCACCTGAAAGCGTGTGAGAACAGTCTGGCTTGCAGATTGCAGGTTCAAGGATCGTAGGGTAGGGGAACGGTTGTACTCCCGGGTCACCTGCGGATTCCACGAACGCCAGCCATTCAGCCTTAGTGGAGGGAACTCTTGAAAGGACGAGCTGCATCCGGCCGGTTGGGTGAGTCGTTACTCCATTAACTGTCAGTGTAGGCAGGGGCTGAGCTAAGGATGGGTGTTTGTTCAGCACGTCTAGGGTGTCCCACCCCAGCAGACATCCCCAGGGATTCTCCATTGGGCAAGATCCTGGCCAATTGGGGTGGGTTTGCATCGAAAAACATGGTGCAGGCCAGGTTGGTCCAACTCAGCATGCGTAAGTGGCCCCTCGTGGCCCTTGAAGGGGGAATCGCTTGGCCTCCGCACGGCAGTGAGGATGAGAATCTCATTTTGAGACTCCAGAGCCATTGCCATGGGGAGGGCAAGTGGTCCCAACTTGCTTATGCCGCGATGTTTATGACCTTAAGCCAGAGGGAGAGTGGAAGGGGAGAGGGGGTCCAAGTCTTCCCATGCAGGGACGTGGGCTCCAAACCAACCCTCCCCAGAAGCTCCTCTCTAGACCTACTCCCCCTCCCGCCTCCACCAGAAGAGGAACTTCTGGAGACATTCGCTTGCCCCCCACCTTACCAACCCCGACCCCCATCCTTTGCCCCACCTCATTCCCCGCTTTCTCCCCCTGTCTTGAGTCCTGCACCGATCCAGAACCCCCAAATTGGCCCTTCTGGGGAACCTCTGCTTCCCGGGATCCCCACTCTCCAAGACTCACTCTCCCAACCCCCTGCCATTTCCCCCGTCTCCCCTCCGTTCCCCAGCCTCCTACACTCTCTCAGCCCCCCAACCACCTCTTCTCTCTCCTCCTCCCAACCCCTCCGTTTTCCAATCCCCTTCTCTCTCTCCTTCTCAACCTCCCTTCCCATTCTTTAATGGCTATCTCCCATACACGCTTTCCAAAGGATCACCCTTCCAAATCCCAGACTCTCTCGTCCCTCAGATTTTCCACCCTCTATTACTCCCATCTGTGCCCCCCGCAAAAACCCCCCCTGTTTCCTCAGTACCTCTAGCTTCTCAGACCCCCCCACCAGTCCTCCTAGCACCCGAAAGACCCAGTCCCAACTGTCCCTCTCCTACCCCCTTATCAGAAACTTCTCCTCTGCCCCCTCGAAGGGTTTCTCAAGCGTCAAAGGATCCCTTTGAGCCTCTCATCACCAAAGATAGCCTGCGGAGCCGCTCCGCCACCGTAATGGCCCCCCTACGGGAGGTGGTTGGGACAAGGGGAGACCCGGTCCTAATCCATGTCCCTTTTAGCACAACAGACCTCATTGCTTGGAAGAAAACAACTGCACCACTTTCCCAAGACCCCTCCGAAATGACCGAACTTTTTAGGACTATTTTTCTAACTCATCGCCCCTCCTGGGCAGATGTTATGACTCTTTTGGCTTCTCTCCTTACTCAGGAGGAGAAGCGCCGCCTACTGGCCGCAGCTCAGGCTGAAATCATGAAGGCAGATGTAGATGACGGTAGAGATTCTGAAATTATTTTTCCAACCAAGGAAGACCCCGGCTGGGACTACAATACCAACCCTGGTATGATGTCTCTAAAGGCTTTCCATCGTGCCATCTTGGCTGGCCTGCCGTTGGTCTATCCTCGACCTATAAATCTTTCTAAATTCTATGACATAAAACAGACTCCTGAAGAAAGCCCCTCTGATTTTTATGATCGGTTATGTCGCACTGCAAAACAGTGGACACACATTGACCCCACTGACCCCCAAAATGCATCCGCTTTAAATTCCCTGTTCATCGGCAGGTCATACAGGGACATCCGGCTAAAACTCCAGAAACTGGAGGGGGGAGAAGGTATGCCCATCTCCCAGTTAATCAACATTGCTTTTAAGGTATTCCACAACCGGGAGGACGCAGCAGCCCAGAAGGAAGAAGATGACCGACAGGCTCAAGCGCAGGTCCAAGCGGCCAGTATGGTGGCTGCACTGGCAGAACGTGACAGGGGACGAGGATTTGGGGAAAACAGAGAAAGGCCAGTTTGGAGGGACAGAGGGCAAGGGAGGGAGCCACCAAAGGAACTCCGTTGTTACTACTGCCAGCAGAGGGGCACTTCAGGAGAGAATGTCCCGATCTCAAGGATAAGGGGGCAGGGAGCCGGGTCATGTGACTAGGACAGCGGATTGTCTTGGCTCCCAGTGACCCGTTGGTGCCATTGAAGTTAGGAAAAAGAACTGTGGATTTCCTTCTAGACAGTGGGGCCACCCATTCAGTGGTCACCGAAGAGTTTCGGGGAACAGACATGGGAGCTAGGAAGACTCAGGTAGTGGGGGTCTCAGGGAAAGAGGCAGAGAGGTCTTTTCTCAAGCCCATGGAGTGTGAGGTGGGGGGGAAGACTCTGTCTCATGAGTTCCTGTACATGCCTGAGTGTCCAGTTCCCCTTCTGGGCCGAGACATCCTTTGTAAGATCAGGGCTCAGGTCACCTTTGGGCCGGAAAAGATCATCTTGGCTGTCCCAGAGGAGGAGGGGTGGAGGATACAGGCTCTCCTGCTTCACCAGCCCAGCCCAGAGGCTGGCCTGATCCCTTTGGCCATTCTGGAACAAGTCGACCCTGTTGTGTGGGCCGATGGGATTCCAGGGAGGGCCAAGAACATTGCCCCAGTCAAAATTGCCCTAAAGCCTGACATCAGGCCTCCTAGGATTCCCCAATACCGCATCCCTCTCGAAGCCAAAAAGGGCCTCCAGCCCATCATTGATAATTTTCTGAAGTACTCTCTGCTGAGAGAGTGCGCCTCCCCCTACAACACACCTGTGCTGCCAGTCAAGAAGCCCAACTCAGATGAATACCGCTTTGTACAGGACCTCAGAGCCATCAACGCCGTCGTGGTGGACATTCATCCCGTGGTGCCTAACCCCTATACTCTTCTTTCTACTATTCCTCCTTCCTGCTCTTGCTTTACTGTTCTGGACTTAAAAGATGCGTTTTTTTCTATCCCTCTACACGTAGATAGCCAAGAAATATTTGCCTTTGAGTGGGAGCATGTGGACTCGGCCAGGAAGGTGCAGCTCTGCTGGCAGGTTCTTCCGCAAGGTTTCACTTGTTCTCCTACGATCTTCAGCCAAAGCCTCACTTTGGAGCTGGACAGGTGGCCGGATCGGGACCAGGGGGTCCTTCTCCAATATATTGACGACCTTCTGCTTTGCTGTGAGGATGTACCTACCTGCGAAAGACTTACCATCAGTCTCCTCAACTTCCTGGGAGAGGCTGGCTTCAAGGTCTCCAGAAAGAAAGCTCAAATCTGTAAGGACACTGTGCGTTACTTGGGGTTTGATGTCTCTCAAGGACAGCGGGCTCTGGGACCGGAGCGGAAGGAAGCCATCTGCAAGGTCCAGGAGCCCAAGACCAAGAAGCAACTGCGGGGCTTTTTGGGCATGGCCAGCTTCTGCAGAATCTGGGTGCTTAACTTCGGACTGCTTGCCAGGCCTCTTTAAGAGGCAACCACCGGACCGGAGACTTTCCTCACCTGGACCGCAGAATGCAGGGCAGCCTTTGATGCCATCAAGAAAGCCCTCATGTCTGCACCAGCCTTGGGACTACCTGACATGACCAAGCCCTTCTTCCTCTATGTTCACGAACGTCGGGGGGTGGCAGCGGGGGTGTTGACCCAACCTCTGGGCAACACCAAAAGGCCAGTCACTTACTTCTCCAAGCGACTGGACCCCACCAGCCTTGGGTGGCCAGCCTGTCTTCGTGCCGTGGCTGCCACCGCTATGCTGGCTGAGGAAGCCCGGAAGCTGACGCTGGGCCAACCAATGACTGTCTATGTGCCCCATAGCGTCCTGGCAGTCCTGGATGCTAAGGGGACCAATTGGCTGTCAGCAGGACGGCTCACTCGCTACCAGGCTTTGCTCATCGACCAGGGAGACCTCACCCTGGCCACCACCAACTGCCTCAACCCAGCCACCCTGATGCCCATCGAATCAGCTGAGGGAGACGACCAGGAGCCACATGATTGCATCGCCACCATTGAAGAAGTCTACTCCAGCCGGCCGGACCTCAAGGACCAACCGCTTCCCCAGGCAGATTTGGAATACTACACTGATGGGTCGAGCAGTGTCCATCAGGGCGTGAGGAAGGCCGGCTATGCAGTTGTTACTCTGTGGGACACCATAGAGGCAGAACCATTGCCAGCCGGTACCTCCGCCCAAAAGGCAGAACTCATCGCCCTCACCAGAGCTCTGGAGCTGGCAGAAGGAAGGACTGTTAACATCTACACAGACTCTAAATTTGCCTTCAATGTCCTGCATGCCCACGGAGCCATTTGGAAGGAGAGGGGACTGCTGACCACTGCTGGCAGCCCAGTCAAGCACCAGGCAGAAATCCTGAGGCTGCTGGATGCTGTCTGCAAGCCCACTGCCGTTGCTGTCATCCACTGTCGGGGACACCAGACGGGAGACCAGGACGCCGCCAGGGGAAACAGGAGAGCAGATGCCGCGGCTAAGGGGGCCGCCAACCAAACGCCCACCTTCCAGGGTGCCCTCATCCCAGATACCACCGTCACCAGCCTCCCTTTGTATGGAACTATGGACGATGAGTTCGCTAGGAAGGAAGGTCTGACACGGGATGAGGGTTGGTGGAAGGACAGCCAAGGCCGTCTGCTCCTCACAGATCCCCTGATGCGTGAAGTGGCCCTCCGTCTTCACAAAAGCACCCACTGGGGTCATGATGCCATGCTGGAACACCTCAGATCCTTCTTCATTGGACCACGCATGGCCCAACAGTCTATCTGGGCCTGCAAGCGATGCCTCCTCTGCCTAAAGAACAATCCCAAGATCCAGAAGAAGCCAGAAGTGGGGCATCTCAGGGCAGGACTACAACCAGGACAAGTATGGCAGGTGGATTTTGCTGAATTGCCCTCCAGTAAAAAGTACAAATACCTGTTGGTGTTTGTGGATTGCTACAGCGGGTGGCCTGAAGCTTTCGCCTGCTACACTTGCACTGCCAAAGAAGTCACCCAAGCCCTCCTCCATGATATCATCCCACGTTTCGGTTTGCCTCTCTGCATTTCTTCGGACAACGGAAGTTCCTTCATCTCCAAGGTCACCCAACAGGTCTCCCAGGCCCTTCAAATCCGGTGGGACTTACACTCCAGCTGGCACCCAGAAGCAAGCGGCAAGGTTGAAAGGATGAATCAAACCCTTAAGCGGCAAGTGGCGAAGATCTGTCAGCAAGCTAACCTGCCTTGGCCAGATGCTCTTCCACTTGCTCTCACTCGAGTCAGGGCTGCCCCTAGGGGCAAGTTAAAATTAAGTCCTTTTGAGATTCTTTATGGTAGACCTTTTCCTTCTTCTCAGGTTCCCTGAGAAGGCTTGCTCAAATAATTCGTTTTTCCCGTTAACCGTTATTAATTCATTATTTTCGTTTGTTTTGAAGCAATTTTGAAGCATTGGTTGTCCACACGTCTGGATATCGCGGTTTCGAATCGCGAGAGGCTGTTTTTCGTTATGTCGTCGTTTTTTTCGTTAGGAAAAAAAAGCTTTTGCAAAAAAAAAAAAAAGCCACCCGAAAGGTGGCTACTCTCTGCGGGCCTCCAGGTGCCCCCCACAGACCCATACACTTTGCTGCCTTCCCCGGCTGCCGGAAAGGCCGCGGAGGCTCCAGGCGGCCGCTGCACATCCAGGCCTCAATTTCCGCCCTTCCCCAACAGCCGACATACATACACACGCACACACACACACACATCTCCATATCCATGTACACCCGCCCTCCTCCGCTACCTCCTCGCCCCTTCCCGGGAGGGCATCTCTTTCCTGGGACGGCGTCCTATGTGAGGCCAGTGCTTGGCGCCTGGCTAGGCCTCGCCTCCCTTCTCAGGCAGCAGGCCCAGCCAAACCCTTCCTCCACCTTTCCCTCCTGCAAAGGGCAGCCGCTCGGAAGCCCAAGGCAGCAGGATGGCGACAGAGGAAAACCACCCTCTGTGGCTGTGCTCCGACCTCAGCCAGCAAAACATTCTGGACTCCAACTCCCAGAAACGCTTGCAAGCTTCTTCAATGGCTATGAATTCTGGGAGTTGAAGACCCAAGCAGTTTCCAGCAATGCCAATGGATGGCGTTCGGGACTCCAACTCCCAGAAACCCTCGTGGATGGTTCAAAGACCAGGGATTCTGGGAGATGAAGTCCATGGTACCGGTTGAAAAGGCCATTGGCCAGGCGCCAAGGGAAAAAGGACTGCAAAAACAAAGTCACCCTCCTTTTCTATATGACTGGCCTTCATGGTCTCTCAATTAGCAATAATAATAATAATCTGTGGAAGGTCCAGGGTGGGAGAAAGAACTCTTGTCTGTGGGAGGCAAGTGTGAATGTTGCAATTGGTCACCTTGATTAGCATTGAATAGCCTTGCAGCTTCAAAGCCTGGCTGCTTCCTACCTGGGGGAATCCTTTGTTGGGAGGTATTAGCTGGCTCTGATTGTTTCCTGTCTGGAATTCCCATTTTCTGGGTGTTGTTCTTTTACTGTCCTGATTTTAGCTTTTCTGTAGCTAAAAATGCATATAAAATTGATTCTATAGGGAGGATAAATGATTGGATTTCAACTCCTACAGCTTAGCTTTCTCTGCCAATAATGGTACCATATCAAACTAAACCTCCCAAGATTCTGTAGCAGTGAGCCATCTTGGATATTGTAAGGGATTTATTATTATTATTATTATTATTATTATTATTATTATTATTAGACCTTGCTCCCAGGAAGGTGCCTTCGCTGTGGCTCCCAACTTATCTATCTACCTTTCCACATATTCTCCACATTGTGTGTATGTGTATGTATATTATATATACATGAGCCCCGATGGTGAAGTGTGTTAAAGCACTGAGCTGCTGAACTTGCAGACCGAAAGGTCCCAGGTTCAAATCCCGGGAGCAGAGTGAGTGCCCGCTGTTAGCTCCAGCTTCTGCCAACCTAGCAGCTTGAAAACATGCCAATGTGAGTAGATCAATAGGTACCGCTCTGGCGGGAAGGTAATGGCACTCCATGTAGTCATGCCGGCCACATGACCTTGGAGGTGTCTATGGACAACACTGGCTCTTGGGCTTAGAAATGGAGATGAGCACCAACCCCCAGAGTCAGACATGACTGAACTTAACGTCAAGGGATACCTTTACCTTTACCTATACACACACACACACAAACACACACACACACATTATGCAGGGACTATATATATATTATATATATACACAGTATATATCACACACACACCAATTTAACAAAGTTTCAGCCACAAAAACAAAGTTTCTGAAGTAGAACAATGACTTTCACAGTAAAGACAACCCAATTTAACAGGAAATAAGACTTTCAAAGCAGGAACAGATTTCTGCAATTATTAAAAAATGGTTTATTATAAAAGCTATGAAAATTCGCCAAAAATCAGAGGATAAGGGAAACGTTCCAAATTTTGGTGAGCTATCAGTGTTAAATGTGTTCTACCACTGTACCAAGTTGGAAGAAGATCACTCAAAAAATGAGGTTGGGGGAGTCCTGTAAAGTCCTCTCCCTCTGTGCTGTTTTTGGGAATTGCGCATGCGCGTCCGCCATTAACGAATTAATTTAGAAAATAACGAATTTTCGTTAATTTCGAATTTTTTGGGGGGCCAAATTCGGAAATACCATCAGAAACGAAAAGCTGCCCCCCTCTAGTTTTGAAACGAGTTTAGAATCAAATTTTTCGTGGATCGATCAAGCCTACTGAACACCTACATGAGGTGGGTTCCGAAAACCTTAGGGCTAGACTGTCTTCTCTTACCTCTGTCCTCTCTTCTCTAAACAGGTACCTACTCTCCCACCTTCCTGTCCCCTTGGATGCTCCAGTCCATGACTTTTCCATTGGAGATTGGGTCTTCGTGCGGACGTGGCGACCGGAGCCTCTGACTGAGAAGTGGGTCGGACCTCACCAAGTCCTCCTGACCTCCTACACCGCTTGCAAGGTTGCTGGAATCCGTGCCTGGGTTCACCACACCAGGCTCAAGAGCGCTCCTGAACCAGAACCAGCCCCCACCAGCGGTGAGGAAGACAAAGACCTGTGGACTGCTGAGCTGGGAGACGACCTGAGGGTGTTGTTCCGGAAAACACCTCCTCAGGGCCTGCCGCCCGCAAACTGTCCTGACCCACACCCTCCCGAGGCCCGGAGAAAGACCAAACGCCAGAGACAGAAGCACAAGATCCCCTCCGAGGACCCCTCCAAATCCCATCCCTCTAGCACCACGGGAACACCCCTTTTGGACCTACAAACATTTGACAGCTCGATTTGACAGCTGTCAACGTTCACCTGCCAGCTGATCGGCTCTCACTTCAACCCCCACTCGGAAGAGCCGGCACTGCGATACCGCTGGGAGCTGTCCATGGTCAGGAGCCGTGAGTCCTAATTTTCTCTCTATTTTTCTCTCCCTGTTTCTTCCCTATCTTTCACCGCTGGGAGCTGTCCAACGTGCTAACCCTAAAAATGCTAACCCTAATTCTCATTTTTTCTCTAGCCCTCCCTGTCAATTCTAACCCGGTTTTGTATGAATGGCTCTCTTCTAAAGTAAACTTCTGGCAACAGTTGGCTTCAAAAGCCTTAAATGTCTCAGACTTTTGCCTGTCCAGTGGAGCTTCCGCCACAGACCTGTTTTCCACTTGTTTAATTGGCATTCCAGAACCTCTGGAAATTTTTAGAAATTATACCATGTTCCAAGACATCCCTAAGGATATGTCTTACAGAGATCTCTCAAACTGGGGAAGAGTTTCCAAGGACAAGTTGCCCGGCATGGCTGCTATCCGCCTTGCTCATGTTCCACAAGCAAAAAATTGTTTTCAAATACCCACCTGCACCGGTGAGTGCCATCAGCTTCCCATTGACAACTCTCTAAATTGCACTCATATAGAAAAACTGACTCATCTGAATGCCCATTTGGTCCTGCCCCCAGGATGGTTTTTCCTGTGTGGACAGACAGCCTATGGTTATCTACCAGCCAATACCTCCATGGGGAATTGTGCATTGGGTAGGCTGTCTCTTTTTATGCCTTCGAAAAATGACTTGGAACTGGCACACTCCTTGAGTCGGAAGGCCAGATCCATTCAAAACTTGGATCCAAATTGCGACCCCTCGGTGGTACTTAAGGGCATTCCTCAATTTGTGGCGGCTGCCTTGTTCACTCCTGGAGTGGCCTCAGCCATGAATTATAGGGCCATAAAACATCTGGCCTGCGCTCTGGTCAAAAACATCAATTATACCTCTCAGGCCTTGGCATCAGTGGCCAGGGAAATGCATGAGCTACGTGAAGCTGTATTAGATAACAGGGCAGCTATTGATTTCCTCTTATTGAAGAACCACTATGGCTGTGAGAGCGTAAGGCACATGTGCTGTTTTAATTTGACAGACCAGACTCCTATAATTCATAAATCCATCGAGAGCTTGAATGATCTAGCTTTGGGAATTAAAGAGACGACTGGGTTCGATCTTAGTTTTCTGACCGACTGGCTCCCTTCCTTAGACTGGTTGAGGAAAGGATTTCTCCTCTTTCTAGCTGTAATCCTTTTCCATCTAATAATAAGCTGCTGCTGGTCGCATTTGCCCGCTCTGTTCCAAATTTGTCGCAAAAAGAACAATTCGAACCCCTCTCAACAGATGGCCATGCTGCCGCTGAGAGGTTACAATGCTTATGCGGTAGGGCAGGGGCGAAATGGGCACCTCCCACTTCGCCCCGCCCTCCCGAGTGCGGGTATGATGACCGTGACCCCGGCTTTCAAATTGATTTGAACCCGCAGCGGAGAGTTCCGCAGATCCACCACCAAAGGAACGGAGCGGGACCGCAGCAGACTATTATTGAAAGATCTTTTCTTCTTCACTTTCCCCTTCCCTGAACTATGTAACAAACCCCCCAATAAAAGTAGCATTTATTTTAACAGTAACACTCTCTATCTGGTTATTTTGTGTCTTTCCCTGACTCTTTTGCTCGCAATCTCTCTCTCTATCTAACCCGTCCGTCCCTTTAACTCTGGCTGAGGCTCCTCCGCCATGGATTAATACGGCGGGCGATACAAATTGGCTCATATCTTTATCAAAATCACCCCTAGCACACTCCTCTTTTAGCCCTAATCCTTCCTAAGGCTCCTGACTCAAGGACCACCAGCGGAACCAAAATCGGTCCAGTTCTCGGCACCTCATCAGCTGACTGTCAAACGGAACCGACTGCTCTTTTCAAGCCGGATTGCTCTCTTCCAGCCTTATCCCGGACTTTCCTCTTCCCGCGACCCGCGGGATGGTTTTTCAGAGATCACCGGTCCCTTTCTGCGAACTGTGGATGGGGGATCGCTCTCCCGTTGGGGAGACATACTTCTCCAAGGACCTACACCCTCTCTACAGCTGCCAGGAGGGTGCCTGGACGGGCGCCCTCCACGTTTCATTCATACCTTCATAACTTTATGAATGAGAGGGACACTCTTCCCAGACCTACCCCTGAACTTATGAAATCCTATATTTCCAAAGACTGCAACCCACATGTACCTCTTCCCCATGCTATTTCTATGAATTCCTTCCACCACAGATGGACTCTTCTCCCATTGTATCCGTGAATTTTCATATTCTATGTACCCGGACACCCTCATGAATCACTGTTGTATGAACTTCTAATAGTTGGGCTAACTTCATGAATTGTGAAATCATACTGCTAAAACTCCACATTTGTGAATTTCCATATTGGGTTCCCCAGATGTTGTGAACTTCGTTCTTATCAAATGTTTTCAATTGTTTATATCATTCATGATTCCCCTTTATGCAATGTAACCCACCTTTATGGATTCTCCCTTATTTCCTCGAAATCTATCTATCTGCCTATATGTATTTGTACTCTTTGGGATCCCCGGAAAATATGTATTTTTCCCAGCAGGGTTTATATTCCAACTTTATTTTATTTTTCATTTTATTTCATATAATTATCAAATCATGAAATCGAAAAGGAAATATCTTGAACTCAACATGAACCCCAGAACCTATGATCCAGGCTTCCCTTCCCAAAAACAAAAGGATAATCTGCCACAGCTTAACCCAATCTAATTCAGATTGCATGGACAATATAAGGCTTGAGTCACCAAATTCGGAGTGTTGTCCAAAGGTGATTCGCCCCCAAGGCAAACATTGTCATATCTCATCTTAAGGAAATTCCAGGACACCTCAAGAAGGCGCCCTGTGGAGCCTGTCAATTTTGGCTCATCAACACCCATCACCACTTCCACATGACACCCCAAGTCATATCTAAAATCTGTATACGTGACAGGAATCCTTGATTGCTGTCATTAATCCCTTTAGAAATCGGCCGGGCAGGAATTAATCCGATCTTTCCTGCCCTGTCACTTCATTGTTCCAATAACTCCCGCCTTCCCCTTCCTGATTGGCCCGGGTAGAGACAATAAGCAGCTTCCTATTGGGCCATGCGGAGCAAGGCGGGAAACGAAAGCCCGCCTCGTTCAACCCTCTAGCCTATCCGCGATCAGATGGGCGGGGGAGCGGGGCGGGAAATTCAAGGGGCTGTCAGACTGAAACACTGTATAAATATGGCTTTATTTTTGATATATGGTACCCTAGTAGACTGAATGATCACTACTAGAGTCCTTTTCAGCTGAATCGCTCAATAAAGACTCCTTGGCGGATTTTCCTTCAACTTTGGCGGACCTTCTTCATTTCGGCTTCAGGTTGTATTGCGGCTCATATTCTCCTATTGGCTCTGCCAAGGTCCGTTCTCTCAGGACCGGATTGGGATTCTCCTTAAGGGCCCGATCCCCTAAAGCGCGGTCGACAACACTTACAGCAGGGTTGGGAGGACAATGGCTTTATAAACAAGCACCCTGGTATCTCTATGGATGTCCTGATCCTCAAACACTCTCTGCTTCCTACGGAAAAATGCTGTGCTCGCAGAGCTCAGGCGGTGTGGTATTTCAGTGTCAATGTTGACTTTTGTGGAGTGGTGGCTGCCAAGGTAGCGGATTCTGCCCAATACCATGCAAAAAAAACCCTTTATACAAGTGAACACCTGCAAAAATACCCCCAACACATTTCCCCAAAGCACCTCAAAATACTGTACTATCCCTAGATGACTCTGATCTCTCTCAATATGACCACAAGGAATATGATGTCATATTGACAGCTATCATTGCAAGGGAGCTGGGATACTTTAACATCGACATAGCAGTGCTTCAGGAGACCTGGAGACCAAGAGGGACAGCTGAAGGAAGGAAGAGGAGGTTACACCTTCTTATAGAAGGGACTGCCTGAAGAAGAGCGAAGAATACACGGAGTTGGCTTTGGTGGTGGTGGACTTGTTCACCAAGATGAGTCATTTTATTCCATGAGCAGGGCTGCCTACAGCTAAGGAGACAGCTGATTTGTCTCTATGTCATGTTTTTCAATTGCATGGATTACCTAAGAGTTTGGTCACGGATTGGGGTGCTCAATTCACTTCGCATTTCTGGAGGGAAATGCAGACAGTTGGGCATTGAAGGCCGGATGTCCACTGCTCATCCACAGATCGATGGTCAGACTGAGAAAACCAATGCTACCCTTGAGCAGTACCTAAGATGTTTTGTGAACTACCAACAGGACAATTGGACCTCGTTGCTTTCGATGGCTGAGTTTGTGTATAACAATAGTACTCATGGTTCAACCAAGGAGGCCCCGTTCTTTGCGAACTATGGATTTCACCCTTGATTCTTTCCAGTGATGGTTGAGTGGGGGGAAGTTCCTGCTGCAACCTAGTAGTTGCAGGAGTTATCTGCAGTTCAAGAGATCCTGAAAGCTCAGTTGGAGCAGGCCAAAGCGGACAATAAGCGGGTGGCGGATACTCATCGGCAGCGAGGCCCGGACATTCAGGTGGGAGATCGTGTTTGGTTGTCAACTAAACATCTGCCTCTCCAGCGGCCTTCTCGTAAGTTGGACGCCCGCTTTGTGGGCCTTTATGTGGTAATGAACCAGATCAACCCAGTGACTTTCAAGTTGAAACTGCCATGGGGTATGCGGATTCACCTTGTGTTTCATCGCTCTTTGCTGCGTCTGGCCACTGGGGTTCGGCCAGACACTGGCCCGCCACCACCTCCTGTACTTTGTGATGGGGAGGAGTAGTTTGAGGTTGTGAACATTTTGGACTCTCGCAGACATCGGCGTCAGTTGCAGTACTGGGTGGACTGGGTTGGGCTCAGCAGCAATGCCAGAGTGAAGATGAGGAAGGGGATTTTGAGTTACAGATGTAGGAGTCAGATGATGGGATGCAAGATGAATTCCAGGATGATGTCATGGGGATGGGGAATCATGGAGTTACACAGGCTGGTTCAGAAGTGCAAGAAGCGCAGCCTGTGGATGAACTCCTGAACCAGCCTGTCACAGATGAAAACCAGGGAGACATTCCCATGGGAAATAATGAGCTTTATTTGTCTCAGGCTCCTGTTCAGGTGCAAGATAATGGACTGTTTGGCCTTGACAGTCAAGAAGCTCCATTGCTATCTCGGGCAGATCATTAGCAATGGAAAGGAATGCTACGGCGTAGCCTGAGATTAGCTGGAAACGGGAGGCCACTGAAGGGAAGAGAAATACATTTTTGGGTTGTTTTTAAAACTGTGTGTTGGGAGACAAATCTCTGTCAAAAGCAAATTCTCGCTTCATCAGAGTGGATGGTCTATGCCTTCATGCTTTGGAAATTCTCCTGCTCATGAATCCTTGTAACCTGTGGACTATTGTATCTTTGGGAATAGACTTTTGCTTTTTATCTATGGATCATTGGATTTATTGACTCTATTTTACAACTACTTTGGGAACTATATTTTTGCCTGCTTTGATATTATATATATACTGCTTTTGCTCAATAAAACTACAAAGGACTATCTTCTGTGTGTGGCTTGGTGTCAATAGCAAGGTGAACTATTCTGAGGTGCGACAGGTGGGGGTTGGGGACTAGATAGACATCTGCCCCCAAGTAGTGGCGGAAAACGGAGTGGGGAATTTTGGATCTAGGGTACACCTAGGGCACCACCCCTTTTGGGGGGAAGGATATAAGAAAAAACACCTGGTATTACATCTTTAAACAGGTGAGGGGAAATTGAAGGCCCTGGGAAGGTCGGGAGTTTGGCCTCTACGTCTTTGAGGGAGGCTTCTTGGACATATTCCCCTTAAAGGTTGCTCAGGTGAAGGTTAACCGAGAACCAGGTTTTTTCGCACTTTTCAGCTCTAGGGTAGGCCGGATAAGGACGCTACCCTAGATTGAGCTTCCCCTACCAGATTCAACACCAGATTGGGGTTACTTAGTTTGCCAAAGTTAAATAGGTAACAATTAATAAAGTTGCCCTTATTTTAACCCAAGTTACTTGTGTTATCTCATTATTTCAGGGGTTGGCAGGCAAATATATATGATTTAAATTGGGTATTTTTGTAATCATAAATAGAAGGGGTGTCAGAAATAATGAAAGTTAATGTATTTTTAATTACAAATTTTAGATAAGGCACTGAAAGAGTTAAAATGGTGCAGTGACTCAGCTACACCAGCAGGTGGTTAAAAGCAGGTGAGCCTGTAAAGTTGTGTGAATGAGTAGAGGAGCCGAGGAGTAGCTGGTGGTGTTGGAGAAAGAAGACTGAAGGAGTGAGTTTCTGTGTTTGTACTTTGAGTTGTCCACAATAAGAAAAAGGAAGATAAAATAAAGAAGATAAAGCCTTGGTTGGAGTAAGCACTACGTTTTCTTTACTAGGTGGGTCTTTTGTTAATAAGCCTACTCGTCCAACAAAGGAGGCCCCCATCCCACTCCCTCCGGAGCAGAAGCCGCCATCCACGAGATGGCAGTGTCAACGGATATCATCCAGTTCAGTGCAGTTAAACTGCATAAGGTGCCCATGCAGGAGGGGCCCCAGGTCAGTGAGAAGAGCTCAGCGTGCTGCTCCTCCTCCTCCTCCTCCTCCTGTTCCATGGAAAGCGGTGACGCATTCTTGCCCCATATCTATATTTAAACTTTTGAATCAGAATAAAGACATTGTTATTCTTTTATTCAAGCCTAAAGCAGAGTTTATATTTATTTTAAACGGTGATAAAGCTGCCATTTACATATTTTCCTTTATTTACACAAACTATCACAGAGATGGCAAACTGGTAAACTGCATGAGGTGGCCATGCAGGAGGGGCCGCCCCAGGGCAGCAAGAAGAGCTGCTGCTGCTGCTCCTCCTCCTCCTCTGTTCCAGGAACATGGAAGCCCCCCACCACCAGGAAGGGCTGCCCACCCTCCTCCTGCCTGAACCAAAAGAACGCGTGAGGAGATCCAGACAAACACTTTTGCATTTTAAAATTTAAAAAGGGGACTTCCGGGTGCGCATGACGGCAGAGAGATGGGTTCACTAGAGCTCCGAAAGTGAACCAGTCTTTTCAGTGACTGGGTAGAGCACCGGCTCCCTCTCCCATTATACAGAAACAGGGAGACAGCGGAACCCAAGCACCATCCGACGGCCTATACAGGGGTGCCCTCACCAAGGGGGGAGGTCTCCTAAAAAGGCTTGGAAAAGGAGTGCCAAAGGGGTAAGGCGGGTCATGAAAGGCGAGCTGGGGATATCCCCCCGGCACTATCTCCAACCGCGCACTTTTTAAAACTACTGAAAGGATTCTGAGGATCCAGAAGAACAACTAAAGAGGGACCACGGATCGACGGTAAGCTCTGGATAATCGGGTCTCGCTATCAAACAAGGGAATGGCATCCACTAATCCAATAACCCAATAATTTAATAACCTATTCCATAGAGATCAATACAAAAGGAAAACCACGAAGAATCTGAGTGGGATTACTAAGTCAAGTTTCAACTTGCCGGATAAACTCCATACAAACCGGATGAACCGGGCAAGCCCAAAACAAAAGAGTTAATTAAAACATAGGACAAGGAGAAAGCATTTAACTAAAGGAGAAGGACACAAAATGGCGATATGACAAAGTAAACCAGTCCTGACCTTGAGAATGCCACCAAAGCTGATAAAATAAGATAAAATCTGGTCACTGTGGTGGAGAGATAGCAGAGGAATCCTGCAAGACCAGACACGAGGACCAGTGTTGGCAATGTGGCCTGTGGGAAGCCAGCGAACACTTGCGAGAGAGGGAGAACTCCTGAGAGGTCAAGCGAGAAGTCCCCACCGCGCGCTCAGAGCTCGATCCCACGCGATCGGTGAGAGAAAGAACGAGACCTCAGAGCCATCGTGAGAACTCGAGAACCATTGCGGGAAGACGCGAGAACCCAGCGAACTACAGGGAAAAACCTTGAGACTTCGGTGGGAAGATTGCGGAGGTGGATGAAGTCAATTTAAATAAATAAAATAAATTAATAAAATCAAAGAACTTTAAGACGGACATACAAAAGAGCCAATTGGGACACCTTCCAGAATTGCATTCAAACAGAGAAATCAAAAGGAAGGTAGGTAGTCTGATAGTCTGATTCCAAACTATGGATAAAAGGGCAAGAACAAAAATCTGAATTAAATCAAATCCCTGGAGAAGGAGGTGGACCAATGAGAATGCGAATGCACCAACTGCGAGGCCCACGAAGTTGCCGAATGCTGCAAGTTCCTTGAAGAGGAAAACTCTCCACGCTGCTGGCCGCTTTAAGACCTTGCAGCCCAGAATGATAAGCACAACAGAGAGAAGCTTCTACAACTCTCCTCCATGCTGCTGGCCACTTTAAAACCTTGCAGCCCAGACTGGAAAAAACAACCGAGAGAGGAGCCTCCAGTGAGTGGCCACATTGGATTCCTTTAATGTTGGGCCTTTTCCATTGTCACTCCCTCTGGCGTCACTGCTGCAGAATTCAAACCAGACAGGCAGTCTTGAAGCCTTCTCCACCATCACCCCCTTGGCTGCTGTGTTCCACTGCTGGCTTGTTCTACCACCATTGCCATTGTCATCCTTGGAGAAGACACTGTGGCTTACCATCGCTCAGTGTTTGTACTTTTATTAGCAAGCCACCCCCCCCCCCCCCCGGATCAAACTGACTGGTGTGGGCTAAATAGACTGGACCAGCTGGATGTCTTTTTGGGAATCTTTCATCAGCCCGCTGGACATTTCCTAAGGACAATTGGGCGTGGGGTGGATTGGACTAATTTTAGGTGGGCTGGGCTGTGTGTGACAATGGTTTGAGGGTGTTGAGCTGCTATGGTTTTGGCTGTTTAAGCCACTGGATTCTAATACCTATAATTATATTTCTATGCAATGTAGGTTTGATTTGTTTGATATGATTATAGTATGTTTTATTCATTTCAAAGATTATTTAATTGATATGTATGTGTTTTTAAATAGTTTTATAATATTGTGTTTGATATTGTTATTATCTGAATCTGGCATTGAATAATTGCCATAGTTTGTAAGCCACCCTAAGTCCCCCTTTGAGGGTGAGAAGGGCGGGGTATAAGTACAGTAAATAAATAAATAAATAAATTTAATTATTATTACAAATACAGAAATGAGACCTTGAGAAATGTACAGAGACAGTTCCATTGAGAATATAAAGACCAAGTCAACTAAACTAAGAATATAGAGAGGAGACAACACAGACTCAGGGGAAGACTTCGGGACTGACCTTGAGCACCATATTATTGTGTGTATGCCTGCCTTCTTCCAAAACAAGTAAGGCCAGCCATCAGTTTGGAGGAGGAGCTCGCGGTTGGCTGGAAACAAGAGAAAGGAAGTGGCAAAAGGAACCCAAAAGTCCGGTAAAAGAACCCCCCGAAAATAAAATTGAGAACACACACCACAGAGTGGACGGAGGAAGACTTAGAGCACGAACTGGGAGGTCTAAAGTTAGAAAACTACAAAGAAAAGCCGAGAAGGAGCAGCATAAGGAAAGCAAAGCAGGAGGAACAAAGAATAAAAGGAATAGAAAGACACCTATCTTTGATGGAGGGGACGAGACGACGGACAGAACTACGGGAGAGACAGCAATTGGGACGATGGACAGAGCGACGAATAAGGAGAGGAAGAAAGCGTGGCGAGGCAAGAATGAAGAGACAAACGGACGATGAACAACAATCCCAAGATAAGCTTTAAAGACAATAGAACTAAGAAATAAATATATAAAGATACAGGATAACCAGACAAAGATTGAGGGACCATCCAATTAATTTGATCAACTATGTTGTGAATGAGTCTTCTGAGGCTGTGAGTGATAATGGTAGGATCAGGAGGGGAAGGAAGAATCCTCGCGAGGAGGGCTCGCTGGAAGATTTACATAATAAGAGAGTCAGGGAAATAGATGAGGAATCCTCAGATGAGGATTCATTTGGGGAGTTGGAAGGGAATCCTGAGGTGGAAATGACTGTTGAGGACCCAGAGGTGGCAGAAGGGGTTGGCATTGACTGGGCATGGGCTCCGGAGGATCTTGGGGAGGAAACTGGGCCCATGATGCTGAGGAGGAGACGCTTGTGTTTCTTCAGAAGCAGACCCCACATGGTCTGCCTGGAGGAATGACGGCGATTCTGCAGGTGTGGACAGGGTTGGGCGTAGGCAGAGTGATTTTGACTCTGATGAGGAACTTGGGATGCCTGATCCTAAGGCGTTGGCTGTTTGGAGCTCGGATTCTGATGAGGAGTTTGGGACACCTGATCCTAAGCCGTTGGTTGTTTGGACGCCCAAGGAAACCTAAATAAATGGGGGGGGGGGGTTGGCCATTGTTCCTTGCGTGTGGCAAGATGTTGTTGGGTGCCATTGGTTTTCCTGTATTTGACTCCGAAGACTGGCTTGGGATTTTGCAACCGATGTAAGTTTGATCTGGGTTATTCTACGATGGAGGGCTGGAACTGTGTGAGTTTTCTGTTTGGACTGCATTGTTATTACTATTTTGCATTAGCTGCTGCTCGCCTCCGTTGTCTTGGCTCTTTATGTTATCCTGCAACGTGGACCTTGCTGTGACGACTTCACCCTTTGGACCTTGGACCAGAACTCGACTTGGCATATCTCTTCGCTCTTAAACTCGGCTTGGCATCATTCCCGCATTTGAGGCTGATTTCTATTGCTGACCGCTGGCTTCACCTTTGACTCCGATACTGTTCTCTAATCCTGACTCCAGACCGGTTTGACTTTGCTACGTTTCGTTCCCCTGACATTGGGCTTGGCTTTCGACTCCGCAGTGGCTCATCGCCATTGTCTCAGCGTTTTCCAACATTGCTTGTCCGCGCCGCTTTTGGCGAAGAACTTTAGCCCGGTTTGGGCTTTCTCTTTAGTTTTGAGCTTTTTGCTGTACTTTTGGGTTTTGGGGAGGTTTTGAGCTTTTGGGAATTCTTGCCCTTGTTTGTTTTGCTGTTTTGACTGCCTAGCAATTTTGAGCTGTTTTCAAGCACTTTGGTTTTAATCCCAACTGAAATACAATTCAAAGATGAAGAAGGGAGGATGATAACTGTGAAAATAACAATTGGATTGAAAAAGATTTTATTGTGCAACATCTATGCCCCTAACAGTCCTAAAACAAAATTTGTAAGAAATATTGAGGGAGCAAATACTACAAACAGAATTTGATGATATTATAATATTTGGAGACTACAATGGAGTCATTGATAAAAATATGGATAAAACCAAAAAACAGACAAAAATGGAAAAAGAAGCAATTAGTACTTTACCAATAAATTTTATAATGTTTAAAGAAGAATTAGGATTAGATGACGTATGGAGAGATCAAAATCTGACACAGAAGGATTATATATTTTACTCTAATAGACATCACTCCTGGTCTAGGATAGACATGATTTGGACATATCATAACCATGACAAGTTGATCATATCATGACAAGAGAGATATTGGACCACAATGCCCTAGAGATGACACTAAAGAATAGATGTAACAATTGGAGATGGAGATTAAATGACAATTTAATTAAACAAGAAGAAGATATAACTAAAAAAGAAATTACAAAAGACTTTTTCAACTTAAATAACAAACCAGAGACAAAACCACATATAATTGGGACGCTTATAAAGCTGTAATGAGGGGACACTTAGTTCAGCAAAAAGCAAGAAAAAATAGAATAAGACAACAAAAAATTAATGACTTAACAGAACAAATAAAACTTAAAGAAAAGGAATTGAAAACAATCCAAAAGATATTAAGTGTAAGGAAATATTGGACTTACTGGTAAAGCAAAAAATAATAATTTAGAACTTGAAGAACTGGCTAAAAAGATGAAATATTTAAAACAATACACATTTGAAAATGCAAATAAAACTGGAAAGTGGCTATCAAGATTAAGGGGAAAACGGCAAGCACAACACATCTCAGATGGGGGATGTGGCCTACACAACAGACAAGGAGATATTGAAGTGCTGGTTTTGACCTATACAGCCCTAAATGATTCTGGTCCAATTTACTTGTCCGAACGTATCTCTTCCTATGAGCCAGGAAGATCCCTAAGGTCATCTGGTGAGGCCCTGCTCTCGGTCCCACCTGCCTCGCAAGCACGGCAGGTGGGAATGAGGGACAGGGCCTTTTCGATCGTGGCTCCTCGGTTGTGGATCACTCTCCCTAGAGATGTACAACAAGCCCCAACCCTTTTGTGTTTTAGAAAAGCCCTGAAAACATGGTTATGTGCCCAGGCTTTCGAAGATTAAATGATAAAGACGACCGGGACTGATGTACAGCTACAGCACAAGGATTTTGGATGAATGGATTTTAATCATATGTTTTATATTTTTATACTGTTTTAATTGTTTTAATTGGATTTTCATTGCTGTTTTAATTATGTGTAGGCATTGAATTGTTGCCAATTTTGTACGTCGCCCTGAGTCCCTTCGGGTGAGAAGGACGGGATATAAATGTTGGAAATAAATAAATAAATAAATAGAATCAATTTTTGGTGTATTATAAAACCTTGTATACGGAGGATAATATAGATAAATAAAAAATGTCAGAGTATTTAAGCAAACATAAATTACCAAAGCTATCGGATGAACAAAGATTTTCATTAAATAAAGAAATAACAGAAGATGAAATCAAAAAAGCAATAAAGGCCTTAAAATTGAATAAATCACCAGGACCTGATGTATTTACTGGAACATATTATAAAACTATGCAAGATGGAATTATTCTATCTTTAAATAAAGTGATGAATGAGATTTTACACAAGAAGGAAATCCCCGAGACATGGAGAAGGGCTGAAATAATAATGATCCATAAAGAAGGTTCGGAACCAGAAGATGTAAAAATCTATCGTCCAATATCATTACTAAACGTGAATTATAAATTTTTTGCAAGGATCCTGGTGGATAGATTGAAATTGGATTGGGGAAGACCAAGCAGGTTTTCTCCCAGAAAGGAGCACAAAAGATAACCTAAGAATAATTTTGGACACCATTGAATATTATGAGTCCCACCATCAAAAAGAAGCGGCTTTACTCTCACTTGATGCAGAGAAGGCATTTGATAATCTGAATTGGAATTTTTTTCAAATTACTATTTCAAGAAATGGAGTTGGGTTTCCAATTTCAAAACACAGTAGCAGGTCAGCAGAAACTGCTATATAATCGATAGTACTAGCTCCCCTGTTGGTGACATAGGTATAGGCACCTTTTGTTATATCATACATCATACATCCGTTGATATCATACATCATACATCCGTTGAGGCAATGCAATTGATGCAAGGATAGGACCTCTAAGAAACTCAGACCTGACTTGTTTCTAATTGTGTCTTGAGAAACCCTGTCAGCAGATGTGACCTGGCCATCTTGCCCAAAGTTACTGCCTTCCACTTGTTTCATACCCACCCCAATTCTAGCATTAAAATCTCCACACAAAAGGAGCTTTGTGGAAGGATGTTGGCATTCCAAACAGGTGAGGGTTTCAGATAGCCTGAACCAAACATTATTGGGATTTCCATTTTTTGCTAATCTAGGTGGAAAATAGACATTTATACAGATTACACAACCAAAGAACGTGCTCTTAATGAGGAGGACCTGTATATATTGCGGTATGGAACTATCCAAACTTTGAATGTCCACATGCAGATCAACTGAAATGAAAATGGCAAGGCCTCCGCTACCACGGCCTTTAGAGCTCATTTTCATAGCTGGAACTGAATATGCACTGAAACCATGGAGAGAAGAAGGATTTGTTTCAGTGGCCCATGTCTCTTGCAAACAAATAATTTTAAATTGTTGCAGATAAATTGCAAAATCTGCATCATGGAACTTATTTGTCCATCTCATTATATTCCAGGATAGCAGGTGCAATTGTCACGCTGGTGTAAATGGGTCTGAAGACATTACCGATCTCCAGAAGTTCAGTCTGAGCAGGAGCTGTTTGGTTGGGTAGCAATTCGTGTGTTGAAGATGTCTGATTTTCCCTCATAGGCATCAGGGGGTGCATTGGACTTATAGTTGTGATGTCATCCTCATTCATCACTAGTAGCACATCAAGAGCCCCCAGCCAAACCCCTCATAGCATGTGGGGCTTCAACAGAGGGAACTAAGTCTATTAATGGTTCAGCCATGTCCCTGATAGTAAACATCATGTTCTTAAGGTGGTCCAATCTACAAGCAATGTCTTGTTGTTCATTGCAGGATGGCCTACTTAGGCCCCGAGGCTGCTTCTCTGTTAGTGTACTAAGGGTTTTGGCTGGGCTGGACTGCAGTATGTTCTTGCGAAATGTTTCTTTGGGATTTCTCAAACAATGACTGTTGTGCAAAGGAATTACAAGTTTTTAGTTATGCCATTCCGATTATGTAACCCTCTAGCTGTGTTCCAGAGGTTTATTAACGAAGTGTTCCTTGATTTACTACATCGTTTCGTCATTATATACTTAGATGATATCCTGATATTTTCTAAAAATGCGCATGGACACCAGTAACATGTGCAGCAGGTTCTGCAAAGGCTTAGAAAGCATGGGCTTTTTGCTAAAGCATCTAAATGTGTATTTCATACTACAGAGGTAGAATTTCTTGGTCATGCTATCTCTGGTAAAGAACTAAAGATGGATCCGCACAAGGTGGAGACCATTAACTCATGGAAAGAACTTATATCTAAGAAGGATGTACAGCGATTCCTTGGTTTTGCAAATTATTACAGAGAATTCATACCTCATTACGCTCATTGGGCACAGCTTTGACCCGCCTGCTTCAAAAGAAGCGCCCTTTTTTGTGGGATGGGGAGGCACAGCAGGCGTTTGTCTTAAAGCAAGTTTTGTTGATGGAAGTATTTTAGTTCATCCTAATGTTAATAAGCCATTTGTTGTTGAAGCAGACGCTTCAAATTATGCGTTGGGGGCTGTTCTATCACAAAGGGATGGATTGGGAAGATTGCGACCATGTGGGTTTTACTCTAGGCAATTATCCTCGTTTGAGAAAAATTACAACATATGGGAAAAAGAACTATTGGCAATTAAGGTGGCTTTTGAGGTATGGAGACACTGGTTGGAGGGTGCGAGGCATCCAATTATGTTTAAGACTGATCACAGGAATTTAGAACATCTTCAGACAGCTAAGAAGTTGAATCAGAGCCAGATTCGGTGGGCTGTTTTTCTCCAGATTTAATTTTAAGGTGGAATTTGTAGAAGGTAAACAAAATGTAAAGGCAGATGCCTTATCAAGAAAACCAGAGTACAAATCGCTAGCTGAACCAATTGTGCGAACTCTGTTACCACCTTCGTCGTTGAATGTCATTTCCGATTCAGAGGATCTGGTCAGTCATGTCCATCAGTAGTCAAAAAGATGATGCTTAGTCACAAGAGCAGTTAATCTTGCTGTCTATTGGAAATAAGACTGTGTTACCAAATTTACAAGAACAGGATGGGGCGTTGGTACAAAATGGGCAATTGTATGTACCACATGGTAACTTGCGATTGGAAATTATACGCTCACACATGCTAGCCTGCGGCAGGACATTTCGGTAGATTCAAAACCGTTCAACTTATCACTCGTAACTTCTGGTGGCCCAAAATGTGGCAAGACATCTTAAAGTATTGCGATAATTGTGCAGTGTGTCAGCAATGCAATAATCCTGTTGGGAGGCCTAGCAGGTTGTTATCATCTTTACCAGTGCCAGAAAGACCATGGGAAATCATTTCTATGGACTTTATTTCTGATCTCCCTAGGGCTCGTGGGTTCACGTGTATTTGGGTAGTGGTGGACTTATTTTCAAAGATGGCACACTTTATTCCGTGTTCGTGAGTTCCGTCCGTGCCAACGTTGGCAAACTTGTTTATGTGTCACATTTTCCGGCTGCATGGTGCTCCTGAAGTCATCGTCTCTGAAGGGGCTCCACAATTTGTGTCTTGTTTCTGGAAGCAATTCCATGAACAATTGGGAACTAAGTTGAATGTTTCGTCTGCATTCCATCCTCAGACGAATGGCCAGTCTGAAAGGGTAAATGGATTCTTACAACAATATTTACGATGCTTTTGTTTATATCAGTCTGGGAATTGGGGGCGGTGGTTGTCAATGGCTGAGTTTGCGTACAATAATGTCAGTCGTCACTCACCATTGAATTAACATATGGGTTGCATCCGCGTTGGGGTCCTGCGTCGTCTCAGAATGTTGTCACTATGGATGTCACTAATGAGTTTCAGGCATTACATGATGTTGCTAGAAAGATCTTGTTGGAGGCCAAAGCTGCTCAGAAGAAACAGGCTGATAAGCGTCGACAGCCTGGGGAGGATTTGAATTAGGGGGATCTTGTTTGGTTATCTTCAAAAAATCTACGTCTTTCTGGATAGTAAATTTGCAGCTCGTTTCTTAGGGCCTTACCCGATAGTTAAAAAGATCTCGCCTGTGGCTTTTCATCTCAGGTTACCTGCGTCGTTAAAAGTACATCCTGTATTTCATAGGTCATTATTGAAACCAGCAACTTCGGAAAATTGCTCCGCCATAGCTTCGGAATTGTCTCAGGGTGTGGCTCCGTCGGTGGGGGGCTTTCCGGAGGGGGATAGTGTTGTAGTTGGGCCAAGGGGCAGTAATGGTTCTATGGGTGAAACAGCTAGAAGGAGAAAAAGGACTAATAGAGAGCAGGTGCTTGATGAAGAACAAGTAAAGCGGGTCCGGGAAATACTTATGGCTCCTTCAGAGGATGAGACATTTTATGGGTTTTCTAGTGATGAAAAGTCCATACTAGAAGATGAGGATTTCACAGGGAGTAGAGGAACTAAAAGGTCTACTCGAGAGCAGGAGTCGGATGAGAAAAGAGAAAGGAAAAAGATCCGGGATATACTCACTGCACCCACGGATGAGGAGACTTTTGAGGGGTTCTCTGGGAACGATGGGTCTGGGAGTGAGTTGGAGAATGCTGATTGGACTCAAATGTGGATGATGAGCCAGCTCAAGGGGCTGCATCAGGGGACTGACAAGCCTCTCATACTTCTGGGACATGGGGAGATCTAAGTCTTGAGCGGAGATGGAGGGACTGGAGGATGGGAGGCAAGGTCCACTAACAAGATCAAGATCAGCTGTGATTGATGAGGAAAGGGCGGAGGTTTCATCAGCATCGGACTTCGATGAGTAAGTTAAAAGTAGAGTTTGGAGGACTATTGCCTTGCAGAAGTCAAGGTGTCATTTTGGGGGACATTGCTTTGTCACTGCCTGTTCTCCTTGGGTCCTGGCTGTAGAGCTTCCTGATAATCCGGATTTAATCCTGCTTCGGTGTTCCTGGCATCTGACTCCAGTTTGACTCCTGACAACGGCGTTTCCAGTTTGGCGTTTGTTTTGGTTTTCCTGCTTTGACATTTCCAGTATGGCATTTGCTTTGGCTTCCCTGCTCCAGTGTTTCCAGTTTGGCGTTTGCCTTGGCGTTTCTGCTCCAGCGTTTCCAGTTTGGCGTTTGCCTTGGCATTCCTGCTCCAGCATTAGCAGCTTGGCGTTTGCCTTAAGTTTTCCTGCTCCAGCGTTTCCAGTTCGGCGTTTGCATTGGTGTCCCTGCTTTGGCGTCCCTGCTTTGGTGCTTCTACTTCGGCTTTACTGGCTACTGAACCTGGTCTGGCTCCTGACTTCGTCTGTGCTTGCTCCTGGCTTGGCGTCTTCGGTTTTCCCCCTTTGGTCTTTGAAACTCAGCCTGGCTTCAACTACGTTTCTGCTTGCTGCCTTTTGGGAGCGTTTTGCTCTTCTCCAGCCCTTTGTGCCACAGCATTGAGTGGCGTCAGTTCTGGTGACGTTTCTGTTACATTTGATGTGGATTATTAGGCCAGATAAGACGGATTATCCTTTCGTTCTTGCTTTTTGACTCCTTTTGAACTAAGACGTTTACTTTTGAAAAGAAACACTGCAGTTGTGTTTCTGAGTTTAAATTATCATTTAATAAACATTTAAGAACTTTCCTTATTGTGTGTGGCTCTTTTAGAGGCAGCTGTATCACGACACATCAAGGATGCCCCCTCTCCCCATTGATATTTATATTCGCACTGAAGATTTTGATGAAAAATATACGAGAGGACCAAGAATTAAGAGGCATTAAAACAGATAAACAGGAATAATAAGATCAGAGCTTTTGCTGATGACATCATCTGTATAATTGAAAATCTGAGAGAGAATATACAAAAAAAGGAATTTGGCCAATTGGCGGGTCTTAAAATTAATGAAATGAAATGTGACTGCGCCTTCGGGGTCTATGGATGATGGTGGTGGGATCAGGAGAGGAAGGAAAAACCCTCGCGAGGAGGGCTTGTTGGAGGATTTGCGCAGAAAAAGGATTAGGGATCTCTATGGGGAATCTTCTGAGGAAGATTCAGTTGGGGAGTTTGTGGAAGAAACGGATGCTGGTGAACAGGTGGTGGCTGAGGAAGTGGGCACTGAATGGGCACGGCCACCGGAGATGTCTGGGGAATTGGGGCCTATGGATACTGCTGAACCTTGGGTATCTTCAGGAGCAGATCCCACTTGGGCTGCTTGGAGAAGGGAGGATGGATCTTCAAGTGTGCATGGGGTTGGGTGTGGGCAGGATGATTGGAACTCTGACGAGCAATTAGGCACGCCTGATCCACGAGCCCTAGCTGTGTGGAGTTCTGACTCTGAGTAGGATTCGGGACACCTGCTGTTTGGGTGTGGGTGTTTGGACACTCAAGAGGAATGGGAATAAATGGGGAATGTTTGGTCACTTCACTGAAGCGCCATTGCTATTTCTGTTCATTCAAGAAGACTGGACTGGGACTTTGCTTCTGATGTAAGTTATCTGGGTTGCTCTGCAACGGCGGGCTGGAACTGTGTGGGTTTCCCTGGATTGCACTGTGATTACTATTCTAGCTGCTGTTGCCTTTGTTGCCTTGGCTCTTTGTGCCATTTTGTGGACCTGGTTTTGATGACTGCAACCTTTGGACCCTGGACTGGAATTCCTTTTCCATTTTTTTTTATTGTTGTTTTGTCATCTTATCCCACTCCCACCCTCCCACCCTCCCCTCCTTGTACATACACTTTATACAACAAACTACAGAAGTTACATTTGAAATATCAATCTCAATCTTAATTTTTCCACTCCACATCTTAGTACATTCTCTAAATAGTTCTTAACTGGTTCCCACATCCCCTTGATTATTGCAATATTTTCAATTTTATCTATATTATTCCATTTGCAATTTGTGATTTCTACATTTAACATATCAATTATATACTTATACCAATTCGTCAGAGTCCATTTTGTTTTATCTTTCCAACCGCTCACTAAAACAATTTGTGCACATGCTATTAATTTGTCAATCATTTTTTCTTTTTGTATATTCTTCACTTCTGTTATCCTTGCATGTAGTACATTTCTATTAACTATTACTATTTGTAGATTTAGCATTCTATTGATTTCTCCTTCAATCATTCTCCAGTATTCTTGCACCCGATCGCACTCCCATATCATATGATTGAACACCCCTCTTTGTTCACAACCGTGCCAACACCTATCTTTCATCCCTGGTAAAAACCGTGAAAGTTGTGCAGGAGTTCTGTACCATTTTTGTAACATTTTCCTTCTTGCTTCCCTTAATACATTGTACTTTTCTTTTGCTATATTACTTATTTCCCTTTGTATATCTTCCCTCTCAATTTCCATGTCCATTCTCCATGTTTGGAAAATTTCCTCTACTATTTCTTCTTTTACCGTTATAATTTGTTCATACAGATCTCCTGCCACCTTCTTTTCCTCTCTCAAACATTTCCTAATCACCTTCTCAAATGGACTGTCCTGTTCTCTAATTTTTTCTCTCAATCTAAAAATTTCCTGTCTTATAGCCCAGCTTTGAATCCAATTCTCTGATCCTATCCAATTCTGAATTTCTTTTTGTTCTACAGGGTCTCCATCTATTGTGTACAAATCCTCCACTAACCTTTTCCCTCTACTTTCAATTGATCTCAATGTTCTGCCTATAATTTCGTTGTTATTGTAATTAATTTGCCATATAGTTGCCATCTTATTCTCATTGCCTGGACTTAGCTTCTTCTTTCTTTTTTTCCACACTTTTATTGTTCCTTTAAAAGGTTCCTTAAATTCTGCTTCTTCTCTCCTACTCCATTCCCTAAATATTATTTCTTTTTCTTTAGTATTATTTATTATCTTCTCCATATTTGCCCATTTTTTTTTAGTATACTGTATTTCCAATAATCTTTGGATTTGAAACGCATCGTGATAGACTTCTAAACTTGGAATCCCCCAGCCTCCCTCTTCCTCTTTTGCATTTAACCATTTGTCCCTTATTCTGGGCCTTTTTCCTCCGACTGCCCATTTTCTTATTCTCCTGTCCCATGTCTTTAGTGTCTTCCTATCTACTGTGTTCGGTAATGTTTGAAATAAATATGTCAATTTTGGTATTATAAACATTTTTAGTGCCCTTATTCTGTCCACTCTTGTTAATGTTTTTCCTTCCCAATTCTTAAACTGTTTCTCTATTACCTTCCATTTTTGTTTATAATTCCCCTTGACTATACTCTTTGGGTTTTTATATATCCATACTCCTAAGTATTTCAGCTTCTTTAATCCTAATCTTAACCCTGATATTTTCCTAATCTCCAGTTGTTCCCTTGGTGGGGTATTAAGACATAGTATCTCTGACTTTTTAATATTAACGAATAGTCCTGATATATTTTTAAATTCTTCCAGTTTTTTAATAATATCTTTTACCATAATTAACGGTTGACTTGTAATAATCATTGCATCATCGGCAAAGAAATTAAGCCTTATTTCTTCCTTTTGTCCTCCTTCCTTTTCTATTTTGTACCCTGTCCAATTGGTGCTATTCCTGATACTTTCAGCTAGCATTTCTATCGCTATTACAAATAAAGTGGGGGATAATGGACAACCTTGTTTTGTACCATTTAAAATTGGTATCTCTCCTGTCCTTCCATTATTCACCCTTATTTTTGCTTTACAGTTGCTGTACAATTGTTGCAGTGTTTTGCAAAAGTTTTCCCCCATATTCAACTGTTGACATAATCTTAACAGATAATTGTGATTGACTTTATCAAATGCTTTGTAAACATCCAATTTGAGAATTCCCATTTTTTTCTTATTCGAATTTGCATGATTCATTGCAATTACTACATTTTTTATTGGATCCCCAATTTTTCTTCCCTTCACAAATCCATATTGATCCTCTTTGATTATTTTTGGCATTATTGTTTCCAATCTTTTTGCTAAAATTTTTGTAAATATTTTATAATCTTGATTGCATAGACTAATGGGTCTGTATGACCCTGGTTGTGTTAAATCTCTCCCCTTTTTGGGTATAGTTATAATTTCTGATACTTTCCATGTTAGGGGGACTTTTTGCTTAGTGTATATTTCATTGAACAATTCTGTTAGGTGTGGTGCCAACTCTTCCATAAATGCTTTATAATATTCTGCTGGAAATCCATCTGGCCCTGGTGACTTGCCTCCCTTTAACCCTTTAATTGCCCTTATTGTTTCCTCTTGCGTTATTGGTTGGTTTAATAACTCTCTGTCTTCCTCTGCAATTTTTTCTCTGATATTTAAGTTCCCTTGCATTACCCTCTCTTCCTTATATAGATTTTTATAATATTTTGCCATTATCTCCCTAATCTTACTTTGCTCCTCTTGTTCTTTCCCATTTTCGTCTTTCAATCTCTTTATCCATGTTTTTTCTTTTTTCTTTTTCAAATAGTAAGCCATCCTCTTCATTGATTTTATATTCCAACTTTGGGAATAGCTTTTAACGTATAGATATTTATTTATTATATTCCTTTCCTCAAATGCTTCTAATTGGTTTTTTTTCTCCTTTAGCTCTCTCCAAATCTGTCTATCCTTAGTCCTTTTATGTTTGTCTTGCAGGGTTTCTATTTCTTTTATTCTCTTATCCTGTTCATTCCTCCATCTTCTTCTAAGATTTACCTCTAAACTTATACAGTGACCCCTTATCACTGCCTTACTTGCATCCCAAATTATATCTTTAGTTACTTGTCCATTGTCATTGGTCTCAAAATACTTATTTATTTCTTTCCTAATTGTTTCATATTCTTCCTCTCTACTGTTTAAAACTGTGTTATATCTCCAGGTTCTTTCTTTTCTTTCTATTTCTAATTTTACTTTTACTCTTAATGGTGCATGATCCGATAAATGTATTGGAAGTGTTTTTGCTTCTAGAATCACTGATTGGTTTGTATTTTTCCCCAGAATATAATCTATTTTGCTATATATGTCATGTCTTCCCGAGTAATATGTCCATCTATTATTCTCTGGTTCCCCTTCTAATAAATCATTCATGTTGTATTCCCTTATATTTAACTTTCTATTACTATTTTGCCTTGTTGTTACCAATTCCAGGTTATAATCTCCTGCACAATACACTTCTCCTTGTGCAAACTTATCAATTTCCCGAAATAGCTTTTTTAAATACTTTTTTTTATTTTTGTTTGGGGCATATATACACACTAAAGTGATTCTAATTTTTTCAATTTTCCCTTTAATCATTACCCATCTCCCATCTGAATCCCTTTTTACCATTTCCACTTGGAAGTCTATTGTATTTTTAATTAAAATTGCCACACCCCGTGCTCTATTTGAACCTCTCGATTCATACACCTGTCCCCAAATCCTATCATTAAATAATGGAGTATGGTCCTTTCTCTTATGACATTCTTGTAAAAGCAGAATGCCAACTTTATAATCCTTTACCATTTTCATAACTTTTGCCCTTCTTTGTGGAGTTGATAAACCATTAACATTATGAGACATTATTACTACTTCACCCATAACCAGGTATTATTTGCATTTACCCTCCTGTAGTTTCTTTCCCCTGTCTGCTTGTCTTCCCATCCTCCCCCATGCCCCCCAGAGTCCAGACCTCTCCCTCCTCCCATCAGAGGGAGACCTGAAAGAGTTTTCCCTTTGTTCTCTTCCATTCCCAGACTCCCTCCCACCGGTGACTGCGTTGCCATCCACTGCTCTCCCCTCCTGCATCATCTTTTACCCCTTTAACCCCATTTGTCCAAATTTCATTATTCCACAAATGTTAGGCTGTTCATTCTTAAGTCTCTGTACAAGATCTCGTTTCAATTCTTCTATTCTCCTCTCTAATTTTCTGTTTTTTAAGATCTCTTAATTGTTTTTCTATAGATTTAATTTGTTCTAAATCCAGGTCCTTCAAATTCCTTAAAGTTCTCTTTTCTTCCCTGTCCTTTGGATCTCCCATTGCAAATAGACTCTGAAGTAAGTCTGTCTCTGTTGGTCCGCCTCTCTCTGCAGTCTCCAGCTCCCTCGATGCTTCTTGTCCAGTCGGCTTGTCCTTGGTCTTATCTGATTCCTCCTCCAGACCGTCTGTTTCTTTTCCGTCTGTATCCAGTTTTAACTGTTTAAGCATTTTCCTCCCACTTTCCAAGTAGGAAGCTTTATATAATTTATTGTCTTTATATACAATTAGGGTGGCTGGAAAAGCCCAGGTATAACGTTGTCCTTTCCTTTCCAAAGTTCCTGTAATTTCCCTCATTTCTGCTCTCTTTCCCAATGTCTCTGAAGATAAATCCAGGAGTGGCCATACTTTACTGCCAGCCAAGGTCAGGTTCTTCATTTTCCTCAATTTTCGATAAACAATGTCCCTTTCAGCCTCCCTTGTGAACCGTATCAAAATATCCTTGGGTTTCCTGCCTCCTCTGAAAGCCCAATGTATCCTCTCGATTCCTTGCGATGGGACTTGAGCATTTGTTGTAAGCCATTCAGTTATAACTCCCTTCAGATTCTCCTTTATCTGAAGACTCTCTCCTGCTGCTCTCAAACGCAGATTGGCTCTTCGGGATCTGTCCTCGAGGTCAGCAACTTTATCTAGAAGTTTTCTATTAATGTCTCTCAGAGTGATTAATTCACCTTTTTGTCTTCTGATCTCCGCTGCTGCCTCCTTAAACTTTTCTTGGCATTCTTCCACTTTATTCTCTATCAGCCCGAGTTTGCTATTAATTTGTGTGATTTGCTCTCTTGTCTGCTCATTTCCCTGTCTTAAAATCTCCATGTTTAATTTAAGATGTTCCAATGTAGTTATAATTTTGTTCAATTTTTCTTCCTCCCCTTCCTTCTCCTTTCTGTCCGCCATACTCACAGTTGTCCGAACTTCTGTTTGGATTCTGAGATTTATGGCTTCAGTCACCTTTGATTGTGACCTCCCAGCCTTCTCTCTTTTCTCCTTTGATCCGGACTCCAGTTAAGGAGAGATTTATGACCCTTTATGGGCTTTTTTGAGGCTTTAATTGCCTTTATAGTTAGGAGAGCAATTAGGCACGTCTACTCTCGTTGACGCATGCGCAGCTCCCCCGACCCTGGACTGGAATTCGACCCTGTTTCTGCCTTCGCCCTTTGATTGATGTCTACCCACGGCTCTTGACTTCTGGCCTGCCTTCTTGACCCTGCTGCTGTCTCCTGCCCTGACCCTGGATCAACCTCTTCGCCATATCCTAGGAGCTTCTGGCATTATCTGCATCCTTGAAGCAGGTTGCTGCTGTTCCTGTCAATTTGTCTCCGGACCTGTTTGGTGACATCTTTGTGAACTGTCCCTTTAAATCCCCAGAGCCGGTTGCCTGCAACAGAAAGGGTTTGGAACCACAGTTCTTTTTGCATCGGCTCCAAGTCTGTTTTTCCCTGGCTTTGTTTTCTGTTTGGAGCTCTGTGTTTAAACTACTAGTTGAAGCTCTTGGGAGTTTTTTGGAAGGTTCCAAGTCTTTGTTTGTTTTAACTACTTTTCTAAGCCAACTTAATCTGTTTTGAGCTGAAGTGAAGCACCTTTTTAGTTTTATCTGGGTGGATAATCTGGTTGGCTTGTTAAAACATACTTTTTGATATATTTTAGTTTGGACTGCTTTTAAACACTGATAGCTAAGTGTTTAAAGCCATCTTCTGTGTTTACGTTTACTTTTTGGCCTATCTCTTGAATAAACTCTGTTTTGTTTCTTAATTGGCGTCTGACTCTTGACATGAAAACTACGATTCTGACGAAAAATGTCCCAAAAGAGAATCAAAAATTGCTGCAAAATCAAACAGGATTCAAAATAGTAACAAAGTTTAAATACTTAGGAATTTGGAGCTCAACAAAGAACCATCAACTTTTAAAGAACTATTACATTACAAAGTGGCAAGAAATAAAGAAAGAATTAGAGAGTTGGAAAAATCTAAACCTATCATTGCTGGGACGAATTGCGGCTATAAAAATGAACCTTCTACCAAAGATGTTAAAGATTTCAAAATATTCCAATAATAAGAAATAGGAAACTTTTTAAAGAATGGAATAGAAATTTGACAAAATTTATATGGAAGGGGAAAAAACAAAGGATAAAATTTACAGTAATGACTGATTCCAAAAAGAGGGGTGTCTTTGGAAGCCCCGATATTAAATTGAACCATGAGGCCTGCACTATGGTCTGGATTAAAGAATGGATGAAACTTTTGAAACCCAAACTATTAACATTAAAAGGATTTGATCTGAGAAAAGGATGGCACTCATACCTTTGGTATGGGGGGTCCACAAAAGAGAAAAACTTCGGTAACCACTTTGTTAGATCTTCCCTACTACGGGTATGGGAAAGATATAGACGTTATTTTTACGAAAAGACCCCATTGTGGGTGGGACCGCTAGAAGCAAACCAAAGAAGATTGCTGGGTTGGACAAAGTGGCCAACATATAAAGAACTACTAATAAAAGAGGGTAATTCTTGGAATTTAAGAAAACACGAAGAAATAAAAAGAAACTATAAAGAGTTTACGTGGCTCCAATACCTCCAAATTAAAAAAAAAAACATAACACAGACAAGAAACTTGGATTTAGTGAAAAGGAGGATTTTTGGGACATCATACTGAATACAGAAAAGAAGTTAATTACGAAAATATATAATAAACTGCTGGACTGGACTACTGAATCCAAAGAAATAAGGAACTCAATGATGAAATGGGCTAGAAACATCGGAAGACCAATAATGATGAAAGAATGGGAAGAAATATGGCAAAGAAAACTGAGATTTAACTATACCATGGATCTAAAGGAAAATTGGCTTAAAATGCTCCATAGATGGTGGATGCCGGAAATGTAAAGACAAAGAAGAAACATACTACCACATGTGGTGGTCATTTGAAAAAACAATGGAATTTTGGAAGTTGATACATAAAGAAAGTAAAAAAAAATTGGAAATTAGTTATATAATGAGACCTGAAACACATTTATTGGGAATATACGAAAAGGAAATCATTAAAGACTCTAATGAAGAAAAACTACTTACATACCTAGCAACAGGATGGTTTTCGCGAAAAGATGGAAGTTAGATGAGCTACCAACTAAGGAGATCTGGCTAAACAAAGTTATGGAAATAAAGGACATGGATAGGTTAACCTACCTACTAAAGAAGAACAATGCTAGAGGTGTAAAAATAGATTGGTCATTCTTTGAGAAATATATTAAAAGATCAGACCAATTTAGAAGATAGAAGTAGATTATGAAATCAGAAACAAAAAGGGAAAGGATTAAATACAAAGGAAAAACGACAAGTTATGGACAATAAAACCGAAAGGAAGAAGAACAGAAGCCAACTTTTTTCTTTTTTAATATATATATTCTTTTTTATAATTTATTTTTTTATCTCTCTCTCTCTCTCTCTCTCTCTCTCTCCCCTTTCCTTCTCCCATCTTTCCCCCTCCCCCTTTTCACTTTCTTTCCTATATCTAATAGTGTTCCCACTGTTTCTATGTGTAAAATCACTCAATAAAAATATGCAATTTTTTCATATATAAGGAAAACAGTCATCAGAAGTCATTGTTGTAGTACAATATAGTACTGTTGATCTATCTCATTCTAGCACCATCACTGGACCCCACTCTTTCGGCCAGTTTCTGATCTCCCATTTATTAGAAAAATCCTGTAACGTGTGGTCGCCTCCTCACAAGTCCAGGCGTTCTTGTAAGAAACTGATTATCTGGATCTGTCGCAGCCAGGCTTTAGATTAGGCCATGAAATTGAAACTGCCTTGATCTCCTTAGTGGATGATCTGCGTGGGGAATGAAGATTTCATATATAACCAAAATAGTCATCAAAAAGTGATACTTGTAGTGGGATCCAGTACTGTTATCTCACGGTGCTCTCTAGTACCATCACTGGATCCCACTGAATTGAACAACTTTTGGCCAGTTTCCAATCTCCCATTGTTGGGCAAAGTCCTGGAACATATGCTTGCCTCGCAACTCCTGCCTCAGTGGATGGGAGGAAATATTCTGTTTCTATGTCCTATCTTGGGATATACCAAGAGAAGGTTTTGGATCTTCTTCAACCATCCCTTCTACACTTTCCGATCCAGGAGGATCATAACCACTACATCCTGGTGACAGACTTGACCTACAGCTATTTGTGGCTGAATGGCTTCTACAAATAGAGGCCTTGGAAAAGAAGAGCATTGGAGGTGGAAGTCATGGGGTGCCCCTCATCAACACACTGTGCAAGGAGCGCATTCTATTTTCAAATGGTTGGATGAGACTCTGTGTGAGCAGAAGAGCCTGAAAGCAAAACCTCAGGCGCTGCAAGCCATTGCCCAGCAGAAAGAAGCACTTGCCCCAAATGCCTACCAGGCCCAGGAAACAGGCAAACGTGTTGTCACTCCCAAAAGTGGAGGCAGCTGAGAAAACTCAAAACATGGAAGCTGAAGAGGAAAATATTATCCTCATAACCCAGAAGAACAACAATCAAAAGAGGAAGGTTTGGGGGACTTCTGGATGTGGCGAGATGGCGACAGGACGGACACTCTGAGGGCTCTAAGAGTGCCAGCCACCGATGCTGAGTGTGTCAAAATAATACTTCCTTCTTGGGTGAAATGTTCGCAATAACCACACTGTGAGCGCTACCACCTAGAGAATCCTGGAGAAGACGGTTAAATTTTCTGTCTCTATAGGGGATTTGAAGCCGGCCCTGGCTCAGGGCATCAACCACAATGATGGTACCACTCTCCTTCAGGCGTAGGCCTATGGTGCCAGTTCGATGGTTGTCCTCCAAGTCAATGAGGCAAAGTTTTGCAGCCCGGCATGCAGATGGTGGCCAGCCTTCTGTTTTGCTCACTCACACCAGCAACACAGCATGACTCATTCAGCATGTACAATTGCAGCTGGCAATAGAGATGAAACAGAACCAGAGTCTTACAGACCAATTTCATTAATAAATCAGGATGCCAAAATATTGTCAGCAATTATAGCAAATAGAATGAATAATTGGATATATAAATATATCGATAAAGACCAATGTGGCTTCATAAAGGGAAGACAAATGTCAAATTTAGTAGGTAAATAAATAAATAAAATTCACATAATAAAAAATCAACAGATAAAAGCAGGAATTATAGCCTTAGACATATTTAAAGCATTTGATTGCGTGGAGTGGCCAACATTAAAATGCATTTTGAATAAATTTGGATTGGGAAGCAGAACAATGGAATTAGTGAACCAACTATACTCAGACAGTTACATTCAGGTATTAGTAAATGATGGGATAACTGATAAAATAAACGTAACAAGAGGGACTAGGCAGGAATGCCCTATGTCACCAATATGTCTCTGCTGTGAACAGATCTGCATTTTTCCATCTACGTCAGGCTAGGCAACTGGCTCCCTACCTATCTAGGAACAACCTGGCTACGGTGATCCAGGCGACTGGTCATCTGGAGGCTCAACTATTGTAATACCCTCTACATTGGCCTTCCTTTGTCAGTGATTCGGAAACTGAAGCTGGTGCAAAATGCAGCGGCTCGTCTTCTCGCTGGGGTGCCGGCGAGGTGGCGTATCACCCCAATTCTACAACAGCTGCACTGGCTATCGATTGAGTACCGGATTACTTTCAAGATACTGGTACTAACTTTCAAGGCCTTACATGGTCTGGGGCCGGCGTACCTGGGCCCACTTATCCCCCTACCAACCCTAGAGATTACTTTGGTCCGAAGACCAAAATTTGCTTGAAGTCCCTAACATACGGACTTATCATTTGTCTTCTACTAGGCAGAGAGCCTTCTCGATTGTAGCCCCTTATTTACGGAATGCCTTGCCAGTTGAAACTCAAACTATCCGAGACCTACTTGCCTTTCGGAAAGCCTGCAAAACCTTTCTCTTCTGACAAGCTTTCGATGGGTGAAAAACTCGGGGCTATGTCTGTTCTTAGTGTTATTTTAAAGCTAATTGTATTGTTTTAATCTATTTCTGTAAACCGCTCCGAGCCAAATTGGGAGTAGCGGTATACAAGTCAAATAAATAAATAAATAAATAAATAAATAAATAAATAAATATTATTTGCAATCACAATAGAAATATTGGCAAACGTAATTAGAAATGACAATAAATTAATAGGGATAGGAAAAGATTCAGGCAAAATTAGCTTGTTTGCCGATGACATAATTTTGACTTTAAAAGGAATAGCAGATAAAATGGAAATAATAGGGGAGCACATAAGGAAGTTTGGAGAAATAACAGGGCTGAAAATATATTGGAAAAAATCAGAAATGATACTATTTAATTACACAAAACAAGAAGAAGGTGACTTTCCCAAAGGCCACCCACTGGGTTTCCGTGGCCGGAAGCCTGTGCTCCCAGGGCCCAGACCCAACACTCGGCTCACCGCCTGCCACTGCCCCAGGCCCTGTCTACGTTTGGTATCTAACAGAGTTTCAGAATGCCGTCTAATGCCATTGAACTGCATGAGATTGTAAGGGAATATGAATTAAACTCCGTATTAAATGAGTTTCCTGAACAGCGCGTTGCCATGACAACAGCTGGCTGGCTGAGCCAGCCACATTCTGATTGGTTGATGCCTCTAGCTCAGCAGAGGGAGACCAACGGTTTTTCCCAACTGACGTTTGAGAGAGTGTGTGTTCAGTTGTTCCTCTCCGTGCTGACAGGAATTTTATTGTCAGGATGTAATGGATGTTTTGCTCTCTACAGTTTGACTATTTGAAAAGGAATCTATATATATAAAATGATAAAGTTGTTTGCGCAGTGACTATAACAACAAAACTAAATATCCCAGAAATACGAAATTTGGCAACACAATGCAAAAGGCTTGCCTCCAGGTTACAACAACACAACCACACCACAAAACCACAATCCAGACCCACAAAACTCACAACAACGCATCATGCGATAACAACACAACTAAATGCCCCAGAAATACAAAACTTGGCAACATAATGCAAAAGCCTTGCCTCTCGGTTGTAACAACACAACCACACCACAAAACCACAATCCGGACCCACAAAACTCACAACAATGCATCGTGACTATAACAACACAACTAAACGCCCCAGAAATACGAAATTTGGCACACAACTAAACGCCCCAGAAATATAAAACTTAACAACACAACACAAAAGCCTTGCCTCCCGGTTGTAACAACACAACCACACCACAAAACCACAATCCGGACCCACAAAACTCACAACAACGCATCGTGACTATAACACAACTAAACGCCCCAGAAATACAAAATTTGACCACACAACGCAAAAGCCTTGCCTCCCAGTTGTAAGAACACAACCACAACACAAAACCACAATCCGGACCCACAAAACTCACAACAACGCATCATGACTATAACAACACAACTAAACGCCCCAGAAATACAAAACTTGGCAAAACAACACAAAAGCCTTGCCTCCCGGTTGTAACAACACAACCACACCACAAAACCACAATCCGGACCCACAAAACTCACATCAACGCATCATGACTATAACAACACAACTAAACGCCCCAGAAATACGAAACTTGGCAACACAACACAAAAGCATTCCCTCCCGATTGTAACAACACAACCACACCACAAAACCACAATCCGGACCCACAAAACTCACAACAATGCATCGTGACTATAACAACACAACTAAACGCCCCAGAAATACAAAACTTGGCACACAACTAAACACCCCAGAAATACAAAACTTGGCAACACAACACAAAAGCCTTGCCTCTCAGTTGTAACAATACAACTACACCACAAAACCACAATCCGGACCCACAAAATTCACAACAACGCATCGTGACTTGTAAGAACACAACCACAACACAAAACCACAATCCGGACCCACAAAACTCACAACAACGCATCATGACTATAACAACACAACTAAACGCCCCAGAAATACAAAACTTGGCAACACAATGCAAAAGCCTTGCCTCCCGGTTGTAACAACACAACCACACTACAAAACCACAATCCGGACCCACAAAACTCACAACAACGCATCATGACTATAACAACACAACTAAACGCCCCAGAAATACGAAACTTGGCAACACAACACAAAAGCATTCCCTCCCAATTGTAACAACACAACCACACCACAAAACCACAATCCTGACCCACAAAACTCACAACAATGCATCGTGACTATAACAACACAACTAAACGCCTCAGAAATACAAAACTTGGCAACACAACACAAAAGCCTTGCCTCTCAGTTGTAACAACACAACCACACCACAAAACCACAATCCGGACCCACAAAACTCACAACAACGCATTGTGACTATAACAAATACAAAATTTGACAACACAACTCATCCACCTCCCCAATCCCTACATTCACACTTGGCCTCCAAAAAAACAATTACAATAATAACAATGACAACAACAACAACAATAAGAATCAACACCATCACAGGCAAGAAACAGCCAGGCACTGAGGCTGAGAGGCCAGTCAGTGCTACACTGGGCCTCCAAAAAACAATACAGTAGCATCTAACTTATCCAACCTTCATGACCACTACAACAACAATAATAATAAACACCTACACAGGCAAAACAAAAAAAAAGACTATTGTACCACAATAAAAATATAAACCGCACTCAGTACAATCAGACATTACAATTAACAACAAACCAAAGACAACAGGGATCTCAAGCAATTATCAATCAACACAAAAATTGAAGAAGGTAACAGACTTCAAATACTACTACTAATGTGAGTATAAAGAAGGTGGAGGTCACAGCATAAATACAACCTAATGCAGACTGACCAACATCACCAGACTAAGCCACAGCAACGCGTGGCCGGGCACAGCTAGTAATACATATTGAAAAGAACTGTAACACATTCTTGCCCGGTATCTATATTTAAACTTTTGAATCAGAATAAAGACATTGTTATTCAAGCCTAAAGTGAAAAACAGAGTTTATATTTATGTTAAAATGGTGATAAAGCTGCCATTTGCATCTTTTCCTTTATTTACACAAACTATCACAGAGATGGCAGTGTCAACTGGTAAACTGCATGAGGTGGCCATGCAGGAGGGGCCACCCCAGGGGAGTGAGAAGAGCTCCTCCTCCTCTGTTCTAGGAACACGGAAGCCCCCCACCACCAGGATCCCGCCTGATCCAAAGAAACCTGTGAGGAGATTCAGACAAACACTTCTGCATTTTAAAATTTAAAAAGGGGCCTTCCGGGTGCGCATGATGGTGGAGAGATGGGTTCACTAGAGCTCCGATAGTTGACCTTTATTGACTACTGCAATTTCTTGTGTGGATAATGGGTAACTAGAAAGATTTACTACTAAGGACGGCTTTTCTTGTGTTGGTCCTTCTGAAAAAGGGTCGATCTAGTACGTCTATTCCTGTTGGATCTACGGGGGAGTGTGGGGGATGAAGTCAAACTATCAGTATTTCTCCCAGACTCATCTTCTGTAGTAAGGGATTGGTCCGTAGAACTGGTATCGAATCTTATTCTCCTCTTTATGGGAAGTGATTTGTTTGTCCAATTATAAATCCTATTGTTTTCATAGTCCTGTTTGTCTCTATAGAAATTCTTGATCTTATATTCTTTAATTTGATTAGCTAGGTCTTTACATTTTTTTATCAATGTCTTGTAATTTTTCTTCAAAGTCAGAATGTGTTTCTAAGTTTTGTGATAGTTTATTGATGGACTCCTCATGATCTTTTATCTGGGAATTGGCTTCCTGAATAATAAGTGCCATCAGATCGATGGAACATTTATTTAAAATAGAATTCCACTTGCTAATAAAATTTGGATTATCCGTAAACATGCCTGGGGGTTTATAAATTCTAAGGCCCGGTGGAATCATTTTGTTCTTGATATAATCTGCTAGAGTGGATGCATGTAAATCCAATCTAGTACATTTTCTTTTGAGTTTCTCTAATTCTAATATAGTATCTGAGGTCTGTGTGTGGATAGCCTGTGAGTGTGTGCCAAAGATGGACCTGTCTTTAATTAAATTCTTCACCAACGCTCAGAGTGTTCAGGCTTTCCGCCATATTGCAGGCAATATATAATAATAACTAAACACAGCTGTCTATTCTAAACAATATCTGAAAAATGTGCACCACGATAAAGGTTTAAACCATAGAACCACGATAAAGGTTCAAACCATAGAAAAGGTAGTGATTAAGGCCTTTGAAAAGGTAGTCACTAGGGACATTGAAGCTTTATTAAATACTAACAATATACGACATTCTAATATGTCTAGATCAGAACTAGATATTTTAAAGAAATTATCAACCATGCCAGAATTTATTTGGAAGCCTGCAGATAAAGGAGGAGCTATAGTACTACTAAATATATCTGACTATATCACAGAAGTCAACAAACATTTGACAGATCGCTCCTACTACAAGCCAATACCATCTGATCCAACCAACAAAATTAGATCCTTAATCAAAACAGTATGTACGGAAGGCTTAGCTCTAAACTACATCACCATGCAGACGTTCAATTTTTTACAAAACCCATATCCCAGAATCCCTGTCTTTTATATCTTACCGAAAATACACAAAGGCATCATACCCTGTCCAGGCAGACCTATTATATCAGGCATGTCTTCAATCTTAGAACCACTAGCCAAATATTTAGATTATTTCCTTCAGCCCTTTGTCTCTAAAACTCAAGTTCACATCAAAGACACTACTCATTTTATTAACATCATTGAATCCTTACATCTTCCAAGACAGTCTACTCTCATGACCCTGGACATTGTTTCCTTATATACTAACATCCCTTTAAAAGATCTCCTAGATTCCAGAAAATCACAAACACCACCAACACATTTCCTCATGGATCTACTGGATATAATTTTGGAAAATAATTATTTTCGATTTGATACACAATTTTATTTGCAGACCAGTGGGGTTGCCATGGGAAGTCCAACAGCGCCCTCCATAGCAAATCTGTTTGTCTCACAACTAGAAATTGATTACATTTATAATCGGGACACTAATCCTTTTTTGAATGATATGATTTATTACGGGAGATTTATAGATGATATATTTGCGGTTTTTTTAAATTTACATACAGCTGAACAATTTAGTTCCTGGATCAACACCATACACCCCAATATTAAATTTTCCAAAACTATTAAATCAACAGACATTAATTTCTTAGATGTTTCTATACATCAAGACGATAGGGGCCTATATGTAACTAATTACTCAAAACCAACTGACAAAAACTCTATTTTGCATTATAATAGCTACCACCATCATTCACTCAAATGTAATTTACCTTACTCTCAATTTCTCAGAATTAAGAAGAACATGGCAAGCCTTTTCAGTATCTTTCAGCAGCCAGTGCACTCAGCAGCAAACTTAAAGCTAGAGTCTATCCAGCCAAGGTACTAAAACAGGCCTTTCAGAAGTCCTTACAAATCGATAGGAGTTTTTTATTAACATGCAAACCAAAACAACAGCAAAATAGGATAATTTGTCCATTAACACTTACCACACAGACCCCACACATTCGCTCTATTATTTACAAACATTGGCACCTCATATGGGAGATCCCAGGTTGCAAAGATACACCCATTATAGCACACAAAAGATCACAAAACCCTAACAGGAGCTGGCTATAGGGAGCATACAACGCCCCTATTAAAGCAGCTCCACTGGCTGCCGATAAACTGCCGGGCCCATTCAAGGTGCAGGTATTGACCTATAAAGTCCTATATGGCTCGGGCCCTGCCTATCTCCGTGATTGCATCTCTCTCTATGAACCGGTGCCGGCCTTAAGATTGACCAAGGAGGCCCTCCTCTTGCTCCCGCCGCCGTCCCAAATGTGATTGGTGGGGACGAGGGAGTGGGCCTTCTCGACAGTGGCCCCCCAACTCTGGAATGTCCTCCAAAAAGAGATCAGGCAAACCACTACTCTGTCCACCTTCCGTAAGGAACTGAAAACCTGGTGGTTTCAGCAGGTTTTTGAATAATTCACTCTGATACACCGCCGACTCATGACCCTGAAATATGCTGTGTAAGATTCATCTACCCCTAAAATGGATCATGTTAACCTACTTGGTTAATGATCCGCGTCCCCTCGACCGAAGGTTGCTGCAAATGTTACTAATTGTTTATTTTAGCTGTATATTTTTATTTTGTTCTTAATAATGTGTTTAGTGTGTTTTGTTATGTAATGTATGTTGTTGTATTTATGGTTGGAAACCGCCCTGAGTCGGGGAGATAGAGCGGTATATAAATAAAGTTTTATTTACTTACTTTTCCATGCCCCTTTTCCCTTTCATCCTATTTCATGGTACTTTGATCAGTTGTTTATAAAAAGTGATTCAAGTAAGCAATTTCCCCAAAATTTCCTGATTACAAATAATTCAGTCTAGTTTGAACCTTCTTACTTCCTTCCTTTGAGGCATCCATTTGGTTCAATCTATCCAAATAAAAATACCATTCCTGTTTTGAACTTTTTTCTATCTGAGACTTTTTTGCTACAGAAATCATTAAGAGTAAAACATACTTAGAATTCTGAACCCCGGATCTAAATATAAAACCCGGACCTGATTATGTAAAAAACTTAAGGCACTGCTTTTGCAAAATGAACAAATCAAGAAACACTTAGAACAGCATGTTTGGAAAACTAAAAAGGATTTTGTTAAAATTCAGTATAATCTTGGGAGACTTCCCGAGGATTGCAGCCTGTCTGCAGTAAACAATGCAATAAAATTTGATTTAGGGAAAGATTGACAGAGATTCTAACTCTAGATAATTCTACTACAGTTATAAACAGGCAAAAGCAGATAGGTTTCACCACAAAAATGAAAATCTTAAAGACAGACTGCTCAAAGAAAGAAAGAAAGAAAGAAAGAAGGAATTTTGAAACATACTTTCAGGTGGCCTCTAGATTAAAAACAATTTCTGAAAGGTTTAACTGACCCTGTTGGATATATTTACATGTTCTGTTGTGAATGAGTCTTCCGAGGCTGTGAGTGATAATAGTGGGATCAGGAGAGGAAGGAAGAATCCTTGCGAGGAGGGCTCACTGGAAGATTTACACAGGAAGAGAATCAGGGAGATTGATGGGGAGTCTTCTGAGGAGGATTCATGTGGGGATTTGGAGGGGGATCTTGAGGTGGAAATGGATGCTGAGGAACCAGTGGTGGCGGAGGAAGCTGGCATAGATTGGGCACGGGCTCCGGAAGATCTTGGGGAAGAATCTGGGTCCATGGACGCTGTGGATGCTGGAGAGGCTTGGGTATCTTCAGGAGTAGATCCCACATGGTCTGCCTGGAGGAATGAGGGTAGTTCCACAGGTGTGGACAGAGTTGGGTGTGGGCAGGGCGATCTTGATTCTGATGAGGAACTTGGGACACCTGACCCTAGGGCATTGGAAGTTTGGACGCCCAAGGAAACCTAAATAAATTGGGGGGGTTTTGGCCATTATTCTTTGCCTGTGGCAAGGTGTTGCTGGGCGCCATTGGGTTTCCTGTACGTGATTCTGAAGACTGGCTTGGGACTTTGCAACCGATGTAAGTTTGATCCGAGTTATTCTACAACGGAGGGCTGGAATTGTGTGGGTTTTCCTGGACTGCATTGTTATTACTATTTTGCATTAGCTGCTGTTCGCCTCCGTTGTCTTGGCTTTTAGTGCCATCCCATGACGTGGACCTTCTTGTGATGACTTCACCCTTTGGACCTTGGACTGGAACTCGACTTGGCATACCTTTTCGCTCCCAAACTCTGCTTGGTATTGTTATCGTCCCCGTGGCTGTCTACTGTTGCTGACTGCTGGCTTCGTTCTCGACTCTGACACTGTCTCCTTATCCTGACTTTGGACTGGCTTGACTTCGTTACAACGCTACGCTCCTTTAACTCCTGGCTTTCGTCTCTGCAGCGGCTTGCCACTAATTCTTCAGCTTCTTCCAGCTTTGTTTGTTTGTGCTGTCTACGGCGAAGAGCTTTAGCCCAGTTTGGGTTTTTGCTTTAGTTTTGGAATCGCTGTTGTACTTCTGGATTTTGGGGAAGTTTTGGGGGCTTTGTAACTACTTGCCTTTGCTTGTTTTGCCATTTTAAGCCCGTTTTGTGTTTTTGGGCTAAGTTCAAGTACTTTAAGTTAAATCAGGATTATATCTCTGAATAATCCAGATTATATGCTAGTTCGTGCTTTTGGTGTTTTTTCTGTTTTGTCTGCTTAATAACACCGAAGATTAAGTGTTTTAAGCCTCTGGACAATTTACTGAGCTGTTTTTGAGTTATTACTTAAATAAACTATATTTTGCTCTCAGTTGGCGTCTGACCTTTGACATGTTCACTGCAGTTTGAGCAGTTTTTAAATATGTTGCTCTAACTCTCATTTTGGCAGAAAAGCAAGTGTAATGCTAATTAGGCAAAAAAATGCCTATTGTTTTCCACTGCCAGAATAAAACCTTCTGGTTAGTGATATATACTAATATTCACAGCAGTTTGCACTCAAATAGTCAACGCATCAGAAAATCCAACCAAAAGACAGCCAATAAAACAAGACAAAGAAACCAAGAAGGGGAATTTTTTTTTTTTTTAAATAATTTTTATTGAAAATTTCTACAGAAAAGAAAATGGATCTCATTTTTGAAGAAGAGTGATATATGTATACAAAAATAAATAAAATAGCAAACCTGAAACATTTTACTGCATAGCTTCTCGGAAAGAACTCAAATACAGCTTTAAGGATTTTAACTGTTCATTTTTAGGTTTCAAAATATTTTAATGTGTCATGTCATTAAAAAGGTAATATATTTTTTAAAAATTCTTGTATTCCTATTTTAATGCAATTGCATTGTGTCATGTTTGCTGTTAGTGTTGATGGATACTTTCCAAACAAAGGTTCAATATATAAGGAAAATAGTAACCAAAAGTAATTGTTGTAGTAGAATATAGTATTGTTGATCTAGCTCATGGTGCTCTCTGGTACTATAACTGGACCTCATTCCACTGAACAGCTTTTGGACAGTTTTGAATCTCCCATTGTTGGGCAAAGTCCTGGAACGTGTGGTTGCCTCACAACTCCAGGCATTCTTGGAAGAAAATGATTATCTGGATCTGTGACAGTCCGGCTTTAGACCAGGGCATGGAATTGAAAAAGCCCTGGTCTCCTTAGTGCAGCATTTCTCAACCTGAGGGTCATGATCACCACAACATGAGGAACTGTATTAAGGGGTAGCGGAATTAGGAAGGTTGAGAATTAAGCAAAACCGTCATCAGAAGTGATTCTTTATTAGAATACAGTAGAATACAGTACTGTTGATCTAATAGTGCTCTCTAGTACCATCACTGGACCCCACTTTATTGAACAACTTTTGGCCAGTTTCCAATCTCCCATTCTTGGGCAAAGTCCTGGAACGTGTGCTCGCCTCGCAACTCCTGCCTCAGTGGATGGGAGGAAATATTCAGTTTCTATGTCCTATCTTGAGATATACCAAGAGAAGGTGTTGGATCTCCTTCAGCCATGCCTTCTAGACATTCCGATCCAGGAGGATCGTAACCACTACCATCCTGGTGCCAGGCTTGACCTACAGCCATTCGTGATTGAATGGCTGCTACAAATAAGAGGTCTTGGAAAAGGAGAGTGCTGGAGGTGGAAGGCATAAACTTTAAGGAAAATGTGCAAGAGTAGGAACAGAGGAGATACTGAATTTTGTTTTCTGAGGGTTTTTTTGTGGAAGTCTACCTAAGGGAAATTTGGGTGCCTGTTGTCTAAATAGTAATATGATATTGCCCAGAGGGGGTATTTTATGGTAACTGGAGTTATAGTTTTGCAAGCTGGTGGAGGAAAATGGAAAATATCAGGTAGATGAGTTGCATTTTTATTTTAAACCAGTCTGATCAGCCTATTGGTCAGCAGTCTTTTTCAGTTTTTTTTTTTTGGAAAAAGTTCTGTTTGGAAAACCAAGTCATTTGAATTTCCTACAAAATATAGGAAAAACACTGAGCTCCGGTGGCTCAGTGTGTTAAAGTGCTGAGCTGCTGAACTTGCAGACCGAAAGGTCCCAGGTTCAAACCCCGGGAGCGGAGTGAGCACCCACTGTTAGCTCCAGCTTCTGCCAACCTAGCGGCTCGAAAACATGCAAACATGAGTAGATCAATAAGCGGGAAGGTAACAGTGTTCCATGCAGTCATGCTGGCCACATGACCTTGGAGGTTTCTACGGACAACGCCGGCTCTTCGGCTTAGAAATGGAGATGAGCACTGTAATGAAGTATGAGTTTTGTATTCATGTTTGTTGTGTTTAACTATGTGCTTGTGGTTTGGTTGGGTAGGTGTGAGATGGCGGCAGCCATTTAGTGGCTCTCCTCTGAGGCAGTTGCCATGGAGATGTGGGTGGAGCCATCTGCCAAGGGGAGGAGAAGTGAAGAGGTTTTTAAAAGTGAAGCCCCAGTCCATGCTCTGATGAGGCACAGGGAAGATTGATTCCAGGTTGATGGGATGAAGGAGACTCAATTGTTCATTTTGAGTTGGTTTCAAATAAATTTGGTGACTTATTTAAATGTAGTCTGTATCCTGGAAAGGCACAGAGAATCTGTGATAGTATATCACAGGGTGACTGTGGTTTGAAGTCACTGGATAGTCCAAGTTTCAGACTTTGGGAACCAATCCCAGCTGGACTCAAGGAGATCCACTGAAGTAACAGTTTAGAAAGGAGCAGAGGGAGAAGTTTTAACTACTTTAAGTAAAAGAAGTGATACTTTAGAGAGTTTGATTCATCTCATTCTAGTATTGTAACTGTTAATAAGAATACCTCTGAAACATCTTTTGTAACCACCAAGCTTGTGCCTGAATAAACTTGATTTTGTTCTTTTTACATCAAAGCCTCTGTCGTCTATAGACACCCTCAGCACAATTGCGCTACCATTTTAACACCGAATAAAGTAAAAGGCTTCCTCTGAGCTATTGGGTGGTTGAGCACTTTTATAATCTAAAGGTCTCTCTCCACACAGTGGTGGCTGCATTTCCACTAATCGGTGGCAGTTATCTTTTATTATTTGGGACATCTATTCATTATTAATTGGGTCTTCTACCCTATCCTCTTTTACAAGCACCAACCCCCAGAGTTGGACACGACTGGACTTAACGTCAGGGGAAACCTTTACCTTTACTTTTTAAAAATGTCATAAGTACTTTTAAAGGGTTCTTTTATTCCGCTTTCAGTGAGACAGGTTGTATTAGGCACTTTCAGAGAAAGAAGTAGACACAGACTCCTGTATTGGGTTTTGTAATAATTATATTGGTTACATAGACAAAAGGGGATATTGCATCACCATTTACACATATAATCTAACATTCATTCGCCATTCATTCCTCAAGCATTCTTACCATCTTTCTTGTTGAGGTTGATCAGCTTCTTGAGAGGAGACGGCTGTTCATAGTGGTGTTCAGAAATTGGTGTTCAGCTGGTCTGACATACTTTTTCTAAGAGCAAAGGGTCTTTTATGTAGTATTTTCTGTTGATTTGGTTCTGAAAGTTGTAAATTACTGACATACAGCTAAAATCCGTAGGTACCATCAGTTCCGGACAGATGTATACATTGCTTAATTAGCTTTCCTTATCAAGGAGCCTTGTTTGCTTCCTTAATTATGTTGACAAATGTAAGGAGCCACCGTGTTGACATCCTTACTTAAAAGAAGCATTGTCTTTCACAATGTGAACAAGTTGGTTTTCCACCAAGACTTAATCAAGCCAGCAATGTCAACAGTTAATCATTTGTCACAGGTCTCATCAGTAAGTCCATGAATTGTAGTTTTCCAGGCCTTATTCAGTTACTGAATGCTGCAAGTTCATTGAGGAGGAAAACTCTCCTCCACGCTGCTGGCCACTTTAAGACCTTGTAGCCCAGACTGATAACAACTGAGAGAGAAACTTCTACAACTCTCCTCCACGCTGCTGGCCACTTAAAAACCTTGCAGCCCTGACTGGTAAAAACAACCGAGAGAGGAGCCTCCAGTGAGTGGCTGCATTGGGATTCTTTTAATGTTGGGCCTTTTCCATCGTTACTCCCTCTGGCATCACCGCTGCAGCATTCAAACCAGACAGGCAGTCTTGGAGCCTTCTCCACCATTGCCCCCTTGGCTGCTGTGTTCCACTGCTGGCTTGTTCTACCACCATTATCATTGTCATTCTTGGAGAAGACACTGTGACTTAGCATCGCTCAGTGTTTGTACATTTATTAGCAAGTCTCCCCCTTCCCCCCAGACCAAACGGACTGGTGTGGGCTAAATAGACTGGATCAGCTGGATGTCTTTTTGGGAAACTTTCATCAGTCCACTGGACATTTCTTATGGACAATTGGGCATGGGGTGGATTGGACTTCTTCCAAAACAAGTAAGGCCAGCTATCAGTTTGGAGGAGAAGCTTGTGGTTAGCCGGAAAGGAAGGAAGTGACAAAAGGAACCCAAACGTCCGGTAAAAGATACGGGGGGAATAAAATTAAGATCACCCACCACAGAGTGAATGGAGGAAGACTTAAGAGCGTAAACTGGGCGGTCAAAAGTTAGAAAACCACAGAGAAAAGCCACGAAGGATTTATTATGGAAGGTTCATCAATGATATTTTCACTATCTTTAAGTCAGAATCTGCAGGAATACATTTTAAGACATGGATGAATTTCATACATGAATACATCAATTTTACCAGTACCTGTAGCCAAAATAATATAAATTTTTTGGATGTCTGTGTCTTTAAGAAGGAACAGAAGGTTTAAGTCAAGAATGACACTAAACCGATCTGAAAAGTATGTGGGAAACGGAGCTGCAAATCACGGAACAAGAGATGAGAAATGTGGTAGAGACAATAGGGATGAAAAGGAATACCAGAGTACGAGAAATGAGGAGGAAAATATTGCACAAATGTACACCCTGCCAATTAGCATACTACTATAAAAAGGGAAGTAGTTAGTGCTGGCATGGATGTCATCAGAAAGGGCGGTTTATGCACATGATGTGGGAATGTGAATACGTACAATATTTTTGGCAGACTATACAAAATGAGTCAAATCAAATACTAGGAAAAGAGTGGGTCATAACAAAGGAAATAGCGGTATTAGGGAAAAGAGAGGAAATGGGAAATAAAAGAAGCAATAATTGAATGTGCACAAGCAGTAATAGTATTAGGGTGGAAAGATAAATCCAAATGGTCAGTAAGTAAATGGTACCAATATATGGTGGAGCAAATGGAATTTGAAATTATGAATGTGAAACTAAATGTTGTAAAAACTAATGAAAATAGAACAAGAGAAATGGAAGAAAGATGGACAAGGGTAAAGAACTATATCATGAATCAATCTGGAGATCAAGCCATAAGAAATAAGATACAAATGTTATTTAGTATATAGGATGGAAATGGATGAAGATAAAGATATAAAGATTGTCTTACAAAGAAATGAATATGTAAAAAAAACAATCCTTGTGTTGGTGGTGGGAATTCTAAATGTTTTGTATGTCTACGGTATGTATTTTTTGTGTTTTAAAAAATAAAAAAATCTGTATTTTTTAAAAAAAAGAATGACACTAAACCTACTGATAGAAACTCCCTATTATACTTTACCAGTTACCACCACTATTCCTTAAAATGCAATTTTCCATATACTCAATTACTAAGAATAAAACGAAACACTGGCACACAGGAAGATTTTGTATCTGCTATAGATACCTTTAAAGACTTTGAAAAAGAGAGGGTATCAAGAGAGGATCCTGAACACAGCTATTAGAAAGGCACAGCAGACAGATAGAAGGGAATTAATACAAGAACAACACAGAATAAAGCATGATCGTATTATTTAGCTGCTCACCCTCAACCCTTATTCTTCTAAAATTCATAAGATTATCAACAAACACTGGCACTTATTACAGGATATTAGTGGATGCGAGCAAGTATCCCTGATCGCCCATAAAAGATCTAAAAACTTTAAAAACTTTTTGGTCCACTCAGACTTGACTGTTGCTAGCATAACAGAGAGAATGGACATCAGAGGCCATCACTATACGATTAATAATAACAATAATAATAATAATAATAATAATAATAATAATAACTTTATTTTTATATCCCGCCCCATCTCCCCGGAGGGACTCGGAGCAGCTTACATGGGGCCATGCCCGACAACAATACAATAACAGCAATAAAACAATAAAACAAGATCTGCAATAAAACAATGTTGCATCAAAAAAAGATATCAATAAACAGTTATAAAAGTCAGCGCACGGCATAAAATGGTTAAAAACAGGGCTAAAAACACGGAGCTGGGCCAAGGGGAAAAACTTCAGCGTGGTAGAGGTAGTTTCACAGTTTAAAAATCGATAAAGTGCAAAATAACCGTGGCCAGGCAACCTATTATTAGATGGGCAGGAAAATTGACCCTATAATAATCAACCCTCAAAGGCTTTTTGGAAGAGCCAGGTCTTAAGGCTCTTCCGAAAGGAATATTATGAATATTGAATATTATGAATATATTGAATTTTATGAAACCAACAACCAAAAAGAATTAGCCATACTATGCCTAGATGCAGAAAAGGTGTTTGACAATTCAAACTCGGACATTTTCAAGCTGTTATCAAAAGAATTGGGCTTTGGTTACCAATACATAAATGCAATTTACATAATATATGAACACCAAGAAGCAAAAATCACAATAAATTTCTAGGAATCTGAGAGCTTTAAAATATATCAAGTGACAAAACATGGTTGTCCACTACTCATCTCTTGTTCATAATGGCCTTAAAAATACTGCTAAGCAACACTGGAGATGACCATAACTTAAAGTGTATAAGGATCAGCAAAAAATAAAATAAAATAAAATAAAATCAGAGCCTTTGCAGATGATGTAATCTGAATAATAGCAAACTCAATTGGAATATAAAAAATTGGAGAAATAAAATTTAATTTCAGTGAGAAAATTTACTGTAAGGAAATAGATGCTCACAAAATAGAGACTGAAAGATAAGGGAAGTAAAAGATGGTAAAATAGACAACACCTAGTATGTGTAAAGAGTATACTGTGATGGCACGCTGGGGGAAAGGAAGGCTATGTGTCTGGCTACCCAAGCGGCATTCGGTTTACCCTTTATTATACCTCAAATATAATAAACACTCTTGCAGTTGGCTACAGATAACCAGTAAATTTATTGAGCACAGGAAATGGTAATTTCAAGCAGGAATCTTGAATGTTGAATCAGAAACATATAATAGAAAACAAAGATTGTAGATTGAGTTTAATTACATAGAAAATAAACCTTTAACTGTATTAGAGTAATATGAGGTAAAATAACTGAAATTGTAAAGAAATAAAACTATATTGATTGAGAATGAAGGCTATAAAGACTATATGAGGTAAGCACACAAACTATGAGGAAACTATAAGGTAAGTTAGGTACTAGGCTGTGAGGTGAGGTAAGTACCAGCTGTGAGGTGAAAGCATTCTATAATGCAAGCACAAGCAGTGGTGGTGTCAAGAGTCAGACGCCAGTTAACAAACAGAGTTTATTCCGAAGATAAGCCAGAAATAACATAAACACAGAAGGTATCTTTGAAACACTTCACTTATCAGTGTTTCAAGAGTAGTTTGGACAAAAATAACTCAAAAACAAGCCACGCTATTTTCCCACGCTGGCATTCAATAAAAACTAAAAGACGCTTCAATTCAGCTTTGGAGAACAATTAGAGTTAACTGCTAGAAAATATGCAAAATAAACGAAGGCTTGAAACCTTCCAGAAACTGCAGAGTATAACCGAAAGTGCAAAAGCCTCTCTTGGCTCCAAACCGTTTCTGAAAACAGACAGCCGGCTCTGCGGATTTAAAGGGACAGTTCCCAAAAGAAAAACAGCAAACTGGTTTGAAAACAAACAAACTAGAAGAGCAGTAGAACTGCTTCCACGGTGCAGATTAAGCCGAGAGCTTCAAAGGAATGTTGAATAGCCGTCGTCAGGAGAATCCAAGGTCAGGTCAGGAGGCAGCAGCAAATTCCGAAAGGCAAACCAGTAGTCAGAAGCCGGGAGTAGTCGTCAGTCAGAGGGCGAAGACAGAAGCCAGGTCAAATTCAATCCAAAGTCCGAAGAGGGTGCAGTCATCCAAACCAGGTCCACGATAAGACACAGCGAGAGCCAAGCCAGATGGTATCAGCAGATCCGAATCACAGTCCAAGTCCAGTCTTCACGGAAACACAGAGATCCCAATGGCGCCTCAGCAACACCTTGCCACACGCAAAGTGCAGTGGTCAAACATTCCCATTTTATTCCCCTTCCTCCTGGGTGACCAAACACTCACACCCAAACACCAGGTGTCCCAAATCTACTCAGAGTCCGAACTCCACACAGCTAGAGCTCGTGGATCCGGAGTACCTAGCAATTCATCGGAGTCCCAATCATCCTGCCCACACTTAGCCCCATGAACACTTAAAGAACCATCCTCCCTTCTCCAAGCATCCCAAGTGGGATCAGCTCCTGCAGAAACCCCAGGTTCAGCAGTATCCATAGGCCCCAAATCCCCAGACATCTCCGCTGGCTGTGCCCATTCAGTGCCCACTTCCCCAGCCACCATCTGTTCCTCAGCATCCATTTCCCCAAACTCCCCATCTGAATCTTCCTCAGAAGATCCCCCATATAGCTCTCTAAGTCGCTTCCTACGCAACTCCTCCAGTGAACCCTCATCACGAGGGTTTTTTCTTCCTCTTCGAATCCCATCACCATCAACCATAATCCCCGAAGGCGCAGTCACAACAGGTGGTATATGCTTTAGGCTATGATGATAACTATAAGCTATGAAATTTACTGTCTAAGCTATAGGTAAGTACTATAGGCTGAGATATCTTTGAGATAAGTACCTAAAGCTATGATCTTTGTGGTAAGTACGAGTTATGAAATGACTATAAGGTGAGTATAAGGTTATGAGGTAAACTATCTATTATATCTATATGGTAAATACTTCACTATGAGGTATGCTATACGGTAAGTACAAGGCTATGAGGTAAACTATTATATCTATATGGTAAGTACATGAAGCTATGAAATAACTATAAAGTAAATACAAGGCTATGAGGTATGATAAGTACAAGCTATGCTATTGGTAAGTACATAAAGCTATGATAAGACTATAAGGTGAGATATCTTTGACAAGTACCTAAAGCTGTGAAATAGAAAAGCAAACCTGAACCCAGTCAGAAAGAACCCAAATACTGCTTTAAGGATTTTAACTGTTCTTTTTTTAAATTAACACCACTGATGTTTAATTCAATGTTTGTAGATTTTAAATTGGATTGCAATGCTTTTATTGTAAGCCACTTTAGGCCTCCTTAGTGGATAGGAGTGTGGTATAAATAATAATGAAATACTAGCATACTGAGGCTACTACAGATGTTATGAACGAATCTTTTTTTTCAAGTTTTGAAATTATTTTATTGATTATTTGACACAAACCAATATACAGTAAGAAAATATACATTAAAAAACAATGGAACGTGTCCAGATCCGTACTCGAATGGCAACCTGTACCGAATAAATAAGTATAAATATTATATAAATAAGTATATAAATAAGATGTTTTGAATGAGTCTTGATTTTTTTACACTAAACTTACTGTTCCCTGGTATTGCCATTAACATAAATTCCATGTTTACCTGAATTGGTATTTTGAGCAATTTCTCAATTTTTCTTTTCTATCTTTCCCCAAAAAGTTGTTGCGTTTAGGCCTTCCCACCACATACATGTGCCCCATTGGCCCTGCAGCAGCGCCCCTTGAGACTATTACCTCACACCCCGAGCCATCCTGGCCTCAACTTGGCTGGCAGGCAGGACAGTCCACGGACCGGTTCCCTTGCGGTCGGTTCCCATTGGCCCTGCAGCAGCGCCCCTTAAGACTATTATTTCACACCCCGAGCCGTCCTGGCCTCAACTTGGCAGGCAGGACAGTCCACGGGCCGGCTCCCTTGCGGTCGGTTCCCATTGGCTCTGCAGCAGCGCCCCTTGAGCCTATTACCTCACACCCCGAGCCATCCTGGCCTCAACTTGGCAGGCAGGACAGTCCATTGGCCAGTTCCCTTGCGGTCGGTTCCCATTGGCCCTGCAGCAGTGCCCCTTGAGACTATTATCTCACACCCCGAGCTGTCCTGGCCTCAACTTGGCAGGCAGGACAGTCCACGGGCCGGCTCCCTTGCGGTCGGTTCCCATTGGCTCTGCAGCAGCGCCCCTTGAGCCTATTACCTCACACCCCGAGCCGTCCTGGCCTCAACTTGGCAGGCAGGACAGTCCATTGGCCAGTTCCCTTGCGGTCGGTTCCCATTGGCCCTGCAGCAGCGCCCCTTAAGACTATTATTTCACACCCCGAGCCGTCCTGGCCTCAACTTGGCAGGCAGGACAGTCCACGGGCCGGCTCCCTTGCGGTCGGTTCCCATTGGCTCTGCAGCAGCGCCCCTTGAGCCTATTACCTCACACCCCGAGCCGTCCTGGCCTCAACTTGGCAGGCAGGACAGTCCATTGGCCAGTTCCCTTGCGGTCGGTTCCCATTGGCCCTGCAGCAGCGCCCCTTGAGCCTATTACCTCACACCCCGAGCCGTCCTGGCCTCAACTTGGCAGGCAGGAGCTAAAACTGCTAACAAAGCTAAAACTGTATAATGTACATGTGATCTTTTCATCCCTCCTCCCCGTTGTATAACACGGCTCTACAAGGGCCGGAAAAATAGTACAGGTCAATAACTGGCTCAGAAAATGGTGCCAAGAGGAGCATTTTGGCTTCCTTGACCATGGTCTACTCTTCCTGGAGGATGGCCTATTGGCAAGTGATGGGGTGCATCTCACACAAGCAGGAAAACATCTTTTTGCACACAGACTCACAAACCTCATCAGGCGCACTTTAAACTAGATCCACTGGGGGAGGGGAACAACAGCCTGGCGAACACTATATTACCCACGACCACAGGGAACCGCCAAAAGGCTAAACGGAGGGCTGCACAAACACAGCAAGGACCAAGCATGGAGAGCACAATAATCCCAAATAAACAGCTCAAGGGGAGGTCACAGGGGCTTACATGTCTTTACACCAACGCTCAGAGCATGGGAAATAAGCAAGACGAACTCCAACTCTTAGCACAGCACCACACATACGATGTCATAGGCATCACTGAAACCTGGTGGGATGACTCCCATCACTGGAATGTAGCCATTGAGGGCTATAACCTCTTTCACAGAAATAGAACAAAAGGGAGATGAGGGGGAGTAGCTTTATATGTCAAAAACAGTTACGTTGCAGAAGAAATGCAAGACTGTAATCCGGGAAACCAGCTTGAAAGCATCTGGATAAAAATCAAGGGAACCGGGACTCAAAAAGATCTTGTCGTGGGTGTCTACTACAGACCTCCGAGTCAGGATGAAGGACTTGATGAAGCCTTCTGTCAACAGCTGACCAAACAGGCACAAAGAAGAGATATAGTAGTCATGGGCGATTTCAATTATTCCGATATCTGCTGGAAAACAAACTCAGCCAAGAGTACAAAGTCCAACAAATTCCTCACTTGCCTTGCAGACAATTTTATGGTCCAGACGGTAGAAGTGGCAACAAGAGGATCAGCAACTCTTGATCTAATCTTAACAAATGTGGGAGACCTGATCAACACAGTTGAAGTGGTTGGATCCTTAGGGGCAAGTGACCATGTGCTCCTGGAGTTTGCAATACAAAGGAATGCTGAAACTAAGACAAGTCAAACACGCATTCTCAACTTTAAAAGAGCTGACTTCCAAAAAATGAAGGAATTACTGAGCGGCATTGCATGGACGCCAATATTAAAAAACAAGGGAGTTAAGGATGGATGGGAGTTTTTCAAAAGTGAAATACTCAAGGCGCAAATGCAAACAGTGCCAACAAAGAAGAAAAATAAGACAAGTGCAAAGAAGCCAGAATGGATGTCCAAAGAACTTCTAACTGAGCTAAAGCTCAAAAGTGACATGCATAAGAAGTGGAAAAGGGGAGAAATCACCAAAGAAGAATTCAAACGTATAGCCAACACCTGTAGGGAAAAGGTTCACAAGGCTAAAGCGCAAAATGAGCTCAGGCTTGCCAGGGACATAAAAAACATCAAAAAAGGCTTTTTTGCTTACGTTGGTAGAAAAAGGAAGAAAAAGGAGGCGATAGGGCCTCTGCAAGGAGAAGATGGGGTGATGGCGACAGGGGACAGGGAAAAGGCAGAACTGCTCAATGCCTTCTTTGCCTCGGTCTTCTCACAAAAAGAAAGCCATCTTCAACCTCAGCAACATGGAATGGACGAAGGATTGGCGGAAATCCAACCCCAAATAGGGAAACAAGCTGTCCAGGAACACCTGGCCTCTTTAAACGAATTCAAGTCCCCAGGGCCAGATCAGCTACATCCAAGAGTATTGAAGGAATTAGCGGAAGTTATTTCAGAACCACTGGCAATTATCTTCGAGAGTTCTTGGAGAACGGGAGAAGTCCCAGCAGATTGGAGGAGGGTGAATGTGGTCCCTATCTTCAAGAAGGGAAAAAAGAACGACCCAAACAATTACCGTCCGGTCAGCCTCACATCGATACCAGGCAAGATTCTGGAAAAGATCATCAAGGAAGTGGTCTGCGAACACTTAGAAACAAATGCGGTCATTGCTAATAGTCAACACGGATTTACCAAAAACAAGTCATGCCAGACTAATCTGATCTCTTTTTTCGATAGAGTTACGAGTTGGGTCGATACAGGGAATGCTGTGGATGTAGCATACCTGGATTTCAGTAAGGCCTTCGACAAAGTCCCCCACGACCTTCTGGCAAATAAACTAGTAAAATGTGGGCTAGACAAAACTACGGTTAGGTGGATCTGCAATTGGCTAAGCGAACGAACCCAAAGGGTGCTCACCAATGCGTCATCTTCATCATGGAAAGAAGTGACAAGTGGAGTGCCGCAGGGCTCCGTCCTGGGCCCGGTTCTGTTCAAAATCTTTATTAACGACTTAGACGAAGGGTTAGAAGGCACGATCATCAAGTTTGCAGACGACACAAAACTGGGAGGGATAGCCAACACTCCAGAAGACAGGAGCAGAATTCAAAACGATCTTGACAGACTAGAGAGATGGGCCAAAACTAACAAAATGAAGTTCAACAGGGGCAAATGCAAGATACTTCATTTCGGCAGAAAAAATGGAAATCAAAGATACAGAATGGGGGACGCCTGGCTTGACAGCAGTGTGTGCGAAAAAGACCTTGGAGTCCTCGTGGACAACAAGTTAAACATGAGCCAACAATGTGATGCAGCAGCTAAAAAAGCCAACGGGATTCTGGCCTGCATCAATAGGGGAATAGCGTCTAGATCCAGGGAAGTTATGCTCCCCCTCTATTCTACCTTGGTCAGACCACACCTGGAATACTGCGTCCAATTCTGGGCACCACAGTTGAAGGGAGATGTTGACAAGCTGGAAAGCGTCCAGAGGAGGGCGACTAAAATGATTAAGGGTCTGGAGAACAAGCCCTATGAGGAGCGGCTTAAAGAGCTGAGCATGTTTAGCCTGCAGAAGAGAAGGCTGAGAGGAGACATGAGAGCCATATACAAATACGTGAAGGGAAGTCATAGGGAGGAGGGAGCAAGCTTGTTTTCTGCTGCCCTGCAGACTAGGACACGGAACAATGGCTTCAAACTACAGGAAAGGAGATTCCACCTGAACATCAGGAAGAACTTCCTCACAGTGAGGGCTGTTCGACAGTGGAACTCTCTCCCCCGGGCCATGGTGGAGGCTCCTTTTTTGGAGGCTTTTAAGCAGAGGCTGGATGGCCATCTGTCGGGGGTGCTTTGAATGCGATTTCCTGCTTCTTGGCAGGGGGTTGGACTGGATGGCCCATGAGGTCTCTTCCAACTCTACTATTCTATGATTCTATGATTCTAGGACAGTCCACGGGCCATTTCCCTTGCGGTCGGTTCACGGCAAGTCCATTCACCAAAGTCTTCATCATGCCAAGCCGCTGCCTCCTCCTCTCCCTCCTCTCCCTTAGTGCTGCTGATGCTCGCCCTGGAGAACCTGGATGCAGCAAAAGAAAGATCCACTTTTTACCCAGAACCAGTGATTGTGACTTCATCTATCCCTCCAGGGAAAATAGGAATGGAGTGGGAAACCCTTGCACATCTGTACATCTTGCACATCCTTCCAGTCTGTATGGCCACCTCGAGTGGTACGCACACATTATCTGCTTTACAGTGCCAACATATTGGGCTTAATCCTATCCCCATATTTGATAATTGGCTGGCGTCCCATATCATTTGTATATAAATTTTCTTTCTAACTTTATATTTTTCCAATTTAATTCTTAACTTCCTTCTTTATTTCCTCTAAGAGGCCCTTCCTTTTGCCATTTACTATATATCCACCATTTGATATCAATTTATATATTGCTCCTGCTAATCCTTCATTTTCTGTACTTTTGTGAGTATTACTTTCCAGCTTGCTTTCTTTGCTTATACATTCTATTGGACTATTGCATTATGAGTTGTTAGGATCATAATGTATTGAGTAGTGGAGTTTCAGGAGTGTTCCTTTAGTTCATTGGGCGTGTAAATATCTTGTTTCTATTCAATGCTCTCAACAGACAAAGATTCAAGTAGACTGCTTTAATGTAAAATGTTTGTTTTACTCACAACTTCATGTATTTAAATATATACATTTCATGTCAGGTTGAGCTTTAAAATGTTTGTTTGTATCTTTAACTTATAGTCTTTAACAGTCTCTTTAAAACAATATTGTTCTGTATAGCTCTTTTATAAGAGTCTGCTTCCAAAGAACTCAAGCCTCAACTGACTTCTAACTTCTCGAACAGACACAAGCCTCAAACTGTCATTTCTCAGCTGTCATCCTTTTCTAAACAGTCACTGAATCAGTCACATGGTCTGCAGCCCCTCCTGCTGCCTCAAGCACATAGAGCTAAGGAAACTGCAAACCAAAGACAACATACACTTCAGGAAATAAACAACACATTATAAACAGACAAAACATTGGATAGAGGAGCCTTGAGAAGGTTGCTATCTCCAACACATTCCCCATATTTCCCCTGTTTTGTGGCTGTTATAGATGTGAAATTTCTTTTAAAGTAACCCAAAAGGTGGAAGTTAGTCATATTTTAATTCAATTGCATTGTATCATGTTTGCAGTTAGTTACCTTGACTCTCCCTATATCAGATAATAAATGGGATGCACCTTTTTGTCATGGCCTTAGGCTTGTACAATATACTACTTTTGATTGAGTAATTGAAATAAATAGCAAAAGCAAACTGTTGTAGAAAAGGCAAGGATACTACTATAAAAGCCCAACACATTTTTCCTTGAAGCAGCTTTCAGAATATTCCAGAAACCACTTGAAAATGCAAGGCACTTTTATATGTGTTGGAATTCAACCCCACACTTCCCAAGTCTCTAGTCTTGAAGGAGTAGTTAAGTTTTAGAATAGGCTGAGGGAAATCCCTTCCCTATGTCTCCTTAAGGACAGTTAGAATGTAACTACTTTTCTTCTCTTCTATGTTTCTACTCTCATTCTGATCCGTTGTGTAGAATGAATACTTTTTTCTATTGCAAGCCTTTACTTCTGACTTTAGTTTTTTGCATCTTAGTGCATGCTGTGTGTTTTGAGTGAACTCTGTCTGCTTGTGTTAGGAGAGATGCAGGTGTCCTGGAGATTCCCCCCCCTCTTTTGAACCTTAGAAGAGATGGAGATATAGAGTAGCTATGACCCAGTGTTTTACTATCTAGAAATGTAGTTATTTTTGTAAATAAACCCTTTATAATTTTAAAGACAGAGCTCTGGATTTTTGCTTCCTAAGATCTAAATTCTTTACAGCCGCACGGCACTTCATGCTCTGCTTGCTGTGAGCTGATTGCTCAACTATAGGTATCCTGTTTGTATTTTCCCCCTCTTTTGAACCCTAGAAGGGATGGAGTTATAGAGTAGCTAGGACCCAGTTTTTTTACTACAGTAGTCTCTCGCTTATCCAACCTTCACTTATCCAACATTCTGGATTATCCAACACAGTCTGCCTTTTAGTAGTCAGTGTTTTTGTAGTCAATGTTTTCAATACATTGCAATGTTTTGGTGCTAAATTCGTAAATACAGTACAGTAGTCTCTCACTTATCCAAGCCTCGCTTATCCAAGCTTCTGGATAATCCAAGCCATTTTTGTAGTCAATGTTTTCAATATATCATGATATTTTGGTGCTAAATTCGTAAATACAGTAATTTCAACATAACATTCCTGCGTATTGAACTACTTTTTCTGTCAAATTTGTTGTATAACATGATGTTTTGGTGCTTAATTTATAAAATCATAACCTAATTTGATGTTTAATAGGCTTCTCCTTAATCCCTCCTTATTATCCAAGATATTCGCTTATCCAAGCTTCTGCCGGCCCGTTTAGCTTGGATAAGCGAGACTCTGCTGTATCTAGAAATGTAGTTATTTTTGTAAATAAACCCTTCATAATTTTAAAGACAGAGCTCTGGATTTTTGCTTCCTGAGCTCTAAATTCTTTACAGTCGCATGGCACTTCATGCTCTGCTTGCTGTGAGCTGGTTACTCAACTATAGGTATCCTGTTTGTATTTTTGTATGCTCTGCTGCATTTTTGGGTAGTTTTCTCTAACACAAGAAAATCCTAACAATATTCAAGCCATGAAATAATAACAATATAATACTTTATTTATATCCCACCCTATCTCCCTGTTAGGGAGGATTCCAGCATACGCAACACAAGGCAAACGTTCAATGGCTAGAAACACAGATAAGGTAAAGGCTTCCACCTTCTGGCTCTTGAGGGGTAGTAAAATGAGCTTTTATTGATTTTTAAAAACTCAAGCTAAGATGAGCTAACTGACTCAAAGCAACCAAGATAACCTGAATTTCTACTGTAGTTAACTTCTCAAGCTCCATTTTGCAAGGAGGGGAAAGTGTATTTAACATGTAGGTTTTTGTAATTAATACATTTGATTCACCTGAAGAAGTGCATGAAGTGTTTCAGCTGGAGAAACCAGTTGAGACAGATGTGAATCATTAAGCAAGCTAGAGGTCAATGTAACCTCCCTTTCCTTCATTTACTTTATACAGTAGAGTCTCACTTATCCAACATAAACGAGCTGGCAGAACGCTGGATAAGTGAATATGTTGGATAATAAGAAGGGATTAAGGAAAAGCCTGTTAAACATCCAATTAGGTTATGATTTTACAAATGAAGCACCAAAACATCATGTTATACAACAAAATTGACAGAAAAAGTAGTTCAATACGCAGTAATGCTATGTAGTAATTACTGTATTTACGAATTTAGCACCAAAATATCACGATGTATTGAAAACATTGACTACAAAAATGTGTTGGATAATCCAGAACGTTGGATAAGTGAATGTTGGATAACTGAGACTCTACTGTAAATATAAAAATGCCTGCTTTACTTTTTCTGTATGTTTTCTATCAAGACTATATATATTTTAATATATTGTACAGCTTCTAAGATTTTGAAAGGAAATATAATGTTTGCTAAGTCAGAACCCAATGTAAAAAACCTCCTATTCCCTGTATTTTTCTTTCTTTATTAGTAAGTTTGTAGTCAAAAGTATTTAAAAGATATATAGAGCCAGAACTCAATGTAAAAACACCCATTTCCTATACTTTTCTTTCTTTAATGTATTAAGTTTGTAGTCAAAAGTATTTAAAAGATATATAGAGCCAGAACTCAATGTAAAAACACCCATTTCCTATACTTTTCTTTCTTTAATGTATTAAGTTTGTAGTCAAAAGTATTTAAAAGATATATAGAGCCAGAACTCAATGTAAAAACACCCATTTCCTATATTTTTCTTTAAGGTATTAGTAAGTTTGTAGTCAAAAGTATTTAAAAGATATATATAGAGCCAGAACTCAATGTAAAAACACCTATTTCCTATATTTTTCTTTCTTTAATGTATTAGTAAGTTTGTAGTCAAAAGTATTTAAAAGATACCCATTGCTGAGAATGTCATCAGGTAATATAAATAAAAAAGCCTCCATTCTATTGCTTTTTGTGTATTTTTCTTTCATATAGTATATATTCAACATTTGTAGTCAAAAGTATTTAAATAATCTATCTATGTCTATATATATATATAATGTATTAGTAAGTTTATAGTCAAAAGTATTTAAAAGATATATATATATATACCCTCATTGCTGAGAATGTTACAGATAATATAAATAAAAAGTGCCTCTGTTCTATTGCATTTTCTGTATTTTTCCTGCATATAATATATATTCAAAAGTTTGCATTAAAAGGTCAAGCTTCCACTCCCATTAAATGCTTAACAATCTTGCAAAACCCAAAAGCAACGTTCCCAAACTCAAAACAATAAAGCCCAACTCGTTCCAAAACAAACGCCAGCTCAGCTCTCATATATAGCAGGTGCTCACGCGAAACCCCGCCCCTTAGAACGTCGCAGCCTAGCAACAAGCCCTGCCTCCCAAACACGATCGTCGGATTGGTCAGTAATCTTCCATGTGTGGGGTTTTTCCTATCTGCCCTCAAAAAAGATGGCGTCGGGAGCGTTTCCAGTCTCTCTTCTTTCAGTCAACCAATCACTGTCGGAGAAAGGCAAAATACCCCTCCCCTCCACAGCAAGGGAAGTGACGCAATCTCCATCCGAACTTCCTTTTCCAGCCTTTCTTGGTAAGTGAGCACGCGGTTGGCCTTCTTCCTGGAGATTTGATTGATTTTTATGTATAATATTCGATTTTTTTCCTGTGCTTTGAACGTGATCAGAGCAATTAAGAGGTTAGCTCAATAGTCTTGATCATTAGTTAACCTTAACTAACTTGAAATGGATATTTCCTAATACAGTAGAGTCTCACTAATCCAACATAAACGGGCCGGCAGAATGTTGGATAAGCGAATATGTTGGATAATAAGGAGGGATTAAGGAAAAGCCTATTAAACATCAAATTAGGTTATGATTTTACAAATTAAGCACCAAAACATCATGTTAGACAACAAATTTGACAGAAAAAGTAGTTCAATACACAGTGATGCTATGTAGTAATTACTGTATTTACGAATTTAGCACCAAAATATCACGATGTATTGAAGACATTGACTACAAAAATGCATTGCATAATCCAGAACGTTGGATAAGCGAGTGTTGGATAAGTGAGACTCTACTGTATTGATAAGTGTTAATTAGCAATGTATTTTTCTGTGGCTCAGTGGGGATTTGAATCCTGATCCCAATCCTTCAAACAACACAATCTCTTCACTGCTTTGATTCTCTTTTCATATTGATAAATTATTATGTTTATGTTTATTTATACCCCGCCTTTTCTCTCCAACAAGGAGACTCAAAGCGTCAAATTCAAATTATCAAATTCCAAAGAATCAAATTCCTCATAAAAAAGTTATTAGCAAAATTTCCTCAGAAAAGTTTGTCATTGTTTTCCTTTTAGGGTGAGGGCCCTTCCAGACAGGCCCTATATCCCAGGATCTGATCCCAGGTTTTCTGCTTTAAACTCGATTATATGAGTCCGCACTGCCAGATAATCTGAAATAAACAAAAAACCTGTCTGGAAGGACTCTGAGAAAATGTGACAATTCTTAAATCTTTGCACTCAAAACCAACCATTACACCACACTGACTGGTTCCCACTATTTTTATGCATTTGCAGAATAATTTTCCTTAATTGATATATTTTTTGATCTACATTGTTTGCAATTAAAAGGTACCACTTTTATGTAATTCGTGGCAAATATTGATAAACTCCTTGCATTTGTTTTAGTTAATTGAGCATTAGATTCTAACTCTGGAGACCAGGGTTTGATTCCCTACTTGGCCATAGAAACGCACTGGGTGACCTTAGGCGAATCTCAGCCCCCCAAAAATGGATGATTTGATCATAAATCAGAAACAAGGAATATGGTGGGATTCATAGTTTCCTGTTTCTCTTTGGATTGCTTGGGGCATTTTTTCCTATTCTCTAAATCAAATGTGCAAATTAAGTAGACACATTGAATGTCTTTAATGAGTTTGCAGTTGTGTGTACTCAGCCTGGTTAATAATAGTGGCATTAGAAGAGATCCCAAGGCCACCCAATCTCAGCCCTTTCTGCCATGAAGGAATACACAAAGCAGTCCTGACAGATGGCCATCCAACCTCTGTTGAAAGACCTCCAGAGAAAGAGACTTCAACACTCTTTGAGGCAGTCCACTCCACAGTATTGACAAGTAATCTGAAATCTTGATTTCTGACTTAACCTTCCTGTCTTCTATCCAGTTTTGCATAGGTTTGGAAAGGCTCCTAAACTTTCATGGCAAGCGTTCTTGAACAATCTTAATTCCCTGCATGCAGCAAAGCGAGGGGGATAAGAGCACAGATGGCTTGCTTATGACTAAAACGTCTTTGAAAAGTCTTCCAGACAGAGTGCAAGTGCACAGCAATTGGCACCATGATGGGAGGCCTGAGTAAGCTTCTTAGCCATCGGCCAAAGCGCCTGGAAGTTGTTTGGAAAGAGATGTCATTCCTCTCCTGCATTGATGGACCAACTGGAGGATAAGATAGAGGTGAGGATGAATACAGGCTGAATATCTCTAATCTGGGGTTCCGAAACCCAGAATTGTCCAAATGATTAGCTAAAACAGTGACACCTTTTCTTTCTGATAGTTCAGTGTGCACAAAGTTTGTATCATGCTCAATATTTATAAAAGTATTGCATATAAAGTTACTGTTAGACTATGTATAAAATGTATATGAAACATACATGAGTGTAATTTTTTTACTTGAATCTCAATTTTAACGTATCTTGAAATATATACATATGTGTGTGCGCGCATATATATACATAAATATTTACATAATTACAGCATATATGTATGTGCCAGGGACATAGCCAGAGGGGGGGGGGTTAAAAATTAAAAAAAAAAACCCTGAAATGTGTCAGGTAAAAAAAAACATGGTTTACTTATAAATTGGTTAACCAGTTAAAATTCATGAGTAAAGCAGGCTACAGTCCTGGTATGCACACATATATACATACACTGCAGTATTCCAAAACCTAAAGTAATCCAAGATACTTCTGCTTCCAAGCATTTTGGAGAAGGGATAATTAGTTTGCACAATCCAAAGCAAAAAAACTTATTTAAAAGTTTCAAAAAAGGATTGCCCCTCATACAGAATATCCTCATATTGTGATCTGCTTTTAGTCTGATCTGTATTGTTATTCTAGCACTCTTGAGATAATAAATGCTTTCTTTTGAATTTTAAATTAATTTGCAAGTAGTTTTTCACCTGCCTTGTTACCCACAAAATGACTTGTCCTTAGAACCAGTGTGACAGAGAATTCCTTCACCTGCCAAGGTTTGTGCAGCTGTGTCAAATTCATTGCCTGCCTTTTCCATGGTTGGCATTGGCCCAAACAGCTGCCACAGCAATATTTGTAGTTCATGGGCCTCGGAACTCTTTGTGGGTTCTGGGGATAGTTTTTCTGCAAACACTGATACCAGACTCCCTTTTTCTTGTACATTAGCATGCCATGGCGAGGCAGAGGATAGAGAACTTGACTTTCTGTGCCCGTTGTCCTTTTTTCTTTCTTCAACCCTTAAAATGAGCTCTAAGGGGGTAAGGTTCTCCTTGAAGAGAACCGTTTGTTTTTCTTTCAAGGTTAAATACGGACCAGGGTGGTGCAGCCTAGGAATATGGTATTGTTTCTTATTTCTTGACCTTTTCTGGGTCCCTACCTGTCAAAATAACTTCCTTTCTTTCTTTAAAGAAACTGAATTTGCACCATACCTAGACAGAAGATGGCACTGTATTGTGATGGCCCATAGAAATGTGTCAGGCTCTCCACTTGCTTTAAATATCTCCGTATTCTGCTTTTGTGGCTCTGTGCAGGTGAGTGGCAAAGGATGGACTTTAGTTGCCTTGGCGGTTCATTTACGTGGTTACTGAACTTTGTGGCAGAACATTGATATTGGGGAGAAGGAAAGTGGAGATATCAGGACAATTCAACAACTTTCTGGATCTGTTTCTAGATGCTGCTGTTCATTGTACATTCATACAGGATTATTGTTATATTATTGTACACACACACACACAATATCACTTCATGGTCAATGTCAAATTGGGGAGCTCCATTTAAAAAAAGGTTGTGCTTTAGACAAGTCTCCCCAATCATATACATGAACAAATTGACATTCAGGCCACCAGTAAGTCCCAGTTTGGCTCCTGCTAAACTTCACAGTCAATTCTATACTGTTCCCTGTAACCCGGTTGTTAATTTTTCATTTGGAATTAGAAATCAACAGTGCAGCCTTGTCAAATTTGGTGCTCTTCTGCTAAGTGGGGAGGACTAGCCCTGTGGCTGCCACAAAAAAAATGTAGTTCATGGGCCCCAGGTCTTTGTTGTTTGACCTGGGGATAAAAGCATGCTACAAACAAGTGCAGCATCTAGATAGCTGTGGTCAAACATGGTCCCTTTTTTGCTTATTCAGCTCCTTCAGGTTCCCCCAAGGGATCTGTATTGTATTCCTCTTTTAACTGTCATGGTAGCATCTAATGAGATCCTGGAGTTGGTAGTCTGTTAAAACGCTAGGCAAATAATTCTAAACGTCTCTCCCTAAATTCCAGGCCTTGGAATTCAATATAATGTTATATTGACAGATGAACTTAATTGTATTTCATTGCATAATAGTTGCACTTCCATTTTGGGGGTGGCAAAATTGGTATTTTTGTGTTCCTCACGTAATGGCCGCAGAGTAAGTTTGGCCAGATTTTCTCCTTCTTTCCTACCTGGAAATGGAGGTCTCTGGAGCCTGGATTTTCCCTTTCAAAAGAGCACCATTTCAATTTTCTAACATACCTTGCTTTCGGAGAAGAAAGGGAGGGAGTGGAATTAATAATAATAATCATATAATAAAACTTTATATATATACCGCCCTATCTCCTCAAGGGACTCAGGGTGGTTTCCAATACTTCTGGAAGTTGAAGTCCAGAACACTTGGAAGACTAGAAGTTGGGAACCACTCAACCAGAGAATCAAAGGGATGTATATATTTTTAAATTTCATAATATTTGCACCCTTTTTTGATCAAAAAGGGGTGCAAGTATTACGATGAAATACAGTAGTTAGAATATTAGCACTTTATTTGTGCGTTTTGAAAAGGCCTCAGGACTGTGCCTTAACATTAGATTTCTGACAAGCCCCTGTTGCTAACTCGGTATTTGGAGTTATTTTTTTTTCTTCTAAATCTTCTTTCTTTTACAGGTTAAAAAGACTTCCATGTCATAGAGGTTAAATAGTTTTATTTTGTTGGAATGCTGGACAACCATTTAGAAAGGAAATTTGGAAGATTGTTACATGATATGGGAACTGCCTCAAGAACTGTTTATAGAGATGAAAAGAGCAAGTTATTCCAGTGCCCAAAATGTCCTATGAAGATCTATCAATTTGCTGAGATGGACAAATGGACTTATGCTGATTAAGGAGAAATCTTGAAGTAACTAAGAAATATTGGGTCTTGTTCATTACCTTTTTACAACAATGATGGGGGCATTTGTCAACTGTGGAATTCATGAATTATTAGAATATAGTCAAAAGTAGAAGTGTGATGATGCAATAGTCTTGTAGTAGTAAATAATAGGATGATTCGGCATTTTCGTCAGTCGGATACCTTTTTCTTTTGTTTTTTAAAGGTTTTATATCTAGAAACTTTTAAAGAATTTCCTAAAAATCAGTGGATTACCCAAATGTTCTGAAACTTTGGAGGCTTGTAGTGGCAAATGTGTCCTTCAAGCGTGGCTATTTTTGTACTGATAGGCCTAAAAATGATGGAAATGATAGACTAACAAGGTCCACCTGAAGCTTAAGCCTAAGCAATCCAGCCAAGATGCATTGCTCATTGGACATCCCAGGCAAGAAGAAGAGCAGTAGGTGAATGTAAGTCAAAGATGAGGCTTGAGGTTGACATGAATGGTGGGACCGAAGGCACATTTTTGAACTCAAAGCTGCAAGTTCTCTTTTCAGTTTCAGGAGGAAGTGGGTTTTTGAAACATCTTCCAGTATTTCTTAATTGGAAATCTGCATCTCGTAATATTTTCTTCAGTGGGAACTCCCACAGTTGGTGAGATAAAGTTTGGACAACCTTACAGCTTTTAAAATGTTTGTATGTTTGTATATATATATATAGTATTATTATTATTATCATCATCAATAACCAGCACCAAAAACCCAACAGCTTGTGCTACTGTTGTAATCATAGTGACTATTGCCAAATCCCTAACCCCTCCTAGGAGACTCTTAAAGTTTTTAAATGCTGCTAAAACTCAAACTATAAGCAATAAGCTTATTTCTGGAAATGCGGGGAAGGGATGATATGAAAGGGGAACTTCTGACCAGCCTGGACCGTCTCTTTCTCAAATGTCAAGAGTATTTATGGGAAAGGATTGTTGCTTGTTGCAAGAAGGGTTGCAGGTTAGGAAACAACTGATTGCATTGCACAGACAGAGCAAGTCTGGGTTTTAGTCTGAACTTGAAATTTAGTATCACTGGAAACATCTTTAAAGTTTACACTAAAACTAGGAATGGATTCATTACCCCACTACCCTGTTTCCCCTAAAATAAGACATCCCCAGAAAATAAGACCTAGTAGAGGATTTGCTGAATTGCTAAATATAAGGCCTCCCCCGAAAGTAAGACCTAGCAAAGGTTTTGTTTGGAAGCATGCAGGATCGGTAAATGTACATACCATGGATTGTTGGAAATAAAGGTAGTATCAAGAAATAATAATAATAATGATAATAACTTTATTCTTGTATTCCACCTCCATCTCCCAGAAGGGACTCAGGGCAGCTTACACAGGGACAAGCCCAACAACAATATAAATTTACATGCGAACAGAAATTAAAAACAGTATAGCAATAAAATATAATATAGAAATGCTTTTTTGTAATAGTTTTTATTTATTTCATGTGAATATAGTACATTGAAAGTGGGAGAACAAATAATAACTTAAGAGATAGTAGAAAGTAGCTTGGAGAGAGAGAAAGAATAAAATATAATATAGAAATTCTTGAAAGGATTCACAGTTTGGTTATGCTGGTTTGTGATGACAACTACTGTACAGTAGATAATACATTTTCTTTTTCTTTTTTTTAAATTCAACCATAAATGTGAATTCTTCTTTGTGGAAAAATAAGACATCCCCTGAAAATAAGACCTAAAGCATCTTTGGGAGCAAAAATTAATATAAGACATTGTCTTATTTTCGGGGAAACAGGGTAATATGGGAGCCATCAGCTCCTAGTCATAGAATTGTAGAGTTGGAAGAGACTTCACGGGCCATCCAGTCTAACCCCCTGCAAGAAGCAGGAAAATCACATTCAAAGCACCCCCGACAGATGGCCATCCAGCCTCTGCTTAAAAGCCTCCAAAGAAGGAGCCTCCACCACACACCGAGGCAGAGAGTTCCACTGCTGTACAGCTCTTGGAGTGAGGAAGTTCTCCCTAATGTTCAGGTGGAATCTCCTGTAGTTTTGAAGGCATTGTTCAATGTCCTAGTTTCCAAGGCACCAGAAAACAAGCTTGCTCCCTCCTCCCTATGACTTCCCCTCACATATTTACACATTGCTATCATGTCTCCTCTCAGCCTTCTTTTCTGCAGGCAAAATATACCCAGCTCTTTAAGCCATTCCTCATAGTGCTTGTTCTCCAGATCCTTGATCATTTTAGTCGCCAAACTCTGAACACATTCCAGCCTTTAGACAACTCCCTTCAATTGCAGTGCCCAGAATTGGACACAGTGTGATTCCAGGTGTGGTCTGACCAAGACAATAGAGGGCAGCATGATTTCCCTTTCTGCCAACCTAGCAGTTCAAAAACATGCAAATGTGAGTAGATCAATAGGTACTGCTCCAGTGGGAAGGTAACGGCCCTCCATACATGACTTTGGATGTGTCAATGGACAACATCGGCTCTTTAGCTTAGAAATGGAGATGAGCACCAACCCCCAGAGTTGGACTTAATGTCAGGGGAAAACCTTTATATGACTTCCCTGGATCTAGACACTACTCCTATTTATGCAGACCAAAATCCCATTGGCTTTTTTGCTGCCGCATCACATCGTTGGCTCATGTTCACCTTCCTCCTCACGAGGCCTCCAAGGTCTTTTTCACACATCCTGCTGTCGAGCCAGGTGTCCCCCATTCTGTATCTTTGCATTTCATTTTTTCTGCCTAAGTAGAGTATCTTGCATTTGTCCCTGTTGAACTTCATTGTGTTCGTTTTGGCCAATCATCTCTCTAATCCGTTAAGATTGTTTTGAATTCTGCTCCTGTCTTCTGGAGTATTGGCTGTCCCTCCCAATTTGGTGTCGTCTGCAAACTTGATTATCTAAGTCATTAATCAAGATGTTGAACAGAACTGGGCCCAGGACGGAACCCTGCTTCTGGCTCTCCACTCATGACTTCTTTCCAGGATGAAGACGAAACATTGGTGAGCACCCTTTGGGTTCGTTCGCTTAGCCAATTACAAATCCACCTAACCGTAGTTTTGCCAAGACCACATTTGTCTAGTTTGTTTGCCAGAAGGTCATGGGGGAGCTTGTCAAAAAAAGGCCTTCCTGAAATCCAAACACACTACATCCACAGCGTTCCCTGCATCTACCCAGCTTGTACCCAAAAGAAGAGATCAGATTAGTCTGGCATGACTTGTTTTTCATAAAACCGTGTTGATTGTTAGCAATGACCGAATTCATTTCTAAGTGTTTGCAGACCACTTCTTTAACCATCTTTTCCAGAATCTTGCCTAGTGTTGAAAAGCAAATCTTCTGAAGTGACATCTTCAGCCATTTTTGCTCCTGGTTGTTGAAAACTCTCTTTTGAGATGTCCTTGGCATCAATTCTGCCTTCATTTCAGCACCAAGATAAAATGTTGACCACAATTCTATGTCACAGTCCACATCATTGGAAAAGTCTGTGAAATAGCCAAAGGTCTTTACCATGGAATAAAACATGAACAATATTAAAATTACATTATTAAAAATACTAGGCATAACTTTAAAACCATACCCTGAGATCCCTGTAAAACTAACAAAGAATGTAAAATTTAAGTGCAATATTAAACGAGGACGAAGCTGCCAATGCAAACTGGGATACCGAGAATATTACAAATAGCTATATATCAGCTAACAAATTTGTTATGGATTGAATATCCCTAATCTGGAAATCCACAATTGTCCACATGGGTAGCCGAGACAGTGATGCCTTTGATTCTTGGTGGTTCCATGTACACAAACTTTGTTTCACGCACAAAATTCTCTAAAATATTGCATAAAAAATGACCTTCAGACTATGTGTGTAAGTTATATTTGAAATATACATGGATTTTCTGTTTAAATTTGAGTCTCATCTCTAATATAACTCATTCTGTAGCTGCAAGGATTCCAAAATTGGGGTGGAGGGGATACCAAACACTTCTGGCTCCTAACATTTTGGATAAGGGATGCTCAATCTTGTACTACTTTTTGGGATGTGTAGTCTATATATTTATTTATTTACAGCATTTATATTCTGCCCTTCTCACCCCGAAGGGGACTCAGGGTGGGTCACATTACACATATAGGCAAACATTCAATGCCTTTTAACATAGAACAAAGACAAGACAAACATAGGCTCCGAGCAGGCCTCGAACTTATGACCTCCTGGTCAGAGTGATTCATTGCAGCTGCTCTCCAGCCTGCGCCACAGCCCGAGCCCAACTGAATATATAACTGAATCCCATGGAAAAATTTTTTTTTCTTGGCGCAGAATGCAGGGAACTAGGATTGCAGACTTAAAGTTGTCACGTTTTCCATGGCAGGTCTTCATCACATCTCTCATGATGGAAAGCAGGCAAGAGATGGAGGCTGAAATAAATCCTAAGCAGAGGGTTTGAATGCCCCACTTTCCTGGCCACTCTCATCTTGACAGTTGTCTCATCTTGGAGTTGTCTTGCTCCGCTCTTTTCTCAGAAAAAGGAAAAGAAGGAAGAAACCAGTGATAATCTTGCTCAGGAAAAGTCCAACCCAGAGGCCAAAAGCGGAGGAGACAGAGTACACCAGTTGATCTGTTGGGGAAACACAGTGTATCAGCTAATGAACTTCATACATTCGAATTATTTATCAGGTTAACTTGCACTGCCCACAATATTCATAAGCAATGGCAATGTGTTTAAATTCCAAGTGTTACTGTAGACAAGTGTCCCTATTCCTCCTCCTTCTCATTCTTATGATTTTTGACTTTTGAGGGTTTGATTTTTCATGGATTTGATTGAAACTATTCTCTCTAAGAATCTCCCAGTTTTCCAGTGTGGTCCTATGGTCAACTTCATCATGCCGAAAGACTTAGGCAGGATGTACACTGCCATATAATGCAGTTTAACTGCATTGAACTGAATTATATGGGTCTACATTTCCATATACAGTGTTCCCTCACTACTTCGCGGTTCGCTTTTAGTGGACTCACTGTTTTGTGGTTTTTCAATAAACTCTAAAAGAATATTATAAATCATTAAAAAAATTACGATTTACAGCTGAAGGGAGGAAGGAGAAGCCGAAGGTAGAGAAAATTATTATTATATTGTATGACACAGCAAACAAGATAGACATGCTGGATTTCATATCACAAAATCACAAGTCGAACACTTCCCAAACATTTAGGACTGTGTGATGTATTTTCGAATGATGCGTGCAGATCCCAGTAGGGTGGCCTTTTGCAGTTGGCAGATCGTAATTTTGTCAATGTCTATTGTTTCCAAATGCCGGCTGAGATCTTTTGGCACGGCACCCAGTGTGCCCATCACCACCGGGACCACCTGCACTGGTTTCTGCCAGAGTCTTTATTATTATTGTTATTATTATTATTATTATCTGCATTTCTATACCGCTTTTCTCAAAGCGGTTTACAACATAATAAATGGCAAAATTCAATGCCTCACATCTATATAAAAATATATCACATATCTAAATCAAAAACATACAGCTGTAGATTAAAACTATTAAAACTATAAAAACATCAAACATGGACTAATGCATGAAACATGTCATTACAGAAAAGGAGCCCAAGTGGCAACAGGAGGAGAAGGAGGTGATTTATCAACACATGATTGGTTGATAAAGACTTAAAATAATGTATAACTACTAAAATAATGTATAAATATTAAAATGAATATAGTATCCCTACTTCGCGGATTTTCACTTATTGCAGGTGATCCTGGAACCTAACCCCCGCAATAAGTGAGGGAAGACTGTAATCCAGTTCAATGCAGTATAGTTATATTCACTATATGCATAACCAAGGCAAAGATAAAACAGTTGACTTGGCTAGAGGAGAGAAAGTATGAACCCCAATGAAATCAAAACCATATGTGTCAATCCACTTATTCACCTTCAAGACCATTGGCTTTGTCATTTCTTCCAGAGTATGGCTGTATGATCAATGTTCCTGTTTGGTTGATTGGAGGCTGAGAATTATGTCTGACCTGGCAAGTAAATATAGACATATTCTTCTCTTCAGTGGCCCTCACCACCAGAGAATTCTTGATCATGGGTTCATCAGTTCCCATTTTACTCTTATTATTCATAAACCAGACCACTTTGATGTCATTTGGATAAAAATTATCCATGTTGCAGGTGAGGGTCACTGTTTCATTCAGGTGGGCAGGACAAGGCGGGTCACTTTCCACTTTTGTACAGGTGGGACTGTACAAAAAAAGCCAAAGAAATCAGTGTCAATACCTTACAATGCATCTAGAGCAGGCATGGGCAAACATGGGCCCTCCAGATGTTTTGGACTTCAACTCCCACAATTCCTAACAGCCTACCAGCTGCTAGGAATTGTGGGAGTTGAAGTCCAAAACACCTGGAGAGCCCGAGTTTGCTTCTGCCTGGTCTAGAGAGATCTCTTTTTTATTCTAAGCAGAGCTGGACACTACTATAATTGGGAAAAGTTCAGGGGCTCCTTTCTCCCTCAGTTTTATGACTATTAGGGTGAAATTCACTACAGTTGTAGAACACGTTTACTCCTGTCAGCCCACCAAGTTTTAGAACGTTTCACATATACATGGATTTTTTTGGGGGGAATTTTCAAAGTTTTTATAAACAATCTTTTTTAGGGTTGTTGTATGTTTTCCGAGCTGTATGGCCATGTTCTAGAAGTATTCTCTCCTGACGTTTCACCCACATCTATGGCAGGCATCCTCAGAGGTTGTGAGGTATGGAGAAACTAAGGAAGGTTTATTTATATCCAGGGTGAGGGAAGAACTCTTGTCAGTTGGAGGCCAGCGCGAATGTTGTAGTTAATCACCCTAATTAGCATTGAATGGCTACATCTACTGGCTACTTTCTGCTTGGGAGCATTCTTTGTTAACTGCCCTAGTTCCCATGTCTCAGAGTGTTGCTTCTTATTTACTGTTCTGATTTTTGAGTTTTTTTAATACTGGTAGCCAGATTTTGTTCATTTTCATGGTTTCCTCCTTTCTGTTGAAGTTGTCCACATGTTTGTGAATTTCAATGGCTTCTCTGTGTAGAACAAGAGTACTCTCCCTCCACCCTGGACTTCCCACAGACATATATAAACCTTCCTTGCTTAGTTTCTCCATACCTCACAACCTCTGAGGATGCCTGCCATAGAAGTGGGCGAAACATCAGGAGAGAATACTTCTAGAAAATGACCATACAGCCTGGAAAAGATACAACAACCCTGTGATCCCAGCCATGAAAGCCTTCGACAACACATCAATCTTTTTTAAATAAAGAAAATATGTTCCTAGTTTGAAAGGGCTGAAAAACCCAGCTTATACTCAAGTATATACGGTATATGTTTTGTTTTATCCTACCCTGTTTCCCCTAAAATAAGACATCCCCTGAAAATAAGACCTAGTAGAGGTTTTGCTGAGTTGCTAAATATAAGGCCTCCCCTGAAAGTAAGACCTAGCAAAGTTTTTGTTTGGAAGCATGCCAACAGAACATCAGAGTATGCAGGATTGATAAATGTACGTACCATAGATAGTTGTACATGGAAATAATGGTAGTAATGAGAAATTCTGGATAGGATTCACAGTTTGTCTGGTTATGCTGGTTTGTGATGACAGCCACTGTACAGTATATAATAAATGTTCATTTTTTGTTCAATAGTTAATGTGAATTCTTCTTCATGGAAAAATAAGACACCCCCTGAAAATAAGACCTAGAGCATCTTTGGGAGCAAAAATTAATATAAGACACTGTCTTATTTTCGGGGAAACACGGTATGTATGCATTTGTGACATCAAATTGTGCCTTTTTTGTGAGCCACACTGAGTCCCCTTCGGGGTGAGAAGGACGGGATATAAATGCAGTAAATACATAATAATAAATAGGACAGATCCCCCTCCTTGGACCCAAAGAGACCTTGAGCAGGACTTACCAATCACAGAAACCACGGTGCCTTTCCCAGCCATTTCTTCCACCTCTGTTTCTGATGACTTTTTGTATTTCACACAGTAATAGGTCCCAGCATCCTCAGGTCGAACGTTACTGATGGTGATGGAGAAGTCTGTGGGGGACTCAGGAACAAGCCTTGTCACTCGAGGAGAGGCATCTTTTTGGTTGTAAATGGCCGGTTGGTTTCTGTCGGGACCCCGGTACCAACGGACTCCTTCTAGCCTTCCGCTCCCTCTCAGGATGCAGTACAGAGTTAACTCTCCTCCTGTGGACACCGACAAGGTCTCTGGCACCTGAATAATCTCTGCAACACCTGCAACAAAGTACATGGCATGGCATTGTCTTTCCTATTCTCTGAAGCAGAACATCTTAAACATTTTCCACTTGCGACCTCTTTCCACCCAATAAATATTTTCATGACCCCCTTTTGCCTGAAATATTATTTACGCAACATCGGGTGTATAAAGTAATTCTAAAAATCGAATCTTTACTGATAATAACTCAGCATTTGTAAAATTTGCAAAACAGACTGATTTTCCTTTTTAGAACGAACAGCTGAAGCGTTTTCTACAGAGTCCGCTGTGAGTGCTAAAAGTTGTTGGTGACAGATTTGTGCAAATGGGTGGTGGCATTCAGAAACCTTTTACTTCTCAGTTTGGCAGAGTTGGATAAAGTATCCTGCCTTTTGAAAAATAGATTTTTTTTTCCATGTCAGGAGCAACCGGAGTTGCTTCTGGAGTGAGAGAATTGGCCGTCTGCAAGGACGTTGCCCAGGGGACGGCCGGATGTTTTGATGTTTTACCACCCTTGTGGGAGGCTTCTCTCATGTCCCCGCATGGAGCCGGAGCTGATAGAGGGAGCTCATCCACGCTCTCCCCGGGTGGGATTCGAACCTGGCAGCCTTCAGGTCAGCAACCCAGCCTTCAAGTTACAAGGCTTTTATCCCCTAGGCCATCGGAGGCTTCTTTGAAAAAAAAATCTTATAAATCATAAAATTATAAAAATTATTTAAAAAATTTGAAAAATAGATCAGTACAAAGATGTCAAGATAACTGACAGCCATTTTTGAATTATTTAAAGAAAGCTTGAAATAATTGGTCTCTAACAATTTTTATGATAAATGATTAGGAATAGCAGAAATAAGAACATTAACAAGACCAACGAGGTTGAATAAAACTATTAGGTAGATATGTGATATATGGATGAGAGATATCAAAAGCTTTAAAATATTCAAAAACATTTGGAAGATTTTGACGGGGAAACAAGTAATAGCTCCAAAGGACTGTTTTCCAATTCCATTTTTAAGACTCCTGTTTACTTTTTTGTTTCAAGTGCGGGGAACATTGTTGGCAACCTATGTGGCTCCTGGAGTGTCTTTGTCCTCTTTGTTCCAAAGACATTATCAGTATGCATTAGCTCAAATGTAAATCTAGAAAATAATAATAGCTATAATATATGTATATGCTAGCAAATTGTATCATATGCTAGATTTTTAAAAAAAATAAGTATTTTAACTGCATCTACTTTTTGATATCTTAATTCCTTTTTAGCTTTAGTATGCTGTGAATTTTTAATAATAATAATAATAATAATAATAATAATAATAATAATAACAGCTGGATCATCAAGTGCCTGGACGCCATTGGGATTAGTAAAAATGTTGCCACCTTCATTGAAAACACGATGGAGCACTGGAAAACTGAACTGTTTATTGGAAATGAAAGCTATGGACTTGTCAACATCAGAAGAGGAATTTTCCAGGAAGACTCATTGTCCTCTGCTTTTCATTATTGCCATGATCCCTCTGTTAACAATCTTACAAAAAACAAACCTCGGCTATCAAACATCTAAAAAATCTCACAAAATTTCGCATCTGATGTATATGGATGACCTGAAGCTATATGGGAAAATGCAAACTGAAATCCAGTCCTGACTAACACTGTCCGAATTTTTAGCACTGATATCAGCATGGAGTTTGGTTTGGACAAATGTTCGACAGTGGCATTGAAGAAGGGAAAAATCATTGAAAGTGAGGGCATAAATATGCCTAATGGTCAAACAATAAAGTGTCACCAGCCAGAGGCCTATAAATATCTGGGCATATTACAGCTGGACAACATCAAGCATGAACATGTGAAGACTGTGGTCAGTAAAGAATACACACAAAGGGTCAGAAAAATTCTCAAAAGCAAGCTCAATGGAGGCAACACCATCAAAGCCATAAACACCTGGGCCATACCTGTCATAAGATATACTGCTGGCATCATAAACTGGACACAGATGGAACTGGACAATTTGGAAAACACATGACCATTCATCATTCACTGCATCCCCATAGTGATGTTGACTGGCTATATCTGCCTAGAAGATCAGGGGGCAGAGGACTCTTACAAGTAAAACAAGCAGTCAAAGAAGAAGAACATGCCCTGGCAGAATATGTAAAGCAAAGTGAAGAACCTTGCTTTGACTGAAGTCAAAAATCAGAAACTCCTCAAAGCACAGCAGACAAAATACTAGTACAAGAAAACCGCACTACAAACTAGAGCTGACAGCTGGCACAACAAAACATTGCATGGAAAGTTCCTTGACAAAATTGAAGGAAAAGCTGATAAGGAGAAGAACTGGCTCTGGCTCACGAATGGGACCCTGAAGAAGGAGACAGAAGGCCTGATCCTTGCAGCCCAGGAGCAAGCCATCAGAACAAATGCAATTAAGGCCAAGGTCAAAAAATCAGCTGATGACCAAAATGCAGACTGTGCAAGGAAACCGACAAAACCATTGATCATATCCTCAGCTGCTGTAAGAAAATTGCACAGACAGACTACAAACAGAGGCACAACTTTGTGGCCCAAATGATTCATTGGAACTTATGCCTCAAGTACCACCTCCCAGCAGTAAAGAACTGGTGGGATCACAAACCTGCAAAAGTATTGGAAAATGAACATGCAAAGATACTGTGGGACTTCCGAATCCAGACTGACAAAGTTCTGGAACACAACACACCAGACATCACAGTTATGGAAAATAAAAAAGTTTGGATCATTGATGTTGCCATCCCAGGTGACAGTCACATTGACGAAAAGCAACAGGAAAAACTCAGCCGCTATCAGGACCTCAAGATTGAACTTCAAAGACTCTGGCAGAAACCAGTGCAGGTGGTCCCGGTGGTGATCGGCACATTGGGTGCCGTGCCAAAAGATCTCAGCCAGCATTTGGAAACAATAGACATTGACAAAATTACGATCTGCCAACTGCAAAAGGCCACCCGACTGGGATCTGTACGCATCATCCGAAAATACATCACACAGTCCTAGACACTTGGGAAGTGTTCGACTTGTGATTTTGTGATATGAAATCCAGCATATCTATCTTGTTTGCTGTGTCATAATAAAATAATAATAATAATAATAATAATTTTTATCTTACCCACCCCTCCTTATGGCTCAAGCCAGTGCATAATATAGTTAAAACTGAAGCTGCAAGGCTATTCAATGCTAATCAAGATGGCCAATTGCTTTGCAACATTCACACCTGCCTCAAACAGATAAGAGTTCTTTCTTCCACCTTGAACATTATTCCACAGATATATAAACCCTAATTGCTTAGTTTCCAACAGACCTCACAGCCTCTGAGGATGCCTGCCACAGATGCAGGCAAAATGTCAGGAAAGAGAGGTTCTGGAACATGGCCAGACAGCCTGGAAAACTCACAGCAACCCAGTGATTCCGGCCATGAAAGCCTTCAACAACACATAGTTAATATACATCGTAAAATGTTCAATAAAATACATATATTAAAACCTATTTTTATAAAATACATATATTAAAATACACAGAACAAAGATTAATTACATTAGACACGGAATACAACTTTAAAATTCCTAGTTAAAAAATTGACTGGAAGAGATTGGTCTTCAGTTGTCTCTTAAATTTTGACGGATATTTAGCTGTTGAACTTCTTCCTGTAGCTTGTTCCCAAGTAAAACAATTTTTGTTTTGAATGTTGCTTCACCTCCTGGACTGGAAACATGGTGGGATATCAATAAACATATTAATAATAGGCTGGCCTCTCTCCTGCAACTGCTATTTAAACAGCCAGCCATCAAGGCTGCTTTTCATTTCAGGAGCCCCCAGATGGCGTAGTGGACTAAGTGACTTGAAGGTTGGGTTGCTGACCTGAAAGCTGCCAGGTTCGAATCCCACCTGGGGAGAGCGCAGATGAGCTCCCTCTATCAGCTCCAGCTCCATGCGGGGACATGAGAGAAGCCTCCCACAAGGATGGTAAAAACATCAAAACATCCGGGCGTCCCCTGGGCAACGTCCTTGCAGACGGCCAATTCTCTCACTCCAGAAGCAACTCCGGTTGCTCCTGACACGAAAAAAAAAATAAAAAAAATTAAGCAGCCCTTTCACCTAAAGTACAATTTCCCACAATGTTTGAGGTGGCAGTGAATGGGACAAATGTCCCTCCTTGAACCTAAAGAGACCTTGAGCAGGACTTACCAATCACAGAAACCACAGTGCCTTTCCCAGCCCTTTCTTCTATATTAAATAAAATGTTGTATTTCACACAGTAATAGGTCCCAGCATCTTCAGATTGAACGTTACTGATGGTGATGGAGAAGTCGGTGGGGGATTCAGGAAAAAGCCTCGTCACTCGAGGGGATGATTCTTTTTGAGAATAAATGGCTGGCTGGGTTTTGTCGAGGCCCTTGTACCACCGGACCCTTCCGATCCCCGTCAGGAAGCAATACAGAGTGAGCTCTTCTCCTGCCCAAACCGACAGGGTCTCTGGCACCTGTATGATCTCTGGTGTCTGGCCTCTGACACCTGCAACAAAGAGCAAAACTTCTTAAACATTTTCCACTCATGACCCATGAGGTCTCTTCCAACTCTATGATTCTATGATTCTATGACCCCTTTCCACGCAAGAAATTTTTCATCACCCCTTTTTGCCTGAAATCTATCTATATATATAAAAGAGTGATGGCATCACGGCAGTGGACAAAACAACAAAAGTAAACACCCCACAACCTCGAAAATTGACATCACAACCCCTCATCCATGCCTCTAGGTTGATACAGCAAAAAGAAAAGAAAAATAAAGTCCTAATTAGAGGGAGAGGAATAATTGTTTTTATCCAATTGCTGCCAGTTAGAAGGCTAAGCTCCGCTCACTTGGTCTCCTAGCAACCCACTCAGCCCAGGGGACTCTTTACCTTAACTACCACCAATTCCTCAATACTTTATTTCCCATACCACCATACTTCGCCACAGCAACGCGTGGCCGGGCACAGCTAGTATATATATAAAAGAGTGATGGAATCACGGCACCAGACAAAACAACAAAACTACAGGCCCACCAACCTCGAAATTTGACAACAGAACCCTTCATCCACACCTCTAGGTTGATACAACAAAAAGAAAAGAAAAATAAAGTCCTAATTAGAGGGAAAGGAATAATTGCTTTTATCCAATTGCTGCCAGTTAGAAGGCTCCGCTCCTCCAACTTGGTCTCCTAGCAACCCAATAAAAAATAATTAAAAACACTAAAAATAATGAAAAACACTACAAAATTAATACAATAAAATACTATAATAACAGAAAACAACTAAAAATAATACAAGAAAATAATAAAATATAATAAATAAAAAGATAACTTACAATAAAAATAATTTAAAAATACAAATAACGTCAAATAAAAATTACACAACAATTTTTAACCAATACCACCACCACTTTGCCACAGCAACGCGTGGCCGGGCACAGCTAGTTGTTTTATACAACATCAGATCTATCAAATAGAAGTCAAATATTTACTTATAATAAATTAGCATTTGCAAAGTTTGCTAAACAGACCAAATTCCAGACAAGAAACAATCAGTGCCATTTAACACCTCCCAACAAAAGATTCTCCAGGCAGGAAGAAATCAGTCTTTGAAGCTGCAAGACCATTCAATGCTAATCAAGGTGGCCAATTCAACATTCGCATTTGCCTCGAACAGACAAGAGTTCTTTCTCCCACTCTGAACATTATTCCACAGATATATAAATCCCACTTGACTAGTTTCAAACAGGCCTCTCAACCTCTGAGGATGCCTGCCATAGATGTGGGTGAAACATCAGAAGAGAATGCTTCTGGAACATAGCCATATAGCCTGGAAAACTCACAGCAACCCAGACCAAGAACCATTTAAAAGTTATTTCAATGAATTTAAATAAAAAATATGTAATTTGTACTATTTGTTCAACTTTGTAAAAAAAACATGTAAAATAAAGGCTGCTAATTTATTTCCACATGTTCAGTTACAATCTTTATAAGTACAGTAGAGTCTCACTTATCCAAGCTTCACTTATCCATGGTTCTGTATTATCCAAGGCAGCCTGCCCTTTAGTAGTCATTGTTTTTGTAGTAAATGTTGCAATGTTTTAGTGCTAAATTCGTAAATACAGTAATTACTACATAACATGACTGTGTATTGAACTGCTTTGTCTGTCAATTTGTTGTAAAACATGATGTTTTGGTGCTTAATTTGTAAAATCATAATGTAATGTTATGTTTAATAGGCTTTTTTCTTAATCCCTCCTTATTATCCAAGATTTTCCCTTATCCAATGTTCTGCCGGCCCGTTTATCTTGGATAAGTGAGACTTTACTGTAATTCCCTGGAAGCACAGAAGACAGTATACCATCAAATCAAGCTTTGGCACAAGGGTTATGTGACAATCATCATCTACACAAGATAGTTTGTGGTCCCATTAATATAAATTAACAGGTAAATTGGAAAACAAATGGCCTATCTGACTTCTTACACTTACCAAAAAGTTGCAAAAGAAGGATAAACAGCTGAAATAGACATAGAACTGGAGACAAGAGATGTGCGAGACCCATTGTAGGGGAAGGCAGAATTTGTCTTGGTCTCTGCTCTTTCTTGTATTTTCATTCTCTTCCTCAAATATTTCCTTTAGCAGAAGAAAGAAGAAATGATGTGGCTTCCTCCTTCTAAATCACAGTTGTCTGATATTTTTCCAGTGACCTAATCAGATGGGCTTTGTACGCCACTTCCTCTCCTCTTTCATCACAGAGTCCTTCTCACAGCACACATCAACTTCTGGCCGAGCTCCATGGTGAAAGAAGAGAGGAAGCAACACATGCTGTGGCGGCAGCCACACATGAAGCTTCCCGTGTTGCCTTGGGAGCAATGGGGGAAGTCAGGTGGCAACACTTCCCTCCCATGGGATGAGGGTCCAGGTAAGGCAGGCAATGCGGGGCGTGGAGGGTCCGGCTCTCCACACTCCATGCTGGGACCCCAATGGATTCGTCACGATGCATGGTGAATTCTTAGTCTAATGTGATAAGGTCCCAGGAGTGTGATATATACCAGGGGTCCCCGGGGGCCGAATGCGGCCCTCTGAGGTCATTTACCTGGCCCCCGCCCTCAGTTTTATAATATAATATATTGTATATACATATAATATTGATAATAATATTATAATGTAATACAATATAACACTAATAATAATCTATATATATAAAAGGGTAATGAAATTTCGGCCTAGGACAAAACAACAAAACTACACATCCCAGAAGCACTAAACTTGGCAACACAACCCCTCATCCATGCCTCTACGTTCATACAACAAAAAGAAAAATAAAGTCCTAATTAGAGGTAGAGGAATAATTGTTTTTATCCAATTGCTGCCAGTTAGAAGGCTAAACTCCGCCCACTTGGTCTCCTAGCAACCCACTCAGCCCAGGGGACAGGCAGAGTTAGGCCTCACTTAGGCCTCTTCCACAGATTATCTAATTTGCACTGGATTATATGGCAGTGTAGACTCAAGGCCCTTCCACACAGCTATATAACCCATTTATAATGGACTTAATGTTACCCTTTACGTTAACTACCCTAATGTTACCCTTTACCTTAATTACCCTTTACCTTAACTACCACCAATTCCTCAATACTTTATTTCCCATACCACCATACTTCGTCACAGCAATGTGTGGCCGGGCACAGCTAGTACCATATAATAATATTATATTCTATATTACATATAATATTACTAATAATATTACAGTATAGTGGTATAGTTCAATATAGTAATATATAATGCTAATATTGTGCTGTGCTAATAATATAATACATTGTATGTACATATAATTTGTAAGCCACTCTGAGTCCCCTTTGGGGTGAGAAGGGTGTGATACAAATGTAGTAAATAAATGCAGTAAATAAATAAATAATAAATAAATACATTTTAGACTTAGGCTCGCCCAAAGTCTGAAATGACTTGAAGGCACACAACAACAACAACAACAACAACAACCCTAATTAACTTGACTATCTCATTGGCCAGAAGCAGGACCACACTTCCCATTGAAATCCTGATAAATGTTGGTTAAAATTGTTTTCATTTTAAAATATTGTATTGTTCTTTCATTGTTGTTGTTGTTGTTGTTGTTGTTTTTGCACTACAAATAAGACATATGCAGTGTGCATCAGAATTTGTTTGTATTTTTTTTTTCAAATGATAATCCGGCCCCTCAACAGTCTGAAGGATTGTGGACCGGCCCTCGGCTTAAAAAGTTTGAGGACCCCTGATATATACCTTTCTAGTCCTCAAGAGCACTGTAATGGAACAATTCCCCCCTTGAAGCATCCATGAACTGAGTTGAGCCTTCTTGTGCTTTCAGTACCTCATTTGTAGGCTATCTTGCAAGTTTTGTAGGTTATGTTGCTCCTCCCAATTAATACACAAAATGCTCTGTTGCAAAATTTTTGTGTTCAGGAAACTGTGATGATGCCCAGCCCTAAAACCCACAGGAGAAAAAACAAGTTGCAGTAGAGAGTATCTTTACATAACAGGATGACTGTATATACCAGGCATGGGCAAACTTTTTTGCCCTGGGGCCACCTTCTGGGTCAGCCTGCAAGGACTGGGCCAGGAGGGAGCATGGATGAGGCCAGAAAGGGGTGAGCTGGGGTCGAAAGAGGTAAGGCTGGGCCCAGACATGGGTGCAGCTGGGCTGGGAGAGGGCAGGGTTGAGAGGAGAGGGAGGGTTTGGGGTGGCAGGGTTTGGGTGGAAGGGGGAGACACACAGCGCTCACAAGAAAATTCTTGCCAGTGATATGTTTCTCCCCTTTGCCTTCCCAAGCCACAGAGGAGGAGAAACACGGAGCTGACGCAAACCCTTTCTCTGTGTCTCTCCTTCTTCTCTAAGGCCTAGGAAGGTGCAGGCATGCCTTTCCCAGACTTAGAGGAGAATCGGGGAGAAACACGGTGCTGGCAAGAACCCTTTCTCCAGTGCCATGTTTCTCCCCCAGTTCTTCTCTGCATCTGGAGAAGGCCTGCCTTCTCAAGGCTCAGAGTGAGGGAGACGTGGGTTTAAAAAGAATTTTCAAAGATACTTGTAATGACTATAAGTCCCATATGTTTTGATTGACCTAAGTTGCAAAAGGTCTATGTTTGAGGAAGGCTTGCGCTTGAGAGAAAATGCTGATGTTTGGGAAAAGAGTTGTTCCAGAGAAAAAGAAGTTACTTTCAAATAATAACAATACATCAAGTCAGAACCGGTTCCCATACGATTTCGAGCATATACTTGCATCAAGTCAGGGTCAATAACATGAAAGCACCATTGTCTAAAGAATTACATGTTGTTACAGCATAGAAAACCAATGGGATTGCATGATGGTTAAGATGCTTGTGACGTAGACAACATTAGACGAATGGGGAAATGATCTTTGTAAGCCAATAAGGATATGCTTGCTAACTTCTGTGAGGTGATAAAACCCTTGCAACCATTTTGGAAATTCGGACAAATCCTTTGATTGCGTGTATGCATGTTTTTGTCTCATTGCTATGGCCATGCAATAAATAGTTCTTTTGCAGTTTGAAGATCCAACTTTTGTGGTGTTTTTCCTCGCCCTCTTCACAGAAAAGGGGCCTCCTGCTTTTGACTTTGGATTGAGAGGCGTATTTTTACATCTTTTTCAGCAGCGCCATGTTTCTCTCCATCCCCACTTTTTCTCTGAATCACCCAATATGCATGGCTATATAAGCTAATATATGAACATATATACTAGGAATGGGTGAATAAATCGGAATCCTTGTTAATCACAATAAGTTCGTTAATCGTAATACATTCGAATGGGGTTCCGAGGTGGTTTGGAGTTTCTGAATTAACCTTCCAATTTGTAGCGTTGGAGCCCATCCTCAAAATATAAGCGTTTTTAACCAATCTCCTGCATCGGGCTTAAGAGCCCCATAGAAAGCATGCCTGGAGCATTTTCACTCCTGGATGTAGCATCGAAAAGGAGGAGGGAGAGAAGGGGCGCATTTTGCAAGAGTATGCCCTCCTGTGCGCAAAACATGGAGTGAGGAATGGGTGGAGGGAAAAAAGGGAGGAAAGGGTGCACTGTTTGCTGCTGCTCCAACCGACCAAGAACCATGGGTTCAGAAGCCTGGCATGTCCAGCTCACCAAAGGACTGAATAGGACTAACTAGATAGAGCAAACAGATGTGTTTATTCACCTTAGGCACAAAAACTGGCATACCTCAATGCAAACATACAGAAATAGGTATAGGATCTTGACAAATGACTTCTACTGCACTGAATATTGACTATTCCAGATCATGGCAGGCAAGGATCTGCAAGCTGGTTAACTGGGATATGCTGTCTTTCATTGTTGCAGATTGTTTTTTGGGATTTGAGGGAATGTTGATAAATTCTCCCATCTCCCATGTTGGAAAGCCAGCAAGAAATCCTAGGCAGAGGGTTTGGATGCCCCACTTTCTCGGGCACTCCCAGGTCTACATCCTGGAGTTGTCTTGCTATGTTCTTTTCTCAGAAAAAGGCAAAGGAGGAAGAAACCAGTGAGAATCTTGCTCAGGAAAAGTCCAACCCAGAGGCCAGTGGGGTAGGAGTACAGCAGGCAATCTGTTGGGAAAAGACAGTGGATACTCCAATGAACTTCATCATTTTAATTATTTCTCAACTTAACTTGCTCCACTCTGAATATTAGTGACCATCAGTGACACATTTAAATTTCAGGCGGGGACACAAAGTGGATAGTAAATTGCAAACCGATGCAGTTTTATACAAAACACAATTACTTTCAATGATTAAGGCTCTCTTCTGATTTGATCAAACTTGACCTGAAATAATCCTGTGTCCAGTTCTGGGCAAAGTCATTCAAGAAGGAAATGGACAAGATGGAAGGGGTCCAGAGAAGGGCCACCAAAATGGTCAAAGGTTGGAAGCCAAGCCCTGTGAGGAGCAGATGAGTGAATGGGAGAAGTTTGGCTCACAGAAGAGAAGGTTGAAAGGGACACGAGAACCATATTTAAGTATTTGACAGGAGGTCCTTTTGAAGATGGAGCAGGCTTTGTTTTCTTCTGCTCCAGAGACGATGGGTTCATTGACACTGTAGAATTAATACAGCTTAATTGCTGTGACTCTATTCTTTGAAATCATGCAAGTTATATGTTGGTGAGGTACTAGTGCTATTTGGCAGAGAAGGCTCTAGACCTAGTAAAACTACAATACCCATGATCCCATAGCATTGAACTAAGGCATTTAAAGTGGTGACAAACCAAACAGTGTAAGTACATCCTAGGATATGCAGCAACAGACTTTTAAAAAAAGAGTCCACCTAAACATACTGTCTTGGATGCTATGGTTAGAATCATAGAATCATAGAATAGTAGAGTTGGAAGAGACCTCACGGGCCATCCAGTCCAACCCCCCACCAAGAAGCAGGAAATCGCATTCAAAGCATTCAAAGCAAAGCTTTTGACTTTGAATGTGTTTGATGGGTTTTAACTGATTTTTAAAATATTGTTTGTGTTTAATTCTGTTTCAATGTTTGTATATTTGTATATTTTAAAGTGGATACCAATGTTTTTATGTCAGGCTGCCTTGAGTCCCCTTTGGGCTATAAATGTAATAACAAAAACAACAACAACAACAACAGCAACAGCAGCAGGAGGAGGAAAATTGGAATCTGATCGAATCTCCTTCTCTGAATGTTTTTAAACACAGCCTGGATGGCCATTTGTTGGGAGTGCTTTATCAATGCAAAGAGAAAATCATGGATTTGGATAGAACTCCAAAACAATAAAATACAATATATTCCACAGATTCACCTTCTTTGGTGTATGGCCGGATGATTAATGTTGCTGTTTGGTTAATTGGAGGCTGGAAATTATGTCTGACCTGGCAAGTAAATATGGACATATTCTTCTCTTCAGTTGCCCTCACCACCAGAGAATTCTTGAGAGAGAACAACCCAACGGAATTCTTGATCATGGGTTCATCAGTTCCCATTTTACTCTTATTATTCATAAACCAGGCCACATTTATGACATTTGGATAAAAATGTTCCACGTTGCAGATGAGAGTCACCATGCCATTCAGGTGGACAGGAGGAGGTGGGTAGGTTTCCACTCGTACATTAGGCGGAACTGTACAAAAAAAGAAATAGGTTTCAAGATGTTACAACGCATCTAGAGCAGGTATGGGCAAACTTTAGCCCTCCAGGTGTTTTGAACTTCAACTCCCACAATTCCTAACAGCCTACCAGCTGCTAAGAGTTGTGGGAGTTGAAGTCCAAAACACCTGGAGAGCCAAAGTTTGCCCATGTCTGATTTAGAGAGATCTTTTGTATTCTAAGCAGAGTTGGACTGGGATTGAATTTTGCCTTGACTTTGGATTGCAGCTGGAAAAAAAAATCTCCAAACTTGATCCTGGTAATAGCCTATGCTCTTCTGCTGAAATGTCACACAAATGTTACACAGGAAACTGGTTGCCATTTTGGATGAAAATTTGGCAAATTTTTATCCATCCCAGGACACTTTTCTAAGAGAAAATGATCCAGAAATTGATTTCCAGGCTCTGAGAAGGTCAAAGGGATTGTGAAGCTTTGAGGACAATTTATATTAGAATATTTTGAGAAGGCAGCACTGTCCCCACCCCCAAGGTCTTGAGTGGGATGATGTGAACACAAATCCTTAGAGTTATACTTGATTGCAAATAAAGCCTACAGCATAGGCATTCAGTGGCTCTATCACAGCCTGTCAGTTTTTATTAATCTATTATGCTATTTATGGAACCTATCATCTATTGTTTTAATGATTACTGTGTTAGGGTGAATGGTTTGCTTTTAATTGTTTGTTTACTGTTGTCTTATTGTCAAATTTTATCTTTGTCAGCTACATGCAATTATGAAAAAATACATTTTTCTACTTGCTGCAAGAAAGCCACCTGCATAATTTTCACACTGTTCAAGATTTATTTTGCGCAAAAGGTTGCACAAGGTTTTTGTGTGTGCAGATAACTTGGTTGTCTGCACAGGAAACAAGTTTACTACATAATAAACTTGCTTGCTGTATGGAAAATTTGTTTACGGCACAGAAAGCAGAATTTTCTTTGCAGAAATGTTATCAATGCAAATAAAAGCTGTTTTCTGTGTACAAAAATCTCACATGCATTTTCATTCTAGAACAAACCCCGAACATTGTGATCTTCCAATTCTGCACAAACTGTGATGAGATTACACAGGGATGAAGCCAATCTATGAAGGCAAACAACCAACAAAGACTCCAAGCCCCAAAGGTCTCAGTGCACAGTAGTTGTGTGCATTCAGGACTTACTTTGTCCCGTTTTGTGTTCCGGCTTTTGGTGGGGCCCTGTTCTGTTTTCATCTGACCTCCCAATTTCTCTGTGACTGATTTCATTTGTTATGTTTTGTCTTCTGGGCCAAAAGATCTGTTTTCTTTTGACTCAAAGCACCTGGGCCTATGGATACAAGCTTTGGGCCTAGGCGCCTGGGCCTCGGGCACTCAGCTGTAGGTCCTGCAAGGCCCGGGTGCCGAGGCCCAAAGCCTGCACCTGTAGGCCTGGGAGCTTTGGGCTTAGAGGTGTGGGCTTTGAGCCCACACACCCGGGCCTCGCAGGGCCTACAGCTGACCAATCTGAAAGGCAGGCTTGGAGATGATACTAAATATATATATAAATGTATATAAATAAGATACTATCTTAACTGAAACTTTAAAATCTTAAATTATGTTATAGCCACTGTTTGTTCCTTTTATTTAGACCCACTCTAGGAAAAAAGAGAAGACATAAAAACACAACTAGAAAGAGGAGCATAAAGGGTATACATATGAATGTACTATTGTAAGTCTCTATGTCAAATTTATAATGACATTTATGTGGATATGTTATATGTTTATATGTTTTTGGTTAATTCATTATAATTTTCCCAGATTAATTCACTTGAAGAAGACCTAGTCGAAACCGGTCGTGATCTACTGTGACCTACTTGCTCTTCAGCACAATGAACTGATTGAATAAGTGAACAATTATATATAGAACATATATTGTTGAGGGATCTACTGTGACCTACTTGCTCTTCAGCACAATGAACTGATTGAAAAAATGAACAATTATATACAGAACATATATTGTTGAGCTACAGTCATTTTTGATGTATGGATTATGTCTATTACAATTGTGAATTCTGAACATATTGTATTTTATTCTATATGAGTTCTTATGTTATACTTGTTGACTGAACATTGCTAAAGCAATCACTACATTTGTGGGTATCTATTACTTTTGTGCATAACCAGGAACTCTTTTAATTTACACCAGTGTAGGATCTTGGCCCTTTGATGTCAATTTCAAGACAGAGAGCAAGCAGGAACTCAGTAGGGTCCTGTCTCAAGGGTGTTATTGATCCAAGAGTTCCACATCAAATTCTAGAGAGCAGTGAAACCTCAAGTAAATGAACTGATTTGCCCCAGTTTCTTTAAGAAGCCAGTTCAGGGGTTTTTTTTTGCCTGAAGGAAGTTAAATGATGCAGCAGGATCCAAAAGGTGGTTTTATATCAAGAGTAATTGTGAAAGAGCTTCCTGGTGTGAAAAAGGAACATGGGAGAAGACCTGCAAAAGGGGAAATTGTCCAAGAAAAGGAAAGTAGAAAATGTGTTTCAAAAGATGGGAGAGAAACTAAAGCAGAAAGACTGTCCATCTGGAAATATAGGCTCAAACCCTACACTCGGATTGATTTATATATGAGTATATACAGAAGCCATTAACCTCTAAATCCCTCCCATCACTAATGCCTCATTAGCTTGCCTTTTTTGTCTGTGGATAGGGCAACTGTGCTCCAGAGAGCCCTTACGACTCCAGAAAGCAAACTGAGGGACTCCATGCTTCCCTCCTTCCGCTCCCCCTGCTTCAAGAGCCATGGAGGTAGAGAGGGAGGCACTGGTGAGCTGGTCGCTCCCCCACGGTCTGTTGCTTCCCTTCCACACAAGAGTAGTGACGGCAGAAAACTCTTTCCTGTGAGGAGAAAGGTTGGGCAGAAGTGGCTATGGCAGACTGCAGCCAGGAAATCAGAAGACGTTTACTTCTTGGGAGGAGAGCAATGGCCAACCTCGATAAAATACTGAAAAGCAGAGACATCACACTGGCAATGAAGGTCTGCATAGTGAAAGCAATGGTACTCCCCATAGTAACCTATGGATGTGAGAGCTGGACCATAAAGAAGGCTGAGCGAAGGAAGGAAAAGAGATGCTTTTGAACTTTGGTGCTGGAGGAAAATCCTGAGAGTGCCTTGGACCTTGGCAAGAAGGTCCAACCAGTCCATCCTCCAAGAAATAATGCCTGACTGCACACTGGAGGGAAGGATATTAGAGGCAAAGTTGAAGTATTTTGGCCACATCATGAGAAGACAGGAAAGCTTGGAGAAGATCATGATGCTGGAGAAAATGGAAGGAAAAAGGAAGAGGGGACGACCAAGGGCGAGATGGATGGACGGTATCCTTGAAGTGACTGGGTTGACCTTGAAGGAACTGGGGGCGGAGACGGCCGACAGGGAGCTCTGGCGTGGACTGGTCCATGAGGTCACGAAGAGTGGAAAACGACTGAACGAGTAAGACAACAATGGCTATGGCTAGAAGATGTGATTGTGCACGTGTTCCAAGCATGGAGGTGGTTTCTAACACTGCCCAAGTGTACAGTTCTCGCTTCCTTTCCCTGCAGTAGACATAGAATAAGACTTTAAAATTCATAGTTAAAAATTTGACTAGGTAGCCTAGCTGGAAGAGATTGGTCTTCAATTGTCTCTTAAATTTTGACAGATGATTTAGCTATTGAATCTCTTCCAGTGGCTTGTTCCCAAGTTAAACAATGTTTGTTTTAAACATGGGAAGTTGTTTTACCTCCTGGACTGGGTACAAGGTGGGATATCAATAAACATATTAATAATAGGCTGACAGCTCTTCTGTAACTGCTATTTAAACAGGCAGCTCTCAAGTTTGCTTGTCATTGAGAAGCCCTTTCACACAATGTACAATTTCCTCTATGTTTGAGATGACAGTGAATAAGACTATGTGACTATGTGATAGTGCAATTTATGATTGGAACGGCTCCTGGAATATGCCTTTGGACTGCATGATTTTTAAGTAACTGGTTTTAAGGTTATGATGTATTAATTACTGATTTTAATGTACCGTATATACTGAACATAAACTGAGGTCCTAATTTTACCATAAAATACAGGGAAAACTTACTGGCTCAAGTATAAGAGAGGTGTGGGAAATGCAGCAGCTACTGGTAAATTTACAAAATAAAAATAAAAGTAAATACCAATAAAATTACATTAATCAAGGCAACAGTAGGTTAAATGTTTTTGAATAATTACATAAAACTGTAATTTAAGATAACAATAAGAAGATAAAATTATCCAACTCTGATTACATATATTCTTGAGAATAAGCTGACCTGAATATAAGCTGGGCAGGACCCTCACTTGAGTATGAGCCGAGGAGGGCTTTTTCAGCCCTATAAAGGGCTGAAAACCCAACTCATACTCAAATATATATAGTATATGTTTTGTTTTATCCTATGTATGTATTTGTGGCATCAAAATGTGCCTTTTTTGTGAGCCACTCTGAGTCGCCTTCGGGGTGAGAAGGACGGAATATAAATGCAGTGAATACATAATAACAGTGATTCCCAAAGTGGGTGCTACCGCCCCCTGGTGGGTGCTGCAGTGATCCATGGGGGCGGTGATGGCACCTATTAGGAGATGGGGCAGGGCCAGGGGAGGGGCGGGACTTCTTCCGAAGTGCCGGAGACAGGGCTAAGCATTGAGGTGCCTGTTAGGACACAGGGGGTGGAGCTAGAGGAGTGGGTGTGGCTTCTTCCCAAGAGCCTGAGACAGGGCTGAGAATCTATACCTTTCCTGAGGCGCCTGTTAGGACACAGAGGAGCTAGGGAAGGGGGCGGGGCCTCCTTCCAAAAGCCCAAGACAGGGCTGAGCCTCTATACTTCTCCTGAGAGGCCTTTTAGGACTAAAGGGCAGGGCTAGGAATGGGGGCAGGGCTGAGCCTCTAATACCTCTCCAGAAGTGCTTGTTAGAACACGGGGGTGGGGCATAGAAGTTCAGCCCTGTCAGGCACTTGGGAAAAGGCCCCCCCTCCTCTAGCCCCCCCTCCTCTAGCCCCCCCCCCCCCGTGTCCTGGCAGGCACCACAGGACAGGGATAGAAGCTCAGCCCTGCCTCAGAGCTCGTAACTCCGCCCATCCCAGTCCTGGCTGCCCATTGGTGGCCCTGCCCACCTCCCCCTCCCAGCCCTGCATCTTGGACTAGGGGAGAGGCTCAGCCCCTCCCTCTTGAGCAGGAGCCACACCCACCCCTCTAAGCCACGCCCCTCTTTCCAGGGGGCGCTGAGTAATTTTTTTTCTGGAAAAGGGGCGGTAGGCCAAATAAGTTTGGGAACCACTGCTTAATAATAAATAGAACATATCTCTCTCCTTGGACCCAAAGAGGCCTTGAGCAGGACTTACCAATCACAGAAACCATGGTGCCTTTCCCAGCAGTTTCTTCCACCTCTGTTCCTGATGTCTTTTTGTATTTCACACAGTAATAGGTCCCAGCATCTTCAGGTCGAACGTTACTGATGGTGATGGAGAAGTCTGTGGGGGATTCAGGAACAAGCCTTGTCACTCGAGGAGAGGCGTCTTTTTGAGTATAAATGGCCGGCTGGGTTCTGTCGGGGCCCTTGTACCACCGGACTCCTCCTGGACTTCCGCTCCCCATCAGGATGCAGTGCAGAGTTAACTCTCCTCCTGTGGACACTGACAAGGTCTCTGGTACTTGTATAATCTCTTGTGTCTGGCCTCTGACATCTGCAACAAAGTAAATGGCATGGCATTGTCTCTTCTATTCTCTAAAGCAGAACTTCTTAAACATTTTCCACTTGAGACCTCTCTCCACCCAATACATTTTTTCATGACCCCTTTCTGCCTGAAATATTATTACGCAACATCAGGTCCATAAAATAATTCTAAAAATCGAACTTTTACTGATAATAACTCAGCATTTGTAAAATTTGCAAAAAACAAACCCGAACTGATTTTCCTTTTTAGGAAGAACAGCTGAAGCATTTTCTGCAGTCTGCTGTGAGCGCTGGATGTTGTCGGTGACAGATTTATGAAAATGGGTGGTGGCATTCAGAAACCTTTAATTCTCACTTTGGCAGAGTTGGATGAAGTATCCTGCCTTTTGAAAAATAGATCAGTACAAAGATATCATGATAACTGACAGCCATTTTTGAATTATTTAAAGAAAGCTTAAGATGATTGGTCACTAACATTTTTTGTGATAAATGATTAGGAATAACTGAAGAAGAACATTAACAAGACCAACAACATTGAATAAAATGATATGTGATCTATGGGTGTGTGAGAGAGATCTCAAAAGCTTTAAAAATATTCAAAAACATTTGGAAGATTTTGAAGAAGTAACAAGTTTGAAAATAAACTGGAGTAAGTCTGAAATGATGCTAATTAGCAATAGTAGAGGTGAAACAGAAGAAATTAAAAAGAAATGTAAGATTAAAATTACTGAAAGTTTTGCACCCCAACCATGGAAATCCCTATGGCCACAGCACTGCGCAATATACCAGAGTATCAGCAAGCAGTTTATTGTAAAAACACATAAAAATATATAGGGGATATTAGAGCTGGATTCTGCTGGGGGAAAGGGGCCAGAGAGTGAACCAGTTTCTGAGCTGAGCAGACCGGCATAGGGATCCTTTGCCCTAATCATTTCTTAGCAATGAAAGATAAGGAGCTGCAAGAGAGAGAAATTTCTCCTGATAGGGAAGTTTCCCCTGAGAACACACCTGCAGTTAGTAGAAGTTTGAGGCTCAGTTTTAGGGAGGTCAAACTGAATTTGTGAGAAATCCTTAAAGCAATAGACCATATGCCAAAGGCAGGATTCATGGCTTGTGGTCCTTAAATTAAAGGATTGTTTGCTTTAGAGTCAGGTCAGGCAATGCTGTATTACCGTGAGGATCTTGGGTCCTGGTTTCATGTTCCCGTTCAAGTTTAAGTCCCTTGGGAAAGTCTTGTATTCATGATGATGATGATGATGATAATAATAATAGTAATAATAATAATAACTTTATTTTTATATCCCGCCACCAACTTTAACCAAATAAAAACACATTTAAAAGTGCAATAAACATATAATAAACGAATTAAACAATTAAAACAAAGTGTAAAACATCATTAAAATAAATCAAAACCAATCTCAATAACCAGAACCAGGACTATAGTGGGCATATCAAGATTAGAGAGGGTGGGGGCTGGGCATGAGCTTGTGCAAAAATAGATTGGGCTGGTAAAGTGCTGACTTCAATCTGACAATTATTTAGAGCTGGGCAGTCATAGACAGGGGCCTAATCATTTGCAAATGGGTATTGGAATATCCATCTTTTAAGTTCCTTACAGAAGGTAGACAGAGGAAATGCTAGCCTAATCTCCCTAGAGAGAGAGTGCCAGAGCTGGGGGCCACCACCAAGAAGGTTCTTTCTCTCGTCCCCACCAACTGTGCTTGTGACAGTTTGTGGTTTTGGGTTTTTATGAAGTTCCTGTTCCCCTGGTTTTGGATGTATGCTTCCTGTTTTTGGATTTATGAATCGTGCTTGTGGATTTATGTCTGTGTGATGATTCCTGGCATTCTCGATTTTACACTCCTATTGAACAGACCTGCTGTTTGGAGTATTGCCTCTTAAAAGCCCCTTTCCTTTGGCTTTTTGGACCTTGTTTTTGGACATTGCATTTCCTATTACTTTTTTGTATTTTTGCCTTTTTATATTTGCTTTTACTTTTCTCAATAAACTGTTTAGTTAATACTACTGGACTCCTGTGTGGTTTGAGGGCAAAGGTGGTTTCCAGGCTTGGGTGCAACAGTAGCCATCAACCATCTAAACACCTCCCTTCAATATACTAAATTTACACCAAGGTGAGTACATGGCATTTTTACCTATTCCTCAAGCTTCCCATTTTTGGCTCCAAAGGGGTGGCTGCGTGCCCTTGGGAGATCCTCTGAGAGGAAACAGGTTATTTATTTATTTTGTGTCAAAAGCACAAGCATCTAAATAATTTTAGACCAAAAATGGGCAACAGTGACTGCATTGTCTATAGCTTTAAGTAGTTCTTCCTCTGTGCATGAGGCAGGGCATTGTGGGCAAGCATAGCGATGTCGAGTTATTTGTTCTGCTCCAAAGTTACACAAGGTGGAGGATTCTTTTAGGTCTTGCCATTTTGCCAGGTTGTCTTTTGATCTGCCAATTCCACATCTGAGTTTGTTCAGGGACTTCCAAGTTGCCCATTCTTGGTTTGCCTCTGGAGGAAGATCGTTGTGGGGGACATCCATTTGGGATTTCCTGGTTTGGCTGCCAAAAGGGATACTCTTGCTGTTGTTGGAGGAACATTAGTGGTGGTTTTCCTTGATTTAAGTCTACTGGAAAGAGGCTGATAGCCATGCAGTTGGCGGCTTTCGCAGTGTTCAACCTTATTTTTCTCACAATTGACAGGAAAAATGGTAATAGCTCCAAAGCACTGTTTTCCAATTTCATTTTTAAGACTCCTGTTTACATTTTTTGTTTCGAGTGCGGGGAACATTTTTGACAATCTATGTGGCTCCTGGAGTGTTTTTGTCCTCTTTGTTCCAAAAACATTATCAGTATGCATTAGTTCAGATGTAAATCTAGAGAATAATAGCTAGAATTTATGTACATGTTCGCAGATTGTACCATATGCTAGATTTTTTCAAAAAAATAGTATTTTAACTGTTTCTACATTTTGATAGCTTAATTCCTTTTTAGCTTTAGTGTGCTGTGAATGTTAATAATAATAATAATAATAATCCCCCCCTGTAGGTGCCACCTTGCCTTGGTGGGGGGGCTTAACTACTCCAATGATGACTGAGAGCTGTGCTGGCGGTAGTGTAACTACCGGCAAGTCCAACCAAGCCAGAGAGGCCTCAGCTGAGGAGCAGAACTAAGAGCACCTAACCCATTAGCATTATGGAGAATCAAACCAAAACAAAGTCTATACTGGCTCGGTCGTCGCCCAGGATAAAAATGACCACAGTGGTTGCTGCTGATTCTGGACATGCATCGACAAGTGGGCTACGGAATCAAAATACAAATGAACAGTCACAAAAGCGGCAGAAGTATACAATGCCAGAAAACTGCACAGTTATGAAATGCTATTACAAATCAGAACCTCAAAAGCGTGGCTACCAAAAAAGGATGCAACAGTTGTGGAAACAAGAGTACCCTGACTCACAGATAACAGAACCCCGACTGGCTGACCAATGAAGATTCATAATCAGAAACAAAGTGTTCAGTGAAGTTGAACTCAAAGAAATCCAGAAAATCTGCAAAGCAAATTACCATCACACCACAGCACAGACAGCAGCAGAGATTCCAGCAACATTTGGAATGGTGGAACAGATTGAACCAGAAGAAAGTGTGGAGCCTTTGCAAGAATTTGAAGAACCAGCACTTGAAACACCTGCTGAACTACCAGGAACCTTGACAGCAAAACAACAAGAGCTCAAGGATAAGATCATGGCTCATGCTGCAGCAAATGCAATAAGAAAGCAGCTGCCAACTCTAAAAACAGTGCCCAAGAGACACCTGGCGCCTTTAATGAAAGATGTGAATACAGTACTCTCCACTGTCCAAATAACATCAATTGAACAAACAAACCAGTATGCCTACAGTGCAGCAGTGATAGTAACAGAAGAGCTTGGGCTCCTACAACCAAGTCAGCCCCAAAGAAAATCGACTGGAAAACCAAAGTGGAAGGTCAGGCTACAGTTGAAAATCAAGAAACTTAGATCAGATGCAAAGTAACCTGAAAAATATGAAAGAGAAGAAACTGAAGAATGACAAAATCAAGCAATACCTGATCAGAAAGTGCTAGCTGAACACCAGAAAAATTGAAGAAGCTTTGGAAATTGTGAAAGAACAAATTACAGCAACAGCCAGAAAATTGAAAGATATGAAGCCAGAATCATCCAGTACAGACAAAATCAACTATTTCAATCAGACCAAAGACGGTTCTACCAGAGTCTGAACCAAACAACAGACACAGTAACCATAAAGCCAGAGAAAACTGCAACAATGAAGTTCTGGAAAGAGCTTTGGGAAAATAATAACTACAACAAAAACGCTGGGTGGATAAAGGAGTTTGAAGGAAAATTCTCACAGAACAAAATGGAACAGATGGAAATAACATCTGAAACGATCAGCAAACGAGTGCAAAAAGTCAAGAACTGGACATCGCCTGGTAGTGATCAACTTCATGGATTTTGGCTCAAACATCTGATTAGTTTACATGGAAAAATGGCCCAACAATTCAATGAGATGCTGCAGAAAGGAAGTATTAGTGAATGGCTAACAACTGGAAGCACATACCTGATACAAAAGGATCCAGCAAAAGGAGCAGCACCAGGAAACTACAGGCCAATAACGTGTCTGCCCACTATGTTTAAACTACTGACTGGCATCATAGCTGACAGAATTCAAGACTATCTTGAAGAAAAAAAAGCATCTTGCCAGATGAACAGAAAGGCAACAAACAGAAAAGCAGGGGCACAAAAGACCAGTTATTAATTGACAAAATGAATCTGGAGAACTATAAAAGCCGAAAAGCTAATCTTCACATGACATGGATTGACTACAAATAAGCCTTTGACTCACTCCCACACAGCTGGATCATCAAGTGCCTGGACGCCATCGGGATTTGTAAAAACGTTGCCACCTTCATTGAAAACACGATGGAGCACTGGAAAACTGAACTGTTTATTGGAAATGAAAGCTATGGACTTGTCAACATCAGAAGAGGAATTTTCCAGGAAGACTCATTGTCCCCTCTGCTTTTCATTATTGCCATGATCCCTCTGTTAACAATCTTACAAAAAACAAACCTCGGCTATCAAACATCTAAAAAATCTCACAAAATTTCGCATCTGATGTATATGGATGACCTGAAGCTATATGGGAAAATGCAAACTGAAATCCAGTCCTGACTAACACTGTCCGAATTTTTAGCATCGATATCAGCATGGAGTTTGGTTTGGACAAATGTTCAACAGTGGCATTGAAGAAGGGAAAAATCATTGAAAGTGAGGGCATAAATATGCCTAATGGTCAAACAATAAAGCGTCACCAGCCAGAGGCCTATAAATATCTGGGCATATTACAGCTGGACAACATCAAGCATGAACATGTGAAAACTCTGGTCAGCAAAGAATACACACAAAGGGTCAGAAAAATTCTCAAAAGCAAGCTCAATGTAGGCGACACCATCGAGGCCATAAACACCTGGGCCATACCTGTCATAAGATATACTGCTGGCATTATAAATTGGAAACAGACGGAACTGGACAATTTGACAGAAAAACAAGAAAACTCATGACCATTCATTATTCACTGCACCCTCGCAGTGATGTTGACCGGCTATATCTGCCTAGAAGATCAGGGGGCAGAGGACTCTTACAAGTAAAACAAGCAGTCAAAGAAGAAGAACATGCCCTGGCAGAATATGTAAAGCAAAGTGAAGAACCTGCTTTGATTGAAGTCAAAAATCAGAAAGTCATCAAAGCACAGCAGACAAAAAAACAGTACAAGAAAACCGCACTACAAACTAGAGCTGACAGCTGGCACAACAAAACATTGCATGGAAAGTTCCTTGACAAAACTGAAGGAAAAGCTGATAAGGAGAAGAACTGGCTCTGGCTCACGAATGGGACCCTGAAGAAGGAGACAGAAGGCCTGATCCTTGCAGCCCAGGAGCAAGCCATCAGAACAAAGGCAATTAAGGCCAAGATCGAAAAATCAGCTGATGACCCAAAATGCAGACTGTTCAAGGAAGCCGATGAAACCATTGATCATATCCTCAGGTGCTGTAAGAAAATTACAGACTACAAACAGAGGCACAACTATGTGGCCCAAATGATTCATTGGAACTTATGCCTCAAGTACCACCTCACAGCAGCAAAGAACTGGTGGGATCACAAACCTGCAAAAGTATTGGAAAATGAGCACGCAAAGATACTGTGGGACTTCCGAATCCAGACTGACAAAGTTCTGGAACACAACACACCAGACATCACAGTTGTGGAGAAGAAAAAGGTTTGGGTCATTGATGTTGCCATCCCAGGTGACAGTCGCATTGACAAAAAACAACAGGAAAAACTCATCCGCTATCAGGACCTCAATATTGAACTTCAAAGACTCTGGCAGAAACCAGTGCAGGTGGTCCCGGCATTGACAAAATTACAAAATAGGCATTGACAAAATTACGATCTGCCAACTGCAAAAGGCGAACTGGGATCTGCGCACATCATCCGAAAATACATCACACAGTCCTAGACACTTGGGAAGTGTTCGACTTACGATTTTGTGAAACGAAATCCAGCATATCTACCTTGTTTGCTGTGTCATATAATATAATAATAATAATAATAATAGTTTTTATCTTACCCACCTCTCCTTATGGCTCAAGGCGGTGTATAACATAGTTAAACTGAAGCTGAAAGGCTATTCAATGGTAATCAAGGTGGCCAATTGCAACATTCACACCTGCCTCAAACTGACAAGAGTTTTCTCCCACCCTGAACTTTATTCCACAGATATACAGGGTGTTTGAAAAAGAACTCCCTAGTTGTAATGTAAAATACATTAAAACTAGGGAGTTCTTTTTCAAACACCCTGTTTAAACCCAAATAGTCTAGTTTCCAACAGACCTTACAACCTCTGAGGATGTTTGCCATAGCTGCAGGTGAAACACCAGGAAAGAATGCTTCTAGAACATGGCCAGACAGCCTGGAAAACTCACAGCAACCCAGTGATTCCGGCCATGAAAGCCTTCGACAACATACAGTTAAAACACATCATAAAATATTCAATGAAATTCATATATTAAAATACACATCTTAAAATACACAGAACAAATATTAAATACAGTAGAGTCTCACTTATCCAAGCTAAATGGGCCGGCAGAAGCTTGGATAAGCGAATATCTTGGATAATAAGGAGGGATTGAGGAAAAGCCTATTAAACATCAAATTAGGTTATGATTTTACAAATTAAGCACCAAAACTTCATGTTATACAACAAATTTGACAGAAAAAGTAGTTCAATACGCAGTAATGTTATGTTGTAATTACTGTATTTACGAATTTAGCACCAAAATATCACAATATATTGAAAACATTGACTACAACAATGGCTTGGATTATCCAGAGGCTTGGATAAGTGAGGCTTGGATAAGTGAGACTGTACTGTACATTCGACACAGAATACAACTTTAAAATTCATAGTTAAACATTTGACAGGGTAGCCTTACTGAAAGAGATTGGTCTTCAGTTGTCTCTTATATTTTGACAGATGATTTAGCTGTTGAATCTCTTCCAGTAGCTTGTTCCCAAGTAAAACAACTTTTGTTTTGAATGTTGCTTTACCTCCTGGACTGGACACAAGGTGGGATAGCAATAAACATATTAATAATAGGCTGGCCTCTCTCCTGCAACTACTATTTAAACAGGCAGCTCTGAAGAAGCCCTTTCATGCAACATACAATTCCCCTCAATGTTTGAGGTGGTGGTGAATAGGGCAGATGTCCCTCCTTGGACCCAAAGGGACCTTGAGCAGGACTTACCAATCACAGAAACCACGGTGCCTTTCCCAACCATTTCTTCCGCCTCTATATTAAATATTTTTTTGTATTTCACACAGTAATAGGTCCCAGCATCCTCAGATTGAGCGTTACTGATGGTGATGGAGAAGTCGGTGGGGGATTCAGGAAAAAGCCTTGTCACTCGAAGGGACGATTGTTTTTGAGAATAAATGGCCGGCTGGGTTCTGTCGAGGCCCTTGTACCACCGGACCCCTCCTGGCCCTTGTACCACCAGACCCCTCCCTATCAGGAGGCAATCCAGAGTGAACTCTTCTCCTGCAAACACTGACAGGCTCTCTGGCACCTGTATGATCTCTGTTATCTGGCTTTCGACAGCTGCAACAAAGAGCAGAACTTTTTAAACCTTTCCACTCATGACCCCTTTCTACGACAGACATTTTTCATGACCCCGTTCTGCCTGAAATTATTTTATGCAACATCAGATCTATATAATAAAAATCAAATATTTACTGATAATAAATTAGCATTTGCAAAGTTTGTTAAACAGACTGAATACCAGACAGAAAACAATCAGTGCCATTTAACACCTCCCAACAAAGGATTCCCCAGGCAGGAAGAAATCAGTCTTTGAAGCTGCAAGGCCATTCAATGCTAATCAAGGTGGCCAATTCAACATTCACATTTGCCTCAATATACAAGAGTTCTTTCTCCCACTCTGGCTATTATTTCACAAATATATAAACCCACTTGCCTAGTTTCCAACAGACCTTACAACCTCTGAGGATGCCTGCCACAGATGTGGGTGAAACATCAGAAGAGAATGCTTCTGGAACATGGCCATACAGCCTGGAAAACTCACAGCAACCCAGACCAAGAACCTTTTAAAAGTTCTTTCAATGAATTTAAATAAGAAAAATATAATTTGTACTATTTGTTCAACTTTGTAAAAAACAAACAAACATGTAAGATAAAGACTGCTGATTTATCTCCACATGTTCAGTTACAATCTTTATAAGTAATTCCCTGGAAGCACAGAAGACAGTATATCATCAAATCAAGCTTTGGCACAAATTGGGTTGTGCAATGATCATCATCTACACATGATAGTTTGCGGTCCCATTAATATAAATTAACAGATAAATCGAAAAAAAAATGGCCTATCTGACTTTTTACACTTACCAAAAAGTTGCAAAAGAAGGATAAACAGCTGAAATAGACATAGAACTGGAGACAAGAGATGTGCGAGACTCATTGTAGGGGAAGGCAGAATTTGTCTTGGTCTCTGTTCCTTCTTGTATTTTTATTCTCTTCCTCAAAAATTTCCTTTAGCAGAAGAAAAAAACCGTGTGGCTTCCTCCTTCTAAATCACAGCAGCCTGATATTCTATCCAGCGACCCCATCAGGCGGGCTTTGTATGCCACTTCCTCTCCTCTTTCACCACAGAGTTCTTCTCATAGCACACATCAACTTCTGGCCGAGCTCCATGGTGAAAGAGAAGAGGAAGCAGCACATGCTGTGACGGTAGCAACACATGAAGCTTCCCGTGTTGCCCTAGGAGCAATGAGGGAAGTCAGGTGGCAACGCTTCCCTCCCATGGGATGGGGGTCCAGGTAAGGCAGGCAATGTGGGGCGTGGAGGGTCCGGTTCTCCACACCTCATGCTGGGACCCCAATGGATTTGTCACGATGCATGGTGAATCCGTAGTCTAACCTGGCCAGGTTTTGAGATCCCTCTTTCCATCCTACTATCCTCCAAGGAACATCCAATGGAAATATAGCTACTCCCAGTTTCTGGAACACATTTCTCAGAGAGTTTACATTGGTAGCCTTTATTTCAAGCTTTTCATTTCAGCAGACCTTTGAGGACCGATTGCTTTAGAGATAGAAAACCTAGCACATTATCCATAGCCTCTCTCTTTCTAATTGCTTATTCTTTTAACTATTTCTACTGTTTGATACCCTGTTTCCCCTAAAATAAGACATCCCCGAAAAATAAGACCTAGTAGAAGTTTTGCTGAATTGCTAAATATAAGGCCTCCCCTGAAAGTAAGACCTAGCAGAGTTTTTGTTTGGAAGCATGCCCAGCGCCTGCCAAACAGAACACCAGAGCATTCAGGATTGGTAAATGTACATACTAGTTGTACATGAAAATAATGGTAGTAACAAGAACTTCTTGATAGGATTCACACTTTGTCTGGTTATGCTGGTTTGTGATGACAACTACTGTACAGTATATAATAAATGTTCATTTTTTGTTCAATAAATGTGAATTCTTCTTCATGGAAAAATAAGACATCCCTTGAAAATAAGACCTAGCACATCTTTGGGAGCAAAAATTAATATAAGACACTGTCTTATTTTCGGGAAAACACGGTAGCTTAATTACTTTTCAACTCTGTCATGCTGTGAATTTTTAAAATGATATTTGTTTTAAATGTTGGAAGCTGCTTTGTGTCCTGAACTGGGGACATGGTGGGATAGCCATAAAATATTTCTAATAATAGGCTGCCCCTCTCCGTTTTCTCTCTGCTATTCAAACATGCAACCCTTGAGTCTATTCTCATGTGAACACAATATGCAATTTCCATCCATGTTTGGGATAGTAGTGAACAGAAAGGATTCCCTTCCTTGGACCCAAAGAGACCTTAAGTGGGACTTGCCAACCACAGAAAACACAGTGTCCTTACCAGTGGCTTCTTGCATATCTTTTCTTCCCCCCTTTTCATATTTCATACAGTCATAGGTCTCCCCAAGTCCAGCAGTACTGATGGTGATGGAGAAGTCAGCATGGAATTTAGGAACAAGTCCCGTTCTTTGCTTAGAGAGCTGTACATTTTTAATGAACCTGACTGGGTGGTCTTCTAGTTGTTGTCCAGTCTCTCTCACAGTGCAATTCAGGGTGAACTCTTCTCCAGCTGATACCAACAAGGTCACCGGCAACTGTATTACCCTCGTCATCTCACCTCTGACACCTGCAATAAAGGAAATACCATTGTCTTTCCAATTCTCTAGAGCAGGGCTTCTCAAACTGTGGGCCCTACCCAAACAGGGTCTACTTAGCTCAATGTTGGGTTCCTGAAAAATTTGGTTACAATCAAAGGTTTTTGAACATCACTCATTTACACTCATCTGTTAGCAATAATGGTCAGTATCCTTTCCCACTTCTCCACTGGTGGCCATCCAACATCATTCTAGGACAGGCCTGCACAACCTACAGCCCTCCAGCTGTTTTGGCTTCCAACTCACAGAATTCCTGGAGCAGCTGGCTAAGGCTTCCGGGAGCTGGAGGCCAAAACTGCGATGAGAACTGAAGGGTGGGGGGTGGGAATGCAACAGCACTAAAGAGTGAAGAATGCTTCACAGTGGGCAGCAGTAATAGGGTTGGAGTTGTTGGGAATCATCCTGGACTACTCAAGTCTAAATGTAGTCAGATAGATGATAGAGTTAGATTGAGGGAATCCTTTCCCCGTTTACAAAGCATGCCTAGATAGGATTTACTATTGTTTCCTCCCTCATGTCCTGTTTAGGTCAATCCACCCCTTTGATGCTTTAGAAATCAAAGATGCTTTAGATCTCTCCTAGGGCTTTGACGTAACTTCCCCAATTTGGCTTTTGGAATGTTTATGGCCCTAGAGAAGAACAGCCTCATGGGGCTGGTCGCCATTCCAGCTTCCTGCTTTGTTCCAGAGAGGACGCACCTCTGTCCTCTATTAGTCAAGATGTAGCTATCTAGAGCTTTGTCATTGTAATCCGTCTATGTGTATTAGAACAGGATAGATTAGCTAGTTAGGTCCGAACCTTTTCTATCCATCAATGGATTTCTTTTTACCTCAATAAACTTTAAAGCTAACTTTGCATCCCTTTGCCTTCCTGATGACAAAGAGGCCTTCCGAAACTCACACTGCGCGTAAGTCTCACTGCTGCAACTTTTACTCTATTTTAATGGGAATTTACCTCATAAAGAAGGTGATTAGAGCTTAACGGCTCATCCATTCCCAACAGGAGTGACCTGACGTGTCCTCCCTCTATATCCAAACCCCTCTGTGATATAAGCTGATACTCTAAGGCATTGTTTCTCAACCTCTGTTCCTCCAGGTGTTTTGGATTTCAGCTCCTAGAAATCTCAGCCAACTTATCAGTTGTTAGTAATTGTGGGAGCTGAAGTCCAAAACACCTGGAGGACCAAAGGCTGGGAACCACTACTCCAAGGGATGTTTCTCCATATCTTCTTTTTCCCTACAAAGTGAACAAGAAGGGGTCAGTGAGTGCCATTCTATGTTCCCAGGCCACCAAAGCCAGGGGCATATTGGATGGCCGTGTAAATACTCTTCCATCTTAGTTCTGGCCCAACAGCTTACATGGGCCAAAAGTCACAATTTGCTCCAGATTCTTAAGGGAAATTCAGAGCAACCTGCAGCTTTTGTTAATGTGATTCAAGGTCATGAAATCAAATCAGCTCCATGTACCATGCAGCCGTTATGGAGCTGTTCCCCCACTTCAAGATAAACATCAAGTGCAATGAATTCAATTTGAAAGCAACAACCAATTCAGACAATCTAGCCGGTTCTTAAACAGTTCTTTTCAAAGTTGTGTCAAACTGCAGAAGGACACTATGGAGGGCACCATTCTATCCACCCAAGGAAGGGGGCTCGAGAAGCCCAACAAGGTTCCTATTATATGTATCCGTGAAGCTGCTGGGATGGAAAGATGATCATTCCAATAAGAGCTCTAAACACAGACACAGCTCTTAAAGGAGAATATAGTCCTTCAATATAACCTGGACCTGATCTGTACAGGACTTTGTAAGGCACAACCAAATTTTGAATTGTACCCAAAATTAGATCGGTAGCCCATGGAGCTTTATATCAAGCAATTGATATGCTAACCTGAAGGTTGCCGGTTTGAATCCAACCCAGGAAGAGCATGGATGAGCTCCCTCTATCAGCTCCAGCTTCATGCAGGGACACGAGAGAAGCCTCCCACAAGGATGATAAAAACATCAAAAGATCCGGGCGTCCCCTGGCCAATGTCCTTGAAGATGGCCAATTCTCTCACACCAGAAGCAACTTGCAGTTTCTTAAGTCGCTCCTGACATTAAAAAAACCCCCACATGTATAGCAGGCATCCTCAGAGGTTGTGAGATCTCACAACCTCTGACGATGCCTGCCATAGATGTGGGCAAAACATCAGGAGGGAACGCTTCTGAAATATGGCCATACAGCCCGGAAAACTCACAGTAACCTACAGAACCTATCTTGTTCATAACTTGGGGACTGCTTGTATAAATATACAATATACAAAACACAACACACAATTATATAATAAGAAACAGACCAGCAGTTCAGCAGTTTTTAAAATCTCAAAACATAAACAAATTAAAAGATGACAAAAGCAATAGATATTACTAAAGGGTCTGAATAATGTTCTTACAGATCTTGGCAAAGTGACAAGAAACTTTGCAACAACTTATGTTAAATATTCATTAGCATCTGCAAAAAAATAAACCAAGTGCTGATTAATATATCTTCTGCTGAATTTAAATAAGAAGGCTGTAATTTTTCCTATTTGTTCAACTCTGTAAAAACCACAGGAGAAAAAGCACATGAAATAATGACTACTAATTCATCTCTACATGTACAAATACAATTTGTATAAGGTGTTTGTTCCCTGGAAGCATAGAAGGCAGGATACTTTTATAGCAAGCTTTGGGGGGGGGGGGAATGGGTTACTTGACTATCATCAGGTTTTCAAGGTAGTTTGCAGTCCTATTAATATTAATTTATAGGCCTTGATTAATTGGAGGGCAAGTGGCTGATCTGACTTTTTATATTTTAAAACTTACCAAGAAGTTGGAAAAGAAGGATCAACAGCTGAGATGGATGCAGGAGATTTCTGAGAGCCATTGCGATGGCAGGCTTCAGCTTGGTCTGTGCTCTTTCTTTTACCTTATCTCCTTTTCTCTGTCAGATATTTCCTTTAGCAGAAAGAGGAGGAAACGGTGTGATTTCCTCCTCCTATCTCATAGCAATCTGATGTTCTATCCAGGAGTTTGGAGTTTGATATACCTTTCTAGTCCTCATGAGCATAGTAATGAAACAATTCCCTGTCTGAAGCATCCATGGATTAGATTGGACTTTTGAGTACTTCTAGCATTGCATTTGTAGGTTATCTTGCAAGATTTGTAGGTTATGTTGCTCTTCTCAGTTAAAATACAAAATGCTCTGTAACAATCTATTTGTGTGCTCAGGAAACTGAGATGATGCCCAGCCCCGGAACCCACTGGATAAGAACATATTATCTCTAGTAAATCCAGTGGAAAGAACATATTATCTTTAGGTGAATATCTTTAGATAATGAAGAACATGCTATCTTTAGGAGAGCATCTTTAGATAACAAAATCATATACTTATGTATACATCCCTCTCATGTATAGATCCAAAGTAGGTTTGAGAGCCAAAATTATGGATGTTGATATGACCCATAGATAAATTGAGGTTCATTCTGTGGAGAATGGCCCTTAAGCACATTAAAAAAGGCTAGGAGTTGCACCAAGGTGGAGAAAGTAGAGGGGTTGGTGTTTTTTGTAGCTTCTTCTTGGGTCAACTAAGCTTTTGCTTTTCACTACTCAACTCAAGAGAAGGTGATAGTTCTCTTTTTGATACTTTTTTTTTGTACTGGCCCATGGATAAGTCAATCCAGGTTGTAGGCTATGGTACTGGCTGCTCTTCTCTCCCTCAAAGTCAGGAAATGTGACTGTCATCTGGAACCAGCATGTCTAACCATGTCTAACCCATCAAAGGCATGATGGGGCTGTTCCTGGCTGCTCTTCTCTCCCTCAGAGGCAAAAGCAAAAACTGTTGAGGAGGACTCATAACTATCTGCTGGAGCAAAGGCACAATGGAGATGTGCCTGGTTGCTCTTCAATCCCTCAGAGGAAAGAGAAAATACTGTTGAGGAAAACTTTTAACTATCTGCTGGAGCAAAGGCACAATGGAGATGTGCCTGGCTGCTCTTCTCTCCCTCAGAAGCAAAAGCAAATTCTGTTGAGGAGGACTCTCAACTATTTGCCATCTGTCAAGGTGTCCGACTCTGGGGTTGGTGCTCATCTCCATTTCTAAGCTGAAGAACCAGCGTTGTCTGTAGACACCTCCAAGGTCATGTGGCTAACATGACTGCATGGAGTGCCATTAACTTTCCGCCAGAGCAGTACTTATTGATCTACTCACATTTGCATATTTTCAAACTGCTAGGTTGGCAGAAGCTGGGGCTAACAGCAGGAGCTCACCCCACTCTCAGGATTCAAACCGGTGACCTTTTGGTCAGTAAATTCAGCAGCTCAGTTGTTTAATCCGCTGCACCACCAGGGGTTCCCGAAGTCAGGATAGGGGGCCAAAATTATGAATTTTGACATGATGCATGGATAGGTCACAATCATTCTGTAGAGAAGAAAAATCACTAGTGTCACCTCTCTGTGTTACTATTCCTCCATCCAGGCATTCAAAAAGGCCAGAAGTTGCACCATGGTGAAGAGAGTAGGGTTGGACTAATCTCTTGCCTTTCACTATTCTTACATATGAGAATACATAACAAGACACTTCTTCAGATCCTATCCCCAGAGAAAGCCAAAAACCCCCCAAAACACCATGAACTCTGCTTTCAGACTTAAAATAAAATTAAGATATCAGTACTGTATAATGAATACAATATAGGGTTCTGATTATAATTAATAGACTCTTCTCCTCTCCCTGCACATAGAGATGCTTAAAAACGAGTATTTTTCCTTGGGATGGGAAGTCGTGGATTTGTGCAATTACTTTATGTCTTTTCAGCATGGGCTATCTGCTAATGTGATGTGGGCAGTCTGCTAATTCTCTTTCTGTTTCCATTAGTGGTTTACAGATGGTGTGGGTCGCATTGAAAGAAGTGTTTTTTAAAGTGTGCTTATCTCTTTTAGTGCAGAAGTTTCAAGGGAAACGATCTCATGGAAAGTGGTGTTTCTAAAAGGATGCCTGTTTTAAAAAGTGTGCTGGTATCATTTAAATGGTTGCGCTAAGGAGGTGATCCTGTGTGATGGGGATGAGTAAATTCTGTGTCTTCTTTAAAGATAAAAATGCCATACAAAGAAGATGATTCCACCCACTTCCTCCCTCTCCTTTGTGGTTTGAAGTTCTCGGTTACATAATAGAGTTGTTATGGAACCCTCCTAATGAATTGCAAAGATCCTTATCAAGACAAAGATGTCCCTCGTACTTTGGGTTGCACCAGTGCACACTGGCACTCCCTAGCACATCAGTCTTGATACTCAATGGTCACTTTATTGGTTCCTTCTTGTGGTATGGCAGCTCTTTGCAGAATATGGATTGCTCCATATTCAGGCCAGAAGTGACTTACAGTTTCTCAAACCTCGCAGTTCACAAAAAAAGTGAACAGAATTGTGAAACTGCTCAATTATAGGGGTTGCTGTGAGTTTTTCAGGCTGTATAGCAATGTTCCAGTAAATAACATTCTCTCATGACGCTTTGCCTGCATCTGTGGCTGGCATCTTCAGAGACCACACATTGCTCAATTATATTTTCCACAGAGATAAATCTACAAGTAGACAGAGGTTATATACAGAATTGTGGTCACCAGATCTATTGTAACTGATTAAGAAAGCAGACATGTAGCCTAATCATACCTTCCAACATTTCATAGCAGAAAACGCCTGTAGCCAAACAAAATCTAGCCTATAGCACTTGATCATCCTTGGCCAACTTTTTCTCCAGGAGGAATGTTCTTCTTTTTGGACTGCCACACCCAGGATCCCCCAGCCAGTCCTGGGAGATTATGGGAGTGATAGTTCGAAAAGTCATCTCTTCTGATGCTTTGAAAATCCTAGCCTGTAACATTTTGGGAAACGGTTCCGAGTCAGGGCTGTGGCGCAGCTGGCTAGTAACCAGCTGCTATAAATCACCACTGACCGAGAGGTCATGAGTTCAAAGCCCGGTTCGGGTTAAGCCTCCGACCATTAATAGCCCCGGCTTGCTGTTGACCTATGCAGCCCCGAAAGACAGTTGCACCTGTCAATTAGGGAAATTTAGGGACGCTTTATGCGGGAGGCTAATTTACAAAGGAATGAGGAAGTACAGCCACTACTGGACGGTGAAGCAACAGCTCCCCCTGTGGCCGGAATCGTGAAGCTGGAAAAATGTTAAAAATGCTTCTGAGTTTGTCCAATGTATGTTGTTTGTCTGTTGGCATTGAATGTTTGCCATATATGTGTTAATTGTAATCCGCCCTGAGTCCCCTTCGGGGTGAGAAGGGCGGAATATAAATACTGTAAATAAATAAATAAATAAAATCTATGTACCTTAAAATTAATGCTTGAGTTACAGTGGGGCCTCATGAATTTCTCAGCCTTTTCTTAGAGAAGGGATACTTAGAGGTGGATTTCCCTTTTCCTGCTTCTGAAGAACAACCTTCAGTATTTGTTGATGATCTCCTATCCAAGCACTACCCAGAGCTAATATTACTAGGCTTCCAAGAGCAGATGGGAACTTATGCCTTTAATAATAATAATAATAATAATAATAATAATAATAATAATAATAATAATAATAATAATTTTATTTTTATACCCCGCCCCATCTCCCCGAAGGGACTTGGGGCGGCTTACATGGGGCCAGGCCCGATAAAACAAACAAATAACAGTAACAAAGCAATAAAACAATTATCCCAGTAAAAAACATCAACATCAATAAAAACAACTTTAGGGTACTTAGGCCACTTATATGCATTCCCCTACATAATTTCTGCTAAAATGACCAAAGAATCCTATAGTTTCTTCATTGCTAGGCTATTTTAAGCAACAGTTTCAATCCATTCAGATGATATAATGAAATCCAGTGCCATCTAGCGACTAATCTATATAAACACAATGGTCAGATTTCTACATGGGAGGCTGTATATATAGTTTTGTATAATTATTTAAGTATTTGCCTGACATACACCTGTGATATGGAATTCTGTTTCTGATTGTGTATTTACACCATAGAAATAATGCAGTGCTATGGAATGCTGGAAGTTGCAGCTCGGTGAGGCAGCGGAGAAGGCAAAAGATTGTGTACTACTGATATTGAGAAAGCAGACCCCCCAGCAATATATAAAATATATGAATTTTAAGATGTGGCTCCATGCATTCGTGGAAAATATAGCCAGCCACATAGTCATTTCTAATTGCCCTAAAAAGTAATTTTTCTATGAAATTGCTTGGAATTCCTGAACTCACCTTGCCCTTGCTTCACTCTCACTTAGAGAAAATCATCATAATCCCCTGACTCTACCTTCACACACTTAACAATGGAGGCAAAACAGAAGTCAGGATGGTGCCCAATGTATTATTTTGTCTTCCTTTTGGGAACATAGGGGCCAAAAGGTCCCAGGTTCAAATCCTGGAAGCGGAATGAGTGCCCGCTGTTAGCCCCAGCTCCTGCCAACCTAGCAGTTTGAAAACATGTAAATGTGAGTAGATCAATAGGTACCGCTCCGACAGGAAGGTAACGGCGCTCCATGCAGTCATGCCAGCCACATTACGTTGGAGGTGTCTACGGACAACTCTGGCTCTTCGGCTTAGAAATGGAGATGAGCACCAACCCCCAGAGTCGGACACGACTGGATTTAACATCAGGGGAGACCTTTACCTTACCTTTGGGAACTCATTTGGGCTGGCTAACATCCACTGTTTCACCAGCATGGACCAGTTCCCTTCCTAGGCTGAGGAAACTATAAACATCAGCATCCATTACCTCAAATCCACCCACATTCTTTCCTTCACACACCCATAAGGAATGGAACAAATAACAGCCAGACAACTTCTAACTGTCTTTGAGCAATGACAATTTATTAAATTTCCCACCTTGCCTTTGGTTGGCTCAGAGGCAGAAGCAGACTCACGTCTCCTCCAATAAGGCTGTGGATCTTAGTCAGCATCCTCCAGAATTAATGGGAAACAAGTGTGGAAATTATCAATGTTTTGTACTTCTTCTTCTTTCTATCAAATATACTATACACACATGCTTTCACAGTTGGGGTATGCCAGCTTCCTTTGTTGAAATCCTCTTTGGCCATTGAGAATAAAGATATCTGCTTTTGCCTTCTAATCTGTCTCTGTCCTGCTTTGGCCACCAGCTAGACACACTGGGCTTCTGAACCCATGATTCTTGTGAATGCTGAAATCATATAACATTACTAAAACTTCTAGGGCTCTCCAGCACTGAGCCATGGCAATTAAAGTGGTGTCAAGTTGTATTTATACAATGTAGATGCACCCTCAGTCACTGGCAAAAATGGGGTAGAAATGTCATGAATACTTTTTTAAATATTAAAAAGGTTTTTTAAATGCTGTTTTCAGTGAGACAGAGTATATCAGGCACTTCACAGAGAAAGAAGATAGACACACACAGACTATATAGCTACATTGGCTACACAAACAAAGGGGATATTACATTCACACACACACACACACACACACACACATATATATATATATATATATATATATATATATATATATATACACATTTGCACACATGCATACATTACCATCCCTTCTTCCGTCTCCTAGAGAAGAAAACCTAATGTGGGCCAGATTGCATTCCCTGCAATTCTGCCATTTGGCTGATACACCATCTTCTCCGTCCCTTGGAGAAAGAGGCAGGTGACCAGATTCCACTGTCTGTCACACTTTTGGATTTTAAAAGGGTCTCTTATATAGCAATTTTACGCTGTTGTTGTTCAAAAAGTTGTAAATGACAGGCAGATTGTTTTAACATCTAAAACATGCTGACTCCAACACTTCAGGACAGATGTTAGTTTTCCTTAATAAATAATAATACTTTATTTATACCCCGCCACCATCTCCCCGCAGGGACTCGGGGCGTCTTACATGGGGCAGAGGCCCAAACAACATAGGACAAAATATAGGCAACGTAATACAAATCACACTATAAAAAGATAAAACAGTAATACAATGTATCAATTAAAACAAAAATACAGGATAAAAGATTGCATTTAAAACACATAAATGGTAAAATCGTAATAAATTAAGCCCGGGCTATAGCGCAGGCTGGAGAGCAAGCCAGCTGCAACCAGCTGCAATGAATCACTCTGACCAGGAGGTCATGAGTTCGAGGCCCGCTCGGAGCCTATATTTGTCTTGTCTTTGTTCTATGTTAAAAGGCATTGAATGTTTGCCTATATGTGTAATGTGATCCGCCCTGAGTCCCCTTCGGGGTGAGAAGGGCAGAATATAAATGCTGTAAATAAATAAATAAATAAATACAGGATAGATTATTAAAAACCCTTTGGGGCTGATCAATTAATGACTGTATCTCCAAAGGCCTGCCGAAACATCCAAGTCTTCAGTTGTTTCCTGAAGGGAGGTAACTGAAGACTTGGATGTTTCGGCAGGCCTTTGGAGATACACCTTCTTAAGTAAGGTGTATTGTGTTTGCTTCCTTAACTTAAAAAATCATCTTTGATTACGTAAACATGTTTTCAACTCAACAGTTAATCATGGTCTCTGGTCATGTCAGCAGTTCAGCAGTTCAGGAATTCTTCACCTCCTTTGTAAATTTCCAGGTTTCCCAGGTTCCAATTTTCTTAGGATGGTGTCTTCAGTCTTTGTCAGATCCCAGTTATATACATTTAATTCAATTTCATTCAATCCACTCATCATACTTATCATAGAAATGCCATCCAACTGTCCAATAGAACAAAACTCCTTCTCTTTGTGTGGCTGATGCCTTCTGAGATAGGTTTAGGTGACAATTATGCTCTTGGCAACAGTGTTCTGATAGTGGCCATGTGGGTATATCAGTTTGAATGTTGGAGTATGACTCCGGAGACCTGGGTTTGATTCCTCACTTGTCCATGGAAACCACTGGATGATCTTGGGCAAGTGATGCACTCTCAGCCCCAGAACACCCAGGATTCCATAGCCTTGAGGCATGATGGTTAAAATGGCATTCATTCTAAAGTGTAGAAACAGCCCTAGAATTGTCAGAGACCCTTCTATCTCTCTGTTTACAATTCCCAGGATTTCATAGGTCACAGGCGTAGAGCTATCAAAGTTACCACAAAGCGCAATCTGTACTTTGTGCAATACGAATGAGATCTATGTGCATTACTGTTTGAGAACACAGCTCAAAGAACTCTCCTACTCACCATGAGAATTTCTGAATGTTATCATAAAAAGTAAAAACTCCAGCCTCTAGTTCACTGTACCAGCTGCGTATCTTCAGCTGGAAAGCCTGTTGCCCTCCTGCCCTGCTGAGTGTCTCCACATAGGCATTTGGTTGGGCACAATGAAACACAGCAGGTTGCGCGACTACATCCGCCTCTGTTCAGATTCAAGAGAACTCCACTTACACCCTTATTTCCTGCTACAGGGATCTCCAGCAGGAGTCCCAGGCTGCCTGCAGAGAGCTTTGGATTATTCCGTCTGGAGGGGAAGATTTAGCAGAAAGCAAATCAACAGCCTTCTATATATTTCAATGCAGCTTCACTTTGACTGAGAGATGGAAAATGAGATCCAGGTTTAGCTGCTTCAAATGAACTGGATACATTGAGGGAGGCTAGGAAGTGTGTAAAATATGACAGATATCTATCCAAATAAACTCCAGAGAACTCTAAGTGAGATCCTCCAACCTTTGTAATAGTATTCGTAATAACTTCCAGGTAAAGATGGGTCCACATTTGACTCCAAACTGGATGGAAGAGGCTGAGCAAATGAAGTAAAAAAAAATCCAGCGTGATGAGAAGCACAGGCTGAATTGCCATATGTCGTGGCTTTTAGTCTTCCTGTATGGCAAGGGGTTGGACTGGATGACCCTGGTGGTCTCTTCCACGTGTAGGATTATATGATTCTAGGTCAAGACTTGGGGAGATCTCGTCTTTTGAAAGAAATAGACATTCAAGTGGCACAGACCAGGAAGGGAAGTGGAAATAATGCATGGATAATTTGGAAACCATCCATCTATCCATCCTTATACTCAAGGGTGGTTCTTGATGGAGTTCAGTGAGACTGATGCTTCTGGCAGCAGACAAAAGCAGAGTGGCAAACAAGTTATTCCCTATCCTTCCCTAAATGGACACTTTCTGCTTTGGAAAGCAATCATCACCCTGCAAAGCTCTCTAGAGAAGGAAAAAGTGACTCCCATTGTTCGGTAGACCTACTGGATCCCCCCAGTGTTGCACCCAATGCTGAAAATCTGTCTTTCTCTGGCTCTCCTTCATACAGGATCATAGAACTGGAAGAGACCACAAGGGACATCCAGTTCAATCCTTTTCTACCATGTAGGAATACATAATCTAGCATTGCTGACAGATGGATTTGTGAACTAAAAGTATTATGAAATAATAAAGGTAAATGTTTCCCCTGATGTTAAGTCCAGTCGTATCCGACTCTGGGGGTTCATGCTCATCTCCATTTCTAAGCCGAAGAGCCGGCGTTGTCCATAGACACCTCCAAGGTCATGTGGCCAGCATGACTGCATGGAACGCCGTTACCTTCCCACCGGAGCGGTACCTATTGATCTACTTACATTTGCATATTTTTAAACTGCTAGGTTGGCAAAAGCTGGAGCTAACAGCGGGCACTCACTCCGCTCCCCGGATTTGAAGCTGGGACCTTTCGGTCTGCAAGTTCAGCAGCTCAGTGCTTTAACACACTGAGCCACCGGAGGCTCCAATAGTTCTCCATTACTCAGCTGCATTTCTGGCAGCTATTCTAGCTGAATGACGTTTCTGTTACCTTCCCGGTGGAGTGATACTTACTGATCTCATATTTGCATGTTTTCGAACTGCTACCCTGTTTCCCCGAAAATAAGACATCCCCGAAAAATAAGACCTAGTAGAAGTTTTGCTGCATTGCTAAATATAAGGCCTCCCCGAAAGTAAGACCTAGAAAAGTTTTTGTTTGGAAGCATGCCCAGTGCCTGCCAAACAGAACACCAGAGCATTCAGGATTGGTAAATGTACATACCAGTTGTACATGAGTTACTTTTATTGTTCTTTTGAAAACAAAATGAAACATACTTATTACAAAAACATTACTAACAGATGGCCATCCACTCTCTTCTTGAAAGCCTCCAGAGTGGAAAATCCCACCACACCCAGAGGCAGCGTATTTTAACTTCCTACCAATGCCAGTGCTGCAAAGAAGCCTCCAACACTGGCATATCAGTCCTATTATATCCTTTCAGGTGAGGCATGGAGCTTGGATGAGCCCTGAAACTGAACAAGAAATAGTCACTTTGGCTAGAGGAACTGCCCAGCCCCAGTACTATTTTCAGTCTTACAGAAATGGCAGAAGGCAATAGCAAGGTGTGTCCATGAAATGCTTAGCACTTGGTAAAATCAAAGTGTGTATTGCACTCCAGACCTGGAAACACCTATGACCACCAAACAAGAGTCCAGGAATATAAGCAAACAGGTTATTGTAAAAGCACATCAAAAGCAGACAAAAATGCAGAAATAAGGAAAAAAGATATATGATCCAAAAAGGTTCAGCAACAAGTGATAACTAAACAATAATCCAATTGTCTCATGCTGTTCCAGAGGTGACAAAATCCAGGAACTGTCAGAAATTGCAACTATAGCATAAGTCCACAAGCAAGAAGGTATAACTAGTAAAAACTTGGACAGGAATACATGATCAGGAACAAAGAAAACTTCCAGGATATTAAAATCCAAATCCAAGGCTTGACTTGAACCAAGAACAAGAGAACTCAGGCTTAGCTTCTCACTCTAACACAGTGTTGTCTGTGTTGGGAATCACCCTGGACTACTCAAGTCTAAATGTAGTTACATAGATGATAGAGTCAGATTGAGGGAATCCTTTCCCTGTTTCCAATGTATGCCCAGACAGGCTTTACTGTGTTTCACTCTATCCTGTTTATGTCATATCCCTTACTTTGAAGTTAGTAGAAATCTGAATCTTTAGGGACACTAACTTCTCATTGGTCAGAATGTCTTTTATGGCCCCAATAAACTGGATCATGAGGTTGGAACCATTTTGGTTCACTCTCTTCTCCTTTTGTTCTTCTAGCTAACAAGCAGCATCTCGTCATCTCTCCTGGCAAGATGTAACTATTTAGATGCTTGTTATTCTTCCTTTCTTATTTTTCCTTAGAAACCAGTCTAGAGTAGACTAGATAGCTCCCAAGCCTTTCTATCTACAATGGAGTTCTTTTTACCTGAATAAATACCTTTTTGAACTTTTATTGAGACTCTGCAGTCCATTGCAATCCTAAATGGTCAAAGGCTTCTCTTTGCTCACCCCGTGTAAGTAACTGTTGCATTTGAAAGCTTTTGCTTTTGCGTTTGCTACTCTGCTGATTTTTGGTGGAATCTCCCCCAGAGAGGGTTAAATTGAGTCTAACCGCTCAGAGATTACCACAACAGCCTGAACTGCCCTTAAAGTAAACAACTTGTTGTTTGATAGCCACCCATGAAAGCATTACGTCTCCCTTGAATTTTCTCCCCAACTTTCCCATGTAATCTCTCAGCCCGGAGTACTCTATTTTCAGCTCTGATTTGTAAATGAAGATTTTTGTTGATCTCTGTAGCTACAAGTGGCTTCTCCTGAGAACCCTCCTTATTGTTCATCTCTTCACTTGAATCCTTATCTACTATTGCTACTTCTGACTCCTTGGCCTGGCTTTGAGGTCCTGCACTTTCTGGGCCAGTTTTTTCACAGGGAGAACCATCATTTCCCAGACCTGAATTTCTCAGAGTTGAGAGTCCATCACTTTGTGCCACATGAAAGTCCACAATCCTCTCTAAATCCTCAGTTAAACCATCAGCCTCTGGCTGATCTACAACACTGTACTTTTTGGAAATATTGTTCTGGTCTGAATATTTTGAGCCATAGTTGGTTGGGTGCAGAACCCATGGACACAGAAGGACTAACAGCACTCAAAATTGCCATTTTAAAAAACCAGAAAGTAATCATCCTGTCATACCTTTCTGCATCTAAGTGACCAATGGAGCTTATAGTACTTTGTTCCCTCTGTGTGTGTCTTTGTGTATGCAACCAGGAGAGAATGAGGGAGAGATTGTCTCTGGAAACTTTGAAAATCTCCAGCTCTCTGTTAGCGAAGCAATTAATAATATCTCTATTGACCCAAAGTTGCCACCAATTAATTGGCTATGAGATTTTTGTTGTTGATGTTTAAATGGGTTAATTAGTTTGAATAAAAGTGCTTAGGAACTGGGGAGATGGGAGGCAGGTCTCAGAAGACATGGTCCCTGCTCTGTCTCACCGGGGAGGAAATACGGAATGAATGCATGTGCTAATTAGCTACCTTGCCCAATTTGCGATTCAAATTGTAAACTTTCCTAAGCGGGAAGAAGGAAGGCAGGAAAGAGTTGCCCTTTTGCATTTTGAGCTTTGAGGCTTTCCTTGCCATTTCGTGCTGAGAACTGAAGATGTCTTCAACTCTGCTCCATGAAAGAGCCAGTGATGCAGAAAGAAGAAGAGCCTTTCAGCACCAAAATCCTCATTCACCATCCCACTTTTTCCCCAACCCTGGAAATCAAGGCAGCTTTCAGAAGTGGAAATAGGTATAACTAAAAAGGATAGGCTGTTGATGGTCTTGTGTTACTCTGAACTACAGTGAATCTGTGCTAGGGTTTTATTGGCAAGATTTATTTCAAAATGATCAAAGGTTTAGAAGCCAAGCTCTATGAGAAGTGGCTCAATCTCTATTGCGGACACATTGCTGCAACACAATACTGAAGGTTTATCAGACCAGCCTTCATTCACCATCTTCCTAACCCTTAATGCTAATTTTGGAAAAATTATTTAGATTTTGAAAGATTTGTATTTGTATATATGCACATAATGAGATGTCTTGGGGATGGGGCTCCAATCTTAGCACAATATTCATTCATGTTATATGCGTAGCTGATAATTTTCTAAAACCATGGGTTATTCACCTAGACCTGCTTCTACACAGTGAACTATCTCCAGTTTTCAATCCGGCAAGCCAATCTGAAGGAGCTGTCTTAAGCTTAACCTAATCTGTTTGGAGTGGTTGCTGGTATGTATATCAAGGTTGACAAGCCAAAGCTATGGTCATAGGTTCACCTTCTTTTGTTGGTTAGATCTCCAAAGTGATTCAAGGCTGCATCCATAGAAGCATAGTGTTTAGATTGAAATAAGTCATAGTCCCAATCTCTTCTGCTTTGATCAGGCTTCACTTGGAATAACACTTTGCCCAGTTCAGGTACCATAATTCAAGAAGGATATGGTAAGCTGGAAGATGTCTAGAGAAGGGCAACCAGTATGGGCAAAACTTTGGAAACCAATCATGAACTCCCCTGGGGATGTTTAGCTTGGAGGAGAGAAGGTTGAGAGAAGGGGATATGAAAGCCATGTTAAAATAAGGGAAAAAGATGTCACACTGAAGAGTGGGAAAACATTTTTTCTTCTGCTCAAGAGAGTAGGACACTTTGGAGCCATGGAATCAAAGTGCAGAAAAAGAGATGCTGCCTATCTTTGTCATGAAAATATGATGTGCAGATAAATGTGGATTTGATATGTATGGGTATGAATGAACTAGATGAAAGGAATGAATGAATGAGAGCTAATAGTTTTGGACACCATTCTAAAAGATTAAGGCCTGCAATGACTAACTACCTGCTTGCTGAACTGTAATTAAAAGTTGCTGACCTGTGATAAGAACTGTGACAGTGATAAGACTGGGCTGTGGCGCAGCTGGTTAGTAGCCAGCAGCAATAAATCACTACTGGCCGAGAGGTCATTGGTTCTAAGCCTGGGTCGGGGTTAAGCTCCCGACCATTAATAGCCTAGCTTGCTGCCCACCTAAGCAGCTCGAAAATAGTTGCAGCTCTTAGAGAATCTAGGTACCGTTTAATGCAGGGAAGCTAATTTATGACACCATAAAACTGCCAGTGTGCAAAGAGCAATGAGGAAGTACTAACATCAAAAAGGACTCGGTGTCATAGTAGATGATAAAGTGGCAGCTCCCCCTGTGGCCGGAATTGAGCATACCCTCATGAAGCTGGAAGCTGAAAAATGTTAAATTGCCTCTATTGTCTGTCTATATGTTGTATGTCTCATAATGGCATTGAATGTTTGTCATGTATATCTGCATTGTAATCCACCCTGAGTCCCTTTCGGGGTGAAAAGAGCAGAATATAAATACTGTAAATAAACAAACAAACAAATAAATAAGAGAAATGTTTACATCTGTTTACATCTGTCAACATTTCCTGACTTGATGAACTTTTGGGGGAAAACAACGTGTTTACATTAATCAGAGACAATGGCTCTTTTAAGTTAAGGAAATTCCTTATGTTAAGAAGGAAGTCAACACAAGGCTGACGTTCTGGAGTCATTTTACGTTTCAGGGAGTCTGTTTCTGCTGTAGGGAAAACACAGATCTGATCCTTGGCATTGTTCTTAGGGAAATTACGCATTTTGGCGTTTTAGAAGCTTTGGTGTGTTGGCAGATTTGCAAGTGAGCAGTCTGGCCTAACAGGTGTTCTTCACGGCAGAAGAATGGAGAAATGGTGATGTATGCATGAGGATGAGCATTTACATGTTAATGTGAATGCTTAGTAAAGATGTAAACCCCCTTTGTTTGTTTGTTAGCCAATGTAACTGTAGGTTGTTTGTGGAATCCAATGTAGTTACATATAATCTGTATATCTGTATGTCTAATATCATTGTGTAAAAATGTTGATAGACCCTCTCACACTGAAAATTGCGATAAAAAGAACCTTTTAAAAAGTATTCAGGACAGCTTCCTGGTGATCAGAGGTATTCAATAGTTGAATGTGGCTCAGGCTGTGGCGCAGGCTGGAGGGCAGCTGCAATCAATCACTGCAATGAATCACTCTCACCAGGAGGTCATGGGTTCGAGGCCCGGCTCGGAGCCTATGTTTGTTTGTCTTTGTTCTATGTTAAAAGGCATTGAATGTTTGCCCATATGTGTAATGTGATCCGCCCTGAGTCCCCTTCGGGGTGAGAAGGGCGGAATATAAATGCTGTAAATAATAAATAAATAAATAAATCTGCTGCTTGTGAGTCCAGTAGTGCCTCCTTCTCTGAAGTTTTTTAAGCAGAGGCTGGATGGCCATCTGTCAGGAAGGCTCTGATGGTATCTTGATATGTTGCAGAATGAGGTTGCACTCAATGGGGTCTCTTCCAACTCTAGGATTCTATGATATGTGTTTTTAACAGAGTCTGATGGTCATCTGTTGGGAGGGTTTGGATTGTGTCCTCTTGCACGGCAGAATAGGGTTGGACTGGATGGCCTTTGGTGTCTCCTCCAACTGTATGAGACTATGATACTATGAGGTTTGCCATGGCTTCTCTCTGATACTTAGTGGGATTCCAGGGCTGAGTAAGGATTGAACTATGGATCGTTGGAGTCCCAGTCCAACACACAAACCTTTTTGCCATGCTGACTCTCCACACATCATTAAAACCTTGGTGAGTGCAAGCAAAAGGGAATGAATGAGAGAGACCCGTATGAACAGCAGACTGGTCTGAACGCGATCTGCCTCATCTTGCACTGAAGTTATAAGGTCACTGGACAGTGTCGGGCAAATCCCTGGGCATCCCCTGAATTTTTTAAACTTGGGTTAAACTGAACGAACCCAGTTAACCCAATTTATCCTGTGATACTTACCAGGAATGAAGAAATGTCATGGGGAATGCCAGAAGGAAGCTCAAGGTGAGTTATACTGCCCTTGGAGATAATGCAATGTCATCGGCGAAGGTATTAAAAGGACCTGAGTGGAAACACGTGCCGTCCTCTTCGTTTGGAAAACCATCATGTCTTGCAAACGGCAGGAAGCCACACACGGCTTCTCTCCCAAGACACATATTACTGCAGGTCACTGCTGCCATCAATGAGAAGACTATCTCGCTACATGTCAGTCGCTCATCTGGGAATCCCAGCTGAAAGTCCAAGAAGATGAACCAACCTTGTTGAAAAAGCTTAATGCAGCCTTCGGAGGGGCTGCCAGTGCCAAATGCCCCCTTTCTCTCCTTCCTCTGAGCAATTCCCACTCCAGCTGCAGAAGACAAGAAGAGGCTTTCTTTGTATTATATTGTTCTCTCTCTTCTTTTTCTTTTGCATCCACTGCTTCCTCTTACAAATCACACTTCCCAGTAATTCTCTACAGATGACTAAGAAAGCCTCCTTCCCTTTCATATCCGACTTCACAATGATCCAAAATAATTAAATTGGACTTAAGGTGCATCTGCATTGCAGTTATAGCTTTTTGATGCTACTAACTGTCCCATTGTCTTCTTTGATATTTAAAATAAGTGTATTCAAAGAAGATACAAAACAAATCACACCCAAGCGTTTTAGATATATAAAACTACCCAAACTACACAGCTAAATACAGTAGAGTCTCACTTATCCAAGACTCGCTTATCCAAGGTTCTGGATTATCCAAGGCATTTTTGTAGTCAATGTTTTCAATATATCGTGATATTTTGGTGCTAAATTCGTAAATACAGTAATTACAACATAACATTATTTATTTATTTATTTACAGTATTTATATTCCGCCCTTCTCACCCAAAGGGGACTCAGGGCGGATCACATTATACACACATAGGGCAAACATTCAATGACCATAAACACATCAAACAGAGACAGAGACAGATGCAGAGGCAATTTAACCTTCTCCTGAGGGGATGTTCGATTCTGGCCACAGGGGGGAGCAGCTGCTTCATCATCCACTCTGACGGCACTTCCTCATTCCAGGTCGTAAATTAGTTAAACTTGCCTCCCCACTTTTATAAGTGGTACCTTATTTCCTACTTGATAGATGCAACAATCTTTCAGGATGCTAGGTCAGCAGCGAGCAGGGGCTATTTTTAATTTTTAATTGATGGGTGCTCACCCCGCCACAGGCTGGCCTCGAACTCATGACCTCATGGTCAGAGTGATTTATTGCAGCAGGCTGCTCAACAGCCTGCGCCACAGCCCAGCCCCATTACTGCGTATTGAACTACTTTGTCTGTCAAATTTGTTGTATAACATGATGTTTTGGTGCTTAATTTGTAAAATCATAACTTAATTTGATGTTTAATGGGCTTTTCCTTAATCCCTCCTTATTATCCAAGATATTCGCTTATCCAAGGTTCTGCCGGCCCGTTTAGCTTGGATAAGTGAGATGCTACTGTACTACCCGCTCACCTATAGGTACACATACACTACTTCAGAAAGAGGGTTACAGTAGTTAGGGAGGGACCAATATTGAGAAAAAGAGAACATTTGCTTAGTCAAAGCAAGCTGATCTTGGAGGGAAAATAGTATTTAGGGTCCCTCTTGTGGGTCTATTGGGCACTGCAGGTGAATGTCTTCAGCCTTGCCCTGCTTATTCTAGGATAGATTTCAGTGGTTTGAGGCTTTTATGACTGTTGCACCAATGGGTTGCAGTGGCAGGCTAAAAAACCTCAGCCAGATGTGAGACTCCGCCGTGGGCACACAAAAGACTGGGCCACTTGGAAGGCGCTGAACAGACTGCGCTCTGGGACCATGAGATGCAAAGCTAACCTTAAAAAATGGGGCCACAAAGTGGAGTCCATGACATGAGAGTACGGAGAAGAGCAAACCACAGACCACCTTTTACAATGCGGCCTGAGCCCTGCCAAATGCACAATGGAAGATCTTCTTAGAGCAACACCAGATGCACTCCCAGTGGTCAGCTACTGGTCAAAGGACTTTTAGTATAATGCCAAGTTTTTAAAAAACTAAAACCCCTTCCATCCACTAGTCAGCATGGCAGATGGAGGTTTGGGGCCATTCAGTCCAACAAACCACCATTCCTATGCACTGCTTTGCTGTGAGATTTTTTAGCTGTATGACCATGTTCCATAGCATTCTCTCTTAACGTTTTGCTTGCATCTATGGCTAATGGCATCTTTAGAGGTTCTTTTGGCATAAAGATTATGTATGTATATATTTAGGCTAAAGAACTGGGCATGTTTAGCCTGCAGAAGAGAAGGCTGAGAGGAGACATGATAGCCATGTACAAATATGTGAGGGGAAGCCATAGGGAGGAGGGAGCAAGCTTGTTTTCTGCTGCCCTGCAGACTAGGACACGGAACAATGGCTTCAAACTACAGGAAAGGAGATTCCACCTGAACATCAGGAAGAACTTCCTCACTGTGAGGGCTGTTCAGCAGTGGAACTCTCTTCCCCGGACTGTGATGGAGGCTCCTTCTTTGGAGGCTTTTAAACAGAGGCTGGATGGCCATCTGTCGGGGGTGCTTTGAATGCGATTTCCTGCTTCTTGGCAGGGGGTTGGACTAGATGGCCCATGAGTTCTCTTCCAACTCTACTATTCTATGATTCTATGATTTATTTATTTATTAGCGACATTTATATCCCACCCTTCTCACCCCGAAGGGGACTCAGGGTGGCTTACAAATTATATATACATATAATATATGATATTAGTAGTATAGCATAATATAAGCACTATATGAGCATTATATGGAGCCTCCAGTGGCTCAGTGTGTTAAAGTGCTGAGCTGCTGAACTTGCAGACTGAAAGGTCCCAGGTTCAAGCCCGGGGAGCGGAGTGAGCGCCCGCTGTTAGCTCCAGCTTCTGCCAACCTAGCAGTTTAAAAACATGCAAATGTGAGTAGATCAATAGGTACCGCTCCGGCGGGAAGGTAACGGTGTTCCATGCAGTCATGCTGGCCACATGACCTTGGAGGTGTCTACGGACAACGCCTGCTCTTCGGCTTAGAAATGGAGATGAGCACCAACCCCCAGAGTCGGACACAACTAGAATTAACGTCAGGGGAAACCTTTACCTTTTTACTATATGACTATAATAATATTGCAATATTATTAGTAATATTGCATGTAATATAAATATACAATTATAATAGTGTATTATTATTATTACACTGTATTACATCATAATATTATTATCAATATTATATGTATATACAATATATTATAATATTAGTATAGTATAATATGAGTATTATATATTATTATATTGTTAAATTGATACAGGAGACATGGTGGAAAGATGTCTTCCTAGCCCCGCCTTCTTCATTCTGGTCCAGAATGAAAAAGATGGCCTGTCTGTTTTTCCTTGGAGGCATCCTCTGTTTGAGAGGTGTTAATTGCATTTGATTGTTTGCTGTCTGGAGTTCTCCTGTTTCTGAGTGGTGGTCTTTATTTATTGTCTTGATTCTGGTGTTTTTTTAATACTGGTTACCACCCACCCTGGACATTATATAGATGTACAGTAGAGTCTCACTTATCCACCACTCGCTTATCCAACGTTCTGGATTATCCAACGCATTTTTGTAGTCAATGTTTTCAATACATCATGATATTTTGGTGCTAAATTCGTAAATACATTAATTATTACATACCATTACTGTGTATTGAACTACTTTTTCTGTCAAATTTGTTGTCTAACATGATGTTTTGGTGCTTAATTTGTAAAATCATAACCTAATTTGATGTTTAATAGGCTTTTCCTTGATCCCTCCTTATTATCCAACATATTCGCTTATCCAACATTCTGCCGGCCCATTTATGTTGGATAGGTGAGACTCTACTGTATTTACACTTTACTTGCCTCACTTCCAGCAGACGTCTGAAGATGCCATTAGCCACAGAGACAGGTGAAACGTCAGGAAAGAATGCTGCTGCCACATGACCATACTGTCCATGCAACCCAATGATTCTAGCCTTCAATAATACATTCCTATGCACTGCCACACACCCTTCTCTGCATTGTGCCTGTTGCCAAAAGCCATACTAAACAAACTCCACTGAGCATTAAATGAAATTGGTACTCATTAGCTCAAAAGGCGTTTCTTTTCCCCCTCTTCCACATCATAACAACACAGCAGAGAGTGAATTAATGATGTCAAAATCCGGCTTGGCTCAATTTCCTGTTGTGACTTCCCATTTGTCTTTTCTGGGGTGGACCCGGATGGCAAGCCGACGATGGAAAGGCCTTCAACGGAACTGTTGGATAATATAGCTGGCTGGTTTTATGAGTCGCATCACGAGATGCAATAATCGAGCGGTCTGCCTTTAAGGGGCTCCAGGACTTGGGGGCTTCAGAGCTGCACCAGCGGCCTCTCCAATGACTCTCAATGGCTCGCTCTGGGGTCTCTTTCTCATTCTGGCAAATCCGTTTGCAAACAGAGCTACAGGTGAGTACGAGCCGGAGATTACAACAGGAATGTCTTAAAATTAAATCAGTGGGGCTTGCAATAAAACAGTCAAGGATCCAGATAAACAATCACACAATTTTCTGGAACATGCGGCCTTCTTTGCTACTTCCTTCTCCATCCGTTGATATTTTGGGCTGCTGATATGAGGATGGCTTCATTTCCCCCACTGCCTTAAGATTTAATCATAGAATCATTTCCGACTTATGGTGACCCTTAAACAAGTCTATCATGGGGTTTTCTTGACAAGATTTTTTCAGAGTGGGTTTGCCTTTGCCTCCCTCTGAGGCTGAGAAAGTGTGACTTGCCAAAGGATTTAATGGCTGAGCGAAGATCCAAACCCTGGTCTTTCAAGCCATAGTCCAACATTCAAATCACTGCAATCTTAGAATGATAGAATCATAGAGTTAGAAGAGATCCCAAAGGTCATCTAGTTCAACCCCATCCTGCCAGGCAATAAGACACAACCCAAGCCCTCTCAACAGATGACCATCCAGCCTGTTTAAAAACCTTCTAGAAGGAGAGTCCATCACACTCTAAGGCAGCATATTCCACTGTCTAACAGCTCTGACTGTCTTCTTTCACACTGAGAACTTTATGCAAACCACTTCTGTCTCAAGGAGTCCTGTTTTAGCTGTAAAATGATCCTCTAATTTGGGGCAAATATCAGCTGTGCCGGGCTGTGGCGCAGCTGGCTAGTAACCAGCTGCAAAAAATCACTACTGACCGAGAGGTCATGAGTTCGAAGCCCAGGTCGGGTTAAGCCCCCGACCATTAAATAGCCTGGCTTGCTGTTGACCTATGCAGCCCCCAAAGACAGTTGCACCTGTCAAGTAGGGAAATTTAGATACGCTTTATGCAGGAGGATAATTTAACTAATTTACAACATCATTAAAAAACTGCCAGCAAAACATGAGGAAAGGAATGAGGAAGTACAGCCACTAGTGGACAGTGAGGCAACAGCTCCCCCTGTGGCCGGAATCGTGAAGCTGGAAAAAAAAAGATAAATGCCTCTGTGTCTGTCTATATATGTTATTTGTCTGTTGCCATTGAATGTTTGCCATATATGTGTTCATTGTAATCCACCCTGAGTCCCCTTTGGGATGAGAAGGGCGGAATATAAATACTGTAAATAAATAAATAAATAAATAGGAATGACTTTTTTTTAGTAGCCATCTCATACCGTTTGTTTTGTTGGGGTTTGTGATTGGCATGAGGAAAATGGCATGAAATAGTATGGAGACATGTGCTGTGGCCTTTATAGGGTGGCATTTAGCCGATGATGGAAGGGGCTCAATGTTGCCACCTTTATTATTGGTATTCTGTATTGCAGTTATGAATTTGTTATTGGGGGGGGGGGGGGGCGTAAGTGGAAGGAAATGGACCTGGACATGCCACATAAATCTGAGATTGGTCCAAAATAGCATTATTTTTGACCTGAGGATCGCTAGACTGCCTGCTTCTGTCCCGGTGCTAGGGTGAGATAAGAGTCCAGACTGTCCAGTCAGGCCAAACCTGGTTCAGCTCCACTGAATGGCCATCCTTACCTTTGGTGTGGTCTGTTGCTGTGGCAGCTATCCACAGAGTTATCAATCCTCCTCCTCCTTTTGCCAGGTTGTGTCGATGGCTATAGGATTTTCAGAGGTCTGTGTTCAACTGGCACATTGACAGACAGCTCCATACCTTGTTTCCTGTGTCACAGAACACTGGGAACAGAGGATGGCATCACTGATTATGTGGACAATGAAATTTGAATTGTTCCCATCTGTCCACATCAACTGTGGATCTGCTTAGGTGCTTTGGAGAAGCTTTGGTGCATTCCCTGACTTCTATTAATGCAGGGTAAAACCAGTTAGTGATTTTACCTGGTATTACAAACTGGAAGTCCATGGATGTCGGTTGGATTTCTAGTCCAGTTCGGGATTTTGGCTGGCCTATAGAAGCCCCTAGAGAGTGTTAAGGATCCATATCTGCTCTGTATTAAGTTGGTCTACATGATCATAAACTCAGAAGGATGATTTTGATTGTAAATGTTTCCCTCAAGCCCACTATTTAATACCCAGCAGTTTTATAGATAGAAGGAAGTCTGTTTATCTGCTGACTGGGGCACAAGGAGGAGAATATTTCCAGTTTCTTCTCACCACTGAGTGAGGTTGCATCAAGGAATTGTGATAGGGATCCTGCTTCTGATTGTCACAGCCCTCACAAGCCCACTGCAACTGCCAGCAACTGCATGGAGAAAAGAAAGTCTGTTCAGTTACCAACTGGAACATATGGATAGATATTTTAAGCTCTCTCTCATCACTGAACAAGGCTACAGCAAGGAATTATGATAGGGATCCTGCTTCTGATTGTCACAGCCTCACAAGCCCACCCATGGAGAAAAGGAATTCTGTTCACTTGCTAATTGGAGCAAATTCCCAGCCCTCTCCCACCTGCAGCAAGGAATCATTACAGGGATCCTGCTTCTGATTATGACAGTCTCACAAGCCCATCTTAAAAGCCAGCATCATATCAAGATAAAGAGCCCTATTCAGCTGCTGACTGGGGAACAAGGATGATGGCATTTACAGCCCTCTCTCACCAGCCATTGAGGCTGCAACAAGGAATTGTGATGGGGTCCTGATTCTGATTGTCATGTAACTCACAAGCCCACCTTAACAGCTATCAGCCACATGGAGAAAAGGAAGTCTGTTAAGTTGCCAATTGGGGCACAAGGAAGGACATTTCCAGCTCTCTCTCACAAGTGAATGTGGCTGCACAAGGAATTATGATAGGGATCCTGCTTCTGATTGCAACAGTCCTCACAAGCCCATCTTAAAAGTCAGCACTCATATCAAAACAAAGAACTTATCCAGCTGCTGACTGGAATACAAGGAAGATGGCATTTCCAGTCCTCTCTCACCAGCCACTGAGACTGCAAAAAGGAATTATGATAGGGATCCTACTTCCGATTGTCACAGCCTCACAAGCCCACCTTAACAGCTGACCCATGGAGGAGTTCCATTGTCAATTGGCACAAATAGGAGGACATTTCCAGTCCCCTTCCACAAGTGAATGAGACTGCACAAGGAATTATATAGGGATCCTGCTTCTGATTGCAACAGTCCTCATAAGCCCACCTTAAAATCCAGCAGTGATATTAAGACAAGGAGCTCTATTCAGCTTCTGACTGGGGCACAAGGAAGATGGCATTTCCAGTCTTTTCTCACCAGCCATTGGGACTGCATCAAGACATTCTGCTAGGGTTACAAGATTCACAAGTCCACCTTAACAGCCAGCAGCCACATCAAGCAAAAGTGGTCTATCCAACTGTCTACTGGGGAACAATGAAGATGACATTTTCCATCACCTTCCCATTAGCGAGCAACTCCTGCAGTCCCAAAAAGTCATCTTGCAAGCTTTGTTAGTACTCATCATTAAGTCACTGTGAAGTGTTTTGAAGTCCTACTGACTTCAGTGGGAGATCAGTGAAATACGGAAATAAGAAGAAAAAATTGTGACACCATAAACTTTAAAGACTGACACATTTGTGTTGTTAAAGACTACTGCGGTTCGAAATTAGCACTTTTATGTTCTGAAAACTAGCACATTCAAGACTTGTGCAACTGATACACAGAGGTATGAGACATCAAAAGCCGTGATGGAAAATGTTGAGGAAATGCTTCAATTAATAGTTAAAGACACAAGAAAAAAGTGAGTTAAATGATATGTCAGCTATAGCTAGGCAGGCAGGCAGGTTTCTTTGCAAGAAGGGCTTGAAGTTGAAGAGAGAAAGCTGGTTTCACACATGCGCTATTTCATAACTTGACATTTTATTTGCTTGTTTGTTTAATATTTTGCCTTTTTCCAAGCACGCAACTCAAGGCAATGTATGGCATTTAAAAAACACAATACAATTAAAAACTACAATAATTAGAATATAATTAAATTGAATTTAAAGTTTGGGTCCCCACGTTATGTATTCACCAATAGTATTGTTTAGCAGTCTTTGCACCTTTTGAGGGTCACAAGGATAGAAAACACTTGTGTGGTTCTGCCTATTATGTCTATTATGTTGTTGTTGTGTGCCTCTGAGTTGTTTTTGTCCTATGGTGAGTGACCCTACCAAGATTTTGCCATAGCAGCTTTGCCTTTGCCTTCTTCTAAGGCTGAGAGAAGATTTCACAGCTGAGCACAGATTTGAATCTTGGTCTCCAGAGTTATAGGCTGCCATGGTTCAATGCTACCAAATCTTGTGATTTGTAGTTTGGTCATGCACTAGCACCTTTGGGCGGAGACGGCCAAAGACCTTGTAAAACTGCACTTCCCATGATTACATAGCATTGAGCATGACAGTTAAAGTGGAGTCAAATTGCATTAATCTTACAGTGCAGATGCACCCAAGCCAATACACCTGGGTGGCCCACCCTGATCTAGAGTGTTTTTGAAGTGCACATGATTAATACTCATTAATGTGCATGGTTATGGGTCTTGGGGTTAAGCATCCATAATAATCCATCACTGTCTGCCTTGCGTTTTCCTCTCCCACATATGTTCCCCTCACATGCTCTGTGCGCTTACTAACAACTTGCGATAGGCAGAGAAGTATGCAACCAATTTGCAAGTCATTTTCATCATCCTTTAAACGAGGGCAAAGTTCCTTGTTTGATGCATAGAGAACACCACCAGCTCCGACACGTGCGCCGCCCCCTTCTTTCTTCCGAGGAGGAAGAAGCAACACACGCAGGAGTAGCTGGAGACGTGGGGAAAGAAGCTGCTTTGCTCAAAGCGGGAACACTCGATGCGAAAAATAAGAAGCAGATAAAATACTTGGGAAGCCTAGATTCCCATTTGGTGAATTGTGTAGGTGTAACTGTGCTGTAGTGTAGGCAGGAACAAAGTCTAGGAGTGCAGAGGCGGAAGGCAAGGGAGAAACTGGCTGCTCAGAGGTGGGGGATTCGGAGTCAAAATCCAAAATCTCAGGCAGGGAGTGTGTAGGGTTTCACACATGCAGCTCTTGCATTCTCTCCTGGCAATCTGCACCCTTGGGAATAGGAAGGCTGAAGTGAGAAAGCAACTGTTTCTTATCTTGCAATTCTTCAGAGAGACAGAGAGAGATAAAGGAAGAGGAATGAAATCACGGAGACATAGAACTGGGCAGAAAGCAGAGAACAGTCTCCAAACATAAACCACCTTGCTTCTTCCTTCTCTTCCTTCCTATCTTCAACTTGAAGAAAAGCAACCAGTGGGGCGGTACAAGGTTTTGCCCTGGGCCCAATGCTATTCAAGATCTTGGGCAACAGAAAAGAAGACATGCTTATCAAATTTGCAAATGACTCCAAATTGAAAAGGAGAGCTAAGATCCCAGAAGATAGGGTCAGGATCCAAAAGGACCTTCACAGGCTAGAGAGCTGAGCCAAAACTAGCAAAAATGAATGTCAAAAGGGAGATACGTAAGGTACTTTATCTAGGCAGAAAAAATGAAATTTGAAGATACAGGATGGGTAATGCCTGACTAGAAAACAGTCCGTGTGAAAGGGATCTAAGAGTCATGTGGAAAAATGCTCTATCCTACACTTGAACATAACCTAATGTGATGAACACAGTGGATTACCAGATTTTAAGTGTAGGACTTGACGGAATTTAGTAAATGTGATGAAGTGGGTAGCGGACCACAAGCTCAGCATGAGGCAAAAGTGTGATGCAGCAGCTAAAAAGGCCAATGCGATTCTAGGCTACATCAATATGAGTATAGTGCTTAGATCAAGGGACGTCATAGCTCCACTCTGTTCTCATCTGGTCAGACCTCATCTAGAATATCGCTATGTCCAATTCTGGACAGCACCATTCAAGAAGGATTAATAAGGCGACCAACGAAAGGCAGCCAAAATGATCAAAGAGTCATGAATCCCTATGAGGATTATACATTTAGCTTGGAAAACAGAGGGTTGTGTGGAGACACGAGAGTTATTTTTTTAAACACTTAAAAGGATATCAATTTGAAAAGGCAAGATTCCACTTAAACATTAGGAGGGAAAAAATCCTGATGGTAAGAGCTGTGCAACAGTGGAATCTGCTGCCTTGGAGTCCAATGGAGTCTCCTTCTCTGGCAGTTTCAATGCAGAAACTTGATGATCATCTGTTTGGAGTGCTTTGATTGTGCTTTCTCTGCATGGTAGAAGGGGGTTGGTGTCATAGACAGAACGCCAGCAAGTAAAACAAAACTCAGTTTATTGAGGTTACAGAACTAAAAACGCCCGTAGGAAACAAAGAACAGGGCAAACACTTGACTTCAGTGTGATAAATAACAAAAAACAGCTCAGTTTGAGCTTAAACGGTTCAAAGGAATAAACCGGGTTAAACAGAAGTATAATCCGGATTAAATCAAAGTGCTTACTTCAGCCTGGCAAACAATGCAAACAAAAGAGGATCAACAGGAGTCAGAATGTAAACAACAGACTGGTGGCAGATTCCTCTCTGCTACTCAGAAACAGCAGGGGAATAAACCAGGCTTGTTTATCCCTTCCTGCAGCGGACGAAAGCGTGGTCGTAGTCAAGATTCAGTTTGAGGTTCAGCGGCCAACGAAATCCAGGTCCAAGCACAGCGGTCAGGGTAACGGCAGTCAGCAGGGTCCCAATCCGGTCCAGAGGTCCATAGCCAAGCGTAGTCGTCCAGAAATCCAAGGGTCTCACCGATAGCCAGCAGAAGGGATAATCCGGAATCGAAGTCAATCAGTCCAGCGTCAATCCAGTAAGTAGGTATTGCCCGTCAAAAAGACGACGGAGGTCAAAGCTATTGAGATTAAACACAAGTTGCACAGAGAAAAACCCCGCACAGTTCCTCCCGCCGTCGATGCCCAGTGTCTTTGGTAAACTTACGTATCCAGCAACGAATCACACCCGTCTTCAGGAAGTTCCCCAACAAGAGCCCAAGCGTCCGTCCAGATTACCTTGCCCAACGCAATTAGACATTGATCCCAAACCCCATTTTATCCCAGTTCAAGCTCATCATCGCTGTCAGCTACCATCCCAATTCCAGACGCCCCAACATCATCATCCTCATCAGAGCTTAAGCACCTTTGACTACGCCCCACAGCATCCCCAGCTGTGGATCCCGCTCCATCCCTCCAGCCAGTCCATGGGTCTGATCCTGCAACCCGCCACTCACCTCCCATACTTTCATTGCCTGTTTTCCCAACACCCAAATCCTCCCTCACGCGAGTCCATTCCATGTCATCCTCCTCCGAGCTGGCCATCTCTTCCTCCAAACCCTGAGAAAAACCCTCAAATGATTCCTCATCTGTCGGGTCTGTAAACAAATCCCGGAGCCGTTTTCTTTCACGCTCCTCGAAAGAGTCTGACTCTCGAGGAGTCTTATGACTCCTTCTTCTATTATCGGAGCCCGAAGGCTCAACCATAACACTTAGACTGAATGATATTATTCTATCATTCTTCCAGCTGTTTAACATCTGTAGCAATGTTTGCATTAGAATCATATAATCATAGAATAATAGAGTTGGAAGAAACCACATGGGCCATCTAGTCCAACCCCCTGCCATGCCGTGTGGATTTACAGTTATCTCTCCACATTTATTGTTCTGCATTTGCTTGTGTTAAGAACACAAGACCCTTAAGTAAAAGTAAAGGTTTCCCCTTAACATTAAGTCTAGTTGTGCCCGACTCTGAGGGTGGTGCTCATTTCCTTTTCTAAGCCGAAGAGCCGGCGTTGTCTGAAGACGCTTCCAAGGCCATGTGGCACAAGACCCTTATAACCACAAATTAAAAATGTTTTTGTATTTGAGTAAACACCTCACTAGGAATCTCTAGCCTTCCACTGTGACTCCATGGCAAACTTTTGCCAGAAGTTTACCATAGATTTGTGTCAGAGCGCAGCGGAAGTGTGCTGGACCCATAACCACTGTCAGAGCGCGCGGTTTGGATAAACACACATGCAGCGGAAGATCAACGAAGAATCACTGGCACCAATAAAGAGGCTGTAACCTGTTTGGCTATCTACAAAAAGTTTACTAACAAACGGAAACTCTCAAGACGATATATACAGACAGAGTGCAAAGAAGTAGAGAGCAGAGAGCAGAACAGATAACACAGAGAGCTATTTATAACCACCTCTGCTGTCTGATGCAATACACAGTTAACTCTTTACACATAGTGGACAGCAGACAGGGCATGATGCAATCTCCAGCTCACATTGCAACATTATAACTCAATTACATTTAAACAACTCTATATACAATCATTCCCACTTCAACAATTTGCACTGCAAATGCACAGAGAAGGTCATCTAACAGAACTCAGTGGTCCACTTTTGGCAGGGGTTGACCCTAGAGTCCTAGAGATTCCCAGAAAGAAGTATTAAGGAAATCCATAAATAATCAAGCCTTCAAAAGTGAAACTTGCTTATGTAGAGGTCTGGCTGTAAGTGTGTTGTAGGGCAGGAGGCAAAGGGCTGGGGTAGTAAGCAGATGGAAAGGAAGGCAGGCATTGGAGATCTCTGAGCTTTGGGGTGAAATTCTACATCACATATGGGAAGTGAACCCCTTTGTATGCATAACTTTGCACTTCTCTCTCCATCTCCAGAAACCATAATATTGCAAGAAGAGGTAATTCCATTGCAATTCTCCAGAGAGGAAGGAGCACTGCTGTGAAAAAGTAGAAGGGCCAACGCTTCTTCTAGCTTCTCGGGGGATGGCAGAATCTCTTTCCTTTCAGCACTCTACTCAGAGAAGGAGTTGGTTCACTTTTTGTAAAAGTTAAGGTGCATTATTTACATTGACCCCTGCATAAGTCAACCTAGGTTTTTAACAAAATCCTTAGACTTAGACACAAGGATAGAGTGGTATGCCCCTGTGTATCAGTTGCTAGAAACATGAATGAATGGCTCCGATCCAACTCCTGGCCCCTCACTTTTGGACCAAAACACAAAACTTTGGTGCTATCCAATAAGGTTCTTTTTATCTTGTTATGTTGGAATTTATTTGTGCATGAAGCAGAAGAAAAGAACCTGGACATGAAAAAGACATGAAAGGATGTTGTGTTGTGAGAAGAGAGTGGTGGAAACAAATTGAGGTTTTGATTCCTCTGTGGTTGTACGTTTGACTCGAGACATCCTTTTGGGTGAGTTTTTGCTTCAACTAAATCTCCCATCATGCAATAGAAGACAAAGGGAGAGCATAGGAAAAAAAGTATGTTGTTGAATCATAAAAACACACATCCGAACACGCCATTCTTTTGAACTGTCAGAAGAGCCAGACAATAGCTCAAGGAAAAGAACAGGCTTCATCCCCGCGTGGCGTAAAAGTCTCAGACATTCAACATTTAACTTTGCAAGTTCCTGGTCTCTGCCCCAAGGCTGCTTATGGGGGATATCTCCAACACAAGATTCTTCTCACATCTAATGAATACCTGAAGGTGTTCAAAAGGACACATATAATGTAGTGAGAAAAGCACCAGAGAAGAATAATATATCAAGAACTTTCCTGAATAAGGCTTGAAGATCCAACTAGCACAGAATTCCTCTAGCAGGAAGCCATGGCAACACATTAGCCAGATGTCTTCTCCTGCTGTTGATCCTCACTTTTATGGTGCTGATTTCATTGAACCATCACATCTTACTGTGGGAAGGAACCCCAAAGCCCATCTAATCCCACCCTGAATCTCTGCAGGAACACACAACTAAATCACTTCTAAAAGATGCCCATCCAATATCTGTTTAAAATCCTTCAAAACAAAGGAGATTTCCCTACCTTCCAAGGCGGTCTGTTCCACTGTTGAACAGCTCTTATAGCAACATTGTTCTTGAGATAGAATATCTTTTCTTGTCATTTCAATCCGCAGTTTCATGTTCTAGTCTCTGGAGCAGCAGAAAACAAGGCCATCCCATCTTTTCACATGACATCCTTACAGATTTTTAAAGATAGCTATTGTACCACCTCTGAGTGTTCTTCATGCTAAATATATCCGGATCACTAAGCTATTCCTCATACGGCTTGGTTTCTAGATCTTTGACTATTTTATTCTCTCTCTTCCATCTTTTTGTAGGATTCTTGATCTTTGATGCCCAGAGTTGAATATCATATTCAAAATAAGATCGGCCAAAGCTGAATAGGGTTGTACTACTGTATTAATAGGATACTATAGTCCTATTAATGTAGCCTAGAATCACATCAGCTTTTTGGGCTACAACATCACATTGTAGATTCGTGTTTAGCTTAAAATTCATAGCTTCTTAGAACTGGAAGGGATGCAGTTTGGTATAAATACAAACACAGACTTTTTTCCTAAGATAATATTAGCTACTTCATCACAAAATGTCTTTTTCAGGAAAGAATGGGCAAAAATTGGAGCTAGTTGTTTTATGATGACCTTTTACATTTCAAACAAGACAGCTCGGAGTTTCAATCAAGAGAGATACTACTTAAGGAAGACAAAGATCTCAACTGGTTTGCCCGTATGCAACTTAAGGATGGATTTAATCAATATAAGAGAGATCTCGGCTGTAAAGGCTAAAGAAAATGTGTGTAGAATTGTGTAAAAACAATGGCCGTGTAAACAAAACAGTGTAGCAAAATAGTTCGAAACTAGAGACAGAAGATGAATTTGTAAAAGAATAAATGATAGAGTTGTGCCCAAGTTTAGATGGCTAACAACCAAATAAGTTGTTGAAAATATCTCAGAAAGTTTCAAACCAATGTTCGGATGTAAAGATCAAGATAAAGCCAGCTGGAATGAGGTATCCTTGCTCATTCCATCCCAATTAGTTCCTAACAGTGAAAGTAAGCATAAGAAAAATCAACTGTGTCTTTAAAGAAAACATAATTCCTTTAGGGCAGTGGTTAATACAGTTCCTTATGTTTGTAGTGAACCCCCAACCATAAAATTATTTCTGTTGCTACTCCATAATTGTAATTTTGCTACTGTTATGAATGGTATGAATGGTTGCCAGGTTTGAATCCAGGGAGTGGGGTGAGCTCCCGCTGTTGGCCCCAACTTCTGCCAACCTAGCAGTTCAAAAACATGCAAATGTGAGTAGATAAATAGGTACCACTCTGACGGGAAGGTAACAGCACTCTATCCAGTTATGCCGGCTACATGACCTTGGAGGTGTCTATGGACAAAGCCAGCTCTGTGGCTTAAAAATGGAGATGAGCACCAACCCCCAGAGTTGGACACAACTGGACTTAACGTCAGGGGAAAATCTTTGCCTTTACCTTAGAAAGAAAAGTGGCCATGGGTATAGATCAAGCACGGGCAAACTTGGTCTTTCCCGGTGTTTTGGGCTTCAACTCCCAAAATTCTCAGTTTGGGATTTAAAAGGGGACTTTAGTGCATTTATTCCCAATTCTGTGCTGTCTTTTTTCCCTTTTATTTGCTTCCAAAAGACTTTTTCCTTCCTGATTTTCCTAACTGAAGTTTATTTTCAGTCCAAGTGACCCTCTTCATCCCATTCTCCCAATTCTGTGTATGTTGTTGCACTGAGACTTAATATTTAATGTTTTAGTTTATTGTGTGGTTAAATTCATTTGATTTACGTCCAAACATTTCCCTTGATTGGCCCTTGTTTCCTTACCTTCTTGTGCCGACCTTAAGTGCTAGTTAAATAAGGGAAATGCGCTTTTTCGTAATACTTTTCAATATGTTTGTTTTTTAAAGGGGGGGGGGGTAAACGAATCTAAATATTTTTAAAAAGAAGAGATGGGAAAAATAGGTGTATGGGATTAGTGGTGCATTACTGTGTCCAATGCTGAGCATTGCAATTGAAGGGAAATGTTGACAAGCTGGAATGTGTCCAGAGGAGGGCAATTAAAAGGATCAAGGGTCTGGAGAATAAGCCCTATGAGGAGCGGCTCAAAGAGCTGGGCATGTTTAGCCTGCAGAAGAGAAGGCTGAGAGGGGACATGATGAGGGCCATGGATCAAGATGTGAGGGGAAGTCATAGGGAGGAGGGAGCAAGCTTGTTTTATGTTTCCCTGGAGACTAGGAAATGATGGAACAATGGCTTCAAACTATAGGAAAGGAGATTCCACCTGAACATTAGGAAGAACTTCCTCACTGTGTGAGAGAGCTGTTCAGCAGTGGAACTCTCTGCCCCAGAGTGTGGTGGAGGCTCCTTTTTTGAAGCCTTTTTTGAAGACTTTTAAACAGAGGCCATCTGTTGGGGGTGCTTTGAATGAGATTTTCCTGCTTCTCAGCAGAATGGGGTTGGACTGCATGGCCCACGAGGTCTCTTCCAACTCTACCATTATATTGTTTACACTTCACAAGCGTCATTTAAAAACCAGTTTAAGTGACATGGCTCCATCCAATGGAAATCTGGGATATATAGTTTGGTGAGGGATTTCAAATTCTCTGTTAAGGAGCAGTAGTTCACATTCTAACTATTCAAACAAGTCTCAGATTTCCATTAAATAGTGCCATAACAATGAAAGTGTTATCCGACTGGTATTATTCTAGTGTTGATATCTCCTTGGCTGCTGCCAATGATGCTGGAGAAGAAGAAAAAAATGGGAGGCATTGCTATTTACTACTTATCATATAAACATTTCTTTTCTCCAAATTGACTTGATTCTTTTCAAAACAATAATGACAGTGTTAAGCTGCTAGTTAGATTCTTCGCACATTGAGTTGGATTCTTAGAACGGAATGCTTGAATACCTGGCCTACCAAATGTTTGAACCGTGCTGATTTATGCCATTGTTGTTTCTTTATGCAAAAAGTGCGGAAATGTGTGTCAATTGGAGCCAGGGTTGTTAGCTTGAAAAAGGAGCTTGCGCAATTGGATTCCTGAATTCTCGAAGGCTTCCGCACGTTGTCCTTCAATCAAAACGTGTTGGGTGGCTTTCAACCTTTCGAAACAAAATAAAAGAAATTTAAAACATGCTCAAAATATGGAGTAAAAGCAGCGTACAAGCCTAGAAAGCAACTGCAACTCAAACTAAAAGAGATTGTCTTTTGCTGAAATAACATCAACGTAGGTGCCAAGGCAGCCCACCTGTGGAGAGCAATTGATGAAGGAGGCATCACTCATGAGCAGAACTCACTTGGTGCTTCTCAGTCGGTGGGTGGGTTGCCACGTCTCCAGGCACTTTCCAAAGTCTTCGGGAATTACTGTTTTTCTCCGGGACCCCAGGCAGGGATGCAAATAGGGTTTCCAGGATTTCAAAATAGCAACGAGGGAGAGTTGATGTTTATGATGTGCGGCAGCAAGGCATGGATTTGACAATTAAAAAGCTGGAATGCTACTCTGTGATTCTAAATTGATCTCAGTGGGGGTTCCTGCTAAGTGGGATTCTTAGCACTCAGAATCAAGTGGCCTGCTTATGTTATGCATACAGTTCCACCCAAAGTAAATATAAATCTGCCCAAATACGCATCTGCCTAATGAAATTGATTACTCAGGGATAACTGAGCCGTGGCAGTGCGTGAAATGGAAACTTGACAATTAGACTACTGTAATGCACTCTATGCAGGGCTGCCCTGGAAGGCATCTTGGGGTGCATCTACACCAGTGGTTCCCAAACTTATTTGGCCTACCGCCCCCTTTCCAGAAAAAATATTACTCAGCCCCTCCTGGAAATTAATTTTTTAATTTTTTTAATAGCAATTAAACAGAAAGATATATGTACAGTAGAGTCTCACTTATCCAACACTCGCTTATCCAACGTTCTGGATTATCCAACACATTTTTTTAGTCAATGTTTTCAATATAACGTGATATTTTGGTGCTAATTTTGTAAATACAGTAATTACTACATAGCATTACTGTTTATTGAACTACTTTTTCTGTCAAATTTGTTGTATAACATGATGTTTTGGTGCTTAATTTGTAAAATCATAACCTATTTTGATGTTTAATAGGCTATTTCTTAATCTCTCCTTATAATAATAATAATAATAATAATAATAATAATAATAATAATAATAAAATAACTGTATTTTTATATCCCGCCCCATCTCCCCGGAGGGACTCGGAGTGGCTTACATGGGGCCATGCCCGACAACAATACAATAACAGCAATAAAACAATAAAACAGGATCGGCAATAAAACAATGTCGCATCAATATTTATTTATTATCCAACATATTCGCTTATCCAACGTTCTGCCGGCCCGTTTATGTTGGATAAGTGAGACTCTACTGTATTAATGTTTCTACTTTTTTTGTAAAATATAGTAAGGCAAGGTAAAGGTTTGCCCTGATGTTAGGTCCAGTCATGTCTGACTCTGGGGGTTGGTGCTCATCACCATTTCTAAGCCGAAGAGCCGGCGTTGTCTGTAGACACCTCCAAGGTCATGTGGCCGGCATGACTGCATGGAGCGCCGTTACCTTCCCGCCAGAGCGGTACCTATTGATCTACTCACATTGGCATGTTTTTGAACTGCTAGGTTGGCAGGAGCTGGAGCAACAGCGGGCGCTCACTCCGCTCCCGGGATTTGAACCTGGGACCTTCGGTCTGCAAGTTCAGCAGCTCAGTGCTTTAACAGACTTTGCTACCGGGGCTCCAAAATTTAGTAAAGAAAGGTGTAAATTAGAAACATTGAAGTTTGAAATTATGGAACTATTTTTTGAACTCAGAATAGAAAGGTAATACAAAAAAATTAAAACATTCAAATGCACCTGTGGCCATCACCACCCCCCTGGATTGCTGCAGCGCCCACCAGGGGGCGGTAGCAGCCACTTTGGGAATCACTAATCTACACTGTCGGATTGATGCATTTTGACCCAACTTTAACTGCCACGACTCAATGCTAAGGAATCATGGAAGTTGCAGTTTTACAAAGACTTTAGCCTCTCTTTTTTTGCCAAAAAGTGCTGGTACCTCATCAGACTACAACTCCCAGGATTCCAGACCATTGAGTTTTGGTAGTTAAAGTGGAATCAAACTGCATTAATTTTACAGTGTAAATGCAGTCCTGGAAACTGCTATTGCACGCTCATAAAAATGCTACAAATAGGCTGATGTCAGAAATGCTACAAATATGAGGGTTGAATGAAAAGTAATGCCTCCACCTTCGTAACTCCTCAACAGATGGCAGTCCTGGTATGCGGCAGTTACTGGCTTGTTCAGGAGACTCTCCTCTACATTTCCATTTGGCGGGAAGCCTTAGCATTGAACAGTTGTGTTGTTAAAGTGTGAAGTATGGAACGCTGCACAGGCAGTCGGTCAATGCAACTTAAGCAATGTGCAGTCATTGAATTCTTGACAGCAGAAGGTGTCACCCCAAAGGAGATTAATCAGAGAAGGCAAGCTGTTTATGGGGATTGTGTTGATGTGAGTACTGTGCGTCATTGGGCGAGTAAGTTTGAAGATGTTGAGGTAGGAACATCTGACTTGCGTGACAAAGAGTTGTGAAACCACCAATTTTCACAAGCAAAATGTTGACAGATTGATTCAGGATGCTTGTTGTATCACTCAGAGAGAAATGTCAAGCATAATCGACATTTCACAAGAACGTGTGGGTCACATTATTTCTTTGCTTGGCTATTGGAAGATCTGTGCACGATGAGTCCTGTGAGACGCTGGTTGCGGAAACAGAGTGTCGACTTCTACCGTGATGGCTTTAGAATGTATCCAATTGTCTGGTGATTATGTGGAAAAGTGAATAATGGTAGTTAAAGTGCACATTCTAAAGATTATTTCTGCATTTGATTTATTATAATATTCCCATCCAAACAGAAGTAACGAAGGTGGAGGCATTACTTTTCATTCAACCCTCATAGGTTGATGTCAAGAATGTCCTATAAAATCCATATAGCAGTGGTTTTAAAGGAATTGCACTGGCTGCCAATACATTTCCAGACTGGCTTCAAGGTGCTGCTAATGAAATGTCAAACCCTAAATGGCTTGAGATGTTTGTTCCTGAAATAGTGCCTCTCTGTATACAGACCAGCCCAAAATTTACGTTTTCTCGGCATATCCTCTCCTATGCCTGATCATTCAAAATAACATTCAGAGCAAAGACATGGAGCAGGGCCTTTTCTGCTGTGGCACCCCAGTTATGGAAAATGTTCCCCTTGGAGGTTCAATTGGCACCAACATTGCTGCCATTCTACCATCACCTGGAAGAGTCAATGGTCCAGTTGAAGTTGACTATAGAGCCACCCTGAAGAATATATAGATCTTTCTGTTGCTATTATCTCAGGTAAAAAATAATGCTTTTCCATATGCAGTTTTTCTGCTATTTCTCAGGGACCTGCACCCATCAAACCAACATGTGGAAGTCATATTGTACCGCATACAACAATTCTAAGTCATTTGCCAGCGAACAACTGAGAAGGCTGTTTCCCATGTTCTCATTTGGATGTTCCATTCTATATTGGAGGTGGGACTGAGAGAAAGCCCTCTTCTGAAGATCTTAAAACTCAGCCAGGCTCATATTGGGAGGAATGACCGTTCAGATTTTTCTCCAACCAAGCTGTATATGGCTTTATAAGTCATAAGCAGCATTTTGAATTGTGCCTGGAGATGCAATTATTTTGGGCCTTCAATTGAGATGCACTGAGGTGTGGAAAGCAGTGCTTGAAGTTGCATGCATAACCACTCTGGTGAAGGTCTTCAGATTTTTCCTTGACTCTTTTCAATTTGCTCTCATTCGGGGGAAAGGACAACATAGGATCCCAGTGGTTGGTTGTAAAATAGTGGCTCTGAGCTATCAAACAGCAACAAGAACTTGTTAGGAGGAGTTTTAACATGGTTGTCTGTTTTTTTCAGGCATGGAAGAAGCGGTGGTGGTCCAGCCACAGAATTTTATCTCAGTCCAAGTTGGAGGATCTCTCAAGCTGGAATGTCGGGTGGCCGATCAAACTCCACCAGGACCTGTGAAGTGGTTTTTAGGAAATGATCCGCATCGGAAACTTATCTATCAAGACAAGCTTCGTGACCAATTTAAGAGAGTTACACGTGACAAAGAAAGCTCTGGCACAGATTTCACTATCACCCTCCATAACGCCACTCTTGAAGATACTGGGATCTATTACTGTGTGAAGCAGATGAAAAAAGCTCATGGAGATGACACAGACTGGGAAAGTGGGCGAGGAACTCAGGTGGTTGTGACAGGTAAGTGGTAGGAGCTACAGCAACATTGGTTTCCTTTGTAGTCTTTTATATGGCTGTTTCAGACCATCCGATCTATCTTGGACTACAAAACCCATCACACTCTGCCATTGGGCATACTTGCTGAGGATAATGGAGCTATCTGGAAATGAACAATCTGATTTGGGAAGGATGATCTAGAGATGGTGAGGAGTAGTTATTGTTAGAGAAGGAGCACTGGGTAAAAATCATAGAATCGTAACATTGGAAGAGACCACAAGGACCATCCAGTCCAACCCTCTTATTTATTTATGTATTTATTTGCAAAATTTCTACCCCGCCTTTCTCAACCCAGGAGGGAATTCATGGTGGCTTACATATAGGCAGCTATTCAATGCCTTAAAAACAGAGTACAATTCAAGTCAACGTTACAAGAGAATTATAAAATACATTTGTAATGAAGTATGAATTTTTGGTTTACAGATGTTATGTTTAATTGTGTGTTTGTGTTTTAAAAGGTATTACAGTTGTTTGTGTATTACAGTTGTTGCATCTCAGCACTCAGAGGCTGGTTGCCATGGAGAAGTAGGCGGAGCCAACTACCGTTTTGTTGAAGAAGTGCATAGTTTAAAAAAGGGATTCAGTCTGTGCTCTGATGAGGCACAGGGAAGATTTATCCTAGGTTGAGGGGATCAAGGAGACTCAATTGTTCATTTTGAGTCGGTTTAAAATAAGTTTGGTGACTTATTTAATGTAGTCTGTGTCCTGGTAAGGAACAGAGAATCTGTGATCATATATCACAGGGGTGACTGCGGTTTAAAAGTAGCAGAGGAAGAAGTTCTAACTACTTTTAGCAAAAGAAGTGACACTTTAGGGAGTTTGACTCACTTCATTCTAGCATTGTAACTGTTAATAAAAGTGCCTCTAAGTGAGAAACAACATTGTAACCACTAAGTTCTGTGCCTGAATAAACTTGTTATTGTTCCTCCAACATCTAAGCCTCTGTCGCATATAGTATAAACCGAGTTGCGTTACCATCTAAAGTGAATAAGAAGAAGAAAGAAAAAAAAGTAAAAGGTCTCCTCTCTGAGTCCTTGGTGGTTGTATCTTCGCAACATAAAAACAATTAAAACATTTAAAACAGTACACAGTTAATCACATAATCAACAAGTGTAAACAGGTCGTTCCAAGAGTCATTGCACATCCATCCATATATGTCTATTGCACAAGTTCTCCAAAGTCTTTGTCACAAAGCCATGTTTTTACTCCCTTACGGAAGGTTAAGAGGGAGGGGGCTGATCTAATATCCCTGGGGAGGGAATTCCACAGCCGAGGGGCCACCACTGAGAAGGCCCTGTCTCTCATCCCCACCAATTGCGCCTGCGAGGAAGGCGGGACCGAGAGCAGTGGCTGTCCAGACGATATTAAACTCCGAGATGGTTCACAGAGGGTGATATGTTTGGACAGGTAGCTGGGCCAGAACTGTTTAGAGCTTTATAGGCTAAAGCCAGCACTTTGAATTGTGCTCAGTAGTAGACTGGCAGCCAGTGAAGCTGACATAACAGGCGGGTTGTATGCTTCATCTTCTGCCATGCAAGAATGCACAACCTCTGCTTTAAGAATTCCAGAGAAGGAAACTCCACCATACTTTGAGGAAACATATTCCACTATTAAATAGCTCTTGCCACCAAAAAGTTCTTCCTAATGTTTAGGTGGAATGGTGCACATGATCAAACTCAATCTTATTCCAGATTTTTCAGAGACAACACAAAAGGGGTTTTTAATGTACATTCACATATTGCCACCAACTTTGTAGTGCCGGTTTCACACTCATCCCATGGTCAGTACCTGTACTTTTTGTAACTCATAGACCTATAAAAAGATTGACCTCCTGGCCCACTGAGAGCCACCATGGTATTGTGCAGACATGGGAAAACTTCAGCCCTCCAGGTGTTTTGGACTTCAACTCCCACAATTCCTAACAGCTGGTAGGCTGATAAGAATTGTGGGAGTTGAAGTCCAAAACACTTGGAGGGCCCAAGTTTGCCCGTGTCTGGTATAGTGGTTTGGATGTTGGCTGAGAACTTGGGAGACCAAGGTTCAAATGTATCAGTATGCCAGGGACAGTCCTGATTTATCCTCTGCTGCCCCAACTTTTAACCTGCTTTTAAAACAATACAGTTTCTTTCCTTCTTCCACTTCTTACCTTTGTCCTCAACCTACTTCAATTGCTGCCAACACAATTCAGGATCCAGCAATTTTGTTGTTCTTGTTAACTTCCTTAAGACTTTGACTTATGGTGATCCCATGTTTGAGAGACCTCCAAGTCACCCTTTCTTCAGCAGTCCTTTCCAAGTCTTGCAAACTTAAGGAATCCATGGCATTCTTGGTTGTCCATCCTAATGGAATATGGTCTGTCTCTTTTCTGGCTGCCTTCTACCTCACCAAGCATTATTATCTTTTCTAGTGAGTCCTCTCTTCTCATGATGTTAGCATAGTACAACAGTCTAACCATCTTGGCCTCTAGGGAGGTTCAGATTTGATTTGCTCTAGAACACATTTACTGAATTTTCTAGTAGGCCATGGTATCCTTACAATTCATATCTAGCATCACATCTCAAATGAATTTATTTTCTTTGTATGAGCTTTCTTCTGTTCAGCTCTCACAACCATACAATAAAATTGAAAAATATGACGGCATGGACCATCCCAACTTTAATATTCAATTACATGTCTTGATACTTCAGGAACTTGTCTAGTTCCTTCATAGTCCCTTCTAACCTCTCATCTTCCAACTTCTTACTGTTATCATCAATGAGAACAAGGCATGGAAAATGTTCAACCAGTTCATTATCTTCATCATCTACTCTTAAGCTATGTAAATCATTTGAAATGTTATTTTTCTTTTTGTAATGTTCAGCTCTATACCTGCCTTTGCATTTTCTTCCTTGATTTGTCCAGTAATTGTTCCACATCTTTGCTATTTTCTGCCAGTTAAATTGTTGATGTTCCTTCTTCCAATTTTCACGTCTTCTTCCTCTGAGTCTAATCTTGCCTTATGCATATATTTTCGGCATACAAGTTAAATATATATTAGTGTGATAAAATGCAATCAAATTCTGAAATTGCTTAGCCTCATGTTTCCAGTTTTTATCTGTTTGCTATTGAAGGGGTTTTGAGCAAGTTACTTTCTCTCAGCCTCCGAGGAAGGCAGTAGCAGATTTTTTTCTGAATAAACCTTGCAAAAATATCAAAAATCCTTGAGAGGGTTGCCATAAGTCAGAGTTGACCTGAGGACACATATAAACAACACAATCTGGCCATTACACCATCATTAATATCATGACTATGGAGTAAATCCAGAAGAATGGTAACCCTGTGCTTCTAGGACAGGGCAAACATTTCTAGGTACAGTTGTGGGATATTTCAATATGAAAGATCAATATGATATTTGGATTTTTGGCCCTTCTTCATACTTATGGCAAGGTAATTCCACTTTAAATTCCAGAGTTCACCTCAATGGAAAACTGGGATTTTCATTTCTGGAAGGCGGACTAAGAACTCTCAGCCAGAGCTCTAGTGCTTCTCCAAACTACAAGATTACAGAGACTCAGCAAGGAGAGATAAAGTGGAATTATAGAGTGCATCTACACTGTAGAATTAATGCACCATTTTAACTGCCATAACTCAACACGATGGAATCATAGGAGTTATAGTCTTCAAGATCTTTAGTTTTCTGTGCCAAAATGTGCTGGTGCCTCACCAAACTGTAGGTCCCAGAATTCCATAGCAACGAACCATGGCAATTGAAGTGGTATCAAACTACATTAATTTAACAGTGTAGATCACGCCTGTACAACCTGTGGCCCTTCAGATGTTTGGGCGTCCAACTTCCAGAAGCCATAGCCAGCTTGTCCGATTTCTAAGATTTCTGGGAATTAAAATCTAAAACACTTGGAGGGCCACAGATTGGGCAGGCCTGATGTAGAGGCAACCATAGTGGTGCAGTTATGTAGTATGAAAGCAAATGTGCCATTGTACCAGGTGGCAACACCAGGCCAGACTGTAATGAGGTCAGAGCCTGAAAATGCAGAACACGTTAATTGATCATTGAGCAGCGGCAACGCTAACGCAGTCACTGTTGTGCTAATACATTACTTAATCATGGGTGAATTGATAAGGAAAATTAATTGGCAGTCATTAAAATGTGAAGAGACATTTTGGGAAGTAATTCATGGCAACAATTGTTCACCACCAAATTAGAAAGCATAATTATAAATCACGAAAAATGACCTTGTAAGGCCCTCCTTCATTACAACCGTGCGGGTGGAATATAATCCTCTGCCTGAGCAGATAGTCTTGAAGTCACAGATTTGGAAGGGTCCCATGTAATCTGCATTGAACTGGATGATATGGCAGTGAAGCCTCTTATAATGCAGTTTAATTTGCATTATATGAATCTACACTAACCATATAATGCAGTTCAAACTGCATTATATGGCAATGTAGATGGGGCCTTCGTCCGACCCCTTGTTTCTGCCCAATATTCTAGTTTATCAAGGTTCCTTTGAATTTTTTAAAAATAATTTTTATTGAATTGTTTTTCAGGTGCAAATAATAAAATTTAGGAAAATGGTAGTGGGAGGGGAGGGAGGGGGGAAGGTAAGGAATGATGGTATGGGGAACGTGGGCAGAAAAAGTGGGAGGAAAGGAGAGAAAAGAAGAAAAAAGAAAGAGAAAAAAGAAGAAAAATATAAATAATGATGATGATGATGATGATAATAATAATAATAATAATAATAATAATAATAATAATAATAATAATAATGAAGAAGAAAAAATAAAATGGTGTGCTTCCATTCTTCTTTGTGGTGATCTTACATATAGTTGTTGCGTATACTAAAGCCCATAATCCATATCTCTCTTTTTTGTTCTTTTCTTTTCTTTGTGGCTGTTTCTCATTGTCGATTCTATCAGTTGTCATATGAGGTTCCTTTGAATTTTGTTCCTATCTTCCAATGGGTTAACTATCCCTTCCAGTTTTGTGTCATCTGCAGACTTAGAATAATAGATTCCTCGAGTTGGGAAGAAACATCATGCCCATTATCTACTAACCTATAATTCGACCAACTCTGTTGTGCTTTTTCTGCACTATATAAAAGGCAACTTTCTAATAGTGATGAAGTCATGTGATTGTTGAGTGGCAGAATATTACTTAGTCATTGTGCTGAATTTCTGAAATAAAGGCAAACTAGAACTGCTTTCCTTCCAGTACTCTAGTGGATGCTCTTGAAGCTGTTTCACATACTGGGAATATGTTTCTGTCGGAAGTTACTGTCATGACTCCTTTGAAGTTATGCCATAAAGGTCAGCATAGAACATACAATTATTGTATATATATATACTAGCTGTGCCCGGCCACACGTTGCTGTGGCAAAGTGGTGGTGGTATTGGTTAAAAATTGTTGTGTAATTTTTATTTGCCGTTATTTGTATTTTTTTATTAATTTTATTGTAAGTTATCTTTTTATTTATTATATTTTATTATTTTCTTGTATTATTTTTTGTTATTTTCTGTTATTATAGTATTTTATTGTATTAATTTTTTAGTGTTTTTAATTATTTTTAGTGTTTTTATTATTTTTTATTGGGTTGCTAGGAGACCAAGTTGGAGGAGCTTAGCCTTCTAACTGGCAGCAGTTGGATAAAAGCAATTATTCCTCTCTCTCTAATTAGGACTTTATTTTTCTTTTCTTTTTGTTGTATCAACTTAGAGCTGTGGATGATGGGTTGTGTTGTCAAATTTCGAGGTTGGGGGGCCTGTAGTTTTGTTGTTTTGTGGGTCACCGTGATGCCACCACTCATATATATATATATATATATATATATATATATATATATATATGTGTGTGTGTGTGTGTGTGTGTGTGTGTGTGTGTGTGTGTGTGTGTAATAGAGACATACAAGGTTTATAGAAGATCATTTGGCTGGAGCAATCAAAGGGAAATGAGGGAATGGAGGAAAAATAAAAGGGATATTTTGTGCTTAGGGTTAGATGCAGTACAAAGGGCAAAGGCTATGATTGATGAACTACGAACATCTGAGTGTGTAAGGCCTTTTATAAGGATCGTTCGGTAGAGATCCTAAGTTTTCAGAAAGAATGTCAAGAGCAAGCCGATCTTGCAGTTTGTTAACAAATAAAGCACTATTTGAAATATAATAAGACTTTGAAACAAATGGTTAGGCCGCTGGAAAACCTGCTAGAAGACCTAGCAATAGGTCCTCCAACATAACTCCATATGCTGGCACTGGAAGCCAGATAATTAAATGGCATTCAATTGTATCTACAATCCGGCCAGGAACTCATCTCTTGTAGATATGAGTATCTATCTACCTATCTTATGGATTTGTAGATACGTACGCACTTAGCAGCCAGTTTAAAAAATTGCAGATGTCAACACTACAAACAATGGAGTTTTCAAGTCCAGGTGGCTCCCCATATCCACAGATTCTGCATTCATAGATTCAACCATCTATGGCTTGAAAATATGAAAAAATAAAACCAAAAAGGAAATGTTCATTTTGCCATCTATATATATAAAAGGGTAATTGAATCACGGTACCGGACAAAACAACTAAACTAAACACCCCACAACCTCGAAAATTGACAGCACAACCTCTCATCCACGCCTCTACGTTCATACAACAAAAAGAAAAGAAAAATTAAGTCCTAGCCGCAGCAACTTCTATATAAAGGACAACATTTGACAAGAGACTGTAGTGTCCATGGGTTTTGGTATCCACAGTGGGTCCTGGAAACAAATCCCAGTGGATACCAAGATCCAAAAATCCGCAAATGGACCTTAGCTTTTGACAGAACACATCCAATTCAAACAGAAAATGCCATGTTTGATCGTTAGTATTCTTAGTTAAAAGAGAATGAGATAAGAGATGATGGAAAAGACCCTGGATGTTTCCTGTCATCCAAGAACAAAGCTCGGAAAATAGAGTTTTAGGTTTGGCAGTTCCCAGAATCCAGAATCCCCTGAGAAGGGGTGTTCTGGGAGCTATAATTCAAAAGTAGCATTCCCAGACTATGAAAACATATGAAAGGCATTGAATGTTTTGCCTATCTGTGTATGTTATAATCCAATCAGAGTCCCCTCGGGGAGATAGAGCAGAATATAAATAAAGTGTTGTTGTTATTATTATTATTTGAATGATCAGCTCAGATATTCAGCCTGATGTTGCTGTGCTTATCTCTAGCTTCCAAGAATGACCGCTATATCATCCCAGCAGTTGTTTGCGTACTCCTCGCTGTCTTGCTTACTGTGGTCATTTACTTTTACATAAGGAAAAAAAGAGGTAAGTGTCCGAGGATTTCAGACTCTATCATACATGGAGATGTGGAAAGAGGATCGTGTAGGTTCAAATCCCTCTTAGGAATAATAAGAATATTTTTAAAGTATTCTAAAATAGGTTGAAAAGGTGTTTCCTAAGTGGCTAGAAACCCAGCTGAGAACAAGCCTGGACTGATGAAAATATTTGCACTTTGGGACTAATCCTATGCACTTGGTTGTTTAGTGCAGGAAACAGCATTTTTCTGTACAGAAAATGCAGTTTTCCAAGAAATGCTGTTTCCTGTGCAGAAAACCTATATATGAGTTTTGTGCTGAACAAATCTCAAAGTGTGAAGATGTTATCAGAATGGGAATGTAGCTAAAATGACTCATTGTTTGCTTTGAGAAAAAATTAGGAAATAAGCACATATTCAGTCTATTGTCGCAGGCTTTCATGGCCAGAATGACTGAGTTGCTATGAGTTTTTCAGGCTGTATGGCCATGTTCCAGCAGCATTCTCTCCTAATGTTTTGCCTGCGTCTGTAGCTAGCATCTTCAGAGGTTCTGTTGTCAGTGAGGCAAGTGGAGTGTATAGATACCAGGTAGATGCCAGACACAAATGCAGGTGAAACATTAGGAGAGAATGCTGCTGAAACATGATTTTCTTTTGTTTTTAATTGTGTCAGAAGCAAATTGAGAATATACTGCATTTTGAATTGTAAATTAATAAGAATAATATTGAAAAGAAAACATGTATAGGTAGATGAAGGGTGTGTAGTGGAGAGATGTATAGTGAAGTTGTAATGGAAAAGTTAAAAGACTGATGGGAAATATGCTTGGAGATGTTCTTGATTTTTTTTGTTGTTGTTGTTGTCGGATTTTATGCAACGTGATGTGTTTGAGATATCGTAGAATGAGGAAAATGTGAGCTTGTACATTTGGATTGATAAATTAATAAAAACAAATTTTAAAAAAAGAGAATATACTGCAAGTTGCTTATGGTGTGAGAGAATCAGCCATCTACAAAGACGTTGTCCAGGGGACACCCAGATGTGTTACCATCCTGTCAGAGGCTTCTCTCATGTCCCCACATGGGAAGCTGGGGCTGACAGACAGGAGCTCACCCCATCTTGCAGATTTGAACTGCCAACCTTCAGATCTTCAGGTCAGCAGTTCAGCTGGCACAAGAGTTTAACACATCCTGCTGAAATAAGGTCATACAGCCCAAAAAACTCACAGCAACATACTTAGTTAAATTAGCATAAAGCGGTACCTAAATTTCCTACTCAACAGATGCAACTGTCTTTTGAGCTGCTTAGGTCAACAGTGAGCTAGGCTATTAATGGTCAGGAGCTTAATCCGACCCGGGATGATGATGGTTCGGATTTTGCTCAACCTAATTGTTCTCAGAAATTAAAACTAAGACCAAGAAGAGGCATATTCTTTGGTGGTTGGTGGCCTTCCATGTCACTAAGATTTAAAGCAGCTCCTCAAGATGCAGAAGTCTATCCCCAAAATAGCTTCAGCAACTTGGAGAGTTCCTTTAAAGTTTCCACCAAAACCATATGAGATTTCTTACCATGGAATTCACTAGCTTCGATTGCCTTGGATCATGTCCCCATTTGGGTGTCAAAACCAACCTTATAGGGTTTTTACTATGAGTCTGTCTACACCAGGCATGGGCAAAGTCGGGTTGTCCAGGTGTTTTGGACTGCAGCTCCCACCATTCCTAACAGCCTCAGGCCCCTTCCTTTTCCCCCTCCGCCGCTTAAGCGGCGGAGGGGGAAAAGGAAGGGGCCTGAGGCTGTTAGGAATGGTGGGAGTTGCAGTCCAAAACACCTGGACAACCCGACTTTGCCCATGCCCAGTCTACGCTATAGAGTGAATGCAGCTTGACTCCAATTTAACCACAGTTGCTCAATGGTATGGAATCCTGGGAGCTGTTGTTTTGCCAGGTCCTTAACCTACTCTTTCAAAGAGTACTGGTGCCTCACCAAACTACATCTCCCACATTTCTATAGCATTGAGAACTAGTGCCATTCTGAACTGCAAATGCATCCTTGGAGTACAACCTGACCTCTTGTAGGGAAATTGGGGCTGCTGCAGCTGCCTTTATTTCCTTGGGTGAAAGAAGGGATTTAAATGCAATAAATACCTTCAAATTAAATTTCAAATGCTATGTAATTAATCCTGCCCTCTCTTCTCCTGTGTGTGTGTATCTAGGTTGGAACAGTGGCACCTCAAGGTCTGTCTGAATTATATACCCTTTAATTAACTTTTCCTCTTATTCGGAGGGAGGTGCCGCGGACATTCGGGGAGCCGCAGTAATTTGGCAGAGCGGTGGCCCTGTAGCAGCTTGGATCCAGAGAATATGACACCAGCAGTTTTACGCAAACAGCACAACCGGGTCCTCTTCTCATTTTATGTTTCCCGAACAGCATCCGCTTGATCTGCGTGCCAAATTACTTTTGAATTGGAGAGGAGTTTACAGAATAGTCCCTGATATGTCAGTTGATAGTTTTCCTTTTTGTAAATCATGGGATCTGCTTTGGATTTTAGTCTGAATTTGTATTTGTTTGCCCAAAGGTGTAATTTGGGGATTGGGTTCAGCACCTTGGATAGCTTTTCTGATGTCCTGGCTCAAACCCAATACTGCTGCCTTACTGTTCCCATTAGAGTCCCCGGTGGTGCAGTGGGTTAAACCCTTGTGCCGGCAGGACTGATGACTTGAAGGTTGGGTTACTGACCTGAAGGTTGCCGAGGAGAGCATGGATGAGCTCCCTCTGTCAGCTCCAGCTCCATGCAGGGACATGAGAGAAGCCTCCCACAAGGATGGTAAAAACATCAAATGAGAGAAGCCTCTCACAAGAATGGTAAAAACATCAAAACATCCGGGCATCCCCTGGGCAACATCCTTGCAGACGGCCAATTCTCTCAAACCAGAAGTGACTTGCAGTTTCTCAAGTTGCTCTCGACACACATACACAAAACTGATCCCATTGTCACCCCTGGTTTGCCATGGCAGTTTGGGCATGAGGGAAAGAGAAGAAACCCTTTCTCCAGGCATGTCCAAACCTCTGGGCATTCGAAAAATCTCTCCATAGAAGCCCGACTAAGTCCTGAAGATCAAAACTAAGTCTTTTTTTGGCCAAGGGAGTTGCCGTTCTGCGCCAAGGAATGCTGAAGCCTGCCATTTGCATAAATTTGGCTTCTGTGCATAATTTATTTCCCCCGTTTGCAGAGACAAATTGCGGCTGAATGATGCAGGAGGCCGGCGACCGAATCCCTTGATCTTTCTATTTGTATTTTCCATCCGTATGCTATTTGTACTTTAATGCATCGGCAGGGACTTCCAAACTTGATTGGAAGAGTGGAGCCAGCAGAGCATGGAAAATTGACTTTTGTTGGCTGGGGGATTCTGGGAGTTATCATCTGAAAGAGTAGCTTGCGGAAACCGCATGAGCAAAGAGGTGAGAGCGGGAGAAGGCTAGCCTTGCCTTTCAACTGCATTTCCATCAAAATGCAACCCTCTCTCAATGTTGTTATTAAATATTTCAATTTGCTCCAACTTTGGAGCTAAAAGCATATTTGGGAGGGAAGGAGCAGGAAAGGTTCAGGTAGATTCTCGTTCCGTTACAATAATCCTGCATCAAAAATAAAAATAGACAGCAGGTAGAGTTGCCATGAGGTTAGGAGCAGCCCAGAAGAATTATGGCCAAAATGTGAGGCCAAGGGAGGAATTCTGGCAATGTCATGGAGTGGGTCAATTCCTGAAGAGCAAATGGTTTGGTGCATGCAATGCTTTGTTCATGAAGATGGGATAGAATCATAGTTGGAAGAAACCCAAAGGGCCATACAATCAAACCTCATTCTGCCACGCAGAAATATACAATCCAAGCCCTCCTGACAGATGGCCATCCAACCACTGCTTAAAAACCTCCAGAGGAGGAGACTCCACCGGACTCCCAGGCAGCATATTTCAGTGTTGAATGGATATTACCATCGGTAAGCTCTTCTGAATGTTTAGGTGGAATCTCTTTGAATCCATTGTTCCATTATGTCCTAGTTTCTGGAGCAGCAGAATGTATTTATTTACAACATTTTTACTCCGCCTTTCTCACCCGTGGGGACTCAAGGCGGCTTACAAACCGGCAAAATTTAATGCCCAAATAAATTCAATAAAAATCAACAACACAATTAAATCAATTAGCGATACATAATAAAAACATTGTACAAAGCTTAAAAACATATAAATATTTAAGTCCATTCGTTCAGCACCTTGCATGTAAACCCTTAGTTCAGACCATGTCAAATAATAGTATTTATATTTACTCATTAAATGTTTGTTCACAGAAAACAAACTTGCTCCCTCCTGAAATATTAAACATGGCTATCATGTCTCCTCTCAGCCCTCTCTGCTCCAAGTGAACTATACGTAGCTCCAGAGACTAGAACACAGAGCAATGGATACAAACCCCAGAAAAAGAGATTCCACTTGGATATTAGGAAGCACATCCTGGCAATAAGAGGTGTTTGACAATGGGATATGCTGTTCTGGCGTGTGCTGGAGTCTCCTTCTCTGGAAAGCTTTAAATGGAAGCTGCATGGCTATTTATTGGGAGGGCTTTGATTGTGTATTTCTGCATGTTCAAGGGGTTGGACTGGATGACCCTGGGGGTTTCTTCCAACTATGATTCTATGATTCTACCCTTCTACGGCTTCTCTGGAGCACTCAGTGGCAAAAAGAGTTGAACCGCTGAGCTGCTGAACTTATTGACTGAAAGGTTGGTGGTTTGAATCCAGGGAGCAGGGTGAGCTCCTGCTGTTAGCCCCAGCTTCTGCCAACCTAGAAGTTCAAAAACATGCAAATGTGAGTAAATCAATAGGTACCACTCTGGTAGGAAGGTAACGGCGCTCCATGCAGTCATGCCGGCCACATGACCTTGGAGATGTCTACTGACAACGCCGGCTCTTCGACTTAGAAATGGAGATGAGCACCAACCCCTAGAGTCAAACACGAAAACCTTTACCTTAACCTTACTGCTACTCTAACAATGACTAGTACTCTCCATCTAATTTAATCTTCTCCAGTCAGGTTGCCTGTTCCCAAAGGAGTTGACCAACAACTCCCATCATCTCCAGCAATGGACAAGTATGATGGGGTTTTTTTTAGTCCAACACATCTGGAATCCAAATGGTTGGGGAAGCTGTGCTTAATGCTCCCCAACACTACCATTGTGCGGTGAGATCTCTGGAGGAAGTTAATGGAAGAGGGGAAAAGATATAAAAATACACTTTAATCCACCGATTAGTCCTTTTTCATGGCAGTGGCAAGAAGGTAATGAATCCTGGCTTTTCCTGGCAGGGAATCAAGGCTCCATTGTTACCGAATTAGGCACTGAGCGAGGAGAGGGAGAAATCGGTTTCCCTGTAAACATCCCTGAATACTGTCAAAACCTACAAAAGGGATAAAATGCAAGGTATCCACTAGAGGCTTCTAATTTGTATTCTCTGTGCTTTTTTCCTCCCAGGTCTGAAACTTCCCTTTCAGAGAGTACAAAAACTCCTAATCAGGTGCGGATAAATATATTGGTATTCGCTCCCTACTTCCCTACAGATGGGGAAGCCACAAAGGCCGCTTTTTGAAGGATCTGTTTTGTATGGGGAAAGGCTCATTTCAGACACTGAAATATTGGCGTACCGGTTGAGTATCCCGCATCTAAAATACTTGGGACCAGAAGGGTTTTAGATTTGGAATTTCCCAGTGGATTTTGCAACATATTCATCCCTCCGCATTTGCTGGGGCCAGGAGCACAGGACTCCCATGAAAGTGAAAAATCGTGGATTGCTATACAGTTGACCCTCCGCATTTGCAAACTGAACTTTTGCAAATTTGATTATTCATTAATTTGATTAATATCCTCTTTCTGGGAAACTCTAGGTCCTCTATTATAACTCTGTGGTCAACTTCCATGATGGAGTTTCTGCTGGAAGCTGAGCATAGAATTGCAAAGAGAGCTAAATAAATTTTTAAAGCTACAGCTCCCAGGATTCTATTGCATTGAGCCAAACTGCATTAATTTTACAGTGGAGATACACCTTTAGCCTTATTCCACTTTCATATTAGCATAATTCTAGTCCTGCTACAGATGTGTTAATGGAGGAGGGCAAAGTGTTGTCAAAGGCTTTCATGGCCGGGATCACAGGGTTGTTGTGTGTTTTCCGGGCTGTATGGCCATGTTCCAGAAGTATTCTCTCCTGACGTTTCGCCCACATCTATCGCAGGCAACCTCTGAGGATGCCTTACCCTCCCTTATCAGTATTTACTTTTCCAAAGCCCCCCTCGCTCATAACCAAGGGAATGCTTTGAAAAGGAAAATAAGCCCTTGCAAGTCAGGAAGAATTATATATATATATATACACACACACACACACATACATACCCATTAATCTTATAAAAGCATTTTCCCCTGAAATATTTGTTAATCTCTGCTACAGATATATAACCATTTCCCCCTGCAAGCCTTTGCAATCCCCATGTACCTTTATATTTGTATCTATATATCTACATTAATTTTATATATGAATTTCTCCCTCATATGTTTGCAAGTCTTTGCAAATCTTATATACATATAGATATCTAGAGATTTCTATGTACCTGTATATCTGTATCTATGTGTATACATTATTTTATATATGAATTTTTGCCTCACATGTTTGCAAGTCTTTGCAAATCCTATACAGATATAATTATCTATATATAGAGAGGTGTCTAGATAGATAGATATGAATATAGATATATAGGTCTTGTAAATATTGCAGGGGAAATGCACACATACACACATAGAGATTTCTAGATAGATATAAACATAAATATATTGGGCTTGAAAATGTTGCAGGGGGAAAATGCACATATATAGAGAGAGGATTTGAAAAAGTTTCAGGGGAAATGCATATGTGAAATTAGTATATATAATTATAGATCTATATCTAGCTCTGCATTGCTTATGTAAGCATTGAATGTTTGCCTGTTACTATGTTGGAAATTGGCCTGAGTCCCCATGGGGAGATAGGGCAGGGTACAAATGAAGTTGTTTATTATTATTATTGTTATTATTATTATTATTATTATTATTATTATTATTATTATTATTATTTATTGTTAATATCATATTGTTTTTGTTGACCCTACTTTTCCACTTACAGAGCTAGTTTACTGTTTTTCTTTGAAATACAGTAAATATTCAAAAACCTTTAATCTGCTGATGCCTCATTGGGATCTATTTTTATTTTGAAATTTACCAGTAGCTGCTGCATTTTCCATCTTCAGCTTATACTCGAGTCAATAAGTTTCCCCAGTTTTTTGTGGTAAAATTAGGTGCCTCGGTTTATATTAGGGTTGGTTTATACTTATATAGGGTTGGTTTATGGGCCCCTGGTGGTGGCGCAGTGTGTTAAAGTGCTGAGCTGCTGAACTTGCAGACCGAAAGGTCCCAGGTTCAAATCCCGGGAGCGGAATGAGTGCCCGCTGTTAGCCCCAGCTCCTGCCAACCTAGCAGTTCGAAAACATGCAAATGTGAGTAGATAAATAGGTACTGCTCCGGCGAGAAGGTAATGGCGCTCCATGCAGTCATACCGGCCACATGACCTTGGAGGTGTCTGCGGACAACGCTGGCTCTTCGGCTTGGAAATGGAAATGAGCACCAACCCGCAGAGTCGGTCACAACTGGACTGAACGTCAAGGGAAAACCTTTACCTTTACCTTACCTATACTCGAGTATATACGGTAACTAGTACAGGAGGATTTTAGGAGGTTGCTATCTCCAACATCAATGCTATGGAAGCAAGGGGAGTTGTAGTTTTACGGTCTAGTCTCTTCTGCCAAGAGTACTTGTGCTTCACCAAACTACAGCTCTCAGGATTCCATAGTATTGAGCTATTACAGTTAAAATGCTAGCAAACTGCATTATTTCCATAGTCTGACGTCATGTTCTGCAGCTTCCCTCTTATCTTAGAAAAATTTAATTTTTATTCTTGCAATTCCCATCACCCCGCAACCCATATGGAGGATTTTGAGGGTTGGAGTCCCCAATACAGAATGGTTTTTCCACCCTCTTGTGAACCATACACTGCCTTGGCTTTAATGTCTCACAGAATGAAGTCATAATTCGTTTTCCTTTCAGCAGTCTGGCGATAAAGAGATTGTCTACACTGACCTAAAATATCCAGAGAGATTACCAAGAGCCAAGACAAGCGGCCTACAAGCAAGTTCTGAATACGCCGCCATAAAGATTAGACCGACTATTTCTGGGTCCATCAATGGAGAGAGAAAGGATGCTTCTCTGTCTTGACAAAAGACACGCTGGAACGAAACTATGCCAGTGCATGAAGCCAGGAAAGAAAGGAGGTTGCACATTCAAGAAGATTCTGTCCTTCATGTCTACACTAAACTGTCCTTTCTTTTTGCCCCACCAGCGGGGAAACTCAGAAAGCTGTTGAACGTGCTGCAAATGCAAACTCTACAACATTTCACAGGACTTTATTGCCCTAATATGCTGTTCCACAGAAGTTAATAGTGGATACATATTGGGATGAACACCTTTGATATTGCATCTCTCGCTATTTACGCAATCCGCCGTGCCATTGTCCCACTGTCCTATTGCCACATGGCCTCATAACCTCACCTTCTCACATTTCTGCTTCTCCTTATCACCATTATTTACACAGTTATAGCAGTGATCAATTAAAAAGAACTACAACATGAATCATTTTGGATTTTCACTCTCCAGACAGAATTCCCTAAAAGTTTGAATGATAACAACTCTTATGACTGTTTTTTATTAATCTGTTGTATTTCTTTAAATGTGACTCATGAGTTAATGCCACACACTGCTTCATAGAATACCTATGTGAGATTATTTGCTATTTAAACAACAGGTTGAGCCATTTAGGCTCATACTCGTAGTAGAATAAAACCTGAATGCAGAGTATCATTGATTTGAAACAGAACGCTTTGTAAGTATAGACATATCTTTTCATTATTTTATTTTTTATCCACAAGAGAACAAGTTGTAAGCCACTGTATGTTCCCAATTGGTTCCCCAATATCTATGAAAGACTTTACAGTTCATAGAGTACATTCTTGAATTGTTTGAACTAAATAACAAAAGTTAATACACTCACTTATCCAACGTTCTGGATTATCCAACACATTTTTGTAGTCAATGTTTTCAATGCATTGTGATATTTTGGTGCTAAATTTGTAAATACAGTAATTACAACATAGCATTACTGTGTATTGAACTACTTTTTCTGTCAAATTTGTTGTATAGCATGATGTTTTGGTGCTTACTTTGTAAAATCATAACCTAATTTGATGTTTAATAGGTGTTTCCTTAATGCCTCCTTATTATCCAACATATTCGCTTATCCAACGTTCTGCTGGCCCATTTATGTTGGATAAGTGAGACTGTACTGTATGTATTAATAGTTGTCAATTTTACTAAGCCAGAAAACACTTTGTACAATTGTATTAATGTTACCCAATACTTGCAGACCCTACCACCAGATGAAGACTATAGGTAGTCAAAACCGGTTGTGGGTCAGGAGTCTACTCATCTTTTATAAAGAAACAAGAAAATAAATAAAGTTTACTCCATTGTGAATGTAACTACCATTCATCATACTGTGAATGCAACAGTTAGATTGTCATTTGTAACCATTTATCTGAAATTTACATTCATTTATCGTACATAATACAATATGTAATGATATGTAATATGTCAGCAAAGGTAAAAACCTTAGGTTGCAGAGTATCAAAAGAAAAATATAATAAGGCTGCAGCAGAAACAAAGCCCCGAAGTAATGTGGTCAAATAAGAGGCTACATTGTAGCATAAAGTCATCTTACTTTATTGCTGTAACAGAAGCATAATACAGGAACAAAAAAATTAGAGAGAGAATACAGGCAGAATGCAAAGAATATATAAATGAAAAACATAGCTCCACCTGTATCTGATTGATAAAGCTCAAAATACAAGCATACTACCAGTTAGTAGTAGGTAACAGTAGTAGGTACAGACCTACTGGCTAAACATGAACTATATAATTTTGCAAACATTATAATACTTTCACCATAATACATTTTTATTATTCCAGTAGTGGACACTTGTTGATGAAAAAGAACCCCATTTACGCTACAATTTTTTAAAAAAACAGGTCTGGAATAGCAAGGTCAGCGGAGGGAGTGGGAGAAGTGGATAACCCAGTCCTATCACACCAATTAAGTGTGCTATGACATTATGGGATTAGCAGGTATTGATGGGTTTGCCTATCAATAGCAGATAAGAGGTTAATTGCAAGAAAGAGGCTGATTAGCAATGGGACGTTCACAGCATTGTGCTATAGCTGTCATACTTCAATGTCTGTTTTCCTTCCTCGTGCGATAAAGTCCACAGATGAAGATTGGGATTTGTGTGGCTGAGCAACAATCAGACTTCTTCATCACACTAGAGAGAAAAAATCTACTTAAAATTCAGTTTCTGCCTCCTGCAGAATTCCGGGTTTTGTAGTTTAGTAAGGCTGTTAAAGGTTCCTCCCTAAACGACAAACTCCAGAATTCTGCAGGAGGCAGAAACCGGATTTTAAGTGGATTTTTTCTCTAGTGTGATGAGGCCGAGAGAGTAGTCAAGATGGTGAAGGGTATTACTATGGAAGAACACACAGAATAGGCTGCAGGAGTTTGCTTTGGCCTGAACCTCCTGGGAAGGTTAGAGATGATAAAACAGAGGATGTCGTAGTTTGGGTGTGACAGTCCTCTGTTACCTCTGCATTTCAGCTACTTTTAAAATGTCCTGGTTTTTCTCTCCTTCCCTCCCTTTGTCCACAGCTTACTACAATTGCTGCAAACTGCGTTCAAAGTGCAAAAGTGGGCCCGGGCTGTGGCGCAGGCGGGAGAGCAAGCAGCTGCAATTAACTGCAATGAATCATTCTGGCCAGGAGGTCATGAGTTCGAGGCCCGCTCGGAACCTATATTTGTCTTGTCTTTGTTCTGTGTTAAAAGGCATTGAATGTTTGCCTATATGTGTAATGTGATCCGCCCTGAGTCCCCTTCGGGGTGAGAAGGGCGGAATATAAATGCTGTAAATAAATAAATAAATAAATAAATAAAAGCAGTTTGCACTCAACACAGCAGAGAAGAGAGGCCAGGAAAGGGCAGAATCTTTCTTTTCCCTGTAGGCTTAGACAAAAGCAAACTGATGCAGCCTCTCCTGGTTTGTGTTTTTCTCTTTAACACTCCGATGTCACTTGGTCACAAGCATCCCCGATTTCATCTGTGCAGTGCTGAAGGGTATGGCTTTGACCGTTTTTGCAAGAAGCCTGAAAGGCAGAGGCAATGGGCCGGGGAAATGATCGGAGAAAGGCTGAGTTTGGTTTCACTCCATTTCTTTCTCTCAGCCGTGTTGCTGGGGGTCATTAGGTGGTCACTTACACGCTTACTGAGGAGAGAGTCCACTTTGATGAGTTTTGAGGGGGGGGGGGGGGAACCCAAAAAGCAGAGTGTCTTTTAAGAAAGCAAGCCTACAACAGGCTCTGCCAAGTCAGCCGGAGCGAATTAATTTGATTACAAGGCAAGCAAAGCCACAGCAGCAAGAGGAGGAGGAGGAGGAGGAGGAAGAAAGGGTGTCCCTAGAAAGCTGATGTGGGTGATGTATTTTCAGAAGCGAGTGCTGCAAATCGTATGATGCATCGCAGAAGAAGCATTCTTTGAGCACAGTGAGGGCATGGGAGAGATGTGTTTCTTCTCTCTTCCTTGGCAGCAAAAGCCCTGCAAGAAGGGATGTCCTGGCGGCAAATCCTGTTCCGTTCCCTAATCCCTCCTTTCCTCTCTCCTCCTATTTTTGTAAAGGTTTCCTGTGGTCCCCAGTAGACTCTTTTGCAACCCAATTCTCAACATCAACAATGCGGTTTCTCCTCTGATGTTTTGCTAACAAGGTGGCCGGGTGGGGAGCGAGAGAGATGGAGCTTGGCAGCTTTAGCCGATCGGGGCTGGTGGCGCTGTGGCACTGTTGTGAGCGCACAGGCGGACTAATAGCCTCTCCTCCGTTGGCAAAAGCCTTTGGATCAGAGTTGTTCCAGGCCCAAAACACTGCTGCAATGCCAGGCAGACCAATAGTGCCTTTTAGTGTTCAAAGTGAAGACACTTTGAGGCCCTCCTGCTTCTCTCCTGGTTGTCCTTTTTCTTCTCGTGGCCCCTTTGGCGTCTTAATTGCATTAAAGATGTCCTTGCGTAACATGGCTTCGCAAGCTGCCTCCCTGGCCGGGAGCTCTTAATCACGAGCTTGGGGCCGGCGGGAGGGATCTCTTTGGCAGATGGCAAGGGAGGGCTGCTCTTTGCCCAGGCAGGAGCCTCCTTCATTTGCAAAGAGGACCCAAGAGGATGGCCCTGACACATCACACTCCCTGCCCTGGCAGAAAGGAAGAGCTGCACATTATGCGCTTCATGTGCACATCTCAACCAATCACACACAGATATCAACCACCACCAGACATCCAGGTCATGTGCTGTAAACTTCAAGTGGAAAGTGGTGCATTCATTGTTCAGTGCAACCTGTGTGTTGAATGGCAAAGGTGTGCAATGGAATTGTTGTTGCTATTAGTGGTCAAGTTGACTTCAGCTTAAGGTTACCTTCTGAATGAGAATCATAAAATCGTATAGTTGGAGGGGGTTACAGCATCCATCTAGTCCAGTGGTTCCCAACATTATTTTGACCAGGGACCACTTTGACCAGGGACCACTCTCCAATATTGGTACCAGAAGGGTTACGAATCAGTTTTTGGTCAACTTTAGATTTGGTATGGTCATTTGGGGTGCTGATTCAGAAAACTGCACTGGATAGACCACATCTGCTCTAGTTTCTGATACAGAACATACGCCATCCAGTAGTTGCCATCTGCTCACCCACGGAAAACCATATTTAATAAGCCTCGGCACTATAAGAGGCTTTCGCGAGACCAGTTGCTCTCATTGCAACAGAGTAGCAATGGTCATGCCGCAGACCATATTTTAGCATTGGTGGTCCACAGACCACAGGTTGGGAACCCTGATCTAGTCCAATCCCTTCTGCCATGCAAGAAGACACATTCAAAGCAGTCCCAACAGATAGTCATCCAGCCTCTACTTAATAAATCTTCAAAGAAGGAGACTCCACCGACTCCCAGGTATATTCTACAGCCAAACAATTCTAACTGTTCAGGAGGTTCTTCGTAATGTTTATGTGGAATCTCTTTTCCTGCAGGTTGAATCTTTTGTTTCAGAAAACAAGCTTGCCCCCTCCTCAATGTGACATTTTCCCCAATGTGTAAACATGGCTCTTGTGCCCCCTTTTCTTAGCCTTCTCTTCTCCATGCTAAACAGGCCCAGCTCCCTCAGCAGCTTCTTATAAGGCTTGGCTTGCAGACCTTTGACCATTTTGGTTGACCTTCTCTGGACACGTTCCAAATGCACTGGTATATTCACTGACATCAGATATTCAAATTGTATGTTGTAAACCTCCATGTGGAAAGTGATGCATGGATTCTGTGGTGCATTGATTCTTGTGGGTTGAAAGGCAATGGGGTGTGATAGAACCATTGTTGATGTTATTTGTGGTCAAGCTGACTTCAACTTGAGGTGAGCCTATAAATGAGAGACTTCCATAAGCCCGGTCATCAACTGTCCTGCTCAGATCTTGCAAACTCAGGGCTTGCTTATTGGAATCCATCCACCTGCAAGGCAGTCTCCTCCTTTTTCTACTGGCTTCCATTTTACTAAGTATTATCATCATTGCCAATATGATATGTTGTTTCAGGATATGTCCAGGGTATGACAGCCGTAATTTAGTCATCTTTATTTCTAGTGAGAGTTCAGGCTTGATTTGTTCTAAGATCCGTTTATTTGTATTTTTTGGCAATTCATGATATCTATAGAATTTTCCTCCACCATATTTCAAATGTGGTGATTCCCTTCCTGCCAATTTTCCTTACTGCCCAGCTGCCACAACCATGCATAGAACACACATTCATAGGAAATTGTAACTGAATGCACATCCAAATGTGCAACTGGATGCACACATATGTGTATCCATGTGTATATTTGCATATGTGCATGCACATACATCCACTGTGTATCATGTGCATATAGGCATTGCATGGGCAAGTGCATCCTATGAAAATGCACAATTTCATTTCTGCAACCTTGAATTGAATACAGACTTTCACATTGGTCTACCTGTTGATATGTACATAGCCTCTATCATTTTGTCAACTGCCACACAATTGTCATTCAATAGCAGTCTTGGAGGCTTTATAAACTGCAATTTTCCTGAGCCTCAAAGGTGAGATCATAGGGGCACAGACCCAGCGGTCCAAAAAGTAACCATTGACAGGTAGCCATGGAGGTAAGCCATTCACTTGGATTGGAGCTGTGTGGTTTGCAGACAAGGAAAACTAAGGCAGAAAAATGACTCCTGATGATCTGTAAGATGATTGGTATGCAGATCAGAAGCAGGGCCTTTTCCCATCCTCAAGTGTGTGCTTTCCACCTACGTAACCGTGAAGCCAACAGGAAACTGAAAGTTACTTGGGAAGGCCAAGAGCTCGAACATTGTTTCCATCCTAAATACCTTGGTGTCACCTTAGATCGAACATTAACATATAGGAAACACTGCATGAACACCAAGCACAAAGTAGCTGCACGCAATAACATCCTGCGGGAACTTACTGGCAGTGCATGGGGTGCAGACCCACAAGTAATAAGAACATCAGCCCTGGCCTTGTCTTTCTCAACTGCTGAGTACGCCTGTCCTGTCTGGCACAAGTCTGCCCATGCGAAGCAGGTGGACATAGCACTAAACGAAACATGCAGAATCATCACGGGATGCCTTAAACCTACACCTGTTGATAAACTCTACAAGTTAGCTGGCATTGCCCCCACTGATGTGCGAGGGGAAGTTGCTGTTAACTGTTAGAGAAATAAGGTTGAACATTGTGAAAGCCACCCACTGCATGACTATCAGCTTCCTCCCAGTAGACGCAAATCAAGGAAAAGCTTCATGAGAACCACCACTCACTCCTCTTGATGTTCCTCCAGCAACAGCAAGGGTGTCCCTCTGGGCAGCTAAACCAGGCAATCCCAACTGGATGGCCCCCCACGAGGGTCTTCCTTCTTCCAGGGGCAAACCAAGAATGAGCAACTTGGAAGTCCCTGAACTGTGTGACTGTGGAGCAGAACAAACAGCTCCGCATATGTATGCTTGCCCACAATGTCCTGCCTCATGTACCGAGGAGGAGTTGTTTAAAGCTACGGACAATGCGGTTGCTGTTGCTCAATTTTGGTCTAAACTATTTAGCTGCTTGTGATCTCTTTATTTCATCACTTTTAAACTTATTTATTATGCAATGCTTTTGACATGAAATAAACAAATCCCCATCCTCACAGCAGCCCTGCAAGGTGGAGTAGACTGAGAAATAATGAGCTGGATCAAGGCCCAGCCAGTGAGGTTCTTGTCCGAGTGGCAGATTTTAAGATTGATCCCTCACTCTATTTGGGGGATTCTGGGAGAAGTTATATGAAAACTAAAGCAATCTTCCCCAGAAGGTTTGACCTTTCAGAGCCAGGCAAAGACCATTTGAATTGTTTCTCTAAGCCTTTGAGGACCCTGCCTGGATGGGGTTTAACCCCACTGTGGGCGCCATTATATTTACTGTTCCACAGTTTAGAAGGAAACACTGTTTTTCATCATTTCAGAAGGATTGTTTTAACCACGTTCGCTGCTGCCAAGGGAGTGCTAAGAATAAAGAGGAAGGTGCAATAGATCAGACCAGCAAGCAAAGAAGTGGAGTTTAGCATAATTGGTTAATTTGGTGCCTCTTTCCATCTTGGCAACCAAACCCCTCTGCGCCGTCGCTTAGGTCTGATCTGCCAGGAAAGACGCCGGACTTTCAGAATAGCATTTCAGCAAATGCTTTGAGCTCCCAACTTCCTAGTGTTTATCATGAGTCTGAAAGCAATTTTACCTTGGTCTAGTTATTTCCCACAAGGGTTATCGCAGAACAATTTGAGCTCGCAATTGCTTCCTGACACTTGATCCGGTCAGTGGGGTTTTTTGCATTGGCTCTTTGGAGAGTACGTAGCCTGCTCCTCCTCCAGTGCCATCAACAGCCCTGCTCTGAGTGAGAAACCTGCTATTTTTCAAAATTTGTCTGTTGATGTGTGCTGTTTTGTGCTGTTAGTACACTGCACACGCCTTGAATGGCAAAGCTTCCTGGGGTCTTGGCCTTCCAAAACTCATACAACATGCTGGTTTCCATTGTGATATTGTTGAATTTTTCAGGAAGGTGGAAAGTTGATATATTTTTTCCTATTCCAAAAACAAAAAAGTTATTGTTGTACTTGGGCTCATGATATCTGGGTTCATATCACCATGAAGCTTATGGGGAGTTTGCATGTGTCTTGAGTGAGTTTTGAACTTGGAAAAGTGGCTTCGTTTGGATTATATGACCCAAAATTCCTCATGGCCAACTCAAAATGGCCAATGTGTGTAGAAAAATCTGGGAATGTCCATTGGAATTGGGCAATGAATCCATCCCAGGTGCTAAAGGTCATTGTGGCATAGGGTATACTGCCTTGGAGAGCTTTAAATTCCAGCATAAAACCAAAGTGGAGCCACTACCTCATTCATGTGGAAGCCACTGCATGTGTACCATTCTAGAAGCAATCTTGTATAACCTTAATGCTTATTAAACTGGAAGAAACTGAAAGGAGACACAAATTCATCATGCTGGGATTCCAGATTTTGTTTTACTATTACTGAGATTATATTGGATGGGTAGGAGGTCTCTTCCAACTCCATGATTTTTGTAGTAAACTATTGCTGAAATCCTACAAGCTCATCCTGTGCAATTCCACATTCCTCAATAACTCTGAAGCCCTGGGAGGAAAGGTTGCTTCTTCAATGGGGAAGAGATGGAGACTAGAGGTGATGAAAGAGCAGCTAGTCTCAGCTTGATGGGGAAAGGAAAAAATGGTGGTGGTGGTGGTAGGGAGAGTTGTATTCACAGGTGGAGTATACCCTCTTTTCCCTTCCCCCCAGGACAGAGTTTCTCAACCTGGAGGTCGGGACCCCTGAGGGGGTCATGAGGGGGAAGTCAAAGACCAGTATTTTCTGTTGGTCATGGAGGTTCTGTGTGGGAAGTTTGGCCCAATTCTATCATTGGTGAGGTTCAAGAGGATCTTTGATTGTAGGTGAACTATACATCCCAGCAACTACAACTCCCAAATGTCAAGGTCTATTTTCCCCAAACTCCACCAGTGTTCACATTTGGGCATATTGAGTATTTGTGTCAAGTTTGGTCCAGATCCATTATTGTTTGGATCCACAGCACTCTCTGGATGTAGGTGAACTACAACTCCAAAACTCAAGGTCAATGCCCACCAAACCCTTCCATTATTTTCTGTTGATTGTGGGAATTCTGTGTGCCAAGTTTGGTTCAACTCCATCGTTGGTGGAGTTCAAATTACTCTTTGATTGTAGGTGAACTATAAATCCCAGCAGCTACAACTCCCAAATGACAAAATCACCCTCCCCCCCAACCCTACCAGTATTCAAATTTGGGCATATTGGGTATTTGTGCCAAGTTTGGTCCAGATCCATTATTGTTTGGGTCCACAGCACTCTCTGGATGTAGGTGAACTACAACTCCAAAACTCAAGGTCAATGCCCACCAAACCCTTCCAGTATTTCCTGCTGGAAGTGGGAAATCTGTGTGCCAAGTTTGGTTCAACTTCATCGTTGGTGGAGTTCAAATTGTTCTTTGTTTGTAGGTGAACTATACATCCCAGCAGCTACAACTCCCAAATGACAAAATCAACCCCCTTTATTTATTTATTTATTTATTTATTTATTTACAGTATTTATATTCCACCCTTCTCACCCTGAAGGGGACTCAGGGCGGATCACATTACACATATAAGGCAAACATTCAATGCCTTGACATAGAACAAGGACAAAGACCAAAGCAGGCTTCGAGCTGGCCTCGAACTCATGATCTCTTGGTCAGAGTGATTGGTCTCAGCTGGCTGTAGCTGGCTGCTCACCAGCTTGCGCCACAGCCCGGGCCTTCCCAACCCCACCAGTATTCAACTTGGGGTGAATTGGGTATTTGTGCCAAATTTGGTCCAGTGAATGAAAAAAAAAACATCCTGCATATCAGATATTTACATTACGATTTATAGCAGTAGCAAAATTAGTTATGAAGTAGCAACAAAAATAATTTTATGGTTGGGGGTCATCACAACATGAGGAACTGTAATAAGGAGTCATGGCATTAAAAAGGTTGAGAACCATTGCCCTAGGAGCCAGAGTATCCATGCATTCATGGTCAGATTTGCCCCTGTCCTTCCCATCTTCCTACCAGTAAGAAGAGACGACTGCAGCCCCTCCTGGAAGTTTGGGAAGAAAGCCCAATTCTAGGCTGCATCATTAGAAATATAGTGTCTATATCAAGGGAAGTAACAGTTCTGTTCCATTCTGCTTTGGTCAGACCTCACCTGGAATAACATGCGATTGCTGTTGCCGGCTTTTGGTCCAAAACTATTTAGCTGTTTGTAATTCCTTTATTTTATCACTTTTAAACTTATTTATTATGAAATGCTTTTGACATGAAATTAAAAAACAAACAAACCTGGAATAACAAACACAATGTCCAGTTCTGGGCATCACAATTCAAGAAGGAGATGGACAAGTTGCACAGATATGTCCCAAGAAGGTCAACCAAGATGGTCAAAGGTCTAGAGACCTGGGCAAGTTTATTTTGGAGAAGACTGAGAAGATAACATGAAAAACCTGATTAAATATCTTAGGGGATGTCACGTGGAATCTGGAACAAGGCTATTACCAGAAAAATAGTGATTCTACCTAAACATTGAAAATAACAAGTTGTCTTCTGGTGGAATTGATTGCCTCAAAACATGGTGACACTACATTCTTGGTAGTCTTTAAGTAGAGGTTGAATGAGTATATTTCAGTAATTTGTTGTGTCCTGTATGGCAGAAGGTTGGACTAGATGGCCCCTGTGGTCTCCTCCTATTGTATAACTGTGTGATTCTCTGATCCCATTGCTGGACTTGAGGAAATTAATGCATTTGCAATTCATGTTTTACTCAATACCCTCCCTGCCTACAATGAGAAGGCAAGGGGAAATAGAGTTAGAAGTTCATGATATTGTGATCTAGAGAAGTTCTCCTAGATGTCACTGGAAGGGAGGGCAAAAGCTGTATGTTCTCAACATGTCAAGCTTTGGCTACAATTTATAAGGATGACTCAGAGCCCTTGCCTTTCAAAGCTTCAGATCTACTGAGAAACTGCCACCAAGAGAAAGTCAGTGATGGCCCCTGGGTAAATGTAAAGCAATTATGACATTTTAAAGGACTCTCTCATGTACATTGTCAGCTTGAGCAGAAATAAAGATGAGCGGGGGAGGTGAAAAAGTCCTGCTTAGAGCTGCGGATGGGAAGAAGGGCCAGCCCTGCTCTCAGGCATGGTTAGGCACTCAATCCCCTCCGAGGGCAGAAACTGGGAGCAGGAGCAAGAGGATCCCAACTAGTCGCCTTCAAGGGTGTTAGGACACCATGCTGGTATATTGTCACAAAGATATATTCATCCCAGTATTGCCTCATCCTTATCACACAATGTTGTTGCTCTCCAGGCATCATTGTATTGCAGGGGAGTTGATAATGGCTTTTTTCCCCTTGCAGCACTGGGATAATTTCTCTTTCTTGCAAAGATCCCCCTTTCCTGCAATAATTCAGTAATCAGTACATGTGCTAATCCTTCCCTCTCTTCCTCCCGCTCTTCCACTTCTTGATTTCATCTCTTCCTCGTCTATCCTTCTCTTCTTCTGCTCCCTTTCCTCCATTCTTTTTGTTGTTGTTGTTATTGTTGTTGTTATTGCTGCTGCTGCTTCTTCTTCTTCTTCTTCTTTTCTTCTTCTTCTTGCTTCTTCTTTTTCTCCTTCTCCTTCTCCTTCTTCTTCTCTTACCTCTTCCTCCTCCATCCTATTCATCTCCTCTTTTTCTTGCACTTCATAGAATCATAGAATCCTGGAGTTGGAAGAGACCTCATGGGCCATCCAGTCCAACCCTTTTCTGCCAAGAAGCAGGAAGATCACATTCAAAGCACCCTGACAGATGGCCATCCAGCCTCTGTTTAAAAGTGTCCAAAGAAGGAGCCTCCATTACAATCTGGGACAGAGAGTTCTACTGCCGAACAACTCTCTCTCACACAGTGAGGAAGGTCTTCCTGATGTTCAGGTGGAATCTCCTTTCCTGTAGTTTGAAGCCATTGTTCCATTGAGTCCTAGTCTCCAAGGCAGTAGAAAACAAGCTTGCTCCCTCCTCCTTATGACTTCCCCCACATCTTGATCTGTGGCCCTCGTCATGTCTCCTTTCAGCCTTCTCTTCTACAGGCTAAACATGCCCAGATCTTTCAGCCGCTCCTCATAGGGCTTGTTCTCCAGACCCTTGATCGTTTTAGTCGCCCTCCTCTGGACACATTCCAGCTTAGAGTCAACATCCCCCATAAATTGTGATGCCCAGAACTGGACACAGTGTGATTCCAGGTGTGCTCTGACCAAGGCAGAATAGAATAGAGGGGTAGCATGACTTCCCTGGAGACTAGGACGAGGAACAATGGCTTCAAACTACAGGAAAGGAGATTCCACCTGAATATTAGGAAAAACTTCCTCACTGTGAGAGCTGTTCAGCAGTGGAACTCTCTGCCTCGTGTGTGGTGAAGGCTCCTTCTTTGGAGGCTTTTAAGCAGAGGAGGGGTGCTTTGAATGAGATTTTCCTGCTTCTTGCAGGGGGTTGGACTGGATGGCCCATGAGGTCTCTTCCAACTCTATGATTCTATGATTCTAGGAGCCCCGGTGGCACAGTGTGTTAAAGCGCTGAGCTGCTGAACTTGCAGACCAAAAGGTCCCAGGTTCAAACCCCGGGAGCGGTGGGAGCGGCCGCTGTTAGCTCCAACTTCTGCCAACCTAGCAGTTCGAAAACATGCCAATGTGAGTAGATCAATAGGTACCGCTCCAGTGGGAAGGTAACAGCGCTCCATGCAGTCATGCCAGCCACATGACCTTGGAGGTGTTTATGGACAATGCCGGCTCTTCGGCTTAGAAATGGAGATGAGCACCAACCCCCAGAGTCAGACACGACTGGACTTGACGTCAGGGGAAACCTTTACCTTATGAGCCTTTACCATCAAGAGCCTGGTGAAACTTCTTTCTCTGAAGGTTTTTAATCAGAGGTTGGAGGGCCATCTATCAGAGGTGCTTGAATTGTGTCTTCGTGCAACCCAGATTGTGGTTGGACTGGATGGCCCTTGGGGATCTCTTCCACCTCCATGATTCTATGATGTTAGTGGAAGCATACCATAGACTTGCTTGGAGGGCCTAGACAATTCCAACAGAAGAAATGTTTTATGAAATGCAGGTAGGTGAAACTGGCTCCTGGATCTGTGGTCATAGTCTAGATTATTTTGATTGTGTATTAGATTGTTAGTGTTAAAAATCAATCAATCATATATATATATATATATATATATATATAGAGAGAGAGAGAGAGAGAGAGAGAGAGAGAGAGAGAGAGAGAGAGAGAGCACTTGGTGCATGTTCACTGTCAGATTTCTATTGCTCTCTTGCAGTGTGGCTCTGGATTTGCAAAGTTATGAAACACAGGCTGTCATGTAGAGTTGTGACCAGCATGTTTAATACATCTATCCCCCCACATGGGAATCCTATGATGGATGTCCACACTGACAGAAATTCTGCGGGAAGGCTGAGTTGATCCTGAGTCCGCCGTCCTGTCATCCGTTTTGTCCTCGTCGCGCTTTTGGGATCCTGCCGCTTCCAGAGCCATTTCCATCTGCTGGTCTTGACCAGATGGCTGCCGCGTCAATAAAGACGTCACCCAGGGGACGGTTGCAGGATGATCAAAGAAAGGCCATGATGAAAATTGGAACTGAAAAGGAGAGAAGGCTTTCCAATGTGGTTAGGGAGCGTAGAAGAAGAAAGCAAGAGTGTGACACATACTGGAGTATACATCCAATCCCCCGAGCTCATGCAACATGTATGAATTACACTTGCAACCTGAAAGGTTCCATTTGCAACGCACCTTTGGCACGCTGAGATGGCGGAACATGCAAGATGGTGCATTCCGGAATATAGAAGTGTAGAAAGAATGACAGTTTTGATGTTGTCTGAAGGAAGTAATTATAGAATTGTAGAGTTGGAAGAGACCCCCAGGGCCATCCAGTCCAACCTTATTCTTCCAAGCAGGACGACACAATCATGACAGATGGCCATCCAGACAGTTTTAAAACCCAGAAAAGGAGACTCCATGGCACTCCCATGGCACTCCCATGAAGGCTAAGAGGAGACATGATAGCCATATACAAATATGTGAAAGGAAGTCATAGGGAGGAGGGAGCAAGCTTGTTTTCTGCTGCCCTGCAGACTAGGACACGGAACAATGGCTTCAAACTACAGGAAAGGAGATTCCACCTGAACATCAGGAAGAACTTCCTCACTGTGAGAACGGCTGTTCGGCAGTGGAACTCTCTGCCCAGGACTGTGGTGAAGGCTCCTTCTTTAGAAGCTTTTAAACAGAGGCTGGATGGCCATCTGTCGGGGATGCTTTGAATGTGATTTCCTGCTTCTTGGCAGGGGGTTGGACTGGATGGCCCATGAGGTCTCTTCCAACTCTACTATTCTATGATTCTAAGCAAAGAGTTAGCATCCATCTACACCAGTGGTTCCCAAACTTATTTGGCCTACCGCTCCCTTTCCAGAAAAAATATTACTCAGCACCCCCTGGAAAGTGGGACGTGGCTTAGAGAGGTGGGCGTGGCTCCTGCTCAAGAGGGCAGGGCTGAGCCTCTCCCGTAGTCCAAGATGCAGGGCTGGGAGGGGGAGATGGGCAGGGCCACAAATGGGCGGCCAGGACTGGGATGGGTGGAGTTACGAGCGCTGAGGCAGGGCTGAGCTTCTATCCTTGTCCTGCGGCACCTGCCAGGACACAGGGGGCGGGGTCTCTTCCCAAGTGTCTGATGGGGCTGAACCTCTATACCCCGCCCCCGTGTTCTAACAAGCACCTCAGGGGAGGTATAAAGAGGCTCAGCCCTGTCTCGCGCTCTTGGGAAGAGGCCCTGCCCCCGCCCCTAGCCCTGTTCTTTAGTCCTAAAAGGCCTCTCAGGAGAAGTATAGAGGCTCAGCCCTGTCTTGGGCTCTTGGAAGGAGGCCCCGCCCCCTTCCCTAGCTCCGCCCCCTGTGTCCTAACAGGCACCTAAGGGGCTCAGCCCTGTCTCACGCCCCTGGAAGGAGGCCCCGCCCCCTTCCCTAGCTCCGCCCTCTGTGTCCCAACAAGCACCTCTGAAGAGGTATAGATTCTCAGCCCTGTCTCGGGCTCTTGGGAAGAAGCCATGCCCACTCCTCTAGCTCCGCCCTCTGTGTCTTAACAGGCACCTCAGGGGCTCAGCCCTGTCTCCAGCACTTGTTAAGAGGCCCCGCCCCTCCCCTGGCCCCACCCCCATGTCCTAATAGATGCCTCAGGAGAGAGGTAGAGGTTTAACCCTGTTTCACATTCTTGGAAGAGGCCCCGCTATGAGCGGAATACATAAATCATTTTTTCTAAATCTTCTCTTCTTTCTTTTATGCTTTCACCGCCCCCCTTAAAGTTATTCATCACCCCCAAATGCACCTGTGGCCATCACCGCCCCCCTGGATCACTGCAGTGCCTACCAGGGGGCGGTAGTGCCCACTTTGGGAATCACTGATCTAAACCGAGTATGGACAAACTTGGGCCCTCCAGGTGTTTTGGACTTCAACTCCTACAATTCCTAACAGCCGGTAGGCTGTTAGGAATTGTGGGAGTTGAAGTCCAAAACACCTGGAGGGTCCAAGTTTGCCCATGCTTGATCTACACCCTTGAATTAATCACATTTGACACATCTTGGTGTTTTAGAATACTGAACGTTGTAGTTTGATTAGGTTGTTTGTCTTGTCTGCCAAAGAGTGTTGTTGTGTCACCAAGCAACAAATCCATGGCACTTACAGTGGTGTAGACTGTTCTCAAATGTCTAGAAGTTGATCACAATACAATGCTTGTTGTTAGGTCTGAAGGGTGAATGATGACAAAATATGTTTATAGGTAAACCAATTCTATTTTATGGGCTTCTATCTCATTTGTCAATGAGCAAATAATTTTATCCTGGGGAGGGGAAGGGTGTTATTTCATTCTTCCATTAGACAAAACATCCCAGAATTACCCCAAAAAGTTACATGTGGAAAAGATCTTGGAGTCTTTGTGGACAACAAGCTGAACATGAGCCAACGGTGTGATGGAACAGCTCAAAAAACAATGGGATTTGTGCTGCATTGAAGGGTGTATAGTGTCTAGATCGAGGGATGTCATGGTGCCTCTCTGTTCCGTTTTGGTTAGACCTTACCTGAATACTGTGTCTTGTTCTGGGTCCCACAATTTAAGAGAGATATTGACTCTAAGCTGGAAGGTGTACAGAGGAAGAGGTTGACCAAAAGGTTCAAAGGTCTGGAAATCATGAATCCCTTTGAGAAGCTGTTTAAAGAGATGGACATGTTTAGCCTGCAACAGAGAAGGATGAGAGGACACACGAGAGACATGTATAAATATGTGAAAGGCTGTCATAATGAAGAGGGAACAGGCTTATTTTCTGCTGCCCTGGAAACTAGGACTCATTGCAATGGATTCAAATGACAGGAAATGAGGTTCCACCTGACTATTAGGAAGAACTTCCTGACTGTAAGAAAAGCTGACCAACAATGGAACTCTCTACTTTGCAGTGTGGTAGAAGCTCCTTCTTTGGAGGCATTTAAACAGAGGCTGGGTGGCCATCTGTCAGTGGTGCTTTGATGGTGCTTTTCCAGCATGGCAGAATGGGGCTGGACTGGATGACCCTTGGAGTCTCTTCCAACTGTATAATTCTATAATTCTATGACCTTGCCTCTTCTGGCAGCTATAATCTCTCCCTGGAGCGGGTCATAAATCTATCGGGTCAAGATGCAGCTGGTGGGAATGAGAGACAGGGCCTTCTCGGTGGTGGCCCCGTGACTATGGAACTCCCTCCCCAGAGAAATAAGATCAGCCCCCTCCCTCTTGATCTTCCGGAAGAAAGTAAAGACATGGCTCTTTGACCAAGCTTTTGGAAACCCAGTGCAGCAAAAGACATGAAAGTCTCGGAGATTGACCAATGGAATGGCCCGGACTTTGCTTTTGGATCACGTGATATTATTGGTTTTAACTGTATTTTATTGTAATTGAATGTATATTTTAAATGATTTTCTGTAATTTCTTTGTAATTGTTTTAAACAGCACTGAATTATTAGCCATGTTGTTAAGCCGCATGTTGTTAAGGCAGAGTAAAAGTATAGTAAATAAATAAATAAATAATTCCAAGCTAATGAGAGAAAGTGGCATTCTTCATCAGCTCCCCGATGCAAGCAAATGCAAGCATGGTTAAATGCATGGAAAAACTCACCATCTATATAATCTATTAGGCTTGCTCAAATAATTCGATTTCCCCGTTACCCGTTATTAATTCGTTATTTTCGTTTGTTTTGAAGCAATATACGGCCTTGATTGTCCACACGTCTGGATATCGCGGTTTCGAATCGCGAGAGGCCGTTTTTTCTTATTTCTTCATTTTTTTCGTTAGGAAAAAAAAGCTTTTGCAAATCACCCAAACTCCCACCATTCAGGCCCTTTCCTTTTGCCCCTCAGCAAAAGGGGCGTCACGGGCTCAGCCAATGGGAGGGGGCGAGGGGGAACGAGGCCGAGGAGGAGGAGGAAGACGGAGGGGGGAAATGGCCGCCGCCGCCACCTCGCCTCAGCTCAGGCCTGGTGTCTCTCTGTGAGGCGGGAAGGCGGCGGATGGAGCCGGGAATGGAGAGACCGAGAGAGACAGAGAGGGGCCCGGCGGTGAGGAGGAAGAGGCCCGGGATGCGAGGGGGTGTGGGCCAGGCCCGTCCTCGGCTGCTCCCGGGGAGGGAGGGAGGGAGGGAGGGAGGACTATGACTCCCAGGGGCCCAGATTCGCACCCTCCCTCCCCCCAATACAGGTCTCCATACCACGCTACATGAACTTGAATGGATGCTGTGGTTGTGTTGTCGAAAGCTTTCATGGCCGGGATCACACTGTTGTGGTATGTATTCCGGGCTCTATGGCCATGTGCCAGAAGCATTCTCTCCTGACGTTTCACCCACATCTGTGGCAGACATAGAGGTTTTGACGTCTGTGCGAAGCTAGGCAAGTGGGGTTTATATATCTGTGGAAGGTCCAGGGTGGGAGAAAGAACTCTTGTCTGTGGGAGGCAAGTGTGAATGTTGCAATTGGTCACCTTGATTAGCATTGAATAGCCTTGCAGCTTCAAAGCCTGGCTGCTTCCTACCTGGGGGAATCCTTTGTTGGGAGGTATTAGCTGGCCCTGATTGTTTCCTGTCTGGAATTCCCATTTTCTGGGTGTTTCTGGGAAGGTAATGGCACTCCATGTAGTCATGCCGGCCACATGACCTTGGAGGTGTCTATGGACAACACTGGCTCTTGGGCTTAGAAATGGAGATGAGCACCAACCCCCAGAGTCAGACATGACTGAACTTAACGTCAAGGGATACCTTTACCTTTACCTACACACACACACACACACACACACACATATGCAGGGACTATATATATATATATATATATACACAGTATATATCACACACACACCAATTTAACAAAGTTTCAGCCACAAAAACAAAGTTTCTGAAGTAGAACAATGACTTTCACAGTAAAGACAACCCAATTTAACAGGAAATAAGACTTTCAAACCAGGAACAGATTTCTGCAATTATTAAAAAATGGTTTATTATAAAAGCTATGAAAATTCTCCAAAAATCAGAGGATAAGGGAAACGTTCCAAATTTTGGTGAGCTATCAGTGTTAAATGTGTTCTACCACTGTACCAAGTTTGAAGAAGATCACTCAAAAAATGAGGGTGGGAGAGTCCTGTAAAGTCCTCTCCCTCTGTGCTGTTTTTGGGAATTGCGCTTCCGCGTCCGCCATTAACGAATTAATTTTGAAAATAACGAATTTTCGTTAATTTCGAATTTTTTGGGGGGCAAAATTCGGAAATACCTTCAGAAAGGAAACGCTGCCCCCCTCTAGTTTTGAAACGAGTTTAGAATCAAATTTTTCGTGGATCGATCAAGCCTATAATCTATATATATAAAAATGTTATGTACGTTTGTAGGACTGAGTAAACAACAAAATCACTGAACCCAATCACACCAAATTTGGCCACAAAGGACATAGTCATCCAATCTATGTCTTTCAAACAAAAAACCTAGAAAAATAGTCCAAATAACAGGATGAGGAAGAGCCTTTCTCCCCCTAACTGCCATTAGAAAGGTAGGCCCTGCTGCCTTTAGGCCTCAGCTGCCTTTAGGCCCCGCCCCCTTTGTGTCCTAGCAACCCCCTCAGCCAAAATTGTGCCCAGGGGATAGGCAGAGGGCACTTAGGCCTCATCCACACTGTCTATACAATACAGATTATCTGATTTGAACTGGATTATATGACAGTATAGACTCAAGGCCCTTCCACACAGCTATATTAACCCAGAATGCCAAGGCACATAATCCACAGTATCTGCTTTGAACTGGATTATCTTGAGTCCACACTGCCACTTAATCCAGTTCAGTGTGGATTTTATACAGCGGTGTAGAAGGGGCCTCATATAATCCAGTTCAAAGCAGATGATATAAGATTATAAATATAATATATAAAAATACTGTGGTACAATTAAAAAGAACAATATAATCTCTAAAAAGAGCAACACTCTGAAAAGAGGGAAATTGGAAATTCCAGCTCACAAAACAAGGATTCCCATAAGAAGAAAACAGCCAGGGTTTGGGGCTGCAAGGCTATTCACTACTATTCCTCCTGGCCAACAAATGATTCCCATAAGCCACAGCAACACGTGGCTGGGCACAGCTAGTCAATACATAAAAATAGAAAACAAACATGGTAGGACTCATACATACTCTCAATGTGTAGCCTTCAGGCTGAGACGTTATGCTAGTAACAGTCTAGGAGGGAGCGGGGGGGGGGGGGGACAACTAAGGAAAGGCTGAGAGTTTGTTTGTTATGATAATACCAATTTGAGTTAAGACAGGTTTCAATTTAAATGAAGCAGATCACAGTACGGAAACAGGAGTGGGCTTCTGAAACCAACTTTGATCAGAAGAGAAGCTGCCATGAAGAAAAGCAGGAGCCGATGTTGAGGCGATGGCGCACCTGAAAACCTCACAGGAATCGAAGCTCTCAGGTAATGATGTGGCACCTCAGAAGAGATCCAGCAGAATGACAAGAAGTTAAACAGAGAGCCTGCATTTTTGAGGAGGAGGAAGACTTGAAGAAGATGACATTTTTAATAGAATGCAACCAAGACAAGCTGCAAGGACCTACTTTGACAGATTTGCAGAACTTTGACGAGTTTTCACACAGGCAAGAAGGAAAATATTTGGGAAGTACACATTTCATAGCTTGCTTTGGGGGGAGAATCTGAATCATTTTATCAAAGCCAAAACTGTGAGCAGCTAACAGATTCCACAAGAAAAGGTCAGGTTGTGACCAGACTTAAAAGCTACAAGGACACCTGGAACCCAGTTGTGGGTTTTAAAATGCTTTGAGATTCTATCAAATAAATATGTGTGTGGCTGATAACCATGGGGAGCTGTACTCAAGATCAATATTGAGGCAGCTGTCTTCATTTGAATGAGGTAGTTCCAATCATTCATCTTTTTTCTGCTTATTCAGTTGCTTTTAATATGTCCTGATTTCTCTGCCACCTTTCCCTTTTTGTTCTCGGCTTACATTTCTTGCTACAAACTGAGTTCAAAATGCAAATATATTTTGCTCCCAGCAGCAATGTCACTAGAAAGGTATGGGGATGCTGTAGAATGCTATGGGATTCTGGGATTTGTAGTTTGGTGACATAACAGCACAATTTGGCAGAGTCTATAGGGGGACACCATCAGAAGCGTGCTGCATCATTGGCATAAAATCAGAATTAAAGATTCAACTACATCTTGACAATAGCTAAGGTGGGTTGCTGTGAGGTATCCTCAGAAGTTGTGAGTTTTGTTGGAAACTAGGCAAGTGGGGTTTATATATCTGTGGAATAATGTCCAGCGTGGGAACAAGAACTCTTGTCTGTTTGAGACAAGTGTGAATATAACAATTGATCACCTTGATTAGCATTGACTAACCTTGCAGCTTCAAATCTTGGCTCCCGACAAGCAGGCAGGAAGCAGCCAAGCTTTGAAGCTGCAAGGCTGTTCAATGCTAATCAAGGTGATCAATTGCAACTGAACCCAGAAGCAACTTGCAGTTTCTCAAGTCGCTCCTGACATGAAAAAAAGTTCACTTAGATGTGAGGAAAAGAGAGGAGTGGGCTAAATTCTGCCCTTTCCAGTAGGCTCAAGCAAAAGCAAATTGCTGCAGTTTCTCCTTGCACATGTGTTCTCCTACATTAATAATTGTTGCTATCTTGATCACATCCTGATGTTGCTTGGCCACCCATGTCCTAGTTTCCATCTGTGAAATGTTGGAGGATATCAGACCAAATCCCACCAATCTGAAATGGAACAGAAGAAATGTATAAAGTCTTCTGAAATATTTTAAAATCAGAAGAATCTTCTGAAAAGGATGGAATTACAGTGGGCCTCTGGTATTGATTGGGTTTGGTATTAGGGACCCACCCCTTCCCATGGATACCTAACCTATGGAGGCTCAAGTCCCATTATTGTTGAACCCCTAGGTGACGTAGGCATCTCAAAACCACACTGGAGCCCCAGAATATAAGCAAACAAGATGTTTATTGCAGGTTATATTCAAGCAATAGCAAAACAAAGTTCAGAGTCAATAAAATAGGTTTAAATCCACAAGAGCAAGGTACTTGAAATTCATGAATCAAGAGTATGTAAAAGTCACTCAAAGAACATAGTCCAAAACTGGATATCAAAGTAGGTCCCAAGAAAGGTATCATGAATAGTCCCAACAGGATTAATTCCAAGGCATGAGTCAAACCACAGGAAAACAAGACTAGAGTGCAGGATTAATTCCAAGATAGTCAAAGGTATAGTCAGTGGTGAAACACAAGGCAAGGGTCTTGACTAGAATAAAAGCCAAACAGCAAAGTCACTGGAATATTCAACTAGATTCACAGCCCAAGGCAAGGCTGGAACTTGAGCAAATATCCTTCTTTTTTGAACAAGCAATGTTACCACCTCTGGTTGTGGCAGGGAAAGCAAACCATTTTAAGGGAAATCCAAGGTCTTTCTCCCATGAGAAAATTGCTCATTAGATTGCTTCAAAAGCAAACGCCTGCTTCTTTGCAAAGATTCTCGTTCCCTCCTCTGGTGAGTTATCACTGCCTTCCTATCAAACTCATTATCCTCCTCCAGTGTCTCAGCAATCACATCCAAACTAGAATGTCCATCTGGCACCTGGAGATCTGACCTTGACTGCTGTGAGGAATGTGGTTCAAAATGCCTGCTTGTAACCATTCTGTCTCTGGTCCCAGAATCCACTGGGACAAACTCTGGCTGCATTTCAGGCCCAAACCCAGAGTCCTTTGGCAAGGCAGGCACAGGGACAATCACTGGCTGAATGGGCCCAATCTCAGGCGGGGCTACAATTATTTACAATAGTGTCTTTAATATGAAATCAGAAAAATGAGATTTGCTTTTAGGATTTTTAGGAGTGGTGTGGAGGAGGAGAAATGCTTTCAAGCTGTAGATAGTTGAATCTGTGGATACAGAGAAAGTGACTGTAATTAATAAGAACCAAAACAAAAAAGCCAAAACATGGGCATGTGCATATTTTAAAACAGTATGTTTTTCATACCAGAGAAGGAAGACATTTTTGGTGAAGTAACTTGTGTTGAATATTTCATAACACTAAGTGCATCAACTGATTTTTGGCAAATCCTGCTAGAAAAAAAGGTTCACTTTCATGCACTTTTAAACTCCCTTTGGAAGTCAGTGCTCTTACAAACTGGCTTTTGATCCCCCCCCCCCTCGCCCAAGAAAATGTCAGAGCTTTTGGAGCGGGGGGGGGGGGTGGAAAGGAAAGTAGATTATTTGGAGGCACTGAACAAGCACTATATTCTGTTGATAGGTGAATAAAACCATGAAAGAACATAACCTCCTAGGCTAGAAGTAGGCTGCCACCAGGGAAGGGAGAGAAATGGATTTCTCTTTATTTTTCATAAAAGTTGATCAAACCTGACTCATTTCTTCATATTCTTGACAGGAAGAATTTGAGATGTAAAGGAACAACAGCTTCAAAATGCAAGGGGGGAGACCGAAATTGAGTTTTGACTTCTTAAGTCTTCAAGTCTGAGGTTGAATGCATTGCTTACCTCTCAAAGGGTGCATCTACACTGTTGAATTAATACAGTTTGACAGCACTTTAAAAGCTATGAAATCATGGGAGTTGTAGTTTTCTGAGATCTTTAGCTTTCTCTGCCAAAGATTGTTGATGTCTCAGCAAAGTATGACTCCCTGGGTTCCATAACATTGAGCCATGGCAGTTAAAAGTGGTATCAAACTGTATTAATTCTACAGTGTAAATACAGCTGTTGCCTTGGAGAGAGTACACTCAGTTCCCACCTCCACACAATGATGGGATTGGATTGCTGACTAAAGGATAATCTGAGTAGAATTAGTTTGGGAACCTAGTTCTGCTATTGGTCCTGAGAGGTGCTGGATGCTATCAGCAAAGAGCACCCTGCTGTGTCCCATCTGCTGCATCATTTGCCACCATGGAGCCCCAGTGGCACAATGAGTTAAGCCCTTGTACTGGCAAGACTGCTGACCAAAAGGTTGGCAGTTTGAATCTGGGGAGCGGGGTGAGCTCCTGTCTATCAGTTCCAGCTTCCCATGCAGGGACATGAGAGAAGCCTCCCAAAGTAAAACATCGGCATCCCCTGGGCAACATCCTTGCAGACAGCCAATTATCTCACACCAGAAGCAACTTACAGTTTCTAAACTCACTCCTGACACAAACAAAATTGCCACCATAAAGCTTAAGATGTCTTATTGTCCATAAGATGTCTTATTGTCCATCCATCACCCAAAGAACCCTTGGGGTGGAATGGGTCTACACCTAGTTCTGGAACAAGGCAGGTTGCCACCTCCTTCATATCTCTGTGCATGGAGCTTTACAAGTAAAAGAACAACAAAACAGCTCCTTGGCCTCAAGCTTACAATCTATTTAAGGAATGACACAAAAGGAAAAAGGAATAGCGTGTGGGAAGGGGATTAAATCCAGCAGATGCTGCCTCTTCCTCTCTCCCTCCAAGAACAGGGGATGGAAGGAGGGCCTACTTTATGCCCAGGGCCTAGGCATGATTGTCATTGATAACTAGGACTGTGGATATAGAGGATCCCTGCCTGGCAGGCACAAGCTAAATTGAATGGGCCAGGACAGAGAAACACTCACCAGGTGGAAGACAAGCCACAGAGGTTTATTCAATATGGGAAATAATAGTTTGGGATTTGCCAGCCAGGGTGGGATGTCCCCTGGGAGAGGGCATCCTTTGAAACAATGTCAAAGAGATGATAATGAGTCTTTGCTTGACTCTACTGTCCAATTCCGAACTTGACAAAGCTTTGAGGTCCTGGTAATGATCTTGGCAATCAAGAGTTCGACTTCAAATAAAAAGGTTAAGCAAATGTACATTTTCTGAGCCTCTGTTTCTGCGGTCATCAATCTCTCAGCCCAAGCAGAACACTTAGCTAAACAAATATTTGCTATCTTATCTGGTCTGACACAGAAACTGTCTATCTCTTCACATATATAAACAATGGGTTGTAATGATTGCCCTGGTTGGGAACAGCCGGGGGGATTTGCCTCACCTTTCCTGCCCGGGAAATGTCTCAGCAGGGTTACAAAAGCTGAAGATCTCTGGGCTTTGCCTTGCTACATTTTATAAACAAAACTTATACACTTTATATAGAGGAGTAGATGCAATATATGTAAAGATACAAGGTAGGCAGAAAGTTAGAATAAAAAGATACACTTTATTACACGGTTGAATCAATAAAGTCTTTGTGAGGAAGATGCTGCCGTGGTCTGCTCCCAACCTCTGATGTTTTGGAATAGCAAAAGTTTGGAAAAGTCCCAGAAAATATTAATTTTAAAAACTGGTTATAAAGCCCTTGGCAAATTATATGTGAGGGTTGAATGAAAAGTAATGCCTCCACCTTCGTTACTTGGGTTTGGATGGGAATATTTTAATAAATTAAACACAGAAATAATCCTTAGAATGGGCTCTTTAACTACCACTGTTCACTTTTCCACATAATCACCAGACAATTGGATACATTTCTGCCAACGATGAACAAGTTTTCTGAAGCCATCACGGAAGACGTCGACATTCTGTTTCCACAACCATCGTCTCACAGGACCCATCGTGCAGAGATCTTCCGATAGCCAAGCAAAGCAATAATGTGATCCACACGTTCTTGTGAAATGCTGATTATGCTTGAAATTTCTCTCTGAGTGATACGATGATCGTCTTGAATCAATCTGTCAATCCTTTGCTTGTGAAACTTGATGGTTGCTGTCACAGGACGTCCAACTCAAGTCAGATGTTCCCACCTCAACATCTTCAAACTTATTTGCCCAAGGATGCACAGTACTCACATCAACAAAATCACCATAAACAGCTTGCATTCTCTGATTAATCTCCTTTGGGGTGACACCTTCTGCTGTCAAGAATTCAATGACTGCACGTTGCTTAAGTTGCATTGACCGACTGTCTGAACAGGGTTCCATACTTCGCACTTTAACAACACAACCGTTCAATGCTAAGGCTATAGTACCAAATGGAACTATAGAGGAGAGTCTACTGATCAAGCCAGTACCTGCTGCAGACCAGGACTGCCATCTGTTGAGGAGTTACGAAGGTGGAGGCATTACTTTTCTTTCAACCCTCATTTTTATCGGGGGGAAGGGAGGAGTTATCATGGTTTGACCACATGATGGAGTTGTGTCTGCCTTGTCTTCTCTCTATAGCCAGGGCAAGGGCAGTTGGGATGGATGGAGTGGCCTTCATATGATTCTAGGTCCAGATATGATGGAGCTGTGACTGTTTTGCCTTCTCTCCTTCTTATGGCAATGGCAGTGGGGATCTGCTTCTGGGGTTCATCTGCCCTGGAGTTCGGCATAATGAAGCTGTGCCTGCCTTGTTTTCTGACATCCCGAGGCCAAGGCAAGGTGGGTCTACACTGACCCATAAAGTGGGCTCGAAAAAGCATCTCATGGAGTTCTCCAAGGTCCAGCTTTGACCCAACTCCCCCTGTGTTACTACTGCCTCTTTTCCCCTCCTCCTGGCTTCCTTCATGAGTCACTTGACATGGTAGAAGGAAAGATAAGGTACAATTACTGTAGTGAGCAGTGACAAAAGGAGGTGGGTACTACCTCTCTTTCCCAAGCCTCCTGAGAAGAACCACTTCAGCTGTTGGGGAGAACTGAACTCCTATCTCACGAGTCAGGTTTCCCCCCCTGAGTTAGTTGAACCCAGGGTAATGCTGCATTAGATGGGTTTGCCCATGTTAATTCAGATCAGCCTTGTGAGGCTACCACATGCTGATTGCTTTCCACACCAACCTAAGTGGCCAGCATAGATGTGTCCACAGTGACAGTTGAGGTGGAGAGGACCTTTCATCTGCTTCTGGACCTAACCATGGTAATCCTCTGTCTGCCTCTTCTTCTCTCTCCCTCCATGTTCAGGGCTGTCGCACCCCAGCCTTGATTCACCTTGCTCTGACACACAACACTGTACAGCAGGTTTAAGTATTTTAGTTTATTAAAGATAGATAGTAAAAAGTTCTTCAAAAGGCAAGAGTAAAATATCCAAAAGTCAATTACAAAATATAATCTTGAAATAGAGATCAGGAACTCACAAGAAATAAACAATGTCCAAAGAAAGCACGGCAAAAGCCAAGCCACATGGATACATAGACTGCAAGGTAATCCAAGACTTAGGAAAACTAGAGTTTGTTTCTCTGGTGAAAGGAAGTTGCTTTGACAAAGGTTTTCTCCAAACACACCTTTTAAAATACTCTTTGCAAAACATGAAAGCATTTCTCTGCCCTCTCGCCTCCCTCCTGTTTGCTATTCTCACACTTCCCCGAACTCTGAATTCCAAACGCTCAGCCCTATCTAAGTCTCCCATCCCATCAAGGTCAGTTTGCTTGTTATTTCGCTGAGACTCATTATTAGGCTGGGAATCTTCCATCCTCCCTTCTTCCATTCTCATATCATCATGCACCTGGCTGGCTTCAGGGTCATCTACTCCAGCCCTCTCTGTGGGAACGTGAATCTGCACTCTCTGTGGGAGATGGGGAGATTGGGAACCTGAATCCCTCTTTCCTCATCAGAGGGAAAGTCAATCTGAGGCTGAGCCACAACAAGGGCAATGACAGTTGGGAGGGATGGATGACCTTTGGTTTGCTTCTGGATCCAGGTATAATGGACCTATACCTGCCTCTTCTTTTCTCTTTCTAGAGCCAGGGCGATGGCAGTAAGGATGGATGGAGGACCTTCATTTGTGGTTGGACCTAGGCATGGTAGAGCTGTGCCTGCTTGTTCTTATTTCTTATTTATTTATTTACAGCATTTATATTATGCCCTTCTCACCCCGAAGGGGACTCAGGGTGGATCACATTACACATATAGGCAAACATTCAATGCCATTCAACATAGAACAAAGACAAGACAAACATAGGCTCCGAGCGGGCCTCGAACTCATGGCCTCCTGGTCAGAGTGATTCATTGCAGCTGGTTGCAGCTGGCTTGTTCTCCAGCCTGCGCCACAGCCCGGGCCCATTGTTCTTCTCTCCCTCTGAGGATGTGCCAGTAGCAGTTGGGATTGAGGATGGGCCTTTCATCTGCTTCTTGGCCTAGGAATGATGGATTTATACCTGCATCTTCTTTTCCCCCATGGCAAGGGCAGTGGCAGTTGTGGAGCTATGCCTACTTCCTTGGGTATTCAGCAGAAGGATAGCATAATTCAACCATGATTACAGGAGTACATCCTTAGCCTATATGAGCATGATTTAAGATACTAGCCTATGCCCTTTTAATTGTAATGGACCACATTTTCCCGTTACGTGAACTAGCTAGCGCCTTTTAGCATTGTGGTGAATTATTCATGCAGGATTTTGGGCAGCAGCTATCTGGTGCGGAAGGATCTTTTAATGAGTGGGGGTTTGCTTTCCGCTTTTCTAAATTGTTTTAACTCGGTGTTTGCCATTAGCATGATCCCATACTTAATTGCTTTTCAAATTGCTGTTACAGATAATAAATTAATATACAGGGGGAATATTGTTTCCTGTAGCTCGAATCCATTCTGGCCCCAAACATTTTGGAAAAGGGATACCCAACCTGTACATTGTATTATTGTTAAAATGATTTAGAGTGATGGATTGGTGGATTGAAGCTATTAGCAAACAGAATTTAAATGTATATATCAAGAACACATTAGAGCTTCTGCTTCCATTAGTTGCCAGTGATGAACATGAGATTTATAATAGGTAGCAATATGCTATACTATGTTATAAAAACATAGCATACCTTGGTTGGCTGTTAAACAGAATTGTGTGCTTGAAAACAGATTGCTGGATCCAGACTGGATATCAGTTGCTTCAGTATATATTACAAAGCATCCCAAGAGCATTTTGCCCAAGTTTATCCTGGATCAAAAAGGATGCTCTTTATTGAAGCAATTAACAAAGAAAACACACACATATGCATGAGCACACACACATTTATATGTATGTATCAAGAGGAAAACATTTCGAATTCTACCTTCTTCAGTTGCCAGTGATTAAAGTGAGCAGTATAGTAGGTACAATTGAGAACACCATGAGTGCATCTAGACTGTAGAATTAATGCAGTTTGACATCACTTTAATTGCCATGGCTCAATGCTATGGAATCCTGAGAGCAGTAGTTTTATGAGGTTTTTGCCTTCCCTGCCAAAGTGTCCTAGTGCCTCACCAAACTACAACTCCCACGTTCCCTTAGCAATCAAACTGGAGCTACACTGCATTCATTCCACTGTGTAAATATACACCTTTGGAGGTCTGTCATTCATAAGGTCACCATAAGTTGAAAGCAGTTTGATGCCAAAGAGCAACAAATGCATGGATGGATGAATAAGTATTCTCCAAAAAAACACATTTCGTGCTTTTTTGTTCCATGAAAGCAATTTTAAAGTAATGCATTAGTAATGTGTAACCAAAGAATAATGTGACAAATTTCTTTTTGCCCAAGTAGTCATAAGACAGAATCATTAACAAAAAGAGCAATATTAATACCAGCATGCTAGCTTTTTAAAATGAAGTTCTGAGCTCTGCCTGAAACCCATTTTAATATTGCTCATGTACACATGCCGTTTCACTTTTCCTTTTTTGCAAATATGCCACGATAATAAAGAAAAAAAACCCAAATCAAATATTTGATCATGCAAAAGCTCTGGCTGGCGTGTCTCAATTCGACCTTGGGAACCTCACTTTATTCTCTGCCAGTAGAAGGCCTATAACATTTGTCGGTGGTTTATATGTGTACTTTTAATTTAAGTATACAATTGGCTCTCCGTATCCATGGATTCTGCATCCACAGATTAAACCACCAATTGTTTGAAAATATTCCCCCCCCCCCAAAAAAGCCTTAATTTTTCCATTTATCTAGATATAAAAGCCAAAGTTTATCTGTCTGTTTGTACCACACAATCTGTTGCTAGGTGAAGTGTCCCTCTCTGATACGACTGGAATGGCTGTTACTAGGTGAAGTGGCCCTCTGTGATGTCACTGGGGGGGGGAAAGGTGACATGTGAATGTGGGGAAGGGAGGAAGGAAAGAAGGAAGAAAGGAAGGGAGGGAGGGAGGGAGGGAGGGAGGGAGGGAGGGAGGGAGGGAGGAAGGAAGGAAGGAGCCACAAAGAGAGCAATTTTGCCATGGAGACATTGCGAGGGTTTCTTAGAATAATAATAATAATAATAAACTTTATTTATACCCTGCCACCATCTCCCCAATGGGGACTCAGGGCGGCTTACATGGGGCCATGCCCAGAACAATACAATATAACAAAATATAATAGAACAACAAATCATAGCACATTAAACAACACAATAAAAGAAAATATACACTACATTAAACAAGGTCAAAGAACAATAAAACCAAGGGCGGGCCACATGAACACTAGATTAAAACTCGAGGTAAGAAAGGAAGTAGGAGTAAAAACCACAGAGGACAGGATCATAAAGTGGCGGTGCGATCTGGAGGACAAATATTGAAGGAGAGCAGCAAAAGGGATGTATGAAGTGATTACTCTCCAAAGGCACAACGGAAGAGCCATGTTTTCAGGTCTTTCTTAAAGGCTGCTAGTGTGGGGGCTTGCCTAATCTCACCGGGCAGTGAGTTCCACAATCGGGGGGCCACAGCAGAGAAGGCCCTCTCCCTTGTTCCCACAAGGCGGGCCTGAGATATCGGCAGTGGCGACAGGAGAGCCTCCTCTGACGATTGAAGGGATCGGGCAGGTTTATGATAGGAGATACGGTCACGAAGGTAGGTGGGTCCCAAACCGTTTAGGGCTTTATAAATTATGGTCTGCACCTTGAATTGGGACCGGAAAATAAACGGCAGCCAGTGGAGCTCCTTGAACAAGGGTGTGGATCTCTCCCTGTAACTCGCCCCCGTTATTAGTCTGGCCGCCGACCGCTGGACCAGTTGTAATTTCCGGGCCGTCTTCATGGGAAGCCCCACGAGCTAGAGCTAGAGAAAGGAGTAAGGGGAGAGGAAAGATGGGAGGAAAGAGAAAAAGAAGGGAAAGGAAGGAAAGGAAGGAAAGGGAAAAAGGTATGACTGGAGGAAAAGAAAAAGAAGGAATGAAAACTGGGGCAGTGACTCCTCTTATACCTAGGCAATGTTGATTATATGCCTTTCTTTTATATAAGGGGCATTATTTTATTACACCATCATATATAATGTGACTTGAGTATCCACAGATTTTGTTATCCGTACAGAGCTCAGCAACCAAACTCCAATGGATAGCAAGGGTCCACCGTATGCGTTTATGATGAATATGCATGACGGTAACTGAGTAATATTAACATTAGAAAATGTTGACCATTTCTGCTACCTTGGCAGCCACCTCTCCACAGAAGTCAACACTGAGACTGAAATACAATACCACTCTGCGAGTGCAGCGTTCTTCCAAATGAAGCAGAGAGTGTTTGAGGATTGGGACATTTGTAGGGAGACCAAGGTGCTTGTTTATAAAGCTATTGTCCTCCCAAACCTGTTATATGCCTGCAAAATGTGGACTGTCTACAGATATCACACTCAACTCCTGGAATGATTCCACCAGCGTTGCCTCCAAAAAAATCCTGCAAATCTCTTGGGAAGACAGGCAGACAAATGTCAGCGTGCTGGAAGAAGCAAAGACCACCAGCATTGAAGCGATGCTCCTACGCCATCAGCTCCGCTGGACTGGCCACATTATCCGAATGCCCAATCACCGTCTCCCAAAGGAGTTACTATACTCCCAACTCAATAATGGAAAACGTAATGTTGGTGGATAGGAAATGAGATTTAAAGATGGGTTTAAAACTAACCTCAAAAACTGTGGCATAGACACTGAGGACTGGGAAGCCCTGGTCCTTGAGCGCTCTAATTGGAGGTCAGCTGTCACCAGCAGTGCTGTGGAATTTGAAGAGGCTCGACTGGAGGGCACAAGAGAGAAACGTGCTAAGAGGAAGGCACATCAAGCCAATCCTGACTGGGACTGCCTTCTACCTGGAAATAGATGTCCTCACTGTGTACGAACATGTGGGTCAAAAATACGGCTCCACAGTCACCTACGTACCCATCGCCAAGACACTACACTTGGAGGGCCTTCATACTTGGACAACGAGGGATTGCCTAAATAAGAAAGAGAAAGCTTTTAAAAAAAATTCCAGTTATTTGGCAATAATAATATCTGACCTGCTTTGCCCTGCACATTTAAGGCAAAAACTTCTGGATCTGATTTCACGGCAGTCTGTCTCTCAAGGATAGGCAACTGCATGGGGATCAAGAGGGAATTCATCTTCCAAGCTCCCTGTGGAGTATAACTTCACTACAGCAAAGACAAATACAGTAGAGTCTCACTTATCCAAGCTAAACGGGCCGGCAGAAGCTTGGATAAGCGAATAACTTGGATAATAAGGAGGGATTAAGGAAAGGCCTATTAAAAATCAAATTAGGTAATGATTTTACAAATTAAGCACCAAAACATCATGTTATACAACAAATTTGACGGAAAAAGCAGTTCAATACGCAGTAATGTTATGTTGTAATTACTGTATTTATGAATTTAGCACCAAAATATCATGATATATTGAAAACATTGACTACAAAAATGGCTTGGATAATCCAGAAGCTTGGATAAGCAAGGCTTGGATAAGTGAGACTCTACTGTACCACTATTTTCCTCAGTATAGTGATTCCATCTTTTTCCTGTTGCCATTTGAGAGGGATCGCAGAGGAAAGCAGTGGGGGTAGTGCAGTGGTTCTGGAGTGCTTTTTGGATACGGTGGGAGTACTTGCACATATCTTCCTCCATTTGTGGGACTTTTGATGCAGTTGTGGAGGTAAACATGACCCAAATATTATGCCGAAATTCTTTAATTTTGGGATAAGGATTTGGGGAAGTTTAGGGGGGATTTCAAGAACCACAAAGGTGAGGCCCTCAAAATCACTAACACGCTGCCACATTTTTGTTTAACTCCACTGTGGCTCAAAGAGAACTTTGTGCTCATTTTGAATGTATTTTCAAGAACTGGATGTTGAAGACAAAGCTGCAGCTAATCAATTGGATTTTGGCATGGCAATGTGCATAGGAATAAAGTGACTGATAAAGATACATTACGTGCATATATAGGTAAATAGATAGATTATATTGTGCACCATCTATGGCCTTCCCTGGACAGAGGACATTTGAGATGCATACACTGTACAATGAATACAGTTTGACACTATGTCAACTGCCATAACTCAATGCTATGGAATCATAGGAATTGTAGTTTCAAGACCCCATTTACCTTCCCTCCCAAAGAGTACTGGGGCCGGGCTGTGGCGCAGCTGGCTAGTAACCAGCTGCTATAAATCACTACTGACCGAGAGGTCATGAGTTCGAAGCCCGGGTCGGGTTAAGCCTCCGACCATTAATAGCCCCGGCTTGCTGTTGACCTATGCAGCCTCGAAAGACAGTTGCACCTGTCAATTAGGGAAATTTAGGGATGCTTTATGCGGGAGGCTAATTTACAACACCATAAAACTGCCAGCAAAACACAAGGAAAGGAATGCGGAAGTACAGCCACTACTGGACGGTGAAGCAACAGCTCCCCCTGTGGCCGGAATCGTGAAGCTGGAAAAATGTTAAAAATGCCTCTGAGTCTGTCTAATGTATGTTGTTTGTCCGTTGGCATTGAATGTTTGCCATATATGTGTTCATTGTAATCCGCCCTGAGTCCCCTTCGGGAAGGGCGGAATATAAATACTGTAAATAAATAAATAAATAAAGAGTACTGGTGCCTCACCAAAACTACAGATCCCAGGATTTATAGCATTGAGCCATAGCAATTAACATGATGTCAAATTGCTTTGATTCTATAGTGCAGATGCATCTGTGACCACAATAGTTCCTGCACTGTTCATTTCCTAGTTAGATTCCTCAAACATACTCAGTATAAAGAAGGCTTGGAAATAGCGTCTTGTGCAAAAAGGTGCAGCTGGATTGCTAATTGGAATACCACATTGACAATATATCGGTATAACATGAATCATAAATAAATTGCATGTTCTACTAATAGGATTCCAATTTGAATTTAATGTGTTTGAAATAATATCTAAAACTTTAAAGGGCTTGGGAGTTTGAAATATGAAATAATACCTCTCTTGTTATGTGTTTACCTGAGGACTGAGGTCAGTTTTGGTAGAGATATCAGCTGCATTATGGATGTGAGGACAGGTGCGAACCATACTGAACGGCATTACCATCAAAAGGGGGTGACATCCCCATGACAATCTGTAAAACATTGTGCAGAGCTTCAGCACAAATGAATTATTTTTAATTAAAATATCCTTCTAATTGGATATAAACACAAAAATGTTTTTGTAATCCCACTTTACATAAGCCATATCAATAGAATACAAGGCTAAAACTCTAGGATAATTTACTTTTTGAACCTTTGACTCCAGTCAGGGTTGACATTATTACCCAATTATGATGATACTTCAAATCTTGTAGCTTCCAGAACTCATTGTTGTTTTCATTGTTACTGGGATTTTTTAAGAGTCAATTTGTAATTTTTCTGGTATTGTGGTCTAGTCTCATAGGTTCATGGGGCAACACCAACCTTGGTGAGGACACTGGATGGAGGCTCTTCTGTGTCCTTTCAGTGAGATCAATATAGTGTTTGGGGACATGGGAGAAAGCCTTCTTAGCTGATGCACCCCACAAGCCACAAGAGTAAAGACAAAAACCCACTGAGAAGAAAAGTGTTGTTACCATACATCAAGGAAACCACTGACCACATAGGGAACTGATGAAGAGACACAACCTACAAACAATCTACAGACACACCAAGAAAATCCAACAAATGCTACATTCAGCAAAGGATAAGAGGGATCCTCTCACCTCTGCATGAGTCTACCTTATACCATGCATCTGTGGACAAGTCTACATCGGGATCACCAAACGCAGCATTGCCGAGACATGTGTCAAAGAACATGAAAGGTACGGCAGACTAATTCAACCAGAGAAATCAGCTATAGCAGAGCACTTGATGAACCAGCCTGGACACAGAATATTATTTGAGAACACAGAAATGCTGGACCACTCTGACAACAATTATGTCAGAATATACAGAGAAGCCATTGAAATCCACAAGCATGTGGACAATTTCAACAGAAAGGAAGAAACCATGAAAATGAACACAATCTGGCTCCCAGTATTTAAAAACAAAAACAAAATATAGACAGTAAATAAGGAACACCACTCAAAAACAGGGGAAGTCCAGAAAGCAAACAATCAAGTGCCAGTTAACACCTCCCAAACAGAGGATGACTCCAGACAAGAAGCACCAGTCTACCTCAATGCAGATACTCTCACTGATTGACTTTGCAAATTTCATGGCTACTCAAATGCTAATTCAAGCTTGCTAATTGCAATATTACACTTTCTTTAAACAAAGGTTCTTTCTCTCACCCTGGACATTCCACTCATATATACACTCCACTTGCCTCACTGCCAACAGACCTCTGAAGACATCTGCACAGATGCAGGTGAGGTGTTAGGAGACAATGCAGCTAGAACATGGCCATACAGTCCAGAAAACTCATAGCAACCCAGTCGTTCTGGCCATGAAAGCCTTCGACAATACAGACAACAGATTGTCCTGAGCCCCAGTCTCCACTGTATGAAGATAGCTGTTTATTTATTTATTTACAGTATTTATATTCCACCCTTCTCACCCCAAAGGGGACTCAGGGCAGATCACATTACACATATAAGGCAAACATTCAATGCCTTAACATAGAACAAAGACAAAGACAAACTCGAGTTCGCTGGCCTCGAACTCATGACCTCTTGGTCAGAGTGATTTGTTGCAGCTGGCTGCAGCTGGTTGTTCAACAGCCTGCACCACAACGAGTCCTAACGGCTTTTTTGTTCCCAGCAGATAACTGCCTAGACCATGCTGGTAAGAGAGAACTAGGCTAGATATAATTCTTATTCAAAAGATCTATGCTTGTTATAAGTATAATGAAGACCTATGGTGGATATTGCTATCTATATATAACCCAATATTGATATTGATATTATCTACCCTAGAAACAGCAAGGCTCAGGGGAGATGATTATCTCCCTTGGATACCTGTGAGTTTCTCTGCAGATACAAAGCTAGATTTCTTCTAGGTATGAAGTGTTGTGAAGCCTGCTAAGGAAAAGCAGAAGATATGACGGTTCATTCCTTTCAAATATGATAAAGTGGCACTACAGAAGGGCATGCGTACGGATGGTGCGCTTGGTGAGAAGACGCCTGCCACACTTGGCAGCTCACATAACCAGTTTTAAGACTTAAGTGAGAAATGACAGGGAGTTGATAGGGCGTGCAAATTGGGGAGGAAGATTTGGAAAGGTGGGGAGCAGGGAAATCCCATACATTGAAAAGTACGGATTCTATAAAAGATGAACCAAGCTCTGCACAACGTTTCTGAAGTGATGGAAACAACACATAGTGCTATCTGACCAACAATGAGCCTACCTGGTGATGGGACCCCATCGCCTTCATAGGTGCAACTGGTGGAGACATGAGATAGGACTTTCTTGGTGGCTAATATCTCAGGCCCTTTTTTATAAAGAGGTTAGAATGGCCTCCTTCTTCCTGTCCTTCCATTAATAGATGATGTGTTTTCTATTCTTTCAGACATTTAGAGTGTTTTAGGAAAGGGTTGTTAAGATGGCACTGCATGGCTTTAATTTAACTGATTTCTATCCTTTCAAAGTGCATGTTTTAAATTGCTCTATAAGTAGATGTTTCCAATTTGAAACACTTAGAACTCCAACTGATGAAAATTAAGGAAGATTGTGAAAAGGGAGGGTTACGGCTGTAGAATGTGGATAGTGAAACGGCTGAGATGCCTTCTGGGTGTTTTGGACTTCAAGTCACGTCATCCCTGACCAGCATGGCCAGAGTTTGAACGCATTAAAACCTTGTTTACATGAACAACATAACCAGGACTTACCTTGAATCCAGCACTATTGGTGATTTTTGGTGAGTACTGTCAGAGTAATTGCAGCGCAGCAGTAGTTGGATGGAATCAGTGGAACGCAGAACGAAGAGATATCAGAGACGTTGGTAAAACTATATATAAAGTTTTACTGTAAGCAGTAATAATCAAGACAAACAGACAGACGAACACAGGATTTGACTCTCAGCAGACAGCACTCAACACAACTCAGAACTGAACTGATGCAATCAGTAATGCATACACACTTGTGTCTGGACACTCCCCAGTTCCAGCCACACATCAAGGTCATCACAGCTTCTTAGTAATTAACTCTTTCCAGACTATAGTACACTCTGGATGATGCAATCAGTATGCAATACAGACAAGACACAAATTTCATTTAAACACTATCAATACACAAATCCCACATTAACAAGTACCCCAGGTTTTCTGCCCTCAATTCAACTTTGCTTCGCTTTAGGCAAAATTAGGGGTTACTTCAGAGTCTGCAGGGAATTCTGGAGTGTCCTAAGGCTTTGTGGCCATCTGGACAGCTGGATCGAGTCTTTTTAGGCTTGATCCTTTGCCTATGTGCACAGTCACACCACCACCATCACACAGAGCAGTGGTTCCCAACCTTTGGGCCTCCAGGTGTTTTGGACTTCCCAGAAATCCCACCCAGTTTACTAGCTGTTAGGAATTGTGGGAGCTGAAGTCCAAAACACTTGAAGGCCCAAAGGTTGGGAACCACTGGTATATCCTGATGTCACCACTACAGAGTTTCCTGCTGTCATTTCTCCTTATTTTGGAACAGGACACCCATGCAATCATAAAGAAGAAGGTCACTCAAATACACCTTGCTGATAAGGAAGGTGCCCCATTTTGATATCAGCAGGTGCAACAAGCAATGGTCAGGTATTCACAGGAAACTTTATAGCTTATGGAGGATGGCAACATGGAGATAAGTGTACTAGCCATGGGACAGACTAGACCAGGAGTATCAAACTTCTTTTCATCAGGGGCCACATCAGCCTTAGGGTTGGCTTCAAAGGCTTGTTGAATCCATGGATGGAGAATCCATGGAGATATGTATTTACTTACATTATTTTTATCCCGCCTTTCTCACCCGAAGGGACTCAAGGCGGCTTACAAGTCTGGCAAAAATTCAATGCCAGTAAAAACAACAGTACAATAAGACATAAAACAGTTTATTATTATTATTATTATTATTATTATTATTATTATTATTATTATTATTATTATTATTTTATTTTTGTAACCCACCTCCATCTCCCTGTGGGGACTCGGGGCAGCTTACAAATACAGAACAAAGTACAATAACATCAAATACTGAACAATGCGCAAATGAAAATTTAAAAACATAAATAAAATGACCACCATTAATAAAGTTAAGAAATTATTTACATTAAGCATTAAATCACATGGAGCAATATACAAAACGGAGCCCCTGGTGGCATAGTGGGTTAAAGCTTTGTGACTTGAAGGTTGGGTTGCTGACCTGAAGGCTGCCAGGTTCAAATCCCACCCAGGGAGAGCGCGGATGAGCTCCCTCTATCAGCTCCAGCTCCATGCGAGAAGGACATGAGAGAAGCCTCCCACAAGGATGGTAAAAACATCAAAACATCCGGGCCTCCCCTGGGTAACGTCCTTGCAGATGGCCAATTCTCTCACACCAGAAGCGACTTGCAGTTTCTCAAGTTGCTCCTGACACGAATATATATATATATATATATATATATATATATATATATATATATATGATTTTAAGTGCATAGTTCCATTCATCCAAATAGAGAGCCTATTATAGTTTTTGACATTATAATTTTCCCCAGTTTGGGTTTCCAGGTGTTCTTGAATGACAACTCCCATCCCTTTTGACTATCTGCCATATGGAATGGGGCTAATGGGACTTCCAGCCCAACACCAATTGTGACTCTGAGTTTGAGGAGAGGTTGAAGGATATTTTAAAGCCAGACATCATATTCATAGGCCATTTATCTAAATCATGGTTCTCAACCTGGGGTCCCCCGATGTTTTTGGCCTACAACTCCCAGAAATCCTAGCCAGTTTACCACTGATCTAAATCCAAACTCCACTATCTTGAGTCAACAGCCTTTCAGATGTTACTGTATCACATCAGCTATAACCATGATATCCAATGATGAGGAATCAAGGGGTTGTAGTCCACCATCTTCAGGTCCATATAAAATGACATGGAGGGTAGATTTGGCCCATGGCCTTGAGTCCAACACACGTGGACTCGACCATTTCGACACTGGCCTCCAATTCAGCAAGTGCTTGCTAGACCTGTGGCTCCATGTAGATGCAACCCAAGTCTGGGAAGGTTTGGGTAAATACATTCCTATTTCATACTGTGAAATGTTGGGCAGTTATTTACTCTATCCTTCTAGCTTTTGCTGTATTACCTAAATGCAATTGAATATAAGCCAGGAAAAAAACCTATCAGCAGAAGATGCATTATCTAGAGCACTTGATTGAACTGTTAGAGAAAATGATGAAGAAGAATACGATATTATCAAGGTAAACCTAATACAAAATATCGCTGTATCTGATGGGGAAAAAAATGTCAGGAATTTGCAGAAGCTATATCTGATCCAGCAGTAATCACATTTATCACCATCAGCATCAGTATGATTTATTGGTAAACCACTGAGTCATTAGACATTTCATCTACGGTTTCACTGCACGGTGGACTAGAAATCGTACAAGCTCCGTAATATACTTTAAGGGAGGTGGAACTGTAGTCAGCCCTATAGATTCACTGGGTTTACATGGTGCAGGATCCCTGTGAAAGGCGAAAAAATGAAAATAAAAAACCACAATTCTGTCCTCTAAGAAAACATCGTTCTATAAATCTCTACATTCTCTACGTGATTTTATCATCAACCTCCAGCTGAAGTTAACCAAAGGATCTTGACTCTCTCATCAGACAAAAGCAGGCTCACACTTCCCATTGAAATACAGTAGAGGCTCACTTATCCAACATAAACAGGCCGGCAGAATGTTGGATAAGCAAATATGTTGGATAATAAGGAGAGATTAAGAAAAAGCCTATTAAACATCAAAATAGGTTATGATTTTACAAACTAAGCACCAAAACATCATGTTATACAACAAATTTGACAGAAAACGTAGTTCATTATACATTAATGCTATGTAGTAATTACTAATTACTGTATTTATGAATTTAGCACCAAAATATTACAATGCATTGAAAACATTGACTACAAAAATGCGTTAGATAATCCAGAACGTTGGATAAGTGAGTGTTGGATAAGTGAGACTCTACTGTACTGGTAAGCTTATGTTGGTTAGAATTGTTCTTCATATTAAATATAGTACTATTCTTTCATTTTTTTTTGCACTACAAATAAGATATGTGAGGTGTGCATAGGCATTTGTTCATGTTCTTTTCCAGCCTCCCGACAGTATGACATACCATGAACTGGACCTTGGCATAAAAGGTTTGATGACCCCTGACTAAGATAGTCCTAGAGCTAACTTATTGATCAGATCTATGAGCAATCAAATTGCAGACTGAAGCCCATAGATGTGGAGAGCTGACTGTATTTGTAACCGATGAAGTTCTCTACAAAAGGCATACAGCAGAAAAGGGATTTGGGGTTGGTGCCATCAGTACGTTGATGATACCCATCTCTAGACTGTGTTTGCAGCTTTGGAGTGCCCCTTGGTCCTTCTCTACAAATGTCAGCCCAGGTAGATGCAATGGTTAGGCGTGCTTATTATCAGCTTCAGCTGATGCACCAGCTGTGCCCCTTCTTAGATTTATAGGACCCAAAAATGCGCTGGACATGCACTCATAACCTCAATTTTGAACTTCTGCAATGCACTTTACATTGGGCTACCTTTGTACCAAATTCAGAAACTCCAGTTGGTTCAAAATATGGGAACCAAATTGATTACAGGAACATCCAGGAGTAAGCATATTACACCTATCCTAAAGTTACTCTACTGACTGCCAGTTAGTTTCCGGGCAAAGTACAAAGTGTTGGTTTTGATCTTTAAAGCCCTACATGGTTTGGGTCCAGGTTACCTAAAGGATTGCCTTCTCCTGTATAATCAACCCCATACACACTAAGATCCTCTTGGTGGTAGTAACTCCAACTAGCCAACTAGCCAAAACCCGACTGGCAACCACCACCCAGAGGACCTTTTCTCAATGGCCACACCAAGACTAGGGAACCACTTGCCAGAAGAGCTCGGACAGCTAAATGAAGACCTATCTCTTCTGGCAGGCCTACCCTGCCAGTTTTAATCACAAATTTTAAACTTGAGTCTTATGTTTAATCTTTGTTCTGTGTATTTTAATATGTATGCAGGTTGTGAATGGTTGTGTTGTTAAAGTGCGAAGTATGGAACCCTGTGCAGACGGTCAGTCAATGAGATTTAAGCAACGTGCAGTCACTGAATTCTTGACAGCAGAAGGTGTCACCCCAAAGGAGATTCATCAGAGAATTCAAGCTGCTTATGGGGATTGTGTTGATGTGAGTCCTGTGCTTCACTGAGCGAGTAAGATGTTGAGGTGAGAACATCTGACTTGCGTAACAAAGAGTTGGACATCCTGTGACAGCAACCACCGAGTTTAACAAGCAAAAGGTTGATTTAGGGCAATCATCGTGCCACTCAGATACGTGTGGGTCACATTATTGCTTTGTTTGGCTATCAGAAGATCTGTGCACGATGGGTCCTGTGAGACGCTGGTTGTGTCAACTTCTTCCGTGACAGCTTCAGAAAACTTGTTCATCGTTGGCAGAAATGTATCCAATTGTCTGGTGATGATGTGGAAAAATGAATAGTGGTAGTTAAAGAGCACGTTCTAAGGATTATTTCTGCATTTGATTTATTAAAATATTCCCATCCAAACCCAAGTAACAAAGGTGGAGGCATTACTTTTCATTCAACCCTTGTATTTTGCAGAAATATGGTTTAATATATGCATTTTATAAAATGTTTTTAGATGATTATGTGTTTTTAGCAATTGTAACCTGCCTCAAGCCATAAGGAGAGGTGGATAAGAAATAAAATCATCATCATCATCATCACCATCATTCCTTGTCATTGGATGCTGAGCAAGAACTGTAATGGGCTGGATGAATAAAACACAAGGTCTGTGGATTCATGCTTCTCAGGTCCAAAAACTTGGTAAGCTCTCTCGATGTGACTATTTTCTTCTTGAAGGAGTAGGAGGATAACTAGAAGTATGGGTTGAGTCTCCCATATCTTCTTAAACTTTTTCCCTTTCTACCCAAGACATTTTTACATGACACCAGATATATAGGTACAGTAGTCTCACTTATCCAACATTCGCTTATCCAACGTTCTGGATTATCCAACGCAGTCTGCCTTTTAGTAGTCAATGTTTTTGTAGTCAATGTTTTCAATACATTGTGATATTTTGGTGCTAAATTAGTAAATACAGTAATTACTACATAGCATTACTACGTATTGAACTACTTTTTCTGTCAAATTTTTGCATAACATGATGTTTTGGTGCTTAATTTGTAAAATCATAACCTAATTTGATGTTTAATAGGCTTTTCCTTAATCCCCCCTTATTATTCAACATATTCATTTATCCAACATTCTGCCGGCCTGTTTATGTTGGATAGTGAGACTCTACTGTATATAAAATGTAGTGAGACTCTACTGTATATAAGATAGGTATAAAGATCAAAATGGCTAATAATAAATCAGCATTGGCAAAACTTGCCAAACAGATTGATTCTTCCTTGTTATGAAGTACAACTGAAGCATTTTCTGCAGAAACCACTGCAAACGCTAACGTATTTGTTCAAATGTCTAAAACAGTCATTAGGTGGTATCTAGAAATATTTTACTTTTGCCAATTTTTTCACGGCCCTATTTTGGTTCGCGACCAACAGATTAAGAATCAGTGCTTTAAACTATTTTCCACCCTTTCAACTCTGTCTTTTAATGTATTTGTTTGCTATGCTTTTACCCTTTTGGTATTACTGTAATTATACTATTTTAAATTTAATGAGATTGGATTTGTTATGCACTACCCTGAGATGCCTGGATACAGGGCAGAATATAAATATCCGAATAAATGAATATTTTTGGAGCTTGTATTTTTCCAAATGTATTTGGGGATCAGAAGAAGTTGGGAATTTTGCATGAGAGGCCCTGGAACACGGTTTGCTCACTCCTGATGTAAATGCATTGTGCTCAAATGGATACAGTAAAAAATGCAGAATGAAGAACTTGATGGGAGATATATTGTGATGGGGGCTGGAAATGTAATAACTGATGTGGTATATTGGCCTCAAGTAAATCTGCATACAGAGCAGATGGTTACAAATGGAATACCTGGAGAAAATAGCTGCTTATGGAAAAAAGAAAAAGACCCCACATTGTTAAGCAGCAATGAGCTGTAGGGATACTGCAGAGCAGATGCTACTGTGTTCATTTATTCTGGCAAAGACTTGTCTCTTTTTTGTTTTCTGTGGGTTTTTTTGGTCTCAGGCTGTTATTCATGTTATCTGAAGGCAGCCACGTTAGAAAAACAGAGAGCAGCAAACACTGTCATATATTGGAAATCGAGGGTCTCTTTTCCAGGTATGGAATTCCATATGTCTTGCAAAAGCTGCTGGCCTTCAAGAGATGACATTGCCTCCAGGCTCAGCTGTCCCCATTCAAAATACGTGGCACAAAGTGGAGTTAAAATAATAAAGAGGCTGCTGAAAAAGAATAATAAAAGGCTGGAGATTCAGAAAGAGCTCCCTAGCAGGCAAGATTCACCTTTAGTACGATCCCTCTGCAAGCATTTAGCATTCTCCACTCTGTAGCAGCCGAGCGACTGATACTTGCAATGCTTAGTGGGAGGCAAAGGTAATATCCTCTCTCCATCAACCTTTATTCTGCAGTTCATTGCTTCTGAACTTGGTAATAGCTATTGACAAACTTCGACTACCTAGCTCCTAGAGCTATTGACAAGCTTCACCTACTTTGCTCTATTAAACGGCCATAGATATTGACACATCCCCTGCTGTGCCGTCCGCCGGACAATAAAAAAACTATAAAACTGAAACGTGCTGTCCTTTATCCGGGCGAACTGCAAATCCCTATAAGCTGTCCTATAGATATTGAACGACTGAGTCTGGATAACTTCAAAAAAGGATGTTTATTCATACAAGGTTGTAAACCTGGCACAGATCTTAAAGTTGCAGAAAATGAAACAAATTTCCATAGGTTTTAGTTGCAGAATTATCCCTGGTTCCAGAAGGCAAAGGTGATTATAAAACCACTATACCCTAATCACGCTGCCTATATTAGAAGGAGAAACTCTTTCCTTCCCTATCTTTACAGCAAAGATTAGTTCTAGAAGCGATGGAATAACTTTGCTCCTCTAACTAGATTTCCTATTCCAGATCAATATAATTCAATACTTATCTAATTTGGATAGGCTTAGATTGGCCTGGTTTTGAGGATGATTTGTCCCAGTTAGCCTTGCACAGCTCCAGCACGTTGGAAGACTATAGCCAGAATGAAACTCTAAAATGGAGACTAGACCCTGGTAAAAAGGGCGGTCCTAAGATGTTGCACTCTTTGACCAATCACTGCAAAGAAAACTGCAGCCAGCTATTGCAGATTCCAAGCCACTTTTCCTAGGCTTTTGCAGCCAGAGGCTCAAACAAAATGCAAAGGAGGGAAAACAAACAAACGACCAATAGGTAAGGCAAACCATCGTCCTGGGGGACGGAACACTCCCCGCTAAATTCCCAGGATGTGGGAATTTACCAATCAAAAACATACAAACACCTTTGTATACACAACAATACAAACACTAGAACTTTAAACATCTCCAATAAGCAACACGAGGTCACTAATTGGTCTGCCCAAAATGGACACTTTGCCTCTGTTGCAAGTCTTTAATTGAGCTTTCCTGACCTTACCGTCCGGGCAAGAAAAGGTCTTTAGTGTAATGCCCATAGGCCAGGCATAGCGGGGCAAGTCTTTGTCCTTTAGCAACACAAGGTTTCCCACCTTGAAATTGTCCTCTGGGGTTTGCCAGAGTCTTCTGGTTGGAAGCTGGCTTAAGTATTCGGCCTTCCACCTCTTCCAGAAGTGGTTGGCTAAGGTCTGCACATGCAAAATTGGTGCCACAGTCCGATCGAATTGACTTAATTGGCCCTCTGAGGGCTATGAACCTTTTCAATGCATTTAAAAATGATGAAGTGTCCATTCCCTCTACATCCTCAATATAGACAGTTCGTTTTGACAAACAAGTAAACAAAACCGCCCATCTTTTATTATTTACAACACCACCCCTGGTTTTTCTGGTAACAATTTCCCAAGGACCAAACACATTAATTCCCACGTGGGAAAAGGGTGGGTCTGTCAAAGTCCTATCCTGAGGTAGTTCTGCTATTAACCGATTTTGACAGTTTCGCCTAAGGCACCTGCATTTAACACATTTGAAAATACAACTGTTGACCAACCTTTTGGCATTAACTACCCACAGACCTTCGTTTCTAAGGGCTGCCTCAGTTAGAGTTCTACCCTGATGATGGATTCTTTTCTTTAGGGACCAGAGTCTTTTCCCTGCCATGTGTCTATTGTTTGGCGAAGTGGGCTTATCTGACTTAAAGGGCAAAGGAGCTACCCAATTTCCCTCTGTACTTCGTGAGACTTGAGCATTCATACTGTCCAAGAACCTTTGCTCATCTTTCAAGAGCGCTGTGGCTTCGTCTCTCTCAGAGACTTTGAAGATGGAGGAATACTCTGGAGTTATTGCTTGGCAGTAGACTGAGATATGACTTAGGCAACTGCGCACAAGTGTAGGACGTCCACCTTTAAGCACCTGTGCTTGATTGGAGTCCAACGACGATGGTGGGTGCATCTTGTTTATGCACACTGGGCCTGTAACTGTCCAGCCTAGTGGTAGCAGCTGAGCAATGGGAGCCCCTGGAGGTCCCTTAACTTGGTCGTTCACATAGAACAAGTTCGGACAGTCCGCACCAAGCAGAAGGGCAATGTCCACATCTGGCTGAAAGGCTGGTATGGCATTCTTTAACCGTCGCAAATGTGGATGAGCCTCCACAACTTCTCTAGTTACAATTTGTTTTTTGTTCCGAGGGATGGAGGAACACTCAATCAGGTCTGGCAACTTGAACTGTCTCTTCTGGTCGCAAGAGGAGACAACGAAGCCAGATGCTATGCGACCCTGCAACTTCTTTTTTCCTGCACACGTAGTCATGGTGTAATTGACCATCTTGGTTTTAAGGTCAAACATGCGGAAGAACTCTGGAGTAGCCAGGGAGGCGTCGCTCTGTGAATCTAGAGCCACATAGAGTCTCTTTTTAAGCCAAGGCCTCTTGGCTGGATATACATCCGCTAGGCAGATAGGATGACAAACCCTGTACTGGTGCGAATCAGAACACAGCTCAGTGCAGGCGACTGCTGAAACTTCCACCTGCATCTGCGGTGCAGCCGGCTTGTCGGTATCTTCGCTTGCTGTCCTTTCCTTTGGTGAAATGTCCCCTTTGGTGTGGGAGACACCATTGGAGTTGTGCATTGCGGTGCAATGCTTGACGCTGTTGCATTTCTCGCACTTGACGTTTTCTTTGCAGTTGGATGCAAAGTGCGGAGTTGCTCCACAGCATCTAAAGCAGATTCCCTGCTTTTGAACTAGCTGTTGCCTTTCTTTGTATGTCTTCCTACTAAACTCCCTGCAGTTGGCCAAGCAGTGAGGTTTTTGGTGAATAGGGCAAAGCAACTCTTTTACTTCTGACCTGGTTTTGTCAGTCTCGTGTTGAGTTTCGACTGCCTTTACGCTGACAGGTCTATTGGCCTCTCTAGGTGGTTTCTTGTCCACTTCAGGCGCCTTCCCTGTATGGATCCCTTGATATAAGGTGGGCAGGCCCGTCTGTGGATCATTCCTTTCCCTGGCCGCTCTGGTGATGAACTGGACCAGATGGGAAAACGGTGGGTACGCCTGAGAATGGGCCTCCTTGTAGTTAAAAACCTGTTTCCCCCAGTCTTCCTGCAGGGCAAAGGGAAGTTTGTCCAGAATCTGCCGCTGGGACAGATGCTGATCGAGGCACTGCAGTCCAGGCAACTCTGGATTCTCCTTGGCCGACTCTAACTCTGCAAGAAGATCACTGAGGTCCCACAAGAGCTTGCAGTCCTTGAGCTTTAAGGTTGGGAACCTTTGCAGCTTGTCCATTAGAGATGCTTCAATCTCCGTGCTAGCTCCATACCGCTGATGTAATCTGTCCCAGGCCTTTTCCAAGGCTTTGTCGGGATCAGCTACATGGGCTGAATATATTCTCTTAACTTGAGAAGATGATGCTGGACCCAACCAGGCGCCTAGCAGGGTCAGCTCTTCTTCAGGCAACAACTTTAAGTCTCTAATTGCCCTCTTGAAGGTAACCTTCCAGAGAAGGAACTCTTCAGGCTTGTCTGAAAACTTTTCGACTCCCTTGTCCTTGAGGTCTCTTTTGGGACTTCTAAGGATCGAGATGAGTTGGGATTCTGGTGTTGACGGTGTCTTATGTGGCGTTGGCTGCTGCAGGGAGAAATCCCGTGCTCCTGGTGTTGACCTTTGACCCTTTGGAGGGAAGGCATCGTCTGTAGACGGACAGATGGTTCCTTTTGGACTTGCTTGTAGGGCCCAATTGGTGATAGGCTTTGATGGTTTGGCTGACTGCTCGGGAATCTTAGTAGGAGGCACAGGCAAACTGAGCAAAGAGGAGCTCCCCGCTATGACGCTTTGAACTTCCGGCAGCCCGAAGGCAACTTTAGGGCCCTGTTCTGACCGAACGGAGAAGTCTTCATGTTCCTCGTCAGAAAGCTGGCTGTTTAAGCTATTAAGATGCACAAGCACCTTGGAAGAAGGGTCCTGCTTCGGCAACTGACTTACATTTTCTTCTGTGAGCTGCCCACTTAGGACCTTGGCCAAAGTCTCAGCCTTTACCTTTTTGGCAGTAGCATCCATCCTTATTCTAAGCATTTCTATTTCACATTGCCTTTGGGCCTGTTCTATTTGGAGTCGCTGTTCCTCCTCTTTAAGGTGGAAAGTGTGGTCAGCTGCTTTTGCATCAGCTTCCGCCTCCGCAACCTTGCTCTGTAGCTCCAGACGTGCAGCCTCCTTAATGTGCAAGGCAGCTAGGGAAGAGATGGCACTCCCAGCAGCAGAAGACTTGCTAGAGTGGCTGTGTTTAGACGATGCACGCTCCCTTAGTTTAGATACCTGGCTAGACCGGTTGGACTTAAGACTAAGTGCCACAGCAGGTGATTTTAAAAGATTGGTCTCATGGCTGCATAAGGAAGCTAGGATTGCCCTCACCCTATTTTCTTTCTCATTAGTGTCAGCTAAAACACTCACTATTTCTAACTCTGAATCCTTGGCGTTAATGCGCTCGAGGACCTGGACTATCTTAGACACTAAACCCCTCCAAAGACCGAAGGTCTCTTCGAGGTCTGTCTGTAATATGGATGGCACCCTTGTAATACCCAAGCTCTCTATTCTGCCCATCAATGTTGTGATGCGCTCCCATGCCGAACCTAACCTCACATGGAGGAACTCCTTTTCGTCTATTAGATGGGCTAGCATTTTGGCTGAAGGGTGCTTTATCCTTTGGGGCCTTTCATTCCTACTTTCAGCCTCAGGAGGAGATATACCATCTGTATCATCTTGAAATTGCATAGACATTATATATTCTTAGTAGCAAGTAAATTTACAACAAAGGCAAATGCAATATACCTGCAAGTAAATTTACAATAAAAGCAAATTCAATATATAATACAATTCACAGCACTTAACCATAGCAATATATATCACTAAGTAACTATACTTTACAAAGATTGTGACCTTTGGCGCCAAACTTTGGTAGGCAAGCTGCAAAATGCCAACTGACAGCAACTTGCCACTTGATACCTCCCTTGCCCGAGTGACGTAAACTGCCAAAATGGCGACTTCGCCAAATTTTCAAGCACCTTGTGCTCCGCGGCTCGAGGCCTGCCGCCGAAGGAGCACCGAGGCTGGCTTTGGAAAGGAGGAGAGAAGAGACGCCTCCTCCCCGCTGTGAAGGGAGGTCACCACCGCAGGTCAATGAGGCAGGTCACCACCGCAGGACGATGAGGCAGGTCACCACCGCAGGACGATGAGGCAGGTCACCACCGCAGGACGATGAGGCAGGTCACCACCGCCAGGCGATGAGGCAGGTCACCACCGCAGGACGATGAGGCAGGTCACCACCGCAGGACGATGAGGCAGGTCGAAGCCGGCCGAGTGCTCCGGCCGAACTCGCAGCAGCGTTGCCAAGCCTGTCCAGGTTCTAGCCTGGTTCTGGTGGGCTTCACGCCTCAGAGCCAGCCAAAGAACTGTCGCTGGTGCTCCGCGGCTCGAGGTCTACCGCCGAGGGAGCCCTGGACGTTGCTGGGAACTGCACAGCCTGTGCAAACCCAGAAAGCCACTGGGCCACGTGCGCACACGCGAGCCAAATAGCAAGGAAATAGAGCCCCACTATTTGACTCCTTCAGGTCTGAGAGCGGGCTCCACTGCCTCAGACGCTGGTAGAGTCTTTAGGTATGCAGACTGAGCTCAGGCGGAAAAGCCGCGGCCTAAACTAAACTTCCTAAACTATAAAAAACTATAAGCCGTGCAAGCTAGCTCAAGCGGAAAAACCGCTGATCTACCTCAAAACTGTGCCGTCCGCCGGACAATAAAAAAACTATAAAACTGAAACGTGCTGTCCTTTATCCGGGCGAACTGCAAATCCCTATAAGCTGTCCTATAGATATTGAACGACTGAGTCTGGATAACTTCAAAAAAGGATGTTTATTCATACAAGGTTGTAAACCTGGCACAGATCTTAAAGTTGCAGAAAATGAAACAAATTTCCATAGGTTTTAGTTGCAGAATTATCCCTGGTTCCAGAAGGCAAAGGTGATTATAAAACCACTATACCCTAATCACGCTGCCTATATTAGAAGGAGAAACTCTTTCCTTCCCTATCTTTACAGCAAAGATTAGTTCTAGAAGCGATGGAATAACTTTGCTCCTCTAACTAGATTTCCTATTCCAGATCAATATAATTCAATACTTATCTAATTTGGATAGGCTTAGATTGGCCTGGTTTTGAGGATGATTTGTCCCAGTTAGCCTTGCACAGCTCCAGCACGTTGGAAGACTATAGCCAGAATGAAACTCTAAAATGGAGACTAGACCCTGGTAAAAAGGGCGGTCCTAAGATGTTACACTCTTTGACCAATCACTGCAAAGAAAACTGCAGCCAGCTATTGCAGATTCCAAGCCACTTTTCCTAGGCTTTTGCAGCCAGAGGCTCAAACAAAATGCAAAGGAGGGAAAACAAACAAACGACCAATAGGTAAGGCAAACCATCGTCCTGGGGGACGGAACACCTGCCTTGCTGCACGGCTATCGAAAAACCTCTCCTGCGAAGCTCTATTAAACAGCAACTGTTATGGACAGATCTCTAATACTGGGCTCTAGAGCTATTTATCAATTGCTCCTCCATAGTTCTAGTAAATGGCCATAGTTGTAAACACAACCCTCTTACCTGTTGTAGATCAACCAGAGGCTGATGGTTTAACTGAGGATTTAGAGAGGGCTTTCCCATGGTACAAACTGATGGGCTTTCAAGTCTGGGAAATTCAGGTCTGGGAAATGATGTTTCTGTCTGTGAGAAAACCGGCTCAGAAAGTGTACGGTGCCAAGGCCAGTCCGAGGAGTCAATAGTCGATAAGATTTCAAGTGAAGAGCTGAGTGATAAGGAGGATTCCCAGGAGAAGCCACTTGTAGCTAGCTACGGAGATCAACAGAATTATTATGGTGTTCTTACCATGCATCAAGGGAACCACTGACTGCATAGGCAAACTGATGAAGAAGCACAACCTGCAAACTATCTACAGACCCACAAAGAAAATCCAACAAATGCTATGGTCAGCGAAGGACAAGAGGGATCCTCTCTCCTCTGCAGGAGTCTACCGGATACCATGCAGCTGTGGACAAGTATACATAGGGACCACCAAATGCAGCACCCAAACAAGAGTCAAAGAACATGAAAGGCACTGCAGACTAATTCAACCAGAGAAATCAGCCATTGCAGAGCATTTGATGAACCAGCCTGGACACAGGATATTATTTGAGAACACAGAAATGCTCGACCACTCCAACAACTATCAGGTCAGACTACACAGAGAAGCCATTGAAATCCACAAGCATGTGGACAACTTCAACAGAAAGGAAGAAACCATGAAAATGAACAAAATCTGGCTACCAGTATAACAAAACTCTAAAATCAAAACAGTAGATGGGAACCAACACTCTGAGGGCAGAGGACAGCTAATCACTGAACAAAGGATGCCCCCAGGCAAGAGACAAAAACCTTTTCAATGCTAATTAGGGTGATTAACTGAAACATTAATGCTGGCTTCCCAGTGACAAAGGACTCTTCCCACACCCTGGACTCTACACAGATATATATTATTTCCTTTCCTTACTTAGTTTATCCATACCTCACAACCTCTGAGGATGCCTGCCATAGATGTGGGCAAAACGTCAGGAGAGAATACTTCTGGAACATGGCCACACAGCCCGAAAGACATACAATAACCCAGAATTATTATTATTATTTATTTCTATCCCGCCTTTCTCCCGTGGGTGGGATTCAAAGCGGCGTACAGCATATAAAATCCATACAAATATATTGAACAGCAATACATAATCAATTAAAACATCATATCCCGATCAAAACCCAATTAAGATATCAAATAAAACAATTTAAAAAAATTACAACAAGCACCATATTAAAGATATGCATAACCTCTGCCCACTGAAGTTATTTGTCAATTATTATATATATAAAAAATCAAACTGGCAGTGCCTATTTTCATTTGTCTGTAAAGGTCTGGCTCCACAGAAAGGTTTTAATTTGTGAACGAAAGGCCATTAAGGAGGGTGCTGATCGTACCTCGTTAGGTATGAAGTCTCCGTTTACAAATCAGAGTCAAAAATAGAGCACATCAGTCTGAGAGATTACGTGGGAAAGTTGGGGAGAAAATTCACGGGAGACATAATGCTTTCATGGGTGGCTATTAAACAAGTTGTTTACTGTAAGGGCAGTTCGGGCAACACTGAGTTAGAACGAGAAGCTAAGCCTGAATTCTCTTTTTCATGATTCAAGTCAAGCCTTGATTTTATTATTATTATTATTATTAAATTATTATTAAACTTTATTTGTACCCCGCTAGCATCTCCCGAAGGACTCGATGCGGCTTACAAAGGCCAAGGCCTCAACACACAATATAACAATACAAAACAAAAAGCAAATTAAAAACAATTAAAACAGTATAAACAACAAGCAATAACAATACGCTAAAACACAATAGAATAGAGTAATGGGTACAAGATTAAAAGTGCTGATGTGACAGGTGATATATAAGGCTTATAGGGCAAGTGCAGAGTGCGATATGTGATCTTAATTCTAATAAAGTGCTTATGGGACTTGGTATTGGAGATTTCCTATTAATCTGGGAAGGCACATTGGAACAGCCAGGTCTTCAAGTTCTTTCTGAAGACTGCCAATGTAGGGGCCTGTCTGAGATCCTTGGGGAGGGTGTTCCAGAGTCAGGGGGCCACCACGGAGAAGGCCCTGTCTCGTGTCCCCACCAACCGTGCTTGCGACGCAGGCGGGATCACGAGCAGGGCCTCTCCAGATGACCGAAGTGAACGCGTGGGTTCATAGACGGAGATGCGGTCATGGAGGTAGGATGGTCCCAAACCGTTCAGGGCTTTGTAGGTAAGCACCTGCACCTTAAATTGGGCTCGGAATTTAATTTATCCTAGAAGTTTTCTATATGTCTGTTCATGTACTCCTGCCCAAGTCTTACTGTTTATGTTTCCCTGATTGTGGATTTATGCTGTATCTGTGATTCCTGGCTGCTCCTGTAGAACTTTATGAGACATTTAGATCACTGTTTGGTTCTCACCTTTGCTAAACCTTTTTGGAGTATATATCTTCCTTCCTTATTCCTGATTTTTATATGATTTTATCTGTTTTTACAATAAACTGTTTGTTTATATTCTTGGACTCTTGTGTGGCGCAGTGGTCATAGGTGTTTCCAGGCCTGGATTGCAACATTACCTGCTTCTATAGCTGTTTGCAAATCTCTCCTACATAGCTCTGTTAAATACCATTAACCTACTTCTATGGATTGACCAACCTTTTATCCATAGCACCATTAAACAGCATTAGCTATTGATACAAGCCTTATTAAACACCAATGCAGTCCTAGATTACTAGAACTGGAAGGGTTCACAAGGGCCATCAAGTCCAACCATCTGCCATGCAGGAACACAGAACTGAAACTCTTTCAAAAGATGTCCTTCTAAATTCTATTCAAAGGTATTCAAAGATAGAGAATCCTCCACCTTCCAAGGCAATCTATTCTTATGATAAAAAGCTCTCCCTCTTGTTCAGGTGGCATCTCTGCCTATCTATGGCAATATACACAATGACAACATTCCCACCCATTGGTTCATGTTGTGGTCTCTAGAGCAGCGTAAAACAAGCTTGCTCCATCTTCTACATGGCATCCTTTCAAATATTTAAAGCCAGCTATCATGTCAAGCAGAAATAACTATTAGCAAACATCTATTACTTGTCACTGTAGCTATCGGCAAACCTCTCTTTCACAGCTTTATTAAAATATTAATAACTATTTACAGACTTCTCTTACCTAGAAATATAGTTATTGACACACTTTCTTCCATGGTTCCCTTAAATAGCAATAGTATCACTTTTCCAAAATGCTTGGAACCAAAAGTATTTGGGATTTTTTTTGGATTTTGGAATACCTGTAAGACCCCCATAAACACAAAATCCATATCCCTGCTTTTACTTATCTATTGCAAGGGGAAAATGGTTTCTCTAAGAGTGGTCTAGCACAGGCATGGGAAAACTTGGGCCCTCCAGGTGTTTTGGACTTCAACTCCCACAATTCCTAACAGCCTACCGGCTGTTAGGAATTGTGGGAGTTGAAGTCCAAAACACCTGGAGGACCCAAGTTCGCCCATGCCTGTGCTAGACCATTCAGAGTGACTCAATTGTATGCTGGGACCAGAAGTCAAAAAATTTAATGGTTTTTGGTCCTATCTGCAGTTTCAGGTAACAATGGTGCACCTGAAAACATATCTCCATGTATATGGATGTATTACTTCTATTTGCATATATGTTCAAAATGCAATATCTTGTCTATTGGACCCCCCAAACATGAACTTCATTGACATCTTATACACATAGCCTGACGTTCATTTTATCAAATATATTTAATAATTCTGTGCACCAAACTGTATTTGCACATATGTTCAAAATGCAATATCTTGTCTATTGGACCCTCCTAAATATGAACTTCATTGACATCTTATACACATGGCCTGAAGTTCATTTTATAAAATATGTTTAATAATTCTGTGCACAAAGTCCAGGCAACAACACTGATTGACTTTGCAGCTGCAAAGCTACTCAATGCTAATCAAGCTTGCTAATTGCAACATTTACACTTGTTTCAAACAGACAAGGGTTCTTTCCCCAACCCTGGAGAGTCCACAGATAGATATATAGATGATAGATAGATAGATAGATAGATAGATAGATAGACAGACAGACAGACAGACAGACAGACAGACAGATAGATAGATAGATAGATAGATAGATAGATAGACTCTCCACTTGCCTCACTTCCAACAGACCTCTGAACAAACCTCTGAAGATGCTGGTCACTGATGCAGGTGAAACGTCAGGAAAGAATGCTACTGGAACATGGCCATACAGCCTGAAAAACTCACAGAAACCCCAAGTTTGTGTACACTGAACCATCAGAAAGCAAAGGTGTCAATATCTCAACCTATCGTGTGGACAACTTTGAATGTTAAGAGTATTTCAGATTTCAGATACCCACTAACAAATCTGTCTTAAGTTATTCTTCACATAACTACAAAAAGGCAATAGCTATTGACAGATCTCTATGGCTATTGACAAGCCTTTCATGAATGATTTCTACATTGGTATTATGTATCAATGAGAACTGAATGCATAAAGGACCGCTGGGAAAGCAGAATCCCTGCCTTTCAACAATGTAGACAATGGCAACATCTCCCATCCAAATATGGCTGGTTGAGGCTGATCAAAACCACTTTTACATGTGTAGACCTCAATACAAGACCAGAATTTCCATCTTCATAGAAGAAATCCTATATACCTTGAAGGTAGCGTCACCTGTATTCTTAATGGTTATGTACAAATAACACTTTTAGCAGGTATTGCTTGCTATTTGGTTATATGAAATTCCTGCTTCTGTGTGCATGGGCCTTCATGTCTCCTGCTGACTTTGTAAGGTTTTCTTAGGCAAGGAATACTTAGGGTGATTCTGCTTCTTCTAAAAACCGGCCTACGTTGCCTCGTATTCCTTGGGATTCCTACTGGCCTTCGGAAGCTTCTTCAGTTTGGACTGACAATCCCATAATCCCGCCAACCAGTTATGATCTTGGGAGTGATGGTCCAAAAAGGCACATTTTCATACGTTGTATAAGTTCTAGCCTGTATCATTTGGGGAAAAAGCCAAAAAGTCAGATCTTGTATTTGTAGTGTCTGTTGATTTATGGCAACCCCATGCTTTTCATAACATTTTCTCAGATGGGGAGGTGGTTTTGCCAGTTTCTTCTTCTGAAAGAGATCCTACAGTACCTGGTACAGTGGTCTACCTTCCAAGTACTAAGCTGGGCTGACTACTTAGCTTCCAAGATCAGACAGGATTGTGTGTCTTTTAGTGTATTTAATCCCTATTAACGAATATTCAATTCTTCCTTTAGTAATAGCTAATGTTTCCTTTCTCCCAGTCAGAGTTTTCATTAATATTCCCTTAGACGACACTGAGAAAAGGATGTAAGGCACATTCACCCAACCTCATATTGGATAACATGATTGTCCCATACAACTCATGCTTCTTGTGATACAAATCCTAGCTGAAGTGGGGGAGCAGTCTTCAATCTGAAATCCTACTTGAAGGAGATGCCTTCAGCTCAACTCAACCATGCATCTGCTTCCAGTTGATGCTGGTTTGACTTCATACATCATGATGGACAGGGCAAAGCTTTGGCAATATATTCCCCTTCCTTTCGTGGCTGGATCTCCAGTGTGATTCTAGGCTGTATCAATCGGAGGATAATGTCTGTCTACATCAAGAGAAGTCATAGCTATATTCTGCTTTAGTCAGACCTCACCTGGAATCAGGCATTTGGACAATGTGGCCAGTCCAGCAAAGTTGATGGAGGAGTATTATCGCTTGAGTACTGGTGGTCTTTGCTTCTTGCAGCACGCTGATGTTTGTCTGCCTGAATCACCCTCCCAAAGTAGTTACTATACTCCCAACTCAATAATAGAAAATGGAATGTTGGTGGACAGGAAAAGAGTTTAAAAGATGGGCCTAAAGTCAACCTCATAAACCAGGGGTCCCCAAATTTTTTTAACGGGGCCAGTTCACGATCCTTCGGACCATTGGAGGGCCGGACTATAGTTGGCTACCAAGCAATAAATAATAATAATAACAACAATAATAATAAATAAGGGGGTTGTAAAAGACCCTTTGGGCCATTGAATCCAATCCCCCTTTGACTTTGTGCACCGAAAGCACAAGCAAAGCACCCCTGACAGATGGCCACCCAGAATCAATGTTAATAATAATAATAATAATAATAATAATAATAATAATAATAATAATAATACCATCAAGGCCATAAACACCTGGGCCATACCTGTCATAAGATATACTGCTGGCATTATAAATTGGACACAGGTGGAACTGGACAATTTGGACAGAAAAACAAGAAAACTCATGACCATTCATCATTCACTGCACCCTCACAGTGATGTTGACCGGCTATATCTGCCTAGAAGATCAGGGGGCAGAGGACTCTTACAAGTAAAGCAAGCAGTCAAAGAAGAAGAACATGCCCTGGCAGAATATGTCAAGCAAAGTGAAGAACCTGCTTTGATTGAAGTCAAAAATCAGAAACTCCTCAAAGCACAGCAGACAAAAAACCAGTACAAGAAAGCCACACTACAAACTAGAGCTGACAGCTGGCACAACAAAACATTGCATGGAAAGTTCCTTGACAAAATTGAAGGAAAAGCTGATAAGGAGAAGACCTGGCTCTGACTCACGAATGGGACCCTGAAGAAGGAGACAGAAGGCCTGATCCTTGCAGCCCAGGAGCAAGACATCAGAACAAATGCAATTAAGGCCAAGATTGAAAAATCAGCTGATGACCCAAAATGCAGACTGTGCAAGGAAACCGACGAAACCATTGATCATATCCTCAGCTGCTGTAAGAAAATCGCACAGACAGACTACAAACAGAGGCACAACGATGTGGCCCAAATGATTCATTGGAACTTATGCCTCAAGTACCACCTCCCAGCAGCAAAGAACTGGTGGGATCACAAACCTGCAAAAGTATTGGAAAATGAACATGCAAAGATACTGTGGGACTTCCGAATCCAGACTGACAAAGTTCTGGAACACAACACACCAGACATCACAGTTGTGGAAAAGAACAAGGTTTGGATCATTGATGTTGCCATCCCAGGTGACAGTCGCATAGATGAAAAACAACAGGAAAAACTCAGCCGCTCTCAGGACCTCAAGATTGAACTTCAAAGACTCTGGCAAAAACCAGTACAGGTGGTCCCGGTGGTGATGGGCACACTGGGTGCTGTGCCAAAAGATCTCAGCCGGCATTTGGAAACAATAGACATTGACAAAATCACCATCTGCCAACTGCAAAAGGCCACCCTACTGGGATCTGCACACAACATCAGAAAATACATCACACAGTCCTAGACACTTGGGAAGTGTTCGACTTGTGGTTTTGCGAAACGAAATCCAGCATATCTATCTTGTTTGCTGTGCCATACAACGTCGTTGTGTTGATAATAATAATAATAATAATAATAATAATAATAATAATAATAATAATAATAATGGTTGTAAGAGAAGAAGAGACCCCTTGAGTCATTTAGCCCAACCCCCTTCTGCCTTGTGCCGTGGGGGCCGGATAAATGGTTTCGATGGGCTGCATCTGGCCCCCGGGCCTTAGTTTGGGGACCCTGTCATAAACTGTTGCATAAACACCAAGAACTGGGAAGCCTTTGAGCATTGGAAGTGGAGGTGAGCTGTAACCAACAGTGCTGTGGAATTCGAAGAGGTAAACACAGAGAGCAAAAGGGAGAAACATGCCAAGAGGAAGGCGCATCAAGTCACCCCTGACCAGGACCGCCTCCCACCTGGAAATCCATGCCATCAATGTGGAAGAACATGCAGGTCAAGAATAGGTCTCTACAATCTTCCATGGACCCACTGCCAAGACTTGGAAGACAATTATACTTAACATGAGTGATTGCCGATGATAATGATCACCTGGAATCACAGTTGAACGTAGCTAATGACTAGATGAAAGATGTCCAGAGGACCCTGACCAATATGGTCAAGATCTGGAAACCATGCCTTGTGAGAAGCATCTTAGGGAACTATGTTTAACTTAGAGAAGAGGCGATGAAAAGGGGACATGAGAACCATTTTCAAATATATGAAAGGGTGTTATATTGAAGAGGGAACAAGCTTGCTTTCTGCTGCTCCAGAGACAAAAACACAATGGAGAAATGGATTCAAAGTACAGTAGAGTCTCACTTATCCAAGCATCACTTATCCAAGTTTCTGGATTATCCAAGCCATTTTTGTAGTCAATGTTTTCAATATATCGTGATATTTTGGTGCTAAATTTGTAAATACAGTAATTACAACATAACATTATTGCGTATTGAACTACTTTTTCTGTCAAATTTGTTGTATAACATGATGTTTTGGTGCTTAATTTGTAAAATCATAACCTAATTTGATGTTTAATAGGCTTTTCCTTAATCCCTCCTTATTATCCAAGATATTCGCTTATTCAAGGTTCTGCTGGCCCGTTTAGCTTGGATAAGTGAGACACTACTGTATAAGAAAAGAGATTATGAAGAGCATCCTAAGGTGTTGTCGAAGGCTTTCATGGCCAGGATCACAGGGTTGTTGTATGTTTTCAGGGCAGTATGGCCATGTTCCAGAAGTATTCTCTCCTGACGTTTTGCCCACATCTATGGCATGCATCCTCAGAGGTTGTGACATATGGAAAAACAGTTTCTCCACACCTCACGACCTCTGAGGATGCCTGCCATAGATGTGGTCCAAACATCAGGAGAGAATACTTCTGGAACATGGCCATATAGCCTGGAAAATATACAACAATCCCAACATTGTAAGGGTTAGACAGATATGCAACTGCCTGGAAGTGTGTTGGATTCTTTTTTGCCAGAGATTTTTAAGCAGAGTCATCAGTTGAGAGGGCTTTACTTGTATATTCCTATATAGCAGATGGGGTTGGACTGGATGACCCTTGGGTCTCTTCCAACTCTATGATTGATCATTTGTTTAACTCCGTCTCCTACAGCCACCTTGGCAGTTGTCCTCATCACACCTTGAGGAAGCCAATTCCACAAAGGAACTGTGTAAGAGGTTCTTTCTGTCCTGAATGTACTGCCAGTCAATTTAACAAGACTGAACTCCCTTCCTGCAAATATTAGCATTATGAGAGAGGTTCTTGCCAACCCGCCAGCAAACTCTGCCTTAATGGGCAGCCTCCAGTTGTGCAGACAAGTAAGATTTAGGGCTGCCTGGCTTAGTCGCTGGATGGAAAAGGAGCAACAAAAGATAAGGGGAAATGTGTTTTGACAGAAGGACGCAAGAGCTGAAGCCTTTTTGATCAGGCAAAGGGAGATGATGGTTGCTCACTGTGCATAGAAGGGACAAGTCACTGGAGATGTAATCCTACAAGTCCCAGAAAGTGAAAACACCAGATGGTCACTATACTTTGAGATGCAAGAGAAGACACTTCCGTGAATTTGTAATGAATGGAGAGGGGAGACTCCAGCTCTGGGAATTATGCCATAATGGGGTCAAGAAAGTTAAGTCCCTGTTAGAGCAAGGAAGGCAAAGAGTGAACCAAAACTGAGCAAAGTGCATAGAGCTCAGAGCTTAAGAAGATCCTGAATATACTCGTGGATAAATCTAGGCATTTTAGACAATCAACCCCAAGAAACTGGGTTGACTTATCCATGAATCAATGTAAGTACTATGTCTTAAGGAACTGCCCCCTTTGGGTAGTTGGGTAGTGAAAAGTGAGAGCTTAGTCCATCCCAGGAGAGCCCAAAGAAGCACCAACTCTCTCCCCTTCTGGCCTTCTTGAATGCTTGGATGGGGAAATGGTGGTGGCATCTCTCTGGCACTTCTCTTCAAAAGAGCAGTGCTGTGGAGTTTGAAGATGTCATGGGGATGATGGGGTGCAGAGTGGATTCCAAAATTCATCATCCCGGTCTCACCTCCTTCTCCAGACTGTATTCCCATGCGGAGAATCAGCACTGGTCAAGAAACACTTCAGCAGGCGAAGGGGTCAGTTGAAAATCAACTGTTGTTAAACTTTATTTACATATCTATTTACAGTTGCATTTCTCGGCTTCAGAGCATAGCATTCATAGTCCATCTTCAGAGAATGCTCACGCTGAACTCCACAGATAAGATAAAACACATTCCTCAGTCTGGAGGAAGTTCCGACCCCCAAAGGCCGGAAGTCATGCCTAATAGGTCATAGCACAATCACAACAGGCTGTCAGTCAAAACTAGCCTGCTGTTAACTGTTTCATTACTGAAAAATACACTCTTGCTCAACAGCAGAAAACACTGGATTTACATTTCATACACATACAACCATAATCCAACAGAAGAGGCACGAATGGAGGGCTTAAGGGAGAAACGTGCCAAGAGGAAGGAGTGTCAAAACCCTGACCAAGACCACCTTCCACCTGGAAACCGATGTCCTCACTGCGGGAGAACATGCGGATCAAGAATAGGTCTCTTCAGCCATCTACGGACACCCCCCCAAGATGGAAGACAATCGTCCTCGAACTACGAGGGATCGCCGAAGTAAGTAAGTAGCTACCCAAGTGAATTATAATGCAAAAAAGGATTTTTTTTCTATCTCTTGATCTACAAACAATTTTAAAATTACACTCAGTGCTTAAACATCTTTGATCTGTAAAAGAGAACTACAAGGAGGAAGGGTAGGCAAGTGCATGGAGGCCACTGGACAATTTCCTCCTGATCATCCTTTGTGCCAATCCTTCTGAGCAATGGTTTTGCTCAAACTGCGCATAGTTTTCAAAAAGTGTACCATTTTCAAAGATTTCTTTACAACGATGATAAAATTGCTCATTGAAGAAGAAGAAAACGAATGAAGTATAACACCTATAATTGTGACGTGGCCTTTATTCCTGGTGCTAAGGGAGGACGCCAACTGTCCTCCCACAGCGCTCTCTTTAACAGCAGCTGCTCAATGATGGAAATCCCGCTATCCAAGCATTTAAGTCTAGTAGTCTTTGTAAATGTATTTTTGTATCTTATTTTCCCTTGTGTTCCCCGAACAAATAAGCACAACAACTGTAATTACATTGATAATACAATAGGACATTAGCTCAGTTACAATTCACGTAAAACATTTAAACCGATTTCAGTAAGAACAAGACATTGTTGTAAGTCAGTGAACGGTATCTAATCCTGATAATGTCAACATTATGCTTGCATTACACTGTGTGCCACGCATTTTAAGGGATCTTGCCCCAAAGGAGGAGTTTGCTCACATCAAACTCCCGGCAAAAGAAGGGAAGATAAAATAGCCGCAAGGCATGTGAGATAGCCCACTCCTCAAGCAATGGAAAGAAAGCCTTCTCTCACTCGGGTCCTGTGCCTTGGGGCAAGAAAGGACTCCCTTTTCAAATGTCAGAGGTGGTAATAAGGAAGCCGTGTTTCCAATCCACAAAGGACTGAGGTGGACGACTGTGGAGCAGGCTGATTTCAAACTCATTTTTCAGTTGAAGAGAATTAGCTAGGTTGGGAGGACATTTCAATTCAAGATGCCGCTTTGGGTGGTATTTGGAGCGTGGTCATCCAATCTGAACCTGTGGGTTTTCAGAGGCTCAAAGATACCTGCCAAAAAGGTTAGGGCTGCAACTGGTCCATTGGTTGGCCTTTGCCCATCCTGAGATAAAAGAATGATCTCCTCTTTGAAAGACAGCCAGAGGGAGTCCTTCTATTAGGATTCTTCATCTTGTTGAAGGTCCATTTCAAGTGTGGCTAAAGAAGCTGTCAGAATATGAAGGAAATGCAGTATGCTCTTCAGGGTTTAAGGACACAGGACCCCCATAAAGATTGAAAAAGCTCTGCTTTTTTAAATCCAAACTTCTCTGTGTCTGGATGTTGAGCCTAGAGTTGTGATGGGGGATCTACAGGATCTCTCTAGGTCCTCCAGCATAATTCTTTAATCAACATCTAGAACTTCTATTTCATTTCTTCCTCTGGTAACAACATTTCTGTTAAAGAATTAAGGCCCAGGAATCTACTTAATACGGTTGTTTTGAAATTTGCGTTCCTTCATTTAAATTGGTGTATCCTGCTTTTGTGGGAGACAGCATGGTGCAGTGGTTTGAGTTGGGTTGGGCTATGATGTTGAGAGACCAGGATACAAACTTCTTTTCAGCAATGGAAACCCACTGGTGACCTTGGGAAAGTGACACTCTCTCAACCTCACAGGGAGAGAAGAGCAAACTCTCTCCAAAGAAACATTCCAAATAAAGGGGTTGTTGTGTGCTTTCCGGGCTGTATGGCCATGTTCCAGAAGCATTCTCTCCTGATGTTTCACCCACATCTATGGCAGGCATCCTCAGAGGTTGTGATTCCAGCCATGAAAGCCTTCAACAACACATTCCAAAGCAACCCTGCAATAGGTTGCAATAAGTCAGAAATGACTTGACATAAAACCAAACTGACTGCTACTTTTCTTCAAATGAGTGCATTTGTTTGTTTTTCATTTTGGTAATGCATTGCTTCTAGCTTATCCATGCATATATGACCATGCTAGGTGATAGCTCTAACTCAGACTCAGATGGAGAAAAAGTATATTCATAACCACATTGCTCATTGGGTGGTCTCCAATTTCCTCTTCCTTTTGGCCCAAAGTTGATCATCGATAAGTGTGCTCAGCATTAATTTGGATGCCGGAGGAGAGTTTGCACATGTATCAGCAATATTATGCCTCCAGATAATGTGGGCCAGCCTGAATTTAGCAAGAACCCAACTCAGATGTGATATGAACAAAAGCACAGCTGTGGACTACACTGACTCAGAGATTTTGGGAGTGCTAGTCTTACAAGTAACTTTCCTAAGGTTCTCAAGTTTATTCCAAGGTTGCCATGGTTCAACAATGTATGCTTAGAAACTCTAGCAGAGCAAAAAGTTACACAGCTCAGCATTTGGGGCAGGAAATGGGGATTGGTCATGGTCCATGAATAATCTTGCATGTGTATGATTGTTGTTGGGTGCCTTCAAGACATTTCTGACCCCAAAGTGGACCTCATCAAGAGAAGGTGTGTGACTTATCTAGGGTCACTCAGTCGGTTTCCAATGAGGAATTGAACAATTTGGAATCTTGATTTGCAAATGTTGAGTGGGAGCCATCCATATGCATGTGAATATCCATGAAGATAGCATAGTCAATTACTTCTAGGAAAGGTGGTTTCACTAGTTGGCTATACTATCTTCATGGTTACTTACATGCAAATTGATTGATCCCACTCAACACTTGCAAATCAAGATTGCTAATTCCACCCTGGACCTTCCACAGTAGATACACTCCACTTGCTTTACTACCATCAGATCATCTGAAGATGCCAGCCACAGATGCAGGTGAGACATTAAGAGAAAACAGCCCAGAAACCTCACAACACTCCACTACAACATACTGGCTCTGCCCAGACAGACGTGTTTATTTTCCATTCTTGCAGTAACACAGTGAGTGCGAAACTCAAGGAAGCTTCCTTCACAAGGCCTTTTAAAAATTGATTGAGTTATTTTTGCTCTCCTTATAAGCTGCTCCTCATCAGCACAAAAAAAGGGAACTGAAAGGAGACAGCGGGCTGAGAAATGTGTAAATGGAAGCTGAATCATAATTCTCAGGACTCGAAAAGGAAGGAGAGAGCTTGACAACAGACAAGAGAAACAGTGAGAGAAAGAGGAAGATGGTCTCCCAACAGCATCAGGGTTTGTGTGTGTGTGTGAAGGAGTTGCTGGAATATAAAGGTCTACCGATGGAGGGACAGCAAGGAGAAAGCCATCCAACTGTCCCAGTTTGGCAGGGATAGTCCCAGTTAATCCCCTACCTTCACATTTTTCAGCCATTTAAAAATGTTACAGTCTCTTTCTCCTCTTCCCACATTTCCCTTTCTGTCCTTAGCTTATTTTAATTGCTGCAAACTGATCTCAAAATGCAAAAATAATTTGCACTCAATTCATTCAGCAGTATATTATCCTTCCCCATAGACTCAGGCAAAAATAAACCACTGCAACTATCCCTAGCCCACATGTTGTTCCTCATCTTGATCACATTGTCATGTCGCTTGGCCACACGTCTCAGTTGTCATCTATCACATTTTGGAGAGTATGGCATTTCTGTATTGTACTACTCTCACGATTTCCCATCCTTTGATAAAATGAGACTGTCCTTGATGACCTGGAAGTTTTGAAAGCATCAGCGGATGTCAAATGCGGAGAAGGAAACATCTGCTGTTTTTCTGCACAAAGAAGCATTTGAGGGATTCAGAGTAGGCACAAGCCAGGGCAAAACAAATAATACAATCATGAAGTTGGAAGACCCCCCAGGATCATCCAATCCAGTCCATTCTGCTACGCAGGGATGCACAATCAAAGCACTCTTGAAAGATGGTCATGTTGTGTTGTTGAAGGCTTTCATGGCCGGGATCATAGGGTTGTTGTGTGTTTACCGGGCTGTATGGCCATGTTCCAGAAGTATTCTCTCCTGACATTTCCCCCACATCTATGGCAGGCATCCTTAAAGGTTGTGAGGTGTAATCTCTTATCCTGGAGTTTGAATCCATTGCTCCATCGTATTCTAATCTCTGGAACATCAGAAAACAACCTGGTCCTATCTTTAATATTTAAGCATAAATGTCCCCTCTGTGCCATCTTTTCTCCAGGTAAAACATACCCAGCTAAGCTGATTCTTAGAGGGATTCATGGTTTCCAGATCTTTGACTCTTTTGATCACCCTCCTATGGACATGTTCTAGCTTGTTTACAACCCTTTGAATTTTGGTACCCAGGACTGGATACAGGATTATTCCAGGTGAGGTCTGACCAAAGCAGAATAGGGTGGGCCCATGATGGGCAACCTTTTGCGCTTGGTGTGTCAAAATTCACCAAAAAAACCAACCTAGCATGACTTGGGTGGTGTGTCACTTTGAGGGGGGAAAAAAACCATAATTTCGCAATATGTATAGTTTAAATAACAAAAATATATAATTGTAATATATAACTGTATTTAATAAATCAAAAATTATTTACTACCATTATTTCCATGTACAACAATCTATGGTACCTCGTGCAGTTTCCACGCTGATTTCTCTCTATTCTAGTTTCAATGTAGTCATGAATAACAAATAATATAATAATAATATAATAGTAATAATATAATATACTACAATAATAATAGAAAATAATAGAATGATATAAATGTGTATAATTCCCATGGAGTAAACAACAAAACCATTGGAACAAATCACACCAAATTTGGCCACAAAAGACATAGTCATCCAATCAATCTGCATGTGGCAGCGTGGCAGCAAAAATGGCTAGGCGTGTCAGTGCTGACACGCGTGTCATAGGTTGGCCATCACTGGTCTAGGCCCATGATCTACCTTGATCTAGACCAGTGGTTCCCAACCTTTGGGCCTCCAGGTGTTTTGGACTTCAACTCCTTGAAATCCCAGCCAGCTTACCAGCTGTTAGGAACTGTGGGAGCTGAAGTCCAAAACACCTGGAGGCCCAAAGGTTGGGAACCACTGATGTAGACTAGGGGTCCCCAAACTAAGGCCCGGGGGCCGGATGCGGCCCTCCAAGGTCATTGACTTGGCCCCCGCCCTTAGTTTTAGACTTAGGGTCACCCAAAGTCCGAAATGACTTGAAGGCACACAACAATAATCCTACTTAACGTGACTATCTCACTGGCCAGAATCAGGCCCACACTTGCCATTGAAATCCTGATAGGTTTACAGTATGTTGGTTAATTTTTTTTTATTTTTAAATATTGTAGTGTTCTTTCATTTACTAATATTGTGCTATGGTAATAATATAATATATTGTGTATACATATAATATTGATAATAATATTATAATGTAATACAATATAATACTTATTTATTTATTACAGTATTTCTACCCCACCCTTCTAACCCAATAGGGGACTCAGGGCAGCTAATAATAATAATACAATATAATCAATTAATAATATATTAAATGTAATATTACTAATAATATTACGGTATAGTGGTATAGTACAATATAGTAATATATAATGCTAATATTGTCCTGTGGTAATAATATAATTTATTTATTTATTTATTTTTATTACAATATTTATATCCCGCCCTTCTCACCCAACAGGGGACTCAGGGCGGCTTACAATAAAACAGACATATAAAACAGTACAATACACTATAAATTAGTTAAAAAATTAACTTACATATAACATTCATAAAATGCATTTATAAAATATAGATAGGCGTGTACAAGTTTAAAAGACTGGGTCTGTCAATTGAGTTCCAGTATACATAATAGTAATTAATGCTGCTGATTCTTATTCGAAAGCCTGGCCCCACAACCAAGTTTTTACCTTCCTACGGAAGGATAGGAGGGAGGGAGCCTGCCTGACTTCAATGGGGAGGGCGTTCCATAGGCGGGGAGCCACTACTGAAAAGGCCCTGTCTCTCGTCCCCGCCAGCCGCACCTGTGAGGCTGACGGGACCGCGAGCAGGGCCTCATCCGACGATCTTAAGCTTCGAGGTGGGTCATAGCGGGAGACACGTTTGGATAGATAAGCTGGGCCGGAACCGTTTAGAGCTTTATAGGCCAAAGCCAGCACCTTGAATTGTGCTCGGTAGCTAATCGGCAGCCAGTGGAGCTGACGTAACAGAGGAGTAGTACGTTCCCTGAACGCCGCTCCAGTTATTAACCTGGCAGCTTCCCGTTGGACTAATTGAAGCTTCCGAACAGTCTTCAAAGGCAGCCCCACGTAGAGTGCGTTGCAGTAGTCTAAACGGGATGTAACAAGGGCGTGGACCACCGTGGCCAAGTCTGGCTTCCCAAGGTACGGTCGCAGCTGGCGCACAAGTTTTAATTGTGCGAAGGCTCCCCTAGCCACCGCTGAGACCTGGGGCTCCAGGCTCAACGATGAGTCCAGGATCACCCCCAGACTGCGCACCTGCGCCTTCAGGGGGAGTGTGACCCCATCCAGCACAGGCTGTAACCCTATACCCTGTTCGGCCTTCCGACTGACCAGGAGGACCTCTGTCTTGTCTGGATTCAATTTCAATTTGTTGGCCCTCATCCAGTCCGACACAGCGGCCAAGCACCGGTTCAGGACCTGAACAGCCTCCTTAGTGACAGGTGGGAAGGAGTGACAGAGCTGGACATCATCTGCGTACAGATGACACCGGACCCCGAAACTCCTGATGATCTCTCCCAGCGGCTTCATGTAGATGTTAAACAACATGGGAGACAGTACGGAACCCTGCGGGACCCCACAAGTCAACGGTTGTGGGGCCGAGCAGGCGTCCCCCAATGACACCATCTGGGACCGACCCTCCAGGAAGGACCGGAGCCACTGCAGGACAGTACCTCCAAGTCCCATTCCTGCGAGGCGTCCCAGAAGGATACCGTGATCGACGGTATCGAAGGCCGCTGAGAGGTCCAGCAGAACCAGCAGGGACACACTCCCCCTGTCCAGTTCCCGGCGTAGATCATCGACTAAGGCGACCAAGGCTGTCTCAGTACCATGCCCCGGCCTAAAGCCAGACTGTGCCGGATCCAGAAAATCAGTGTCAACCAAGAAACCCTGGAGCTGCGAAGCAACCACATGTTCCAAGACCTTGCCCAAATAGGGGAGATTGGAAATAGGCCGAAAGTTTCTGAATTGAGTGGGATCCAATGATGGCTTTTTCAACAGCGGCTTGATCACAGCCATTTTTAGGCTCGCTGGAAACTTGCCCTCCCGAAGGGAGGCATTTACCACCACCTTCACCCACTCGGCCAAACCCCCTCTGGCTTCTCTCACCAGCCAGGATGGGCAGGGGTCTAGGATGCATGTGGTCGGTCTCGCCTCTCCCAGGATCTTGTCCACATCCTCGAGCTCAACCAATTGAAATGAATCCAACAAAACTGGACAAGCAGGTGCACTCGTTACATCCTCAGAGACTGCCGTTAATATGGTGTCAAAGTCGGAACGGATCAGAGCGACTTTGTCCGCAAAGAACCGAGCAAATGCTTCACAGCGGGCTGCCGAGTTATCAGGGCTCCCACCTTGATTGGTGGGAGTTAACAACCCTCTGATGACACGGAACAGCGCCGCCGGACGGTTCTGTGCGGACGCAATGTTGGCCGCAAGGTGGGCTCTCCTTGCAGCTTTGATTGCCGCGGCATATGCCCTAAGATAGGAGCATAGCCGTGTTCGGTCTGACTCGTTATACCCTGATCGCCACACGCACTCTAGTTCCCTCTTCTTTCGCTTCATCGCTGCCAGCTCCTCAGTAAACCAAGGAGCTGGTTTAGCTCGGTTACTCGAGAGGGGACGCTCCGGAGCAATCGTGTCTATTGCCCTAGTCATCTCTCCATTCCAGAGAGAGACCAGAGCATCAACAGGATCACCTGCCGAGGAGGCGGGAAATTCCCCAAGAGTCGTCAGGAATCCTTCTGGGTCCATAAGTCTCCTGGGGCGGACCATTTTAGGTCCACCACCCCTGCAGAGGTTGGGGGGCGCAGTAAGTCTAAACCTGATCAGGTGATGGTCGGTCCATGGCAACGGAGCGATGGTGAGCTCCTCCACACCGCCACCTTCCTCCCATCCCTGACAGAAGACCAAGTCCAGTGTGTGTCCCGCACTGTGGGTGGGGCCTGTTACTAATTGGGACAGCCCCATGGTTGCCATGGCGGCCATGAAGTCCTGAGCTGCACCTGAGAGGTTGGTCTCGGCATGGACATTGAAGTCCCCCAGCACTATGAGCCGCCGGGACTCCAACGCCAGGCCCGAGACCACCTCAGCTAGCTCAGGCAGGGAGACTGTAGTGCAGCGGGGTGGTCGGTACACTAATTTATTGTATGTACATATAATTTGTAGGCCACTTTGAGTCCCCTTCGGTATGAGAGAGGGTGGGGTATAAATGTAGCAAATAAATAAATAAATAAATAAATAAATGTTGTTGCGGGGTTTTTTGCACTACAAATAAGACATGTGCAGTGTGCATAGGAATTTGTTCGGGTTTTTTTTTTTCAAATGATAATTTGGCCCCTCAACAATCTGAGGGACCATGAACCGGCCCTCCACTTAAAAAGTTTGAGGACCCCTGATTATTTTTATTTCGTGTCAAAAGCATTGTACAACAAATACATTTCAAAATGATGGGGAAAAAAAATCACAAGCAACTAAATAGTTTTGGACCAAAAGCGGGCAACTGCAACCGCATTGTCTGTAGCTTTAAACAACTCCTCCTCCGTGCATGAGGCAGGGCATTGTGGGCAAGCATACATATGCTGAGTTGTTTGTTCAGCTCCACAGTCACACAAGGTGGAGGATTCCTCCAGGTAGTGCCACCTTACCAAGTTATCTTTAGATCTGCCCACTCCACTTCTGAGTCTGTTCAGGGACTTCCAAGTTGCCCATTCTTGGTTTGCCCCTGGAGGAAGACCCTCATGGGGGGCCATCCGGTTAGAATTGCCAGGTTTAGCTGCCCAGAGGGACACCCTTGCTGCTGCTGGAGGAACATCAAGAGGAGTGGTGGTTCTCATGAAGCCCTTCCTTGATTTGAGTCTGGTGGGAGGAGGCTGATAGCCATGCAGTGGGTGGCTTTCACAATGTTCGACCTTTTTTCTCTTGCAGTTAGCAGCAACTTCCCGTCGCATGTCAGGAGGGGCAATGCCAGCTAGCAGGACCCCTGATGTAGACACTAGATTCCTATTGATGTAGCCTAGAATTGCATTGGCTTTTTTTTAGCTGTTGCATCACATTGTTGACTCATCTTCAGATTGTTCTACTTAGAGTCCAGCAACACTAGAAGTCTCTGTTGAGACAAATGGAGGAATCAGAATCATGTTGGAAGAGACAATAAGGGCCAACCAGTCTGCCATGGAGGATATACAATCAAAGCACTGCTGAGAGATGGCCCTCCAGCCTGTTTAGAAACCTCCAGAGAAGGAGGCTCCACCGCCCTCCCAGGCAGCAGCATATTCCATTGCCGAACAGCTCTTACCATCAGGTGATGCCTTTAATGAATGCATACTGGAAGAACTGAAACCCCCTGATGGTATCACTTGAGGACAAGAGGCATCATGTGGGGGCAGAGCCTGGATTAAGTCAGGCACAATGAAGCTAATCACATTGGCCGCCCCATCATGCAGCCTGCTAAGTGTGTAAATGGAAGCATAGTCCTCATTCGGGAGGATTGGCGCAGAGAGGCAGAGAGAGGAGCAGATGACGGTGAGAAAGATGGAGTGGAAAAGAGGAGGGAGGGAGCCATGGCGGGAGGGGGACGAGGCCCAGATCTGGGAGATAGGAAAGGTTATCCCTTTGCTGTGTTGTCTGCCGAACACACGAGAGAGGCATTTTCTCATGCTGTCAAGTTCCATATTCAACAGCAGTAGCAAAGCTTCACCTTTGTGCTTGCGAGGGGTCTTAAGATCAAGCAAGCCTGGCTGCAGGGGGAGCTAGCAGTAGGCTTAGTGCCGTTCTCAGAAGTAAGAAAAACACGAAAACAAAGAGGCGAGATGGGGAGGCAGCAGGAGACACCAGGGAAGCAAGGAAAACGGGACTGGGAGAGACAGACAGTGAGCAAGAGAGAGATCCCATGGACATTTTCCCCCTTTTTCTGAAACACGCTCTCTCAGAGCTTTGAAGGATCTTAAGCAGGGTTCGCCACACCTGATGTCATGGGGAAAATGAATTCAGATCTCACATGTAGAACCAGGGAGAAATAAATAACAGACAAGACAAGACAAGAAGGGTCTGCCGTTGCCAGTGAAAACATTTGAGCACCTTCATGCCACGCAAAACATCGAGCAGAAAGGCACTAAAGCATTCTGTAAAAGCGAGGCCATTTGTAAAGGCCGGTGTCTTTAATCCAAGTGCCGCATTTGCAAATGTAAATTTGTAAATGCTGCTACTTTGATTCCAAGTACAGAAGGCCCTCCACTTGCATGGTGCCCAGAGGCACATGACCCCACAAAAGAAGGGAAACTGTGAATAAAAAAGGATTATTTTTTAACATGAGGGATTACTCGTCTAGGAATCAGCTTTTGCAGAGCAGCAGTCTCCCCTCTGCCCCGCGCCTACTGTATATCCATATACACATTTGCTAAACGCCTGAACAAACCTAAACAGCTCATCACACCAAAGCCATAGAAGGGCATTTTTAGTTGCAATGTATCTGAGCCACAGTGGTGCAATGGGTTAAACACTTGTGCTGGCTGAACTGCTGACCTGAAGATTGGGTTGCTGACCTGAAGGTTGCCGGTTCAACATCGCAAGGTGAGACAGGGTGAGCTCTCGTCTGTCAGCTCTAGCTTGTTGGGACAGGAGAGATGCCTCCCAGCAGGATGATAACACATCTGGGCATCCCCTGGGCAACGTGTTTGTAGATGGCCAATTCTCTCACACCAGAAGCGACTTGCAGTATTGTTGTATGTCTTTCGGGCTGTGTGGCCATGTTCCAGAAGTATTCTCTCCTGACGTTTCGCCCACATCTATGGCAGGCATCCTCAGAGGTTGTGAGGTATGGATAAAACTGTATGCAGTATGTTCTCAGGTTGCTTCTGACATGATAAAAAAAAATTTAGATAGAATTTTTTTTCTGTGTCAGGAGCTACTTGAGAAACTGTTAGCCGCTTCTGATGTGAGAGAATTGGCCATCCGCAAGGACATTGCCCAGGGGATGCCTAGATGTTTTTTTGATATTTTTACCATCCTTGTGGGAGGCTTCTCTCATGTCCCCACATGGAGCTGGAGCTGATAGAGGGAGCTCATCCACGCTCTCCCTGGGTTGGATTCGAACCTGGCAGCCTTCAGGTCAGCAACCCAACCTTCAAGTCCCAAGGCTTTAACCCACTTCGCCACTGGGGGCTCTTTGCAGTAGAATTAATGCAGTGGTTTGTTGTGCATTTTCCAGGCTGTATGGTCATGTTCCAGAAGCATTCCCTCCTGACATTTTGCCCACATCTATGGCAGGCATCCTCAGAGGTTGTGAGGTATATTGGAAAACTAGGCAAGGGAGGTTTATATATCTGTGGAAGGATTCCACAACAAAGGATCCCCCCAGGCTTTGAAGCAGCAAGGCTATTCAATGTTGCTCAATTGCAACATTCACACTTGCCTCAAACAGACAAGAGTCCTTTCTCCCACCCTGAACATTATTGCACAGATATATAAACCCCACTTGCCTAGTTTTCAACAGACCTCACAACCTCTGGTGATGCCTGCCATAGATGTGGGCGAAACTTCAGGAGAGAATGCTTCTGGAACATGGCCATACCGCCCAGAAAATGCACAACAACCTAGTGATTCCGACCATAAAAGCCAGTCAAAATATGTGCATCTTTTCATTATCTTCCTTTTGGTGCATAAACTCACATCAGACCCACAGTCTAATCTAGGCATTGGGCAAAGTTGGGCATGCCAGGTGTTTTGGACTTCAACTCCCACCATTCCTAACTGTTAGGAATGGTGGGAGTTGAAGTCCAAAACACCTGGAGGGCCCAAGTCTGCCCAATGCCTGCTCTAGCCTATCATCACAATCCCACTGTTCATTTTTTGAAAACAATCTTTCAAGTCCTTAACAATAAACCGTTATGAAATCTGACACTGACTTGGAGATTAAGTCTTGCTTAAGGGTAATGGGGATGTCATTCTTCACTAAGTTTCATGTGCACAAAGGCAGCAGTGAATAATTTCAGTAATTTTCTTCCAGCTGTGAGACTGTCTTTGAAAAACCACATAGTTTTCAAAGGCCATTCTCTATTGAGGCTTATTGTGCGCAAAATTTGGACCCGGTTGTTTTTCACAGAAGCAAACATTTCCTGGATGGAAGACAGCATTTTCTGTTTGAACAATAATATGTCAATACATTAATATTAATTAATGTGCAGGGAATGGCATTTTCTGCATAGACAATACCGATTTCTAATGCAAATTAACCATGTGAGAATTTTCTGTAGAATACGGCCCTAATTATAGTATTTCCTGCAAACTGCATTGTATACACAGAAATTGATATTTCTGCATTGAAATATTATTTTGTACTCAGAAAATGCTGTTTGATATGCAGAAAATCCCATTTTCTGTTCAAAACAACCGTGTGTGAATTTTGCACAGAATAGGTCCTGAGCTACAAAGATTTTTGTCAGTTCAGAATTTCTCAAAACTCAAAGAAACATGTTTTTTAAATCACCTTTGAATATAATTTCTATCTCTAAAAGACAGAAATTATAAGTGGGAGCCCCGGTGGCGAAGTGCGTTAAAGCACTGAGCTGGAGATCGAAAGGTCCCAGGTTCAAACCCCGGGAACGGAGTGAGCGCCCGCCGTTAGCTCCAGCTTCTGCCAACCTAGCAGTTCGAAAACATGCAAATGTGAGTAGATCAATAGGTACCGCTCCAGCGGGAAGGTAACAGCGCTCCATGCAGTCATGCCAGCCACATGACCTTGGAGGTGTCTACGGACAACGCCGGCTCTTCGGCTTAGAAATGGAGATGAGCACCAACCCTCAGAGTCAGACATGACTGGACTTAATGTCAGGGGAAAACCTTTACCTTTACCCAGGGGTCCTCAGACTTTTTAAGCCAAGGGCCGGTTCACAATCCTTCAGACTGTTGAGGGGCCGGATTATCATTTGGAAGAAAAAAATACAAACAAATTCCGATGCACACAGCACATGTCTTATTTGTAGTGCAAAAACAACAACAACAACAATGAAAGAACAATACAATATTTACAAATAAAAACAATTTTAACCAGCATACATTTGTCAGGATTTCAATGGGAAGTGTGGTCCTGCTTCTGGCCAATGAGATAGTCAAGTTAATTAGGGTTGTTGTTGTTGTTGTTGTTGTTGTTGTTGTGTGCCTTCAAGTCATTTCAGACTTTGGGCAAGCCTAAATCTAAAATTTATTTATTTATTATTTATTTATTTACTGCATTTATTTACTACATTTATATCACACCCTTCTCACCCCAAAAGGGACTCAGAGTGGCTTACAAATTATATGTACATACAATATATTATATTATTAGCATAGCACAATATTAGCATCTATATATTACTATATTGAACTATACCACTATACTGTAATATTACTAGTAATATTATATGTAATATAGAATATATAATTAATATTATTTTATGGTATTATTAGTGTTATATTGTATTACATTATAATATTATTATCAATATTATATGTATATACAATATATTATATTATAAAATGGAGGGCGGGGGCCAGGTAAATGACCTCGGAGGGCCGCATCCGGCCCCCGGGCCTTAGTTTGGGGACCCCTGCCTTTACCTATGCCCCTAATTATAGGATTTCCTGCAAACTGCATTGTATACACAGAAATTGATATTTCTGCATTGAAATATTATCTTGTACTCAGAAAATGCTGTTTGATATGCAGAAAATCCCATTTTCTGTTCAAAACAACCGTGTGTGAATTTTGCACAGAATAGGTCCTGAGCTACAAAGATTTTTGTCAGTTCAGAATTTCTCAAAACTCAAAGAAACATGTTTTTTAAATCACCTTTGAATATAATTTCTATCTCTAAAAGACAGAAATTATAAGTGGGAGCCCCGGTGGCGAAGTGCGTTAAAGCACTGAGCTGGAGATCGAAAGGTCCCAGGTTCAAACCCCGGGAACGGAGTGAGCGCCCGCCATTAGCTCCAGCTTCTGCCAACCTAGCAGTTCGAAAACATGCAAATGTGAGTAGATCAATAGGTACCGCTCCAGCGGGAAGGTAACAGCGCTCCATGCAGTCATGCCAGCCACATGACCTTGGAGGTGTCTACGGACAACGCCGGCTCTTCGGCTTAGAAATGGAGATGAGCACCAACCCTCAGAGTCAGACATGACTGGACTTAATGTCAGGGGAAAACCTTTACCTTTACCTATGCCCCTAATTATAGGATTTCCTGCAAACTGCATTGTATACACAGAAATTGATATTTCTGCATTGAAATATTATCTTGTACTCAGAAAATGCTGTTTGATATGCAGAAAATCCCATTTTCTGTTCAAAACAACCGTGTGTGAATTTTGCACAGAATAGGTCCTGAGCTACAAAGATTTTTGTCAGTTCAGAATTTCTCAAAACTCAAAGAAACATGTTTTTTAAATCACCTTTGAATATAATTTCTATCTCTAAAAGACAGAAATTATAAGTGGGAGCCCCGGTGGCGAAGTGCGTTAAAGCACTGAGCTGGAGATCGAAAGGTCCCAGGTTCAAACCCCGGGAACGGAGTGAGCGCCCGCCATTAGCTCCAGCTTCTGCCAACCTAGCAGTTCGAAAACATGCAAATGTGAGTAGATCAATAGGTACCGCTCCAGCGGGAAGGTAACAGCGCTCCATGCAGTCATGCCAGCCACATGACCTTGGAGGTGTCTACGGACAACGCCGGCTCTTCGGCTTAGAAATGGAGATGAGCACCAACCCTCAGAGTCAGACATGACTGGACTTAATGTCAGGGGAAAACCTTTACCTTTACCTATGCCCCTAATTATAGGATTTCCTGCAAACTGCATTGTATACACAGAAATTGATATTTCTGCATTGAAATATTATCTTGTACTCAGAAAATGCTGTTTGATATGCAGAAAATCCCATTTTCTGTTCAAAACAACCGTGTTTGAATTTTGCACAGAATAGGTCCTGAGCTACAAAGATTTTTGTCAGTTCAGAATTTCTCAAAACTCAAAGAAACATGTTTTTTAAATCACCTTTGAATATAATTTCTATCTCTAAAAGACAGAAATTATAAGTGGGAGCCCCGGTGGCGAAGTGCGTTAAAGCACTGAGCTGGAGATCGAAAGGTCCCAGGTTCAAACCCCGGGAACGGAGTGAGCGCCCGCCGTTAGCTCCAGCTTCTGCCAACCTAGCAGTTCGAAAACATGCAAATGTGAGTAGATCAATAGGTACCGCTCCAGCGGGAAGGTAACAGCACTCCATGCAGTCATGCCAGCCACATGACCTTGGAGGTGTCTACGGACAACGCCGGCTCTTCGGCTTAGAAATGGAGATGAGCACCAACCCCCAGAGTCAGACATGACTGGACTTAACGTCAGGGGAAACCTTTACCTATGACCCTAATTATAGTATTTCCTGCAAACTGCATTGTATAGATATTTCTGCATTGAAATATTATCTTGTACTCAGAAAATGCTGTTTGATATGCAGAAAATCCCATTTTCTGTTCAAAACAACCGTGTGTGAATTTTGCACAGAATAGGTCCTGAGCTACAAAGATTCTTGTCAGTTCAGAATTTCTCAAAACTCAGAGAAACTTTTTTACCACTTTTAATATAATTTCTGCCTCTAAAATGTAAGCATGCGCAGAATTATATTGTTAAGGCAGTGGCAATGACATACGGGTATATTTCTCGAAAGTGTGCACATAAAATGCTGTTCCTTGCACAGAAATTCTCATTTTCTGCACACAAAAAGGCTATGTACAAATTGGTTGCAGGATAAGTTGGGGATTGTAGTTTGATGAAGTACCAGAACTCTCTAAGTGTTCAAAATGCTCTTCTCTGAACTGCAAATCCCAGGAGTACAAAGATTCTGCTGGGTTCCAGGTATAACGAGGATGTGGTTGGCTGTTCTTCTCTCCTTCAGGCCCCTTCTATAGTGCCATATCATCCAAATTATCAAAGCAGATAATCCACATTATATAATAATAATAACTTTATTTTTGTATGCTGCCGCCATCTCCCCAAAGGGACTTGAAGCGGCTTACATGGGGCCATGTAAGTTTTCCAAGTCCATACGGCCATATAATCCAGTTCAAAGCAGATAATCTGGATTGTATATGGCAGGGTAGAAGGGGCCTCAGATGTCCCATCTACACTAACTTCCGAGGTGGGTGCAGATGTGGATCAGCTCCACTGTGGCCAAGCACCAAATTATCTGGAATAGCATGGGGTCTGCCCTGCATTACACAGGGTCTGAATTCTGCCACAGAATATGGAATTTTCTCTGACATGAAGTGGTTCTGAAATGGAACTAGCTGCAACTTTTTCCACGGTCATTCAATGTATCCTAGGCTAACATAATCAACCCCAGGTGGTATTATCCAGTATTTTATTAGGTCCTTAGTTTTATTATCTGTGCATTTTATCTCATCATTGTACTCTTGCATAGACGGTTCAGTTCCTCCACCTATGTAGATGACAGAACTGTACTTGGTGATTGACTGTTATTATTAACTATTACAATATCCCTGTTTTATATTGTATTTATTTTTTATGTTGTTATACTGTGAATTGTATGTATGTATGTTTTTTTGTTTAATTATGTTGTTCGGGCTCTGCCCCATGTAAGCTGCCCCAAGTCCCCTTGGGGAGATGGTGGTGGGGTATAAATAAAGTTTTATTATATTCGTTGTTTCACTCGTTCAGTCGTTTTCGACTCTTTGTGACCTCATGGACCAGTCCACGCCAGAGCTCCCTGTCGGCCGTCACCGCCCCCACTTCCTTCAAGATCGAGCCAGTCACTTCAAGGATACCGTCTGTCCATCTCGCCTTGGTTGGCCTCTCTTCCTTTTTCCTTCCATTTTCCCCAGCATCATGATCTTCTCCAAGCTTTCCTGTCTTCTCATGATGTGGCCAAAATACTTCAACTTTGCCTCTACTATCCTTCCCTCCAGTGAGCAGTCAGGCATTATTTCCTGGAGGATGGACTGGTTGGATCTTCTTGCCAAGGTCCAAGGCACTCTCAGGATTTTCCTCCAGCACCAGAGTTCAGAAGTGTCACGACCCAGGCTGCAGAGCACCAATAACCATACACAGAGGCCAGAATCTATCTAATATCTTTATTAAGGAAATATGTAAAGTTAATAAAAGCAAGTGTATGAAATAGTTCAGAAGTAGACCTTTCAGGAAAGGTCAAAATTAGTCCAAAGAAACAATGTCCAATATAAAATATTAAGGTCCAAAGTTGTAATCCAATAACCGAAACACTCACTTTGCCAGGCAAAGTGAGGGGAGATGACAAGGTCCTTTAGTCCTTGAACTTGAGCAAGGCTAGGAAATAACTTGAAACAAGGCTTAATACAAGGCAACAAGGAACGAGGAGCGAGAACAAGATCCGTGGAATTACTTGGCAAAATCCGGAAAACAAGGCAAGGTCCGTGGAGGTAAACAAGGCTGGAAACGGGAACGAAGGCTTGGAAACGGAGCGAAGGCTTGGAATCAGGAACAAGGCTTGAAACAGGAACGAGGCTTGGAAACGGAGCGTGCTGTCCACACACAACTTACTCCAGTAGCTGACGAATTGACTCCGCAAAACCCCTTTGTGGGTAAAACACCTAAATAGGGTCTAGTTTTCCCACCAAAGAGCAGTTCTCTGGGGAACCAGAAACGAAAGCTAATCTCTGAGTCCAGATGCATGACTCCTTAAGGTTTCCCATGGAAAGCAGGCTTAATCAGCTGAATTCTTAGCAGCTATCCTAGCACTCCTACGAGAGGCCGCTTGAACTCCTCTCTGTTGTTTACAAAACTCGTGGCGAGAAAACACAGGAGATTTAGACTCAGGGCTTGTTTGACAGATTTCTGGAAGACAAATCTCTTGCAGGTGCAAGGTTCCCAAATCTGGCTGGGAAGGTTCCAATTCTGACTGAGACGGTGAAAAACCCAAGTTCTCCTCTTCATCTGGGACTACAGTGCCATGAACGGGACTACATGGCCCATGACTCATCACAAGAAGCGTCTCTCTTCCTTCGCTCAGCCTTCCTTATGGTCCAGCTCTTGCATCCATAGGTTACTAAGGGGAATACCATTGCTTTGACTATGCGGACCTTCGTTGCCAGTGTGATGTCTCTGCGTTTCAGTATTTATTATTTATTATTATTATATAGCCAGGAATATGGGATGGCAGTCATCCCTGTCCCCATCCCACTTCTGTGTCATGGCAATCTCTGGCCAAGACAAGGTCTTACCTGTATGCTGTTGCATGCTATGACATCAATCAGGGTGATGGGATGCACTGGCACCCCTTCATCCCAACTGACATCATGGGATGCAATAGAGACAGGTAGGGCTGAAGACTGCTGTGACGTAGAAGGTGGAGTGGGGGCCAGTTAGGTTAGGCACCCAACAACACCAAAACTCATTCAGCACCACTGAGTAATGAGGACTTCCTTCCTCCTTCTCAGATTATACCCATGTCTGATCCTGCATTTGACACACTGGATCGACCTTGGTTTATAGGTCAGTGAAGATCTACTACAGAACAATGGGAATTGGAACATGAAGGGGTCCTTTGACAAGTTGTTAGGGCAAAGGCATGGCAGGACTATGCCAGGCTCCTCTTCTCTCTTCTCCTTTCCTGTTGTTGAAGCAGGAGTAGACCAAACTTTTGTTCTGGTCAGTCACCAGCTGATTCCCAAATCTGAGGGTGCATCTATACTATAGAAGGAATACATTTTGACCCCATTGGCTGAAAGCTATGGAATCCTGGGGAGTTGTAATTTTCCAAGATCTTTGGCCTTCTCTGTTAGTGATTCCACAAATTATAAATCCCTGTATTCCATAGCATTGAGCCAGGACAGTTAAAGTGATACAGTAGAGTCTCACTTATCCAACATAAATGGGCCGGCAGAATGTTGGATAAGTGAATATGTTGGATAATAAGGAGAGATTAAGGAAAAGCCTATTAAACATCAAATTAGGCTATGATTTTACAAATTAAGCACCAAAACATCATGTTATACAACAAATTTGACAGAAAAAGTAGTTCAGTACGCAGTAATGCTATGTAGTAATTACTGTATTTACGAATTTAGCACCAAAATATCACGATGTATTGAAAACATTGACTGCAAAAATGTGTTGGATAATCCAGAACATTGGATAAGCGAGTGTTGGATAAGTGAGACTCTACTGTATTAAATTGCATTACTTTCACAGTGTAGATCAGGCATGGGAAAACTTCAACCCTCCAGGTGTTTTGGACTTTAATTCCCATAATTCCTAACAGCCGGTAGGCTGTTAGGAATTGTGGGAGTTGAAGTCCAAAACACCTGGAGGGCCCAAGCTTGCTCATACCTGGTACAGATGTGTCTTCAGCCACTCTGGGTGCAATATTAGGTGAAAAGTCTAGAAAATATATATATATATATATATATATATATATATATATATATATATATATAATTTACCATTATGCATACTAGATCACAGAATGACCGTGCACACCATCTTCCCTTTAAAAGAAAGAGGAGGGAGGAGAAGAGTAAAAAATTAATTATGGCCTGACTTACTTGCATAAAGCTCTCTATTAAATCAGCAGCGGAGCTGTGAACAGACCTCCAAAGCCCTTAACTCCCCGTCTCAGACACAGTTAGATGAATTTTCTTCCCGGTATGCTTTAAAGAGAAGGAACTTTCCTAATAGAAGTCAGAAAGAGGTTTTTCTCAAGGGATGACGATAGAAATTATTTTATGCAAATAGCGGTGAAAAGAAAGGTTGGATTTTTTTTGTACTGAAAAAAAAAAGCAGTTGAAATTAGAAATTTCTAATGAGACTGAACCTCTACAGAGGGGAGCTAGGGAGGAAAAAGGGGGGAGAGGACAAGGCCTGGATGGAGAGAAATATATGTATTTTTCAGAGCGGTAAAACTGTTGCTTGATGTCGGAGCCAGCAACAGGCTCAAAACCACTGGAGCCCGGCATGCACCTGCCAAAGAACAACAAGTGTTCGGCAGCTTATTAGTCACTCGGGGAGAGGGATTTGCCGGTTATTGTGGGAAAATCCTTTAAGCCACCCGACGGTGAGGGCCCTGACGGCAAAAACACAAACAAGCAGCCAGGATGTAACAACGCAAGGTAAGCACACAACGAGACCGGGGGGATGCGGTGATTTTTGTCCCTGTCGTTGCGAGACGTGGATGGCCTTGTTGTGGCTCGTTCAGCCAGAAGGGAGGTCCCTTTTGTCTCTTGTGGTTTTGGTGCAATGAGCAGTGGCTGGGTTGTGCAATGCCTTGGCAAGTGTGTATGTGGGTTGAGGTGCTTCTCTGTGTGGATGGGACTACTGCTTTGAATGGAAACCAAACCAATGGGCATGTTGTGAAGGTAATTGGAAGCGATGCATAAAAGACATCCGCTTAAGTGAGAAAGAGCAAGGAGTGGGTCTCAATGTGCCCAGGAAAAATGCTCGTTCCTATTTCGAACTGACTGTGGAACTCCCTTCCACAGGAGCTTTGGTTAGCCTTCATTAGACATATTTTTTGGCCACCTGTCGATTAAAACAGGCCTTTGATACATATATTTTAAAGAAAATTATGTGGTGGAAATGTAATGATAATGCTGTGCTTTCATCCTGCATGTTTTGATTATGTTTTTTTTTGTCGAATATTTTTATCGAAAATTTTATATTAAGGAATATGAGAAAGAGAAAAAAATTGCACATCAAAAGTGGTAGAACATTGTTGATTTATAGTAAAGTAGGAAATAAGAGAAGAAAGAGAAAAAGAAAAAGGAAAAAAAATTGCACATCGAAAGTGGTAGAACATTGTTTGTTTATAGTAAAGTAGGAAATAAGGTAGAAGAAAGAGAGAGAAAAAAAGGATTTTGTTGACTTCCATCTAACTTTAGCTGGTTCATCCTAAAAAACCAACCGAATATATAAAAATTCATAGATCACCGCATCCCCTTCGTTATGTTTTGATTATGTTTTGAATGTATCTTAATGGTCTTGCTTCTGATAGTATTGTTATTTAGTGGTTTTCATTTGAAAACACTTCTGTAATAATAAGATTTTAGATAACTTCTATTTCAGAATAAAGTATCCCTAGAACCCCATATCCCTAGGACTTGTATCTGCAGTTTCATTTATCCGCTCCAACAAAATATATTCCTTCTAGATATTTCCTAGATCTTTCAGTGCAACCCTATGTTATTCCCAGGCTTGTGTTCTATTGTATGATTCTATTGTTTGTATTCTTGGGCCAGAAGTCTATTTTGATTATGTTTTGAATGTATCTTAATGGTCTGCTTCCAATAGTATTGTCGTTTAGTAGTTTTTATTTGAAAACACTTCTGTAATAATAAGATTTTAGATAACTTCTATTTCAGAATAAAGTATCCCTAGAACCCCATATCCCTAGGACTTGTATCTGCAGTTTCATTTATCCGCTCCAACAAAATATATTCCTTCTAGATATTTCCTAGATTTTCCAGCACAACCCTATGTTATTCCCAGGCTCGTGTTCTATTGTATGATTCTGTTGTTTGTATTCTTGGGCCAGAAGTCTATCATTTCTACGGGATTTGCATTTACATTATTCTATCCACTTGACATCTAGGACCGTACCTCCTGTGGATATTCCAATCATACTGTATTGGAAGCTTATTGGTTCCCAGGATGGGAGAAAGGCAGGCTATAAACTATATAAATAATAAATGAACCAATTTCTTTTTTCATTGTTTAATTTCATGTGGAAAGCTGTAGTCCTGCTATGGTGAGTTTGGCCTCTGCCATCAGGCAGATGTGTTTTAGAATCCTTCTCAGCAACTTGGCCAAATGCTAACAACTATCCAGTGGCATTAAAGGGGCCAGTTTGTATTTCATCGGCCATAATTGACTGTTTCATATTCTGTTGGCAACTCAAAGCTGGGAAAAGACCAAAGGCTGGAAATGGAGTGGGCAAGTGATACTTTTGGAAAAAATGATGTGATATAAATAACAGGATTGATGACACATCACACAATTATAGTCCTATGATTCAACTTCCTCTGCAACATCTTAGGAAATCCTATGGGTTCGTAATTTGGTGAGGCTCAAGGACACTGTGGCTGATGTTTCTAGTATCCATTCCTAAACCACAAATCCCAGAAAGTTGTGGCAATGCAGTTAGTGGGAACATATTAATCACATCACTAGGATTGGTGTCACCCAGAGCGATAATTCGTGATGTCACTCCGATAGACCTTCTCCTATAACAGATCATACCAAACGTTTACTAATCTTATTTGCCCTAATGCAATTTACACCTCTTCCTCTGCTCATGCTGGTGGAAAAAAACAGGATCTGAGCACAAGGCAACTTGGTTGTCCTGAAGGCCCAGTCAACAAAGGCTGCCCACCATGTTTGTAGGGCTACATATAGGCCTGCCAGACCTCTCATGATGTATTGCGGAATTTTTCATCCTGCAGGTTTTCCCCAAGTTCTGGTATGAGAATTGTGCTATATCTCGTTGTAAGTCTCACAATAGCAATGCCACCATAAGATGGAGGGATGGCTCAGCTGGGCGCAATATTGTCTCTTCTGTGATGTTACCGCAAGTAAGCCTATTGATACTACTCATACATTTTATAGACAACTAGCTGTGCCCGGCCACGCGTTGCTGTGGCATATGCAAATCCTTTGTTGGCCAGGTGGAGTGGCAGTGAATAGCCTTGCAGCCTCAAAGCCTGCCCATTTTCTTCTTATGGGAATCCTTATTTGGTGAGTTAGAATGCAATAGAATAAGCGTGCTGCTTGGAAGGCTGGGTACTTGCGTTCTAGGGGAATGGTTTTTTGGGCTGCTAGAATTGCAATGAATAGTCTCGCTGCTTCAAAGTCTGGCTGCTTGCTACCTAGGGAACTGGGAGAAAGCCAGCTTCGACAATACAGAGTAGTATCGCTGCTTCAAAGCCTGGCCACCTTCTACCAATCCTTTGTTGGTCTGGTTAAATAGCACTGAATAGCCGTGCAGCTTCAATGCCTGGCTGTGTTATACCTAGACCAATCCGTTATTGGGGGGGGGGGGGGTGTGAGTGAAGGACATACCTTGGATGTGTTGGTGTATTGTGGCCAAATTTGGCATGATTTGGTTCAGTGGTTTTGTTGTTTACTCAGTCCTACAAACGTACATTACACACACACACACATATATATATATACTAGCTGTGCCCGGCCACGCGTTGCTGTGGCAAAATATGGTGTTCTGGGAAATAAAGTATTGAGGAATTGGTGGTAGTTAAGGTAAAGGGTAAACGTTTTCCCCTGACATTAAGTCCAGTCGTGTCTGACTCTGGGGGTTGGTGCTCATCTCCATTTCTAAGCCGAAGAGCCAGAGTTGTCCATAGACTCCTCCAAGGTCATGTGGGATGACTACATGGAGCGGCGTTACCTTCCCGCCAGAGCAGTACCTATTGATGCACTCACATTTGCATGTTTTTGAACTTCTGGGTTGGCAGAAGCTGGGGCTAACAGTGGGGGCTCTCTCCGCTCCCCCAATTCAAACCTGCAGCCTTTCGGTCCAGAAGTTCAGCAGTTCAGCGCTTTAACACGCTGCGCCATCAGGGGATATTATTCCCTAAAGGTTGTGAATATACAATATTTCTGATTGGTTTTTTTTGTTTGTTGGAGGCAAGTATGAATGCTGCAATTAGGAAAAATGATTAGGATGTAATGGCCTTGCAGCTTTAAAGCCTGGCTGTTTCCTCCCTGAGTGAATTTTTTGTTGGGAGGTGTTAGCTGGCCCTGATTCTTTCCTGTCTGGAATTCCCTTGTTTTCAGAGTGGTGTTCTTCACGATATTTTATGTGCTTCTACTGTCTGTGGCCCCGAGAAAACAGAGGATTTGCCAGACTTTGATGATGGGAATACTTTGTTGGGAGGTGTTAGCTGGCCCTGATTGTTTCCTGTTTGGAATTCCCTTGTTTTCAGAGTGGTGTTGTTTGCGATATTTTATGTGCTTCTACTGTCTGTGGCCCTGAGAAAACAGAAGATTTGCCAGACTTTGATGATGGGAACATTATGTTGGGAGGTGTTAGCTGGCCCTGATTGTTTCCTGTGTGGAATTCCCTTGTTTTCAGAGTGGTGATGTTTGCAATATTTTATGTGCTTCTACTGTCTGTGGCCTTGAGAAAACAGAGGATTTGCCAGACTTTGATGATGGGAATACTTTGTTGGGAGGTGTTAGCTGGCCCTGATTGTTTCCTGTGTGGAATTCCCCTGTTTATTTACTGTCCTGGTTTTAGAGATTATATTGTTCTGCATTATTCTATCCCAGTAATTATTTCATATTAAAGTAGAATCTCACTTATCCAACATTCACTTATATAATGTTCTGGATTATCCAACGCAGTCTGCCTTTTCATAATCAATGCTTTTGTAGTCAGTGTTTTAAATTCATTGTGATATTTTAGTGGTAAATTTGTAAATACAGTACAGTAGAGTCTTACTTATCCAACATAAATGGGCCGGCAGAATATTGGATAAGCGAATATGTTGGATAATAAGGAGGCATTAAGGATAACCCTATTAAACATCAAATTAGGTTATGATTTTACAAATGAAGCACCAAAATATCATCTTAGACAACAAATTTGGCAGAAAAAGTAGTTCAATACACAGTAATGCTATGTAGTAATTACTGTATTTATGAATTTAGCACCAAAATATCACAATATATTGAAAACATTGACTACAAAAATGCATTGGATAATCCAGAACATTGGATAAGCGAGTGTTGGATAAGTGAGACTCTACTGTAATTACTACATAGCATTACTGCGCATGGAACTACTTTTTCTGTCAAATTTGTTGTATAATATGATGTTTTGGTGCTTAATTTGTAAAACGATTACCTAATTTGATGTTTAATCGGCTTTTCCTGAATCCCTTCTTATTATCCAACATATTCACTTATCCTGCCGGCCTGTTTACGTTGGATAAGTGAGACTCTACTGTATATTTCTAATCTTATATTATCTGCTCAGAACTGGATTATCTGAGGCCCCTTCTTCACAGCTGTATAAAATGCACACTGAAGTGGATTAAATGGCAGTGTGGAGTCAAGATAATCCAGTGCAAAGCAGATAATATAAGATTATAAATGGGTTATATAGCTGTGTAGAAGGGCCTTGAGTCTACACTGCCATATAATCCAGTTCAAATCAGATAATCTGTGGAAGAAGTCTAAGTGAGGCCTAAGTCTGCCTGTCCCCTAACTGAAGCCTGGCTGTCCCTTGGCTGGTTGCTAGGCAACCAAGTGGGCAGAGATTAGCCCTCTAAACTGGCAGCAATTGGATAAAAACAATTATTGCTCTCCCTCTAATTAGGACTTTATTTTTCTTTTCTTTTTGTTGTATCAACCTTGAGGCGTGGATGATGGGTTGTGTTGTCAAATTTTGAGGTTGGGGGGCCTGTACTTTTGTTGTTTTGTGAATTGCCATGATGCCATCACTCTTTTATATATATAGATAACTATCAAATATATATATATATATATATATATATATATATATATATATATATATTTGATAGTTCACTCTAAATGGGTTCCTGAGTCAACTCAAACACAAATGACCTCCTATATATACAATTGAAAATGAATCAGTTCAGTAAATAATATATCTGGCAAATTAATATACTGTTTAAATTCACAGTAATATCGAACACCATCAAATGGATTGTCCCATATACATAGAAATGCAGTCGGCGTTAAATTTACAGTAATAACAAGCAGCCTCAAATGGATAGTCCAATATACATTGAAGTGCAATCGGCGTTGTATATTCTATTGCCGAGAAGAGTAAGTTCGCCACGACCGGTTTCGGCCCTGCATCAGGCCTTCCTCTGGTGGTCTGAAAATAGTTACGTACACTAACATAAGTAACAAAATATATCCATAAAACATCATCCATTGCCTAATACTAACATGGTTCCAAACTTAACACTTGTTCTCTTTAGAGATACATGTCATTTACATTATGAAATGTATATCAAAGACACCAATAGTTACATACACAAAATATAAGTAACTACCTATCCATTGAGTAATAACTATAAACAACATTACAATATACTTACATAGTTCCAAATTTAACACTTGTTCTCCTTAGAGATACCTGTTTTTTACAGTGGAATCTAGGTCAAAGGAACAAGGAGTGGCCATAAGCATTAAAGAGTTACAAACATCCAAACATTTGTTTTTAAACAAATTGTATATTTCTAAAACAGTATATACTCACGGGATACTCTGCTGTGTGTTAGGTTCTAATTGCGAGTATGAAAAGCATCAAGGGGTTGCCTCAATTTAAAGGGGAAGATGTTAAAGAAACAGAAAGGTTTATATGCAGATATAGAAGAAATACCACCAGATGGTGCTATGAGTACCCTTATTGTATTGGGTGTATTCAATTAGGGATTTATAGTATGCTAAGGTTCTATATATAACAACTGTATGAATTTTGTTCATTTAAGCCCTGTGGATGTTCTGTCCGTAATCTGAAAATCCAATATGTTTCCCTTTGCAAAAGTTTATTATTGAAGTCCATATGTTTGGATTGTGATACTACTTCTAGTATGTGGTATTTGAATGATTCAGGACTATGCTGTAGATCACAGAAATGTTTGTACAGTATGGATTCTCTGACATGATTTCGTATTTTGCTCCTGTGCTCTATAATTCTGCTCTTAATTTCTCGACGAGTCTGCCCCACATATGATAAATTACAATCACAAATTATCATGTAAATAACCCCTTTGGTTGTACAGGTGGCAAAATGGGGAAATTTAAATTCGAATGATAGATGTTGGTGTGTCAAGATTTTGGTCTCTATCAATTGGCTGCATACTGAACAATGATGGCAGCGATAGTTGCCCACCAGATTAGATTTTACAGTCCGGGGCCTATTGGTTATGTTTGAATGTACCAATATATCCCCAATATTCCTTGTTCTTTTATATGCTACCAAAGGGGGTCTATCACATCCAGGGATGTCTCTTATTAAGTTCCAGTACTTTTTAACAGTTTTGATGGCTAGATTGGACAAACTTGTAAGTGTGAGTGGCCATATCAATCTGTCTACTCCTGGTCTAATTTTGTCCTCTAGGAGTTTAGATCTAGGAATACTGGCAACCTTCGAGTAGGCTGATTGTATTATGGACTCTGGGTAACCTCGATTTCTGAACCTGCTTTTTGTCTCTTCCATTTCCTGATTGAAGTCCTGTAGGGTAGAGGAGTTGCGTTTAATCCTGAGCATCTGTGTAAAGGGTAAATTATTTTTTAATGCCCAATGATGGTAACTGTTGTAATGTAACAAGGAGTTTCTATCAGTGGTTTTTCGGTGGTTACTCACTTTCAATCGATCATTTTCCTTTGTAACCACGACATCTAGAAAAATCAAGGATGTAGAACTGATGTTTCCTGTAAATTTAATTTTGAGGTGAATTGTATTGATCCAGGATAATAACGTTACTGCCTCCTGATGTGAATTAACAATGATAAAGATATCATCAATAAATCTACAATATTTGATAATGCCGTCCGCTACAGGGTTCTTTGTGTGATTCAAGATAGTTTCATTCTCCAAATTATCCATGAATAAATTGGCTATCGCTGGCGCGACAGGACTGCCCATGGCTACACCTTGTATTTGGAAATAGTATTTTTCATCAAACTTGAAGTAATTTTTTTCAAGAATAATATCAAGAAGATCCAACAAAAAAAAGGTGGGAGGGTGGTGATTAGGCCTCCTGTTCAAGGTTGATTCACATATATATCGTGCCTCCTCTAACGGAATATTGGTATACAGTGATATTACATCTACAGACATCAGGACTGCATCTGTTGGGATCACCAAGGATTCAATAATGTTAATAAAATGTTTTGTATCTCTAACATAGGAAGAAGTCTGTTTCACAAAAGGTTGTAAATAGTGGTCCACAAATTTAGCTAGTGGTTCTAAGACTGAGCCCGATCCGGATACAATAGGACGGCCAGGTACCGGTCTAATGTTTTTATGTATTTTGGGTAGAGTATATAGTACAGGGATTCTGGGCCATGGTGTATGTAGAAATTTATATACATCCTCTGATATATATCCAAGTGCCAGCCCTTCCAATGTCACCGTTCTTATAATTGACTGGATATGGTGTGTAGGGTCCCGTTCTATATTGAGATAATGTTCTCTTACAGATAATTGTCTATGGATCTCATCCATATAATCAGTGCGGTTCATTAACACTATGGCTCCACCTTTATCAGCTGGCTTCCAAACCAGATCTTTGTCATTAGCTAAATTGTGAAGGATGTGCCATTCCTTACTGGAAAAATTTGTACTGTATGATCTTTTTTGCTTTATAATTGTACAACATAATTCTTCAGATACTGTCTTCTCAAAAACTCTGAGGCCAATATGGTCAGTCGTAGGAAAGAAATTACTCCGTGGTTTGAAAGTGGAGGTAATAGGGTTTATTTTGGTTCCAAAATGATGTCTTAATCTAATGGTGCGAAATAACCTAGCTAATTCTATTCGCATCCTAAATGGATTATACTTAGGTTTAGGGACAAATGATAGACCTTTGTTGACAACCTCCCTCTCTTGAGGGGTTAGAACTCTTCTAGATAAATTCACGACTAGGTCTTCCGTTTGGCATTTGGAGCCTCTTGAAAAAAACGATTGGGTCTATTCCTAGTACGCCCCGTACGTCTGGGTACCCGAATGTTATCACTCCTAGTAGAGGCCATGCTACGTCCTGAACTGTCTGACATGGATTCTGTGTCTTCTTCAGAAGTATATTCACTAAACCTTACTTGTTTTTTAGAATATTGGCGTTTAGAGTATAGCCACTGGTAAACTCTGTTATTGTTGTAATCATTTTCATCCCGCTCAAACTTTTTAAGTTTGAAAGATCTAAGTTGTTGGGAAAATTCTTTAAGTTTACATGTGAGGGTGTCCAAATCAGTTTTAAACTGGTCCTCAGAGTTGAGTCTCTCCAATATAACCTGAGTTTGGGTTCTTACATTGGCAATTTCATCATTGGAGCGTGCAATAAGTAAGAGCATCAAATCCTGCGAGCACTTATTGAGAATTGCCACCCATTTTTGATTAAAGGATTCATCATCATGAAACATTCCTGGGGGTTTAAAAATCCGTAATCCCCTAGGAATTCTGTTAGCTCTGATATATTCTGCCAATGTTGAAGCATGTAAATCTAATCTAATCTCTCTGCGTTTCAGTTTTTCATACTCCCTTATGCCTGTTGCCGTGTTGGGGTTACCAGAAGTAGATTCCCCAGATTCAAACAATGATCTGTCTTTGATTAAGGATTCCTTAAATTTATCATCAAAACTTAATCCTTGTTGCCACTCAGCCATGACAAAGCAAAGCTTTGGAAAGAACACTCTAAATGGGTTCCTGAGTCAACTCAAACACAAATGACCTCCTATATATACAATTGAAAATGAATCAGTTCAGTAAATAATATATCTGGCAAATTAATATACTGTTTAAATTCACAGTAATATCGAACACCATCAAATGGATTGTCCCATATACATAGAAATGCAGTCGGCGTTAAATTTACAGTAATAACAAGCAGCCTCAAATGGATAGTCCAATATACATTGAAGTGCAATCGGCGTTGTATATTCTATTGCCGAGAAGAGTAAGTTCGCCACGACCGGTTTCGGCCCTGCATCAGGCCTTCCTCTGGTGGTCTGAAAATAGTTACGTACACTAACATAAGTAACAAAATATATCCATAAAACATCATCCATTGCCTAATACTAACATGGTTCCAAACTTAACACTTGTTCTCTTTAGAGATACATGTCATTTACATTATGAAATGTATATCAAAGACACCAATAGTTACATACACAAAATATAAGTAACTACCTATCCATTGAGTAATAACTATAAACAACATTACAATATACTTACATAGTTCCAAATTTAACACTTGTTCTCCTTAGAGATACCTGTTTTTTACAGTGGAATCTAGGTCAAAGGAACAAGGAGTGGCCATAAGCATTAAAGAGTTACAAACATCCAAACATTTGTTTTTAAACAAATTGTATATTTCTAAAACAGTATATACTCACGGGATACTCTGCTGTGTGTTAGGTTCTAATTGCGAGTATGAAAAGCATCAAGGGGTTGCCTCAATTTAAAGGGGAAGATGTTAAAGAAACAGAAAGGTTTATATGCAGATATAGAAGAAATACCACCAGATGGTGCTATGAGTACCCTTATTGTATTGGGTGTATTCAATTAGGGATTTATAGTATGCTAAGGTTCTATATATAACAACTGTATGAATTTTGTTCATATAAGCCCTGTGGATGTTCTGTCCGTAATCTGAAAATCCAATATGTTTCCCTTTGCAAAAGTTTATTATTGAAGTCCATATGTTTGGATTGTGATACTACTTCTAGTATGTGGTATTTGAATGATTCAGGACTATGCTGTAGATCACAGAAATGTTTGTACAGTATGGATTCTCTGACATGATTTCGTATTTTGCTCCTGTGCTCTATAATTCTGCTCTTAATTTCTCGACGAGTCTGCCCCACATATGATAAATTACAATCACAAATTATCATGTAAATAACCCCTTTGGTTGTACAGGTGGCAAAATGGGGAAATTTAAATTCGAATGATAGATGTTGGTGTGTCAAGATTTTGGTCTCTATCAATTGGCTGCATACTGAACAATGATGGCAGCGATAGTTGCCCACCAGATTAGATTTTACAGTCCGGGGCCTATTGGTTATGTTTGAATGTACCAATATATCCCCAATATTCCTTGTTCTTTTATATGCTACCAAAGGGGGTCTATCACATCCAGGGATGTCTCTTATTAAGTTCCAGTACTTTTTAACAGTTTTGATGGCTAGATTGGACAAACTTGTAAGTGTGAGTGGCCATATCAATCTGTCTACTCCTGGTCTAATTTTGTCCTCTAGGAGTTTAGATCTAGGAATACTGGCAACCTTCGAGTAGGCTGATTGTATTATGGACTCTGGGTAACCTCGATTTCTGAACCTGCTTTTTGTCTCTTCCATTTCCTGATTGAAGTCCTGTAGGGTAGTTATTACTCAATGGATAGGTAGTTACTTATATTTTGTGTATGTAACTATTGGTGTCTTTGATATACATTTCATAATGTAAATGACATGTATCTCTAAAGAGAACAAGTGTTAAGTTTGGAACCATGTTAGTATTAGGCAATGGATGATGTTTTATGGATATATTTTGTTACTTATGTTAGTGTACGTAACTATTTTCAGACCACCAGAGGAAGGCCTGATGCAGGGCCGAAACCGGTCGTGGCGAACTTACTCTTCTCGGCAATAGAATATACAACGCCGATTGCACTTCAATGTATATTGGACTATCCATTTGAGGCTGCTTGTTATTACTGTAAATTTAACGCCGACTGCATTTCTATGTATATGGGACAATCCATTTGATGGTGTTCGATATTACTGTGAATTTAAACAGTATATTAATTTGCCAGATATATTATTTACTGAACTGATTCATTTTCAATTGTATATATAGGAGGTCATTTGTGTTTGAGTTGACTCAGGAACCCATTTAGAGTGTTCTTTCCAAAGCTTTGCTTTGTCATGGCTGAGTGGCAACAAGGATTAAGTTTTGATGATAAATTTAAGGAATCCTTAATCAAAGACAGATCATTGTTTGAATCTGGGGAATCTACTTCTGGTAACCCCAACACGGCAACAGGCATAAGGGAGTATGAAAAACTGAAACGCAGAGAGATTAGATTAGATTTACATGCTTCAACATTGGCAGAATATATCAGAGCTAACAGAATTCCTAGGGGATTACGGATTTTTAAACCCCCAGGAATGTTTCATGATGATGAATCCTTTAATCAAAAATGGGTGGCAATTCTCAATAAGTGCTCGCAGGATTTGATGCTCTTACTTATTGCACGCTCCAATGATGAAATTGCCAATGTAAGAACCCAAACTCAGGTTATATTGGAGAGACTCAACTCTGAGGACCAGTTTAAAACTGATTTGGACACCCTCACATGTAAACTTAAAGAATTTTCCCAACAACTTAGATCTTTCAAACTTAAAAAGTTTGAGCGGGATGAAAATGATTACAACAATAACAGAGTTTACCAGTGGCTATACTCTAAACGCCAATATTCTAAAAAACAAGTAAGGTTTAGTGAATATACTTCTGAAGAAGACACAGAATCCATGTCAGACAGTTCAGGACGTAGCATGGCCTCTACTAGGAGTGATAACATTCGGGTACCCAGACGTACGGGGCGTACTAGGAATAGACCCAATCGTTTTTTTCAAGAGGCTCCAAATGCCAAACGGAAGACCTAGTCGTGAATTTATCTAGAAGAGTTCTAACCCCTCAAGAGAGGGAGGTTGTCAACAAAGGTCTATCATTTGTCCCTAAACCTAAGTATAATCCATTTAGGATGCGAATAGAATTAGCTAGGTTATTTCGCACCATTAGATTAAGACATCATTTTGGAACCAAAATAAACCCTATTACCTCCACTTTCAAACCACGGAGTAATTTCTTTCCTACGACTGACCATATTGGCCTCAGAGTTTTTGAGAAGACAGTATCTGAAGAATTATGTTGTACAATTATAAAGCAAAAAAGATCATACAGTACAAATTTTTCCAGTAAGGAATGGCACATCCTTCACAATTTAGCTAATGACAAAGATCTGGTTTGGAAGCCAGCTGATAAAGGTGGAGCCATAGTGTTAATGAACCGCACTGATTATATGGATGAGATCCATAGACAATTATCTGTAAGAGAACATTATCTCAATATAGAACGGGACCCTACACACCATATCCAGTCAATTATAAGAACGGTGACATTGGAAGGGCTGGCACTTGGATATATATCAGAGGATGTATATAAATTTCTACATACACCATGGCCCAGAATCCCTGTACTATATACTCTACCCAAAATACATAAAAACATTAGACCGGTACCTGGCCGTCCTATTGTATCCGGATCGGGCTCAGTCTTAGAACCACTAGCTAAATTTGTGGACCACTATTTACAACCTTTTGTGAAACAGACTTCTTCCTATGTTAGAGATACAAAACATTTTATTAACATTATTGAATCCTTGGTGATCCCAACAGATGCAGTCCTGATGTCTGTAGATGTAATATCACTGTATACCAATATTCCGTTAGAGGAGGCACGATATATATGTGAATCAACCTTGAACAGGAGGCCTAATCACCACCCTCCCACCTTTTTTTTGTTGGATCTTCTTGATATTATTCTTGAAAAAAATTACTTCAAGTTTGATGAAAAATACTATTTCCAAATACAAGGTGTAGCCATGGGCAGTCCTGTCGCGCCAGCGATAGCCAATTTATTCATGGATAATTTGGAGAATGAAACTATCTTGAATCACACAAAGAACCCTGTAGCGGACGGCATTATCAAATATTGTAGATTTATTGATGATATCTTTATCATTGTTAATTCACATCAGGAGGCAGTAACGTTATTATCCTGGATCAATACAATTCACCTCAAAATTAAATTTACAGGAAACATCAGTTCTACATCCTTGATTTTTCTAGATGTCGTGGTTACAAAGGAAAATGATCGATTGAAAGTGAGTAACCACCGAAAAACCACTGATAGAAACTCCTTGTTACATTACAACAGTTACCATCATTGGGCATTAAAAAATAATTTACCCTTTACACAGATGCTCAGGATTAAACGCAACTCCTCTACCCTACAGGACTTCAATCAGGAAATGGAAGAGACAAAAAGCAGGTTCAGAAATCGAGGTTACCCAGAGTCCATAATACAATCAGCCTACTCGAAGGTTGCCAGTATTCCTAGATCTAAACTCCTAGAGGACAAAATTAGACCAGGAGTAGACAGATTGATATGGCCACTCACACTTACAAGTTTGTCCAATCTAGCCATCAAAACTGTTAAAAAGTACTGGAACTTAATAAGAGACATCCCTGGATGTGATAGACCCCCTTTGGTAGCATATAAAAGAACAAGGAATATTGGGGATATATTGGTACATTCAAACATAACCAATAGGCCCCGGACTGTAAAATCTAATCTGGTGGGCAACTATCGCTGCCATCATTGTTCAGTATGCAGCCAATTGATAGAGACCAAAATCTTGACACACCAACATCTATCATTCGAATTTAAATTTCCCCATTTTGCCACCTGTACAACCAAAGGGGTTATTTACATGATAATTTGTGATTGTAATTTATCATATGTGGGGCAGACTCGTCGAGAAATTAAGAGCAGAATTATAGAGCACAGGAGCAAAATACGAAATCATGTCAGAGAATCCATACTGTACAAACATTTCTGTGATCTACAGCATAGTCCTGAATCATTCAAATACCACATACTAGAAGTAGTATCACAATCCAAACATATGGACTTCAATAATAAACTTTTGCAAAGGGAAACATATTGGATTTTCAGATTACGGACAGAACATCCACAGGGCTTAAATGAACAAAATTCATACAGTTGTTATATATAGAACCTTAGCATACTATAAATCCCTAATTGAATACACCCAATACAATAAGGGTACTCATAGCACCATCTGGTGGTATTTCTTCTATATCTGCATATAAACCTTTCTGTTTCTTTAACATCTTCCCCTTTAAATTGAGGCAACCCCTTGATGCTTTTCATACTCGCAATTAGAACCTAACACACAGCAGAGTATCCCGTGAGTATATACTGTTTTAGAAATATACAATTTGTTTAAAAACAAATGTTTGGATGTTTGTAACTCTTTAATGCTTATGGCCACTCCTTGTTCCTTTGACCTAGATTCCACTGTAAAAAACAGGTATCTCTAAGGAGAACAAGTGTTAAATTTGGAACTATGTAAGTATATTGTAATGTTGTTTATAGTTATTACTCAATGGATAGGTAGTTACTTATATTTTGTGTATGTAACTATTGGTGTCTTTGATATACATTTCATAATGTAAATGACATGTATCTCTAAAGAGAACAAGTGTTAAGTTTGGAACCATGTTAGTATTAGGCAATGGATGATGTTTTATGGATATATTTTGTTACTTATGTTAGTGTACGTAACTATTTTCAGACCACCAGAGGAAGGCCTGATGCAGGGCCGAAACCGGTCGTGGCGAACTTACTCTTCTCGGCAATAGAATATACAACGCCGATTGCACTTCAATGTATATTGGACTATCCATTTGAGGCTGCTTGTTATTACTGTAAATTTAACGCCGACTGCATTTCTATGTATATGGGACAATCCATTTGATGGTGTTCGATATTACTGTGAATTTAAACAGTATATTAATTTGCCAGATATATTATTTACTGAACTGATTCATTTTCAATTGTATATATAGGAGGTCATTTGTGTTTGAATATATTTGATAGTTCCCAGTGCATTTCACACCCCCTGCATTCTCCTAGTGATGCCACTATAGTTTGTAGTTTGGTGAAACTAGCACTTTAACCGCATAGTGTGAAAAGACCTTGAGTAAACTTCCAAATTATCAATATCTCTGCATGGTACTCCTAGCAGTCAGAATGGGATGTGGGTTCTTTTTTCTTTCTTTTTATTGCCTTGAATGCAATACAAAGAGTTCATCTTCTTGTGGTCTTGCTCTGGGTGAGTGTGTACTCTAGTTCAGCAGAATTGTTATCCAGCCATGTGGTTCTAGGGCATTGGTCCTGAGATGCTCTGCATTGAATTTATTGTTGAGGGGACATATCATGCCACTTACTGCCCAGGAATGCTGGACCCCTCAGCTAAAGGACCGGGATGCCTCCTCCAATGTAGTCTTTCTGTTGTATGCTTCATCAAGAGAACCTTAACTCCCTGCTATCAAGAGAAATCTTGCAAAAACCTGGAAACGCTGCCACCAGTTTCAGCTCAGCATGCACGACTTCATGTTAGAGAAGTAGGTCACTCATACACACACCATCCTATAGGTTTCCCACAACCCCAATCAGGTATGGTATAGCTATGGGAAGGAAATCAAAAGGAAGGTGAGAACTTTGCTCTCTTCATGAAATTTTTCCTGCTGTCCACAAATTTGTAGCATTTGAGAGAGTGGGACTGAACATTCTTCACACCTACAACTCTTCTCTTTGCTGTGTCTGCATTTATGTCTTGTATTGGTGTGCCTCCTTTCTTCCAAAGTGGGAAGTTTCCAAAACAATTCCAATATTCATAATAAAATTCTAAAAACAATTTGATATCTTTGCCTGCCCTTTTCTTTGGATGCTTAGACCATATTTCCTCGTGTGTCTGAACTCTGAAGGCACTTCAATGCCAGAGATTTAAGAGTGGAAGGGAAATTTCCAAAAATGGGCAGAACTCATATGGAGCACCAATGCCCTCATTTTGCACACTTCCCAGTAGACAGTTGAATACTGACCCCAATTCTTTCCAAGCAGGTATGCAATCTGAGATGATCCACCTGAATGAGCCCATATTCTAATCCTATGTGACAGATATTTTTATTTTTTTATTTTTTTATTTTATAGTATTTATATTCTGCCCTTCTCACCCCAAAGGGGACTTAGGGCGGATTACAATGAACACATATATGACAAACATTCAATGCCAACAGACAAACAACATACAGTATAGACAGACACAGAGGCATTTAACATTTTTCCAGCTTCACGATTCCGGCCACAGGGGGAGCTGTTGCTTCACTGTCCACTAGTGGCTGTACTTCCTCATTCCTTTCCTCGTGTTTTGCTGGCAGTTTTATGGTATTGTAAATTAGTTAAATTAGCCTCCCACATAAAGCGTACCTAAATTTCCCTACTTGACAGATGCAACTGTCTTTTGGGGCTGCATAGGTTAACAGCAAGCCAGGCTATTTAATGGTCGGGGGCTTAACCCGACCCAGGCTTTGAACTCATGACCTCTTGGTCAGTAGTGATTTATTGCAGCTGGTTACTAGCCAGCTGCGCCACAGCCCGGCCACATTACTGTGTTTCCCCGAAAATATGACAGTGTCTTATAATAATTTTTGCTCCCAAAGATGCGCTAGGTCTTATTTTCAGGTGATGTCTTATTTTTTCCATGAAGAAGAATTCATATTTATTGTTGAACAAAAAATGAACATTTATTATATATTGTAAACCAGCATAACCAGACAAACTGTGTATCCTATCAATAATTTCTTCTTACTACCATTATTTCCATGTACAACAGTCTATGGTACATACATTTACCGATCCTGCATGCTCTGGTGTTCTGTTTGGCAGGCATGCTTCCAAACATAAACTTTGCTAGGTCTAACTTTCAGGGGAGGGTTGTTGTATGTTTTTCAGGCTGTATAGCCATGTTACAGAAGTATTCTCTCCTGGCGTTTCACCCACATCTATGTCAGGCATCCTCAGAGGTTGTGAGGCATGGAGAAACTAGGCAAGAAAGGTTAATATATATGCTTGACCACTCCAACAACTATCATGTCCGACTACACAGAGAAGCCATTGAAATCCACAAGCATGTGGACAATTTCAACAGAAAGGAGGAAACCATGAACATGAACAAAATCTGGCTACCAGTATTAACAAACTCAAAAATCAGAACAGTAGATGGGAAGCAACACTCTGAGGGCAGAGGAGCTCCTAGGACGGCTAATGACTCTGAACAAAGGATGCCCCCCAGGCAAGAGATGAACCTTTCCAATGCTAATTAGCGTGATTAACTGCAACATTCACACTGGCTTCCAACTGACAAAGAGCTCTTCTCACACCCTGGACTTCCTACAGATTAACCTTCCTTCTCCATGCCTCACAACCTCTGAGGATGCCTGCCATAGATGTGGGCGAAACGTCAGGAGATAATACTTCTGGAACATGGCCATACAGCCTGGAATACATACAACAACCCTGTGATCCCGGCCATGAAAGCCTTCGACAACACATTTTCAGGGGAGACCTTATATTTAGCAATTCAGCAAAACCTCTACTAGATCTTGTTTTCAGGGGATGTCTTATTTTCAGAGAAATAGGGTATATGGCTAGGAAGACATATGTACATGGAATGCTACTACCCTGTTTCCTGTAAATTAAGACATCCCCAGAAAATAAGACCTAGTAGAGGTTTTGCTGAACTGCTAAATATAAGGCCTCCTCCGAAAATAAGACCTAGCAAAGTTTTTGTTTGGAAGCAGGCCCACCAAACAGAACGCCAGAGCATGCAGGATCGGTAAATGTACGTACCCTAAAGTGTTGTACATGGAAATATTGGTAGTAACAAGAAATTCTTGATAGGATTCACACTTTGTCTGGTTATGCTGGTTTATGATGACAACTACTGTACAGTATATAATAAATGTTCATTTTTTTGTTCAACAATAAATGTGGATTCTTCTTCATGGAAAAATAAGACATCCCCTGAAAATAAGACCTAGAGCATCTTTGGGAGCAAAAATTAATATAAGACACTGTCTTATTTTTGGGGAAACACGGTACTGTAAACATTCTTCCAACCACCCCTGGTTTCATTCAGTGCCTTATTTTCCAAAATTTTCTCCTTGATCTTCCTACTGTGTCTTTAGACAGGTAGTAAAACATGGAGCTCAAATCTTGAGGTTCTCTTTGGAGGGTGTGCCCTTAACCGGATCTCTGGAAAACACCCCAAAATGAGAGGTGGCTGTTTAAGGCTTGCACATTCCTCTGTCTGCTTACTCTCGAGTAGCCCACCGGGACCCACTGGGGCTTATGCATTCCTCCTCTTGCGGAGCTGAACACAGATCTGTCTGCGTCTCATTTGCATTTTAATTTCCCGAAATCCATGCACTTTAAACATTATTAAGTAGGTTGGGTGCAGAGCTGGAAAAAAGAAGGAGCTGCCTTGTAAAAATGGGACACTATCAGCCGAGTACAGACAGAAGTAGGAGACGATAATGTAAACCTTTCCCCCAGTTGTCAGCCTCTAATTGGGGTGTGCATGGGGGCGGGTGTCCTCATTTCCTAAGGATGTATTAGGCTCCTAATCTTCCTTCTCCAATCTGGTGTCCTCTAGGCATTACGGACTGCAACTTCTATCAGCCCCGGTTGCGAAGGAGAATGGTTTGGGACCATGGGAGCTGATGTCCCAGATATCTGGAGATATCTCACCAAAATGGTTGCTCTTCAAATTATTGTTGATTCTCCTTTTGAAGATTATTTCTTTGTGACCCTAGGAGATTCGGGTATGAAAAACTGCCCATTGTGTTTATAGAGCAGTACTATCCCAGGAGAGAGAAAGAAAACCTGTCTTTTTATGGAATATAATTTTGCAGGAGTTAGGGACACAGGATCTTTGAGAAAGCTGAGGGAAAGTGAATACAGTAGAGTCTCACATCCAACACTCGCTTATCCAACGTTCTGGATTATCCAACACATTTTTGTAGTTAATGTTTTCAATATATCGTGATATTTTGGTGCTAAATTCATAAATACAGTAATTACTACATAGCATTACTGCATATTGAACTACTTTTTCTGCCAAATTTGTTGTCTAACATGATGTTTTGGTGCTTCATTTTATAAATCACTAGCTATGCCCGGCCACGCGTTGCTGTGGCGTTGTCTAGTGGTGTTGGTGAGAACTTGTTGAGGTAGTGGTGGTATTGAATGTTTGTTGTATGGTTGTCCTTATGTTTAGTATGCATTTGGTTGTTTGTGTACTGTGAAAGTGGTGAGGGTCGAGGGGGTCTATGTCCCTGTGTAATATTGTATAGTATTTATACGTTGTCCATGTGTTGTGAATGCTTGGATTGTGTCCTGCTGCATAGTAGAAAGGGTTGGGCTGGATGGCCCTTAGGGATCTCTCCAAACTCTTGTGCCTGTCCCCTGGGCTGAGTGGGTTGCTAGGAGACCAAGTGGATGGAACTTAGCCTTGTAACTGGCAGCAATTGGATAAAAACAATTATTCCTCTCCCTCTAATTAGGACTTTATTTTTCTTTTCTTTTTGTTGTATCAACCTAGAGCCGTGGATGATGGGTTGTGTTGTCAAATTTCGAGGTTGGGGGACCTGTAGTTTTGTTGTTTTGTCCGCTGCCCTGATGCCATCACTCTTTTATATATATAGATAACCTAATTTGATATTTAATAGGCTTTTCCTTAATGCCTCCTTATTATCCAACATATTCGCTTATCCAACATTCTGCCGACCCATTTATGTTGGATAAGTGAGACTCTACTGTATATATTACTGGAGAAACCACCTCTTTTAGGGTCTTTTTTATCAATATTAATTTTTCCTTTTTCTCTGCCACACTTCTATCTTTCTTCACTTTCTTTACACAAATTGTTCTCACTCTTCAATTTTATATATGTATCAATAAAAATGTATTTTTAAAAGGGCATCTCCAGACCACTGCAATCTTATGGTCAATTCCAGCAACTGGTTTAATTGTTTATATGCATTCAGAGAAGGGGATTTTTGTGTGCTTTTAATCCCTGCTGGCTTTAATACTTTACAAGCTGCTTTGAATTCCTGCATTTGGGGAAAACGTGAGATATAATTCAATAAAGCAAGAAGAAGAACAATCCAGATGTTGTGGCATTCAAAGTTCCATCATCCCTGCCTATCACAGCCCATGATAAGGAATGCTGGGAGATGCAGTTTAACAGCATCAGGAAAACTATTATTTCCCCATTTCTGTGCTAAGGGATTCTGGGAATATAGAACTTTCTACTAAGACCTTTTATTACATTGGGTTGCTGTGTGTTTTCCAGGGTGTATGACCATGCTCCTGAAGCATTTTCTCCTGATGTTTCACCCACATCTATGACAGGCATCCTCAGAGGTTGTGAGGTCTGTTGGAAACTAGGCAAGTGGGGTTCATATATATCTGAGTAATGATGTCCAGGGTGGGAGAAAGAACTCTTGCCTGTTTGAGTCAAGTGTGAATGTCGCCATTGGCCACCTTGATTAGCATTGAATAGCCTTGCAGCCTCAAAGTCTGGCTGCTTACTGCCTGAAGGAATCCTTTGTTGGGAGTGTTAGCTGGTCCTGATTTTTCCTGTCTGCAATTCCCCCTTTTTTAGTGTTGCTCTTTATTTACTATCCTGATTTTAGTTTTTTAAAAATACTGGTAGAAAAGCCCTGAAAACATGGCTATGTGCCCAGGCTTTCGAAGATTAAATGATAAAGACGACCCGGACTGATTTACGGCTACAGCACAAGGATTTTGGATGAATGGATTTTAATCATATGTTTTATATTTTTATATTGTTTTAATTGTTTTAATTGAATTTTCATTGCTGTTTTAATTATGTATAGGCATCAAATTGTTGCCAATTTTGTACGCCGCCCTGAGTCCCTTCGGGTGAGAAGGGCGGGATATAAATGTTGGAAATAATAAAATAAAAAGCCTTCAACAACACGTTTATTACATTATTTAGAGATCCAATATTTCATAGAAAAAAAACTGGGACATGCATATATGGCCAACGGACACCAAAATGGCAAAGGTCATAAATGAGGGGAAAAAAAACTCCAGAGATGAAAAGATGCCGCAGAAGTTTGCTTTTACCAAAGCCTACAGGGAAGAGCAAGATTTCTCCTCTCCCTCTTACTAACTGAGCAGAAACTACTTTTGATTCAATGTATAGTAACTGAAGAAGTTGTTGACAGGAGCAAAAAGTGGGAGGAAAAGAAACAAAAGGGGATATTTTTAAAGTAGCTGAAAAATTAGGACAATAGAGGATTAATCAGAGCTCTCACTCTCAAATCGATGCAGTTGAAGGATTTGTAAGTCTGAACTACTAGAGTACATCCTTTCAAATGATGAGTCAACAAATAGGTAAATCCTATTGATTCAGTATGTTTATTTTAGCTATGACTAGCGATAGATTTTGGCTATGGTTTCCTAAAGCCATAGCGTTTTTTTAATAATAGAGGTTCATTTTATTGTGCGGCGGTGGTGCAATGGGTTAAACTCTTGTGCCAGCTGAACTGTTGACCTGAAAGCTGAAGGTTTGAATCCACCAGATGGGGTGAGCTTCCATCTGTCAGCCCTAGCCTCCCATGCGGGGACGTGAGAGAAGCCTCCCAGCAGGATGGTAAGATATCCGAGTGTCCAACTTTTATGTAGAAGGCCAATTCTCTCGCACCAGAAGCAACTTGTCTCAATTTGCTTCTGACACGATTAAAAAATATATTGTATAGTTCTTCCATTATGGACAATCATGACTGGGGTAGGTTCAACTGTGGAGCTCTAAAATGACACATTACCGAGGAATCTGTTCTAGGAATCTAATAGTCTTGAAAAGCCAGGGACAGCTTTACTCCTTGGTGAACATTCACTTTTCCAAACATACATTCAGAGGACAAAACTTTCCACTGATAGCTGGTCATCTCTGTTGTACACATGCTAAAATGTGAATTGGGGAGATAGAGGCGGGGTATAAAAATAAAGTTGTTATTATTATTATTATTATTATTATTATTATTATTATTATTATTATTGGGAGATGTTGCACTGGTGATACGAGCTGAACATGGTCATTCTTGTTGTTATGTGCCATCAGGTCGGCATTGACTTGTGGTGATCCTATGGATGAGAAATCTCCAAGAACTGTATCAAGATGTTCCAAACTCTGAGGATTGGTTTCCTTGTTTGAGTCTAGCTATCTGTAAAGTCATTCTGGCTTTCAGAGAAAGTTCAGATTTGATTTGCCTGGAGTGTGTATGCAAATGCCTTCAAGTCACTAGTTGATCTACATTAAACTAATTCCATAGACTTCTCTTAGGCAAGGAGAGGAGCCCTCAGTGGCGCAGTGGGTTAAACCGCTGAGCTGCGGAACTTACTGACTGAAAGGTTGGTGGTTCAAAACCAGGGAGTGGAGTGAGCTCCCGCTGTTAGCCCCAACTTCTGCCAACTTAGCAGTTTGATAACATGCAAATGTGAGTAGATCAATAGGTACTGCTCCAGCGGGAAGGTAACAACACTCCATGCAGTCATGCCAGTGGCCATATGACCTTGGAGGTGTCTACGGACAATGCCGACTCTTTGGCTTAGAAATGGAGATGAGCACCAACCCCTCAGAGCTGATATGACTAGACTTAATGTCAGGGGAAAACCTTTACCTTTACTAGGCAAGCAAGTCTCACAGTGTTGGCTTTCCCACTGCCTTCCTCTGAAATACATTGGGACATGCTCACCCACAGAACAATTACCCCATTTCACCTAATAATCTCACAAAATATGTCCCTTCTAAGAATTTTCTAGGTCCTTAAGAGCAGTTTTATGGAAATTCATTTCAGCTGGGCTCACTATTACCCACGTTTTCCTGTTTTGATGGTTAGTTTGTGAACATAGACTTTGTAGATGCTGAAGTACTCCTGTGCTAGCTATAGCACTTTCCCACCCAAATACTAACCAGGTCTGCTTTGCTTCCAGATGTGATCCAGGATCTTTACTATCAGTTACTCATTATATTAATGTTTAAATTATGATTTATTGTATTGAATTGTTAATAAACACAAGCTTGATAATAGTAATCATCATTATCAACTCCCAACGGAGACGTGGTGGCACAGTGGGTTAAACCCTTGTGCCAGCTGTACTGCTGACCTGAAGGTTGGGTTGCTGACCTAAATGTTGTTGTTTTGAATCTGAGAGATGGGGTGAGCTCCCATCTGTCAGCTCTAGCTTGCGGGGACATGAGAGAAGCCTCCCAACAGGATGGTAACACATCCGAGCATTCCCTGGGCAACGTCTCTGTAGACGGTCAATTCTCTCACAGCAGAAGCAACTTGCAGTATGTTCTCAAGTTGCCTCCGACATGATAAATAAAACCAACTACTGAACATATTGATCTTATAGGCAAAGATCCAGCAACCCATATTAAAACCCTCCAACCCTGCCACAACACAAAAAGCCTTTTCAGCAGCCACAGTTATCCACAGATCTTTCTTCAACCATCACATTTCAGTACAATTTATTTGAGTTCAACTCATCTTTATTGGTTCCCATTTTGTCCTGAGTCTGATTCTCCAAATAATGGTTTTCACTGTGATGCCTTCAAGGCAGGGCTGATCACCTGCTAAGCAATCAACCCATATATTTTGATAAACTCTTCTGGTTTGGCTCCATCCTGAATGAGATCTTACACCAGACAGGATCTCTCTGTTTTGGCCTCCAGGCTGTGAATCTGTCTTCTGCAGAAGGTTTTCATTCTCTTGTTGTTCAGCTGTAGATGTTTAGTTAAAACATTTCACTATTTGAGAAAGCTTTTGGGGTTCGCTGGATGTTGCGTTCCTCCTCTTTTCACCAATTACTGGATTTCTTTTTTTACTTTCCCAGCGCTTCCTTCCGACTGTGGTTATTATTTATCAGCAGACCTTTAAAATCTGAGTTTACTGTTTTCATAGCACCGTATGATGCCTTGGGGGGAGAAAAAGCTTGGTAAAAATGTTCTGAAGGAAGAAAAGAAATGTTGCATTGGAAATTAATCTTGGCGTAACAGTAGTAGAAAATGGAAATGATAGGAAAGAACATCAAAACTCATATCTGTGGAGAGTCCAGGGTGTGACAAGAGAAGCCATTGAAGTCCACAAGCATGTGGACAACTTCAACAGAAAGGAGGAAACCATGAAAATGAACAAAATCTGGCTACCAGTATTAAAAAACTCAAAAATCAGAACAGTAGATGGGAAGCAACACTCTGAGGGCAGAGGAGCTCCAGGGATGGCTAATGACTCTGAACAAAGGATGCCCCCCCCCAGGCAAGAGACAAACCTTTCCAATGCTAATTAGGGTGATTAACTGAAACATTAGCTCTGGCTTCCAACTGACAAAGGACTCTTGTCACACCCTGGACTCTCCACAGATATACATTTACCTTCCTTGCCTAGTTTATCCATGCCTCACAACCTCTGAGGATGCCTGCCATAGATGTGGGCAAAACGTCAGGAGAGAATACTTCTGGAACATGGCCAGGCAGCCCGAAAGACATACAACAACCCTATTACATTGTTTTTCACTTTATATATACACACACACACACATTAATTATTCATTGTCTTTTAAATAACTTTGATTCAGCACAACCTCCATATCCACGGGACTTTAGCCATGGTTTTGCCAACCTGCATCTGACAACATATATCCTGTCTAAGAATTTGTTAGGTTCTATAGATCAGTGGCTCCCAACCTTTTTTTGACCAGGGACCACTTTGACCAGGGATCACTCTCCAACATTAATACCAAAAGGGTTATGAATCAGTTTTTGGTTAACTTTAGATTAGGTTTGGTTATTTGATTTGGTTATCTGATTCAGAAAATTGCATTGAATAGACCATATCAGCTCCAGTTTCTGATACAGAACATATACCATCCAGTAGTTGCCATCTGCTCACCCTCAGAAAACCATATTTAGTAATCTAGTGCTGATGTGGTCTATCCAATGCAATTTTCTGAATCAGCACCCCAAATAACCCCAGAAACAGGCCTAAAAACAACGACACCAAGACATTATTTTGATTGGGCTTGTTATTATTTGTGGATGTTGTTAATGCTCATGTACAAAAAAAAAAAAAAAGAAGGGGAGGGAGCTGAGGATGAAAAAAATACAAAAAGCGGAGCGTGAGACCCAAGAAACTGTCGCTAATGGCAATAACAACAACAACAACAATAACTTTGGGGGACTAAACAGGGTCTGATCACCGTCTGATACAAGAATAGTATCGGGGGGAAAAAACCTTAAATATATGTTTTCTTGCAGTTTTAAATGTGTATATTCATAAGGCAGTATGCTTGTATTACTGAGTATTTTCTTTACAGTCCCAACTGAGTACTATCTTATTATGTAACACATAAATGAAGACATACATAAATCTCAAATGAAAAACAGTCCAAGAATATGGTGTATCTACAAACACAACTATATAACATACAACAACAAGTAATCCCGGGTACAATGCTTTGTTTCGGGGATCCTTCTTCAGGTTGTGTATGTTTGTAATTGATCTTTAACAGTCTTTAACAGTCTATTATTCAAACTATGTTCTTGGAATCTTCTTGTAGTTGACTACGATATGTTCTTGTGGATATATTGATGTCTCACTTAATCTTAATTAGACTTGCTTACTCCCACTTCCATTCAAGGCCTTTCCATGTTGTTAGTATTCTAAACACAAACATAGGTACATAATTATAGTAACAATGAGTATTGTACCAAAAACAACAACATTTAAAACTGTAAGAAAACATCTATATTTAAGGTTTTTTTTTCTATCGATACTATTCTTGTATCATTTTGATATAGATATCTGTGCCTTATTGATCTGATCACCGTCTCCCAAAGCAGTTACTTTGTTCCTAATTGAAGAATTGTCGGTGGACAACAAAAGAGATTTAAATATGGGCTTAAAGTCTGACTTAAAAATGTGATATAAACATGGAGGACCAGAAAGCCCTGACCCTCAAGGGTTGAATTGGAGATCAACTATTATCAACGGTGGCCATGGATTTTGAAGAGGTTAAAGGGAGAAACGTCCAAAGAGGAAGAAAGCACCTTAACCAGACCTTTGTTGAAACCACCTTCCATCTAGAAATCCATGTCTTCAATGTGAAAGACCATGCGAATTTAGAATTGGTCTTCACGGGCATTTATGGATCCATTGCCAAGACTCTACCTTTGGAAGGAAATCATCCTTGGCCATGAAGGATTATCCATGTTGATGGTCAATGTCTTGTGTTGGGCATGTATAAGTGTAACTACCCTGTTTCCCCTAAAATAAGACATCCCCAGAAAATAAGACCTAGTAGAAGTTTTGCTGAATTGATAAATATAAGGCCTCACCCAAAAGTAAGACCTAGCAAAGTTTTTGTTTGGAAGCATGCCCACCGAACAGAACACCAGAGCATGCAGGATCGGTCAATGTACGTACCATAGAATGTTGTACATTAAAATAATGGTAGTAACAAGAAATTCTTGATAGGATTTACAGTTTGTCTGGTTATGCTGGTTTGTGATGACAACTACTGTACAATATATTATAAATGCTCTTTTTTTTGTTCAACAATATACAGTAGAGTCTCACTTATCCAACATAAACAGGCCGGCAGAACGTTGGATAAGTGAATATGTTGGATAATAAGGAGAGATTAAGGAGAAGCCTATTAAACATCAAATTAAGTTATGATTTTTACAAATTAAGCACCAAAACATCATGTTATACAACAAATTTGACAGAAAAAGTAGTTCAATATGCAGTAATGCTACGTAGTAATTACTGTATTTACGAATTTAGCACCAAAATATCACGATGTATTGAAAACAGTGACTACAAAAATGCGTTGGATAATCCAGAACGTTGGATAAATGAATGTTGGATAAGTGAGACTCTACTGTATGTGAATTCTTCTTCATGGAAAAATAAGACATCCCCTGAAAATAAGACCTAGAGCATCTTTGGGAGCAAAAATTAATAGAAGACACTGTCTTATTTTTGGGGAAACACGGTATTATAGTTGTGGTCTTTGTTTTTCCAGAAATACCTGTTTTGTGTGTTTTCTCCAGATGGAGAGGACTTGCCTTGCTCATGCAATCGCTTTCAAATATATTGCAAACTGCCTTGAATTCCATTATTGAAATAAATGTAGTATATAAGTTGTTGTTGTTCTTATTACAGCCCAACCAGTGTTGACTCTGAAGCCTCACATTTCATTTCCAAATACAAACCAAACGAAGTCTGTTTGCAGTTACAGGAGCAAGCTTTTGCTTTTCTCTCCCCCCTTTTCCTTCCTCTTCTGGCTAAACAAATTAAGTCCCAATCAACGCGTCCTGGTCAAAGGAAGACAAGCCGGTCTCAAGACACTGCCAATAAGCTGGGCTTCCTGACATTAATTAGAGCCCCGTGGACAGAAGCACATCGAAGGCTCCCGACCGCTCTGGACAAAATCCTTGCCTGTGCTGCATTGCTGCCGTGGTGGGTTCCCTAGGCTTTCAAAAAAACATGAAGCCCCACACCAGCTCTCTAAAAGCTGGCCTTGGGGGAACGCCAGAGAAGCTGCAAATTAAGAGGGCCGCTGCCAGGAGCATTAATAATTCAAAGCAACGGCAACCAGCCGAACCCAGAGAGATGGGGAACAGCTGTGGAGGCTTTATAGAAAGGAAAGGAAACTCCAATTTTTCAGGGAAAGGCCTAGATTTGAGGTATAGTCTGACTTGGAATGAGCAAAACAAAGAGAGATGTGTGACATGGAAATGTGAGCATATCTCAGTTCATAAAACCTCTCAGAGAAAAAGCTCAATTTTACAAAATCTTTCAACGCAGTTCATTTCATCCTTGTTTTCTTTCAACCTTAGGGATTTTTTTTTACTAGTATGTGCATATGGAATGGAAAAGGGAGACTGGAAGAATAAAGGCTTTAGGTATCACAGTGGAGCAATGTGTCTACAATAAACAATGAATTACTGTATATATTCGAGTATAAACATAGTTTTTCAGCTCTTTTTCAGGGCTGAAAAAGCTCCCCTCGGCTTATATTCGAGTGAGGGTCCTGGCCGGCATATATTCGGGTCAGCTTATACTTGAGTAGATAGGTAGTCAGAGTTGGATAGTATCACCTTATTAAAGTATTATTATTATCTTAAATTACAGTTTTATATAAATATTCAAAAACATTTAACCTACCGATGCCTCAAATAATGTAATTTTATTAATTTATTATTAATTTACTAATAGCTGCTGCATTTCCCACCCTCGTCTTATACTCGAGTCAATAAGTTTTCCCAGTTTTTTGTGGTATAAATTAGGTGCCTCGGCTTATATTCGGGTCGGCTTATACTCGAGTATATACGGTAAGTTTAAGCTGGGAAGGAATTGGGTCCTGTTCTAACTCAACTATGTGCATCTGTCAACAACAGGCAAGTTGAAAAGCAGCTGCCTCCAGACTTTACTAAGCATGTGTGGACAGCAAAACAGAGAGGAAAAAGGAACATAGATACATACATAAATTCATACATACACACACACTTTAGATAGCATAAAGAAGGGTTAACACCCCTGTGAGGATTTTTTTTTTTGCTGTCTGTGATCCTGTTCACATCACCTTCTGTCCCTGTGATCATTGGACTTTGAAAAATGTGGCTTGTTGTGGAAACAAGGATTTTTTTTCATGTCAGGAGCGACTTGAGAAATACGCTTCTGGTGTGAGAGAATTGGCTGTCTGCAAGGATGTTGCCCAGGGGATACCCAAATGTTTGATATTTTACCATTTGCAAGAGGCTTCTCTCATGTCCCCACATGGGAAGCTGGAGCTGACAGACAGGAGCTCACTCTGCTCTCTGGATTCGAACTACCGACCTTTCCGTCAGCTGTCCTGCATTCCTGACCTTACCATGGGAACAGGAAATCATGGATAGCAGCAAACTCTAATGCAGTGGTTCCCAGCCTTTGGGTTTTGGACTTCAGTTCCCACAATTCCTAACAGCTGGTAAAATGGCTGGGATTTCTGGGAGTTAAAGTCCAAAACAACTGAAGGACCAAAGATTGGGAACCACTGCTCTAATGAAATGAACAACTTCTATGGGAAGTTAAAGTGGGGCACATCTATACTGATCACTTAATGCAGTTTGAAAGCATCCAAAGAATATGATGTTAAAATGATGAATGCTGTGAACATGTGCTGCAGCATGCTTTAAGGGCTTTAAACCAAGATAACAGAAGTTAGGGAATACTCAAAAATAGAGTCATTTATGTGCATTAGCACAACTTCATGTAAACCACATCACATCGTGAGAGTGAATCCACAGAATCTGAATTGCTGTGTGGACACCTAGTGCTCTGCTGATCCACACATGCACCTCTCTGAGATCATAGATTCTGGTGGAGTCTCTTTCACTGGAGTTTGTAAAGCAAAGGCCGGACATCTGTGTGCCAAAAGTGCTTGGATTGTGTATTCCAAGCACAATTCAAGCAGAAGGGAGTTGGACTATATGGTCCTTGGCATCTCTTTTGATTCTCCAGTTCTCTGATTCTGTGGAGTATCTTCCACTGCGTAAGCAAGGAACAATGGATAGTGTCTTGTTTTGTCTTTCAAGAACAGCCTTAAAACACTGTGGTAAGTAAATGAAAACTGCTTTACTTCAGCAAAACATAAAGTACAGCACACTCAGTGGAATAATGCAAAAGAAGCAAGGAAGTCTTAGGGCAAACACAGTTCTTAGTCTCTGATAAATTCCCAAATCAAATAGCAGTCTTACTCCAGACAAAGAAACAGCAATAAATCCTTAGGAGCAGTTTCCCAGATGCAGACATGAAGCAGGCACAAGGGGAGTGAAGAGTCAGTTTGTTACCAGAAAGAGCTGGCTGCACCAGCTTCTGCTTTATAGCCCTGAGCCCCCTCACAGCTGCTAGGGCAGTTCCTAATTCCTCAGCTGCATTTCTGGCAGCTATTCTAGCTGAACAATGTCTCTGCTCTGTTTCCTTTCACCTCTCCTGAAAAGTGGGAACTTGTGAAATCTCCTCCTCAGATTCCAACTGCCCCTCTGATTCATGAACACTCTCCTGCTCCCCTTCCTCTTCTGAAGAAGAGGAATCCCTAACAGATAGTTTCTAGTTTGTTTGCTTGTTTTAATGGCGGACTATTCTCTGGGCATTTGTTCAATTGGAAATCTACTTTAAAAAAAACATAGCTGTTGCCAGGGGACCATCCTGCAGTCAATGTGTAGCTAGGGGAAAACTGTTCCGCTTGGGGCTTTGGGATGCTCCTTTCTCTAACAACACAGAAAAGTAATTTAGGTGGAATTACTCCCTGCTACTAGTGGAGGTCACTTAAAGAATTCTCACTTATACGTCTGAATTTTGGCAGAGCTCATTTCATTAGAAGAGAAATCGAAAACACGGAGAATGTATTCTCAAGGCAGCTTGGAACCAAAAACCAACTCAACAAATATAACAAAAATCCCTGTTATCCAGTAACTAAAAGCAGTCCCTTGTTACACATAGAAAGTAAACCTTCTATTTTCAGGTTTTTCAATGACTAAGGAAACTGGAGTCTGGCTTTTTCAAAACCAGCCTCTACCAGCCTTCCTCGTGCCAATGTTAACCTTCCCAATTGCAGAACTTGAAAGAACAGACCGTAGAATAAAGGCAGTAAAATTTTTATAACCTTGACCTCCAAATGTTTTAGATGTTTTAGCATCTCTATACTCACACAAAGTTTGATTGGAATAGGATATCTCCCCCGATTTTACATTAACTTCTGCCATCCCCTTGTTCACTGGATGTAGCTTGATTCACTGCAATTGTGTGCTTTCAAGTCATTTCCAACCTATGGAGACCCAAAGGCAAATCTATCTGATGGTTTTCTTGGTAAGATTTGCTTGGAGGCAGTTTGCCATTGCCTTTTCTGTGCCACTAGATAATGTATGTGTGCATTATCACAGTAGCAATCTGGCTGTTTAACACATTAGAATTATAGCCAGATATGAGACCAAAGTGAACAGAAAATGCCCCTGATTTTAACATCCTTGGTAAAACCAGTGACTCTACCTCTCTGCTTTTCAACCTTGGATCAAGTTGAGTAAACATTAATAAACTGTTGTTTCTGTTGAATGGAGCATACACAGTTCTCTAGCCACTGAACTGTGTTTATTTGTTATTAACATCATAGGGCATATCAACACGGGCAGTTTAATCCAGGGTGGACAAGAATCGGCTCTGTTGCATCCACATGACACGCAGCCCTTCTTGATCCCAACGCAGCACAAGGTTGTTTTAACACAGTTGTTATGAGTAATATCACAGAACCTACCTGTCACATCTACATGGCCAGGAAAATCTGAGGCTGATCTGCGATGCAGTACTCTGGATCTGTCCTCCTAGAGCAGTTGTATGATGTTCTGTCTGTCTTCTAGGCCCAAACACAGATAGACACCCTTACCTTTGTCAGCATTGTACCCTTGTAGCTGTATGCATAGAGTTACTATGAGTTTTTGGGCTGACTGGCCATGTTCCAGTAGCATTCTCTCCTAACATTTCACTTGCATCTGTGGCTAATGGCATCTTCAGAGGTTCTGTTGACACTGAAGAAAGTGGAGTGTGTATACACACACACACACACACACACACACACACACGCACACACACACACATATATACCTGTGGAATGTCCAGGATGGAAGAAAGAACACCTGTCTGTTTAAAGCAAGTGTGATTGCTGTAATTAGCAAGAAACCCAAGGAGAGCACAGATGAGCTCCTTTTGTCAGCTCCAGCTCCCCATGTGGGGACATGAGAGATGCCTCCCACAAGGATGGTAAAACACCAAACTTCCTGGGCAACGTCCTTGCAAACGACCAATTCTCTCTCACAGCAGAAGCGACTTGCAGTTTCTCAAGTCTCTCCTGACACGGGAAAAAAGCAAGCTTGAATAGCATTGAGTAGCCATGAGCTGCAAAGTCAATTAGTCAGGATATCTACATTGAGGTAGCCTGGTCTCTGTTGCCTGGAGGTATCCTCTGTTTGGCAGGTATTAACTGGCACTTGGGTATTAGCTAGCTGGAATTTTCCTGTTTCAGAGAGGTATTCATTGTTTGCTATCTTGATTCTGGGGTTTTTTATACTAGTAAACAGTTTTTAATACTGGTAATATTGTTCATTTCATGGTTTCTTCCTTTCTGTTGAAATTGTCCACATACTTGTAGAATCATAGAATCATAGAATAGTAGAGTTGGAGGAGACCTCATGGGCCATCCAGTCCAACCCCCTGCCAAGAAGCAGGAAATCACATTCAAAGCACCCCCGACAGATGGCCATCCAGCCTCTGCTTAAAAGCCTCCAAAGAAGGAGCCTCCACCACGGTCCGGGGGAGAGAGTTCCACCGTCGAACAGCCCTCACAGTGAGGAAGTTCTTCCTGATGTTCAGGTGGAATCTCCTTTCCTGTAGTTTGAAGCCATTGTTCCACGTCCTAGTCTCCACGGCAGCAGAAAACAAGCTTGCTCCCTCCTCCCTATGACTTCCCTTCACATATTTGTACATGGCTATCATGTCTCCTCTTGTGGATTTAAATGGCTTCTCTGTGTAATCTGACATAGTGGTTGTCAAATCAGTCCAGCATTTCTGTGTTCTCAAATAATATTCTGTGTCCAGGTTGGTTCATTAAGTGCCCTGCTATAGTTGACTTCTCTGCTTGAGATGTTAGTTCTTTGATTCATGTCTGGGCATTGCTGCATTTGGTGGTCCCTATGTAGACTTGTCCACAGCTGCATGGTATGGGGTCTAGTCCTCCAGTGGTGAGAGGATCCCTCTTATCCTTTGCTGAATGTAGCATGTATTGAATTTTCTTTGTGGGTCTGTAGATTGCTTGTAGGTTGTATTTCTTCATCAGCTTTCCTATGCTGTCAGTGGTTCCTTTGATGTATATCAAGAACACCTTTCCTCTAGGTGGATCAGAGAAAGAATCTCTGAAGATGACAGCCACAGATGCAGGGGAAACGTTAGGAGAGAATGCTGCTGGAACATGGCCACACAGCCTGAAAAACCCACAGCAACCTAGTGCTTCTGGCCATGAAAGCCTTCGACAATACACGTATCCATGGAGCTCCAAAGAGCTCTTGGTTATCCCTGGATGCTATTGCTGATGTTAACAAGGGCATTCATGGAACTGAGGACCTTTCCTCACAGCCATATAACTCAGAATATCAAGAAAAGAAAATCCCACAATATCTGCTTTGAACTGGGTTATCTGAGTCCATACTGCCATGTATTCCAGTTCAAAACAGAAAATGAAAGAGACTTAACTAATGAAAACGAGGGGGTGGTATAGAATAAAGAAGATGAAGCTTCAAACAAAGACTCAAAACGAAGTAGGGGGATTGGCCTCTCTTTGCTCCCCTCTCTGAGCCGTGTGGTCATCCTTTAGATTGGTGACCACACGGCTAATGCATTCTTTGGATGGCTAATGCACTTTTTAGAGCTCCATGGCTGCAGCAACAATGGCAACAGGATGACAAAGTACCAGTAGATACCAGCATGGCCAAATCCAGTCTCTGTTCTTGCTGCTGCAGTAGGATAGAAGTGGACAATTGAGCTACTTTTCACACTGGTCCAGAGTACTGCACCCTAGACCAGCCCCAGATTTTCCTGCCTATTTAGATACACCCATGTAGATGCCATGATAATACTTGTGAGAGCATAGGGTAGAGTGTCCATAAATGTGCAAACAATGTGTTGTCAAAGGCTTTCATGGCCGGAATCACTGGGTTGCTGTGAGTTTTTCATGCTGTATGGCCTTGTTCTAGTAGCATTCTCTTCTGACGTTTCAGCTGTATCTTTGGCAAGCATCCTCAGAGGTCTCACATCTGAAGACGCCAGCCACAGATGTGGGCGAAACATCAGGAGAGAATGCTACTGGAACATAGCCATACAACCCAAGAAACTCACAGCAACCCAATGCACAAACAAATCACAGACATTCCAAGGCTATATTTTATCAGTATACCATTGCCTTGCTCCTCACCTTGAGGTACTAGAATGTTTATGAATATCTCATCTTTGTGTTTTTATACTGCTTGTTGCTTGTTTTTATTGTCTTGTTTTATATTTTAACTTGCTCACACTTTGTCTTTTGAGCTTGGCCCCATGTTAGCCGCCCTGAGTCCCTTCGGGGAGATGGTGGCGGGATACAAAAATAAATTATTATATATTATTATTATTTTATTGTATGACATAGCAAACAAGATAGACATGCTGGACTTCATATCACAAAATCACAAGTCGAACACTTCCCAAGTGTCTAGGACTGTGTGATGTATTTTCGGATGATCCGTGCAGATCCCAGTAGGGTGGCCTTTTGCAGTTGGCAGATCGTAATTTTGTCAATGTCTATTGTTGTTTCCAAATGCCTGCTGAGATCCTTTGGCACGGCACCCAATGTGCCCATCACCACCGGGGCCACCTGCACTGGTTTCTGCCAGAGTCTTTGAAGTTCAATCTTGAGGTCCTGATAGCGGCTGAGTTTTTCCTGTTGTTTTTCGTCAATGTGACTGTCACCTGGGATGGCGACATCAATGATCCAAACCTTTTTCTTTTCCACAACTGTGATGTCTGGTGTGTTGTGTTCCAGAACTTTGTCAGTCTGGATTCGGAAGTCCCACAGTATCTTTGCGTGCTCATTTTCCAATACTTTTGCAGGTTTGTGATCCCACCAGTTCTTTGCTACTGGGAGGTGGTACTTGAGGCATAAGTTCCAATGAATACAACTATTATTATTATTATTATTATTATTATTATTATTATTATTATTATTATTATTATTATTATGTTACACCGTACCTGTTTGCCTTTCATCGGTAGGAAAAAAAATTCTCTACCATCAGGCATTCATAAGTTGAGTAAGGCTGGGCTTTTAAAGGCAACGTGACTGGGATTTTAAGGTTGGCATAAAAATTTTAATATCTTCATATTTTTAACAAGTCATGTCTGTAATAGCATAAATCGTTCAATTGCTTTTTAAATTTTATGATTAGATTTTAATGCCATCACATTCTTTTTAACTAGCATTGTTCCATGTTTGTCGTTTGCCTCCTTGAGTCCTTATGTCAGGGCAACAATAAAGTAAATATGAGTAATAAATAATAATAAAAATTAATTCACTGCCAATTATTAATGTGCAACTGTGGGGGACAGGTTGCCAGCAAGGCAGCCAGTAAGTACGGACCTGCTTAGCTTCAACACATTTGCTGCATCATATCTCTTCAAAGAAAAGTCCTATTAAATGTGCTGACCCAAAACAGCAGGGCAAGGACTGGAATGAAGGTGACAGGAACAGCAATCCATATTGCAACCTTTTGTGTATCACAGTAGAGATTTAGCCTGAGCATTGAACGGAAAAATGAAATTGGGGATGCCGATCAATAAGTGTCCCTCGACACCGTATTTCCCACTTTTCTGGATTTTTCCTAATTTTCCTGTTCCCCAGGTCAATGTTTCCCTCTGTTAGCGCAAAACCTTTCCATCATTTGAGGGGAACGAGTTAAATATTTTATCTCTGCACCACTGTGAGAACATTAGTTCTGAAAAGCTAATCGGCAAACAGTTGTGACTGAAACATCCTGGAATCCACATAAACAAGGGCATTTATCTCGGCGCGCAAAACAGGGAGATTAAATATATATAGATCATATTTTCATTGCCTCCGAAAATGGCTCAAAGTGGGAGTAAATGTCGCCAGAAGTGGCAAGTAAAAAAAAAAATGCACGCAGGAACCCGATCGCTCTGTTAGTACAACTTGAAGACGAGAGGCGAAAATCCACAGCGGTGCATGATTAGTAATGATATGAACCTAATCGCACACTGCCTGGCCCATCATACAGTGTTCTCGCTTGGATTAATTGCCTAATGGGGTTCGTGTACGACTTGCTCGGCAGCGGTAATTAAATTGGGCATACGTTTTTTAAAAAATGAGAGAAAGAGAAGGGCATCATAATAGCAGAAAAGGAACGGGAAGGAGGAGATTTTATCATGAGCTATGCCTCAACCAGCAGATCCTGATAACGGAGACAACTGTATGGGTGTAAATATTGTTCCCTTAACAATCTGTACTTTACCAAACGCTCCACTAATATTATGCAGGTGTGATAGTTGTAGTGTGCATCTACACTGTGGAATTAATGTCGTTTGGCACAACTTGATGTGTCTTAACTCAGTGTTATGGAGACCTGGGGTTTGTAGTTCTGCACAGGTTTTTAGCCTTCTCTGCCCAAGAGTGCTAATGCCTCACCAAAGTACAAATACCAGGACTCCAAAGCACATAATGTAACGAATTAGCCTACCTTACAAGGTTGGTGTATTTATTTATTTATTTATTTATTTACAGTATTTATATTCTGCCCTTCTCACCCCGAAGGGGACTCAGGGCGGATTACAATGAACACATATTTGGCAAACATTCAATGCCAACAGACAAACAACATACATTAGACAGACTCAGAGGCATTTTTAACATTTTTCCAGCTTCATGATTCCGGCCACAGGGGGAGCTGTTGCATCACCTTTCCTCATGTTTTGCTGGCAGTTTTTTATGGTGTTGTAAATTAGCCTCCCGCATAAAGCGTCCCTAAATTTCCCTAATTGACAGGTGCAACTTTCTTTCGGGGCTGCATAGGTCAACAGCAAGCCGGGGCTATTAATGGTCGGAGGCTTAACCCGACCCGGGCTTCGAACTCATGACCTCTCGGTCAGTAGTGATTTATAGCAGCTGGTTACTAACCAGCTGCGCCACAGCTGGCTAGTAACAGGTCGTTTTCAGGCCTTGCTTGCAAAAGCTAAGCAGAGCAAGGGGAGGAGCGATCAGGCCGTCATTATTGGAAGTGCAGTCTGATTGGCTGAGGTAAATGAAGGCAGTTGTTTAGCAATTGGAGATGAGCGGAGCCAAAGTGACAGTTGGAGCTAGGCAGCCATAGAATTTATTCAGTTAGTTACGGAGTGTCTCGTGTGGCTCTCTAAATATCCTAACACAGAGGAGGCTCCTGGATATAACATTGGTGGCAGCGTTAGTAGTGGTAAGAAGTTTGAATCCTCCATATATTGGTGTCAGTGGGTACCGATCTGTCTAACACACGTTGTGTCCTCCATATTTTTGGTGGCACCTGGAAGCAATCCTCTGCCTTGAGCCATGGCAGTTAAAGTGGTATCAATCTGCATTCATTCTACAGTGTAGATGCACCCTAGCTCACAATATGTAGTATTGTGTCAAGTTCTGAGAATTATAGTACAAGAAGAATATTGACTAACTGAAACAAGTCCAGAGGAGTTCTACCATGATGGTAGCAGTTGGTGAAACTAAGGGTGCATCTACATTATAGTTTTTATGCAGTTTGACGCCGCTTCTATTACCATGGCTCAATGCGATGGAATTCTAGGATCTATAGCAGTGGTAGATCCACAAGACATGAGGAAAATCAGATCTATTATATTAAATGTGGTTTTCTGTAAGTGAGCAGATGGTGACATATGTTCTGTATCAGAAACTAGAGCTGATGTGGTCTATCCAATGCAGTTTTCTGAATCAGCTCCTCAAACAACCAAACCAAATCTAAAGTTGACCAAAAACTGATTCATAACCCTTTTGGTACTAATGTTGAAGAGTGGTCCCTGGTCAAAGTGGTCCCTGGTCAAAACAAGGTTGGGAATCACTGATAGTTTGGTGAGGCCGCAGCACTCTTTGGCAGAGAAAGCTAAAATCCTCGTAAACTAAAACTACCATGATTCAATAACAGAGCCATGGCAGTGAAAGTGGTGTCAAACTGCAGTATACATCAGGCATGGGCAAACTTGAGCCCTCCAGGGGTTTTGGACTTCAACTCCCACAATTCCCAACAGCCAATGGGCTGTTGGGAATTGTGAGAGTTGAAGTCCAAAACTCCTGGAGGGCCAAAGTTTGCCCATGCCTGGTATAGATGCTCCCAGTGATTGTAGGAGGTGGGTATGTTTTAGCTTCGAAAAGAGATTATTGAGAGGCCATGTCATAGACATCTCCATATCTGAAATGATGCTGCATAGAAAATGCTTTTGAAGCTATTTTCCCCTAGTGTTCTGGCAAATTGTCACTATATTTTTTCCCATTGGTAAAAACCAAATCATACAACTGTAGAAACTTAGAGGTGGAAAGAACCACAAGAGTTGTCTAGTCCAATCTACTATAGAAGAAGGCATAACGAAAGTACTCTTGGTTGTTGCCCATTCAGTTAGTCTTTAAAGATCTCCAAAGATGTCCACCAACCACTGAGCGAGTCTATTCCACTGTTAAACAGCTTTTTCAATGAAGAGTTCTTCCTAATGTTTGGGTAGAATCTCTCTTCTTGCACCTTTAACCTTTGATTCATGTTCTAGTCTCTGAGGCAATAGAAAACAAGCTTAGTCCATCTTCTCCGTGGCATCTCTACAGACGTTTAACATGGATATCCAGCTACTTCTTAACCTTCTCTTTTCCAGGCTGAACATCCCCTTTCCTTCAGCTGCTCCCCACAGAGATTCTTGGCTTCCAAACATTGACCATTTCAATTGCACACATCTGAACACCTTCCAGTTTGTCAACATCCTTCTTGAATTATGATACACAGAACTAGAATAGGCAATGTCTTCCAACTGAGGTCTGATTAAAGCAAAATAGAGCAGGACTATTATTTCCTATGACCTAGACACTATGCTGTATTTGATGAAGCCCAGAATTGTGTTGGCCTCTTATCTGCCATCTTTCATTGTATCTTTTTACTTAGGAAACCCAGTTTGGAAGAATTTTGCATTTTTTACCTAGAATTTTCCTATCCTGAAGTCTTTCCAGATATTATTCCGTAGAAATGCATGTGGTTTTCTTCTATGTATGTGTGAAAATTTTGTGTGTGGACACACAATTTATTTATTTATTTATTTACAGCATTTATATTCCGCCCTTCTCACCCCAAAGGGGACTCAGGGCGGATCACATTACACATATATGCAAACATTCAATGCCTTTTAACATAGAACAAAGACAAACATGGGCTCCGAGCGGGCCTCGAACTCATGACCTCCTGGTCAGAGTGATTCATTGCAGTGATTGATTGCAGCTGCTCTCCAGCCTGCGCCACAGCCCGAGCACAAAATCATGACATAGGCCCATTCTACATTGTCCTTATATCCCGGGATCTGATCCCAGGTTATCTGCTTTGAACTAGATTATATGAGTCTCCACTGCCAAATAATCTGGAATAAGCAGATAATCTGGGATCAGATCCTGGGAAATAAGGACAGTGTAGAAGGGGCTATAAGGTGGGCTAGATTGCATCTGGTCTTAGAACTTAAGCAGGACCAGTCTTGGTTAGTGTTAATGTGGGGTTTGTGTATAGGTAGTGTTTAAATGAAATTTGTGTCTTTCCTGTATTGCATACTGATTGCATCATCCAGAGTGTAACATAGTCTGGAAAGAGTTAATTACTAAGAAGCTGTGATGTCCTTGATGTGTGGCTGGAACTGGGGAGTGTCCAGACACAAGTGTGTGTGCATTGCTGATTGCATCAGTTCAGTTTTGTTCTGTGTCAAGTTCTGTCTGCCTAGAGTGAGAGTCAAGTCCTGTGTTCGTCTATTGTCTACAAGCCTGTTTGTCTTGATTATTACTGAATACAGTAAAACTTGTATATAGTTTTACCAACGTCTCTGATGTCACTTCGTTCTGAGTTCCACTGATTCCATCCAACTGCTGCTGCACTGCAAATTATTCTGACAGTTAGTACTTGGATGGGAGATCACCAGGATTGGTAGCCTGTATGTCCAAGGAAGGAACTGGCACAAACACTCTTGCCTAAGAAGATCTTATCCAAATTCATGGAGTCACCATAAGTGAACAGACAACTTGGAGGTACATACACAGAAAATAGTCAAACATTTTCATCCCTGGTTCTGATTCCTATATTAGTTTAAGAAATGTGGACTAGGCTGCAATTCTTTTCCTCCTCCCTGATCTCTGTATGTTAATAGTTGAGAAAGCTACAAGGTTTGACAGGGAAGCTGGAGAACAGTGGACAAAGAAACCTTGGAAAAGGCAAAGGCAAAATGAAAGAGCAGGCGATGAACCTTACAAATTGCTTTGAGCTAATCATCACACAAGTCTTGGCCTGTTTTATTTTTATTTATTATATATATGTGTGTATGCGCATATATATATATATATATATATATATATATATATATATATCTCACTGGAAAGCAGCACATCTTACCGGAGGCATAATAGAATGTGCATAAATATTAAACAGTTAGAGAGTGCAAATCTTCAACCCTTAGCAAGCAAGGCTGGCGTAGTTTCCGTAGCAAAGGCAGGAGACTCCAGATGTTGACTGCAAAACAGCGCCCTCAGAGAAACAGGGGAGCACGGGCAGGTTGTGTGGAGGAAGAAAAGTGACAATGAGAAATCTATTTGAGAGCATGCCGAGGGCAGGAGAAGAAAAATTCAGCTCCATGGATTGAGTCCCCTCTCGTGGCTTTCCTAGACTGATAAATGTTAGCAGATCTGCTGCAGTAATTTACTTGGTGCTGAGAAACCATAGATCCCAGTGGGGAAAGGGAAACCCCTCCCTAACACTGGCTCTGAAACAGGGAAAGATCAAAGCTCCATAAAGATAGTTGTTGGTTGCCTGTTTAGGGGAGATCCTACTATGCACCCCACACAATATAGTCAGGCCACACTGTGTTTGGCTACAGCTCAACAAGGGTTGCCCTGCATCTGGAGCCAGGCATCAACCAATTTGCCTTGTGAATAATGAACTAGAGGGACTGGCCTGGTGCCGGATCCTCATAGGAATGGCATGAGATGTACCCACTGGGCCACCCAGCTGTGATCTCACTTGGCCACTGGGGGAGGATGGTAAATGTCCAGACCACACTTCTTCCCCAAGCCCCCCAATGGGATCCCTTATACGAGGGTTATCCAGAAAGTAGATTATGTTTTGGAATTAAGAATGAACAAAGTATAGGAGAAAACATTTACCATATGCAGTTGAAAGCCACACCCAAATACCACTTCTCAACATAGTCGCCATTCAAATCTAGGCACTTATCATAGTGATGAATGAGCTTGGCAACTCCTTCCCCACAAAACTCTGCCGCTTGCGTCCTCAACTAGCTGGTCACCCCTTCTCGCAGCTGCGATCCAAGACGAGCGTGGGGATTTTGCATGGCGGATGAGGAAACAACTCCCACCCAGAAGACTCCAGAACTTCACGTGTGCAACCTGCCGTGTGGGGCCGGGCGTCCCCATGAAACAGCAAAATCCCCATGCTCAACTTTCCCCCACGCTTGTCCTGGATCGTAGCTGCGGGTGAAAGGCTAGTTGAGGACACAAGCGGTAGAGTTTTGTGGGGAAGGAGTTGCCAAGCTCATTCATCGCTATGATAAGTGCCTAGATTTGAATGGCGACTATGTTGAGAAGTGGTATTTGGGTGTGGCTTTCAACTGCATATGGTAAATGTTTTCTCCTATACTTTGTTCATTTTTAATTCCAAAACGTAATCTATTTTCTGGATAGCCCTCATATCACCAGCACCTAGCTGCACTCTACGACCAATCCTGGATTCAGGATCCATGGCAACACCCCACAAAGTTGTGATGAAATGTAAAAAATTGAAGTAAACCTTATTGGATGCAGGGAGGAAGGGTAAGATAAGGCTCCACAAAGTCTCAAGGACCTTGTTCCTTCTAAAGGTGAAGGAGGAGATTGCATGTGGGCCTGCCCAGTCAGGTGAAAAGCCATTGAGCATGGCACAGGGAGAATCACAGCCATTGGTCGGCGCTGCCTGCCTGGGCTAATGGCAACCTGGAGAAGCACACAGTCTGTGTTCTCCCCAAACAGGAACCTTCCCACCAAGCAAACTGGGTATTTCATATATTGTGCAGACCTGACTCAGTTTTTATTATTATTATTATTATTATTATTATTATTATTATTATTATTATTATTATTAGTATGACACAGCAAACAAGATAGATATGCTGGGTTTTGTTTCACAAAATCACAAGTTGAACACTTCCCAAGTGTCTAGGACTGTGTGATGTATTTTCGGATGATGCGTGCAGATCCCTGCAACTGCCTTTTGCAGTTGGCAGATCGTAATTTTGTCAATGTCTATTGTTTCCAAATGCCAGCTGAGATCTTTTGGCATGGCACCCAATGTGCCCATCACCACCGGGACCACCTGCACTGGTTTCTGCCAGAGTCTTTGAAGTTCAATCTTGAGGTCCTGATAGCGGCTGAGTTTTTCCTGTTGTTTTTCGTCAATGCGACTGTCACCTGGGATGGTGACATCAGTGATCCAAACCTTTTTCTTTTCCACAACTGTGATGTCGGGTGTGTTGTGTTCCAGAACTTTGTCAGTCTGGATTCAGAATTATTATTATTATTATTATTATTATTATTATTATTATTATTATTATTAATAATAATAACTCAGTTGATGTTCAATTGTGAGCTTGCAAGGTCAGTAGTGGCAGTCAATCTGCTCTGGATTTTAGTCCAAATGTTCAAGAAACTCCTCAAGTTCAGACCCAATATTTGTGCTGGATATTGGATATCTGCATTCAAATTTAGACTCTGGTAGGGCCCCCCGGTGTTGCAGCATGTTAAAGCGCTGAGCTGCTGAACTTGTGGACCAAAAGATCGCAGGTTCAAATCTGTTAGCCCCAGCTTCTGCCAGCCTAGCAGTTTGAAAACATGCAAATGTGAGTAGATCAATAGGTACCGCTCCAGCGGGAAGGCAACGGCACTCCATGCAGTCATGCCCGTGGCCACATGACCTTGGAGGTGTCTACGGACAACGCCGGCTCTTTGGCTTAGAAATTGAGTTGAGCACCAACCCCCAGAGTCAGACACGATTGGACTTAATGTCAGGGGAACCTTTACCTTTACTATGGAGCCACTGCCCTTTGGGCATGAAGGCCATCAACTGGCTTCACCTTGGTGTCCAGGGCAAGTAGTCACTTTGCCTGCCCTTGTGAGCTGCCTGCACACAATCCTGATTGAATCTCTCCTTTCTTTTTAGTCCTATGTATTCCTATTCAGCTCCCTCTTCCTCTCTGCAATTCATGCCCCTTTGTTCCATTTCTTTTTGCCGGTATTGTCTGTGTGGATTAATCGGAGTCCCTCTTGACCTGAATGGACAACAATAGCATATGCCCCAAGGCCTCCACCAAACATTTCTCACCCATGGAATGCAGCTTTATTTTTTTAATCCTTGACTGAACAAAACTTCCCTTAGGTCTTCAGCTGGGCGAGAGATGCTTCCCCTCACTTCCATCTCCTTCTCTTCCTCCGCCTCGTCTTCTGTTCTTGCAGCTCGCTTGCCTGACACCTCTTTGATATTCCTATCCCGTGCTCAACTGAGCATCCATTTCAATTGCCTTTTATTGTGTGATGCTCATCTCTCGGCAACGGCACCTCCTCCGACGGCATGTCTAAAAGGCGCCATCCTAAGAACAAAACAAGGGAAGGGGTGGCTGGGATAGTTCTCTTACCAGCATGTGATGGAGAAACGCAGCTGGGCATAAAAGGAGAGCAGGGTACAACCAGATGGAAAGAAGCCGTTGGATGCCACTTGTCTGCTCTGCCACTGTGCTCCCGTATCGGACCCCCACATGATTCAAAAGCAGGGAATCAAGAGGTTGGCTCCAAACAACTGCAATTGGCATTGTGCCTCTGGAACCAACAAAGTGAATTGATCGTTCACAGGGAATGCCAAGTACACATCTCAGTCAAGACGGAGAATCTCCAGCCCCAAGGAAACCAAACCTCAATAGAGGTAGTTGTGGTTGACTTCCATCAACTTTGACCCATGGTGACCCCATGAATGAGACACCTCCAAGTCTCTCTATCCTCAACGCAGAGCGACCGTTGCTTCCTTGTTTGAGTCTACAGTAAGTAATCTTTACTGTTGGCCAAAACGAGGAAATATATATATCGTATCAGAAGCAAATTGAGACAAGTTGCTTCTGGAGTGAGAGAATTGGTTGTCCACAAAGATATTGCCCAAGGGATGCCCTGATGTGTTACTATCCTGCTGAAAGGCTTCTCTTATGTTCCCAATGATTTCTCTCAAGTCCCCAACTAGAAGTCTTTTGGATTTTTTGGGGGAAGAGTTCTCCAAGTTTTGGAGGTTTGGGTGGAAAAGCAAAGAAATGGCAAAAGCAAAGATATGGCCCGCCCTTGGTTTTATTGTTATTTTGATCTTGTTTAATGTAGTGTATATATTCTTTTATTGTTGTTGTTTTATTGTTGTTTAATGTGCTATAATTTGTTGTTCTATTATATTTTGTTATATTGTATTGTTCTGGGCATGGCCCCATGTAAGCCGCCCTGAGTCCCTATTATTATTATTATTATTATTATTATTATTATTATTATTATTATTATTATTAAAAGAAGTCAAAAGACTGGATATTTCTTATGGGAAATTCTCAATGCCATGGGGTTTGATGATTTGATGTATCAGTCCAATAAAGTAGTGTGCCTGGCCATTGGAGTTCACATCCATGAACTGGGAGGAATGGTTGTGCCAACATCGCTAAAGGCTTTGGTTAACTCATTCCTAAAGATTGAGACAAGGAGGAGGATTTGGCTCAATTTGCATTTGACCCTAAGAGCCCCATTACATTACACTGCTACAGCATCAATATTCCATGTTAACAGCTATGGCAACATCCTGTGGTATTCTGGAATATGTAGTTTGAGAAGGCACAAACTACAAATCTGGGTGATCATTCTAAACTTCTCTCTTGAAACTGCAAATCCCAGATGTTGTCCTGGCATCTAAAGTAGAATATAGCACTATAAATAGAGTACAGTGGGGTTTGGTTCAAGGAATGTGCTCTTCCTCTTTTCCAACTGCCTTCTAGCTTACCAAGTCTTACAGTCAGCCCTCCAAATCCAGAGATTCTGCATCCACCGATTCAATCAGTCATAGCTTTAAAATATGTTTTTTAAAGCTAAAAAGGCAACCTTGATTTTGCTATTTTATATAAGGGGCATTATTTTGCTACACCATTGTATACAATGGGACTTGAAAATGGAATATAGTGCTATAACACTATACAGTGCCTGCTGGGGTTTGGTTCAAGGATCTTTCTGTGACTACCAAAATCTGTGGGTGCTCAAGTCCTACTATATACAATAACATTGTAAAATGGTGTCCCTTAAAGTGGCAAAATAAAGGTTTCCTTTCAGATTTTTAAAAAAACTATTCTCAAGCTCTGAATAGTGAAATCTGTGGATGCAGAATCCGTGGATACTAGGGGCCAACTGCAGTGTGATAGGGCCCCAGGTTTGTTCCTCTTGAACCACTGTATGAAACAGAATGACAGTGAGCTTGCTTTTGTGCTGGAGATTTCTTAGGACTTCACACTGCAATTTTCCAAAACGTAAAAGTAAAAGTGTCAGGGAGAAAACGGAATGCGCCAAATGATAGGAGAAAATGCATATAGATTTTCCTCTGTACTTTTCTTTTTAAAGGCACAAACTTGGGAAGGAAATGGCACAGTAAATATGAAAGATTGGAAAGATTAGAAAATGAAGGGAACTGAAACTGAAAATTTATCTCCCCCGAATTGCTAAATAAAACGTATCCCAAAGTGGAAGCCACACACACACTCCAAACAAACACCCACATCATTCAGCAGCAAGACGTTCGAAGGATGAATATTCATTCCGATTGGGGTAGCTTTCAAAGCAGGCCGCTGGCACTTCTGTGCATTGGATGTTTTATACTGTCTACTTTTTCTATGATTTATCTACAGTCGTAAAGTTTTATTTGCTCTTTGTTTACAACAGGGCGCAGAAAGGACACATATTTCGGATTGCAACTCCCCAAATCCTCTTTTCCAGCTGTGTTCTACTTTACTAAGCCCTCCGTAACCACAGATTTTGCATCCACAAATATTAAGATAAATCCAAATGTTAAACTTTGATTTTGCTATTTTACATAAGGGACACCATTTTACTACACAATTGTATATGATGGGACAAGAGCATCAATGGATTTTGATATCTATGGGGAGTCCTGGAATTAAACCATGGTGGATACCAGGAGCCTATTGTTTTGTCTTTCCCAATGAGTTGTCCCTTACCATGACATGGCCAAGCTACAACAGACTCCTAGGAAGATTTTAAGCTTGATTTACTCTAGGACCTATTTGTTTGTCATTTTAGCAGTCCATAGAATCCGTAGAATTCTCCTGCCACAAAATATTTCAAAGAAGAGGATTTTCTTTCTATCGGTTTTCTTCTCTCTCCAACTTTCAAAACAATAAATAGAAATGGGAAATATGATGGAGTGGACGACCCCAACTTTAGTGTACAAAGATATATCTCTACACTTTAGAATCTTGCCTAGTTCCTTCCTTGCGGCAGTTCCAAGTCCTCAGCCCCATGTAAACTGCCATATAACTGCATTATGTCAGTCTACAGTGACCATATAATGCAATTTAAAACTGCAGTACAACAGTGTAGATGTGGTCCTTGTCTTCCTCTGATTACTTGTCTGCAGTCTCCATTCCGATTAATGACTAAACCAAGGTATGAAAAAATAAATTCATTATCTTCATCATCTACTTTAAAGATATCTAAACCATTGGTGAATATTACTTTTGTTCTCAGAGGTGAACCTGCCCTTGTATTGTCTTCCTTTACTCTCTTCAGTAACCATTCCAAGTCTTCCTATTAAGTCAGGGCAGGAAGAGGAGAGGGGAGCCTAAAGTCTTGCCCTTCCCAAAAGGCTCAGACCAAAGTAAACTCTTGCAGCCTCTCATTTGTGTTCTTCCTCATTTGTTTACCATCTTGATCACATTCCAATGTTTCATCTGTGAAATGTGGAAGGTATGGAGCCCTAGAGAAGGCATACAGCTAAAGCACTGCAAGTGAGAATCAAATTCGGAAAGAGTTACCTGTTGAGCATCCGCTATCCAGAATCCTGAAATACTTCAAGTCCAAAATTGTCCACATTCAGTGGCTGAGATAGTGACACATTTGCTTTCTGGTGGTTCGGTGTACAGAAACCTGCTTTCATGAAGACATGTACTAAAAATATATTATGCAAAAAAATTACCCTCAGTCTCTGTGTGCAAGGTGTATATAAAAGAATCCAAACCAGTTCTGGTCTCAAGAATTTTGGATAGGAGATCCTCAACCAGCAGCTAGTAATTTCCCCAATACATTTTTTTCTAGAAGTTACAGAGCTAATTTCTTAGCCTTTTGATTTTTTTTGTGACTTACTCAAAAACTTCCGCTTGTCCCTTTTGGTCTCTTGCTCTCCCTCTCCCACCTTTCTCTCGTGCACTCGTCTGTATTGAGTTTTCACCTTGCATTTATTTCACCTTTTTCTGCGTGGAGTCTGTGTCTAATCCTGACCTCACTACCTTGTTAGTGAGGAAGTTACTTGGCTCCGTTGCTTGAAAACTCTTGCCTAATAGCTGTGACCTGGCACCCCTACCCCTCTGCAGAAAACAGAGATAATGATTAAAGAGTATAACTTTGGCTGGGCCAATGTTCTTGCTGCCAGGAACATTGGAGTCAGGTCAACAAAATCACCCCAAGACCTTGTCTTGAGGGAGACAGAACAGTCTCCAGCATGTCCAGTCCTGGGCGCCACCATTCACAAAGGACATGGACAGGCTGGAAAGCGTCCAGAGAAGGGCAACCAAAATGATTGTCTCTGAGGAGCAGCTTAGGGAGCTGGGAATATTTACACTACAGAAGAGAAGGTTCAGAGGAAACATGATAAACATGTTTAAATATCTGAAAGGATGTCACGTTGAAGAGGGGACAAGTGTGTTTTCTGCTGCTCTGGACACAATGGGTCAATGGATTCATATTGTAGGAAAAGAGATTCCACCTAAACATTGGGAAGATGTTTCTGAAGGTAAGAGCAATTTGACAATGGAATATACTTTCTTGGGGTTCACTGGAATCTCCTTATCTGGAAGTTTTTAAACTGTTCAGAAGGCTTGAATGGTGTTTCTCTACATGGCAGAAGGTTGGACAGGAAAACCCTTGATGTTGTTTCCAACCCTATAATTCGATGGTTAGAGGAACACTGAGATCTTGACGCAGATTTTCTAGCCATACCAAGACCTTGAAACTTACTCTGACCTGAACAAAGTGAACAATAAATCAGTAGCAGAATGGATGGTGCCAAAGAAGTCTAGGAAGGTCTTGGCATTTGATTCTCTTTGCCAACAGGATTGCTTGCCACTAGAAGGAACAGTTGGCATAGCCTTTGGAGCTCTATGGTGCCATCATTGGATAGTTAGCCAATCCTTTTAAGAAAATAACTTTATAATATTGCCAATTGTCATCAAGAATTGTGTTATCCCCAATATGCCACAGGAAAAAAAAGAAAACATTTCAATTAAACCCTGGGAAGCATGAACATTTTCTACTGCCAAACTAAAGTTTCTAGGCAATGAAATGAGAGTCAGGATGATGTAGTGCAGTGGTTCTCAACCTTCCTAATGCCGTGACACCTTAATACAGTTCCTCTTGTTGTGGTGACCCCCAACCATAAAAATTATTTTCATTACTATTTCATAATTGTAATTTTGCTACTGTTATGAATTGGAATGTAAATATCTGATATGCAGGATGTATTTTCATTCACTGGATCAAATTTAGCACAAATACCCGATACGCCAAAATTTGAATACTGGTGGGGTTGGTGAGGGATTGGCTTTGTCATTTGGGAGTTATAGTTGCTGGGATTTATAGTTAACCTACAATCAGAGAGCATTCTGAACTCCACCACTGATGGAATTGAACCAAACGTGACACACAGAACTCCCATGACCAACAGCAAAAAAACTGGAAGTGTTTGGTGGGCATTGACCTTGAGTTTGGGAGTTGTAGTTCACTTTCATCTAGAGAGCACTGTGGACTCAAACAATGATAGATCTGGACCAAACGTGGCATGAATACTCAGTATGCCCAAATATGAACATTGGTGGGGTTTGGGGAAAATAGACCTTGACATTTGGGAGCTGTAGTTACTGGGATTTATAGTTCACCTCCAATCAAAGAGCTTTCTGAACTCCACCAATGATGGAATTGAACCAAACTTGGCACACAGAACTCCAGTAACGAACAGAAAATACTGGAAGGGTTTGGTGGGCATTGACCTTGAGTTTTGGAGTTGTAGTTAATTATTATTATTATTTATTATTTACAGCATTTATATTCCACCCTTCTCACCCTGAAGGGGACTCAGGGCGGATCACATTACACATATAGGCAAACATTCAATGCCTTTTAACATAGAACAAAGACAAGACAAACACAGGCTTCGAGCGGGCCTCGAACTCATGACATCCTGGTCAGAGTGATTCATTGAGCTGGTTGCAGCTGGCTTGCTCTCCAGCCTGCACCACAGCCCGAGCCTAGTTTACTTTCATCTAGAGAGCACTGTGGACTCAAACAATGAAGGATCTGGACCAAACTTGGCACGAATACTCAATATGCCCAAATATGAACACTGGTGGGGTTTGGGGAAAATAGACCTTGACATTTGGGAGTTGTAGTTGCTGGGATTTGTAGTTCACCTACAATCAAAGAGTCCCTTGAACCTCACCGATAGAATTGGGCCAAACTTCCCACACAGAAAATACTGGAGAGATTTGGGTTCCTAAGACCACCAGAAATATGTGTTTTCTGATGGTCTTTGGTGACCCCTCTGAAACCCCCCTCGTGACCCTCCCAGGGTTGAGAAACACTGATGTAGTGGTTTGAGGGTTGAGCTGGGAGTCTGGAGGACAAGGGCTGCCATGGAAACTGACTGGGTGACCTTCAGCATGTCCCACTCTCAGCCTCAGAGGAGGCAAACCTTCTCTGAACAAATCTTGCCATGAAAATCTTTGGGGCACCATAAGGTGGAAATGAAAGATCTCAGAGTGGCACATGGATAGCTGGAACAATCTGTGTCGAATAAAGAATTATTAGGCAGCTGAGTCTCATTATGATTTTGGCAATTGGCAACATCTTGTGTAAGAACACCAAGGTCCTTTAGGGGGGACACAGGTAGGTGGCACCCAAGCGAGGTTGAAGGATGTAGCAAGAGCTGTGCTTCCCCAGTTCTCCAGGTGGGGGAGACAATGCTCCAGACGAAGGGTTCAGGACAAGGTGGGAAGCTCAATATTTTTTTCCAAAAAACAAGTGACCCCATATCAAGATGACCTCTTCTACATGTCCAGGGACAAATGTCTACAATTGAAGCCTGGAGGAACTGCAAAAATTGTCTCAGATGACTGGTGAAAATGGCAACAATAGACATGCACATTCACTTCTTATTTGGAATACAGTAGAGTCTCACTTATCCAAGCCTCCGGTGGCGCAATGGGTTAAAGCCTCGTGACTTGAAGGTTGGGTTGCTGACCTGAAAGCTGCCAGGTTCGAATCCCACCCAGGGAGAGTGCGGATGAGCTCCCTCTATCAGCTCCAGCTCCATGCGGGGACATGAGAGAAGCCTCCCACAAGGATGGTAAAAACATCAAAAAACATCCGGGCGTCCCCTGGGCAACGTCCTTGCAGACGGCCAATTCTCTCACTCCAGAAGCGACTCAAGTTGCTCCTGACACGAAAAAAAAAAAACTTATCCAAGCCTTGCTTATCCAAGGTTCTGGATTATCCAAGCCATTTTTGTAGTCAATGTTTTCAATATATTGTGATATTTTGGTGCTAAATTCGCAAATATAGTAATTACAACATAACATTACTGTGTATTGAACTGCTTTTTCTGTCAAATTTGTTGTATAACATGATGTTTTGGTGCTTAATTTGTAAAATCATAACCTAATTTGATGTTTAATAGGCTTTTCCTTAATCCCTCCTTATTATCCAAGATATTCGCTTATCCAAGCTTCTGCCGGCCCATTTAGCTTGGATAAGTGAGACTCTACTGTATATATATAAAAAGGTAAAGGTTTCCCCTGACGTTCAGTCGTGTCTGACCCTGGAGGTTGGTGCTCATCTCCATTTCTAAGCCAAAAAGCCGGCGTTGTCCATAGACACCTCCAAGGTCATGTGGCCGACTGCATGGAGCGCCGTTACCTTCCCGCCAGAGCGGTACCTATTCATCTACTCATATATGCATGTTTTCAAACTGCTAGGTTGGCAGAAGCTGGAGCTAACAGCGGGCACTCACACTCGCTCCCGGGATTTGAACCTGGGACTTTTCGGTCTGCAAGTTCAGCAGCTAAGCGCTTTAAGATACTTCGCCACTGGGGCTCTATCTATCTATCTATCTATCTATACACACACACACACACACACACACACACAGTAGAGTCTCACTTATCCAACATAAATGGTTCGGCAGAACATTGGATAAGCGAAAATGTTGGATAATAAGGAGGGGTTAAGGAAAAGCCTATTAAACATCAAATTACATTATGATTTTACAAATTAAGCACCAAAACATCATGTTTTACAACAAATCGACAGAAAAAGCAGTTCAATACACGGTAACATTATGTAGTAATTACTGTATTTACAAATTTAGCACCAAAACATCACAATGTATTGAAAACATTGACTGCAAAAACATTTACTACTAAAAAATTGACTACAAAAAAGATAGAATTGCATTAAATGAACTTAGAGTAACACGTGGTCAAAAGTTAAATTCATGAAAAGTTCAGTCCTTGCTGCCTAGAGAAATACTTGTGGAACCGTGGTAGGCAGACTGCGTTGGATAATCCAGAACATTGGATAAGTGAAGGTTGGATAAGTGTGCTCTCTCTCTCTCTCTCTCTCTCTCTCTGTGTGTGTGTGTGTGTGTGTGTGTGTATGTGTGTATCACATATGCATACACACACATCTGTTTTAAAATGTATTGATACAGTTAAAGGGGCCATTCACTGGGTTGTAGCTATAGTGGAGGGATGAAACTGGAGTTTCGCATCACTTCTATCTTTCCAAATCATTTTTTCCTCCTGTCCCCAAATTTCTAGTATTACAGGAAATTAGGAATTGAAAATCCTTCGTACCTAGAACTCTTCCATTTTCTGCATTTGCATTCCCTTGGCGACTTTGCCTACCATTTTCTCAGAGTGTCTGGTCTATATTTCTAAACCTTATCAAGCTATTCTGTAATCGTATTGGAAATCACATTGTTTAAAAGAAAGGAAACATACTGTTATTGGAACAATCACTTCTACACTTTACTGCAATTTTGTTTTTGCTGGCGCTTTGCTGATGCAAATTCCTACAATCAGTCCTCTGCACAACCTTGCTTCCTCCCCACGTTCAATCAACCTGGCATAGTGTGTTTTCCTGTCTTGCTGCAACTGCACAATCACACAGTTTGGTGGGATCATCTTTGCAAAGCAGGGCGGAAACTGCTGCACAAGAAATAGTGCCAGAACCTCATAATATTGGATCTATTGATGGGTTTTTCCCATCAATGAAAAGATATGATCTGATAATGATTAAAGTACAACCCAACTACAGAACAGATACAATGTGATAAGCCCCGACCAAAACTGCTTTTATGCTTCCATAAGTGAACATTATCACTCTTGTGTGATAGCATTCTCAGTATTCAACTAGTGTTTTGTGCTACTACACGGTTAGAAATGTGTCCCTCTGCTGATGAAGATTTGTCAATTAAGTGAGATAGGCAAATTACTTCACTGACAAGGAGAAATATTTCTCCAATCTACAAGCAAAACTGGGATTTGAGAATTAGTCCATTATGATAATGACTTGGGCCTTTGTTAAGTGTGGGTTTTCCGAATTAGAAGGATGTTCAATGTGTTGTCGAAGGCTTTCATGGCCGGGATCACAGGGTTGTTGTATGTCTTTCGGGCTGTGTGGCCATGTTCCAGAAGTATTCTCTCCTGACGTTTCGCCCACATCTATGGCAGGCATCCTCAGAGGTTGTGAGGTATGGATAAACTAAATAAGGAAAGGAAAGAATATATATCTGTGTAAAGTCCAAGGTGTGGCAAGAGTCCTTTGTCACTGGGAGCCAGGATTAATGTTTCAGTTAATCACCCTAATTAGCATTGGAGATGTTTTGTCCCTTGCCTGGGGGCATCCTTTGTTCAGTCAAGCCTTCATTGTGTTGGTTCCCATCTACTGTTTTGATTTTGGAGTTTTGTAATACTGGTAGCCAGATTTTGTTCATTTTCATGGTTTCTTCCTTTCTGTTAAAGTTGTCCACATGCTTGTGGATTTCAATGGCTTCTCTGTGTAGTCTGACATGATAGTTGTTGGAATGGTCCAGCATTTTTGTGTTCTCAAATAGTATCCTGTGTCCAGGCTGGTTCATCAAATAGAAGGATGTTATTAAAAGTAGAAATGTAGTTATATAATATCATTTATTTATTTTTTATGTATTTACAGTATTTGTATTCCGCCCTTCGCAACCCGAAGGGGACTCAGGGCAGATCACAATGTACACATACATGGAAAACGTTCAATGCCATATGAACATAGAGGCAGAGACAAAGACAGACACAGAGGCAATTTAACCTTCTCCGGCTTCAAACTTCCTGGGGGTATGCTCGATTCCAGCCACAGGGGGAGCAGCTGCTTCATTATTTTATTTATTTATTTATTTACAGTATTTATATTCCGCCCTTCTCACCCCAAAGGGGACTGAGGGCGGATTACAATGAACACATATATGGCAAACATTCAGTGCCAACAGACAAACAACATATATAGACAGACACAGAGGCATTTAACATTTTTCCAGCTTCACGATTCCGGCCACAGGGGGAGCTGTTGTTTCACTGTCCACTAGTGGCTGTACTTCCTCATTCCTTTCCTCGTGTTTTGCTGGCAGTTTTATGATGTTGTAAATTAGTTAAATTAGCCTCCCGCATAAAGCGTACCTAAATTTCCCTAATTGACAGATGCAACTGTCTTTCGGGGCTACATAGGTCAACAGCAAGCCGGGCTATTTAATGGTCAGGGGCTTTACCCGACCCGGGCTTCGAACTCATGACCTCTTGGTCAGTAGTGATTTATTGCAGCTGGTTACTAGTCAGCTGCGCCACAGCCCGGCCCACATTATCCACTGTGATGCCGAGTCCTTAGATACTTCCCCATTCCAAACACTGCTGGATGATTTCATGGTATAGTACATTAGTTAAATTAGCCCCCCCCCCCAACATAAGTGGTACCTACATTTCCTACTTGATAGATGCAACGATCTTTTGGGTTGCTTAGATCAACAACAAGTAGGGCTATTTTTTATTTTAATGGTAGGGTGCTCTCTCCGACACAGGCTGGCCTCGAACTCATGACCTCTTGGTCAGAGTGATTTATTACAGCTGGCTACTAACCAGCCTGCGCAACAGCCTGGCCCTTTTAAAGGGAATAGATCAGAACTTTCCAAACATTTTGTGCTGGTGACACACTTTTTGGATCATTTCGCGACAGAGTAATTCAGTTTTACAAGCAAACTAGAAGTTAAACCAGCCGCTTTCAAGAGATCCGGACACATACATAAACTGCAATAACAAAATGTATGGGGATAATAATAATACACTTTATTTATATTCCACTTTATCTCCTTGGAGGGACGCAGAGCGGATTACAGAATACACATATAAGGCAAACGTTCAATGCCCTTTACACAGTGAACAACAACATACAAAACACAGACAAGGTAAAGATCTTCCTCTTTTTTATCTTCAGTGTTGGAGGCAATGCTCAACTCTGGCCATGGGGAGGTGCTCTTGTTCCATTTTTCCAAGCCAAGGAGCTTATTATCCATATACATCTCTATTCATGTTGCATGTTTTGCATGTCTGTATGAGGAAGTCCTTTTACCTTCCTGCCGAGGCAATACCTATTGATGTGATGTTTCATGGGCCTTGTAGTCCCGTTCCTAGTGCTATTGTGGCTGATGAGGAGGAAAATTTGGGATTTCCACCGGTTCAGCTTGAATCGGAGCCTCTCCACCTGGAGGATGTTTGTCCTCAGGAAGTTAACCAAACAAGCCTTGGGCAGAATTCTCCCCCGTTTTCCCAAAAGGATAATTATAATAGAGATAGAGGAGTCAGGGAGGCTAATCGCCGTAGCCTCAGAATCGCTGCCAGACAATTAGCTGATTAGGTCTGCTTCCCTTGGGAAATTCTAAGGAGTCATGCATCTGGACAGAGTTGGGTTTCTTTCTTGTTCTCCAGGGAAAGTGTTCTGTTGGCGGGAAAACAAGACCCTATATAGGGGTTTTGCCGCAAGGGGAACCTTGCGGAGTCAATTTGTTCAGCTTGAGGAGAGAGATCGTGTGTGGACTTCGAACCCCAGTTCCTTGTTTCCCGGATCGAGTTTCCAACCTAGCCTTGTTTCACGGATCAAGTTTCCAGCCTTGCCTTGTTTCACGGACTTCTATGGACTCAGTTCATGTTTCATGTTTGCCTTGTTTCAAGTTTGATCTAGCCAAGATTCAAGCCTATTTTCCAGCCTTGTTGTCAAGCTTCCTTGGACTTTAAAGACCCTGTCATTCCCCACACCATTGCTTGGCAAGGTGTGTGTTTCGGTCAAGTGGATTATAACTTTGGACTTTAATATCTCATATTGGACAATATATTTCTGGACTATATTTGACCTCATCTGAAAGGTCTGCTTCTGAACTATACTCTTCACTTGTTTTTATTGACTTTATATATTTCTTTAATAAAGATATTAGATAGATTCTGGTCTCTGCGCATAGTTATTGGTGCTCTGCAGCCTGGGTCCTGACAATTGATCTATTTGCATTGCAAGCATTTCAACTACTAGGTTGGTGGAAGCTAGGGCTGACAGTCGGGAGCTCACCCTGACTTGTGGCTTCGAACTGCCAACCCTCCGGTCCGCAGATTTCTTGTAGCTAGTGGTTTAACCTGCCGCACTACTGCTGATACAACATGTAATACAAAAACTTTTCATTTATATTTTTAAAAATATATAATGCATTGCTAATTTTACATAAACTCAGGGGTTTCTCATTACGTTTGCACAACACACCTACACACTGCGGCTGACACACCAACATGTTATGACACACAGTTTGGAAACTCTGGAGTAGACTAATGAGAGACAAAAACCATCCGATAGTGAGTGGGAGGTTCGTAGATCACTCTCTTTGTTTATTAGTTAGGTTTGTTTTTATATATGTGCATGTACTTGTGTGTTTTACCACTGTGTTTATGTTTTATTGTTTGTAGAAGGTGTTGTATCAATAGCGGAGTGAATTTAAATAAGTAGGATTTAAAAATAGATAACCAAAACTTGCAATTCTTCACTTTGAATAAAAATTACCTACTTAAAAAGATTTTTAAAATGCCTCATTGCCGTTACAACTCCATATCCTTCAATATTTTGTGTGAGAAGGTGGTCAAGATGGCGAAAGGAAACCAATGAGGAAGAACAGACAACCAGGAAAACCTGCAGCAGTTTGCTTTTGCCTGAAGCTGGATCTGCATTATATGATCAGTGTAGATGTATATAATGGCATTTAACTATATTGAACTACACAATATGGTTCAAAGCTACACATGATTCAAAGCTGCATTATATGGCACTGTAGATGCAGCCTTGGGTCTCATCTGCACTGCCATATAATGCAGTTTCATAATGCAGTTTAATATTTATTTATTTATTTACAATATTTATATTCCGCCCTTCTCGCCCCAATGGGGACTCAGGGCGGATTACAATGAACATATATATGGCAAACATTAAATGCCATCAGACAAACAACATACAGTATAGACACACACAGAGGCAATTTTAACATTTCCAGCTTCATGAGGGTATGCTCAATTCTGGCCACAGGGGGAGCTGTTGCTTCATCATCCATGAGTGACACCGAGTGCTGTACTTCCTCATTCCTTTCCCCGTGCTGCTGGTAGTTTTATGGTGTTGTAAATTAGTTAAATTATCCTCCCACATAAAGCGTACCTAAATTTCCTAGTTGACAGATGCAACTGTCTTTCAGGCTGCAAGCCGGGCTATTTAATGGTTGGGGGTTTAACCCGACCCGGGCTTCGAACTCATGACCTCTCGGTCAGTAGTGATTTATTGCAGCTGGTTACTAGCCAGCTGCAACACAACCCAGTCTAATAGCATTGAACTTCTTTATATGAGTCTATATTAGGCATAGGCAAACTTCAAAACACCTCCAGGTGTTTTGGACTTTAACTCCCACAATTCCTACCAGCTGTTAGGAATTGTGGGAGTTGGAGTCCAAAACACCTGGAGGACCAAAGTTTGCCCATGCCTGGTCTACACTGCCATATAATATGTTAATGTGGGATTTGTGTATTGATAGTGTTTAAATGCAATTTGTGTCTTGGTTTGTATTGCATACTGATTGCATTATCCAGAGTGTACTATAGTATGTATAGAGTTAATTACTGAGAAGCTGTGATGACCTTGATGTGTGGCTGGAACTGGGGAGTGTCCAGACACAAGTGTGTATGCATTACTGATTACATCAGTTCAGTTCTGTTCTGTTCTGCTGTCTGCCTAGAGTGAGAGTCCTGTGTTTGTCTGCAAGTCTGTTTGTCTTGTACAAAAACACTTTGTATATAGTTTTACTATCGTCTCTGGGTGTCACTTCGTTCTGCGTTCCACTAATTCCATCCAACTACTGCTGCGCTGCTATTACTCTGACATAATTTAGTTCAATGCCGGGCAGTGGTGCAGGCTGGTTAGCAGCCAGCTGCAACAAATCACTCTGACCAAGAGGTCATGAGTTCGAAGCCAGTCCGTGCCTGCATCTGTCTCTGTCTCTGTTCTATGTTATGACATTGAATGTTTGCCTTATATGTGTGCAATGTGATCCGCCCTGAGTCCCCTTTGGGATGAGAAGGGCGGAATATAAATACTGTAAATAAATAAATGAGCTACACTGCATTATATGGAAGTGTAAATGACGCATCTACAATGGAGATTCTCCCCTTCTTTCCTCCTGACTGTCATTTTCAGTGCAAACTATTATTGCCCTTTGAGCATATGTCACAATTGAAGCAAAGCACAGAAAAGGGGAAAAAGTGGGAGGATGAGAGAGAAACTAGGACATTTTAAGAATCACTGAAAAAGTGGAATAGTCATGGATTAATTGAAACTTTTCCTGCCAAATTGGAACAGTTGGAGCACATTCATCCCTGCCATTTATTTTTATGTTTCCCCCCAAGAACAAGACAGTCTAAGGGAATCTGGAGCCACGGAGAGCAGCAAAAATAGCTCTGGGCAGGCCGCATGCAGCCAAAAAAGAGCAGCTGGAGGTGTCAGGTTTTCTCCCTACGAGTCCCAACCTGCTTGATCCAAGGCGGCACCATGCTATTTAAGGCCCATTTTAAAATATTCCTAGCTGCCAGAGCAGCCTGGAGGGCTGAACGTCTTGTCTCCTCACTCGCTATAATTTTCCAATTCTCCTGAGCAGGTGACAGGTTGGGAGGCTTTGTGCTTTCTTCTTATCAGACTTCATTCTACCACAGGCCAAAAATTAAGTCATTTTTTTTTGCAAAAAAGAAAAAAAAATCATAGCAAAGAGCAGTGCTCCAGCAGCTTAGCCAGCCATAAGGTCAGCCTCTGGGTTGAAATTTTGGTATTTTGGCAGAAGGAATTTGGGGTATCTTTCGCTGGGAGGCTTAGGACTTTTCCCCCTCAACTTGCCCTTTGTTCTCTTTCTTTTAGTATTTCTTTTTTTTCCCCTCTCGCAATACAAAGACAAACATTCTTTTCCAAAGGTATTTTGTGTCAAGACCCTAATGTCCTTCACAAACAGCATCTGGCTTGAGTCTGGAAAAGGATAAGTAACACTAAATGAAAAATATTTTTTAAAAAACCCTCCACAATGTTTTTCACATTTTGGGGTGGCAAAAGAAATCTCCAGAAAATGGAAGCGGTTGAGGAGGAACTCACTGAAAAATTGGCAGGAAAACCTCCAAATCTCTATATGTTGCTTCTTTCTTTGATGGCTTCTGGACTTCAATCTCTTCTTTAGACTGCAAGTATGTCTCTTTATGAATTTCTAAGGTTTCCAATGGACCATAGAGTCAGTTGACTATGGAAGACCTAGAGATTGCTAGAGAAAACACATTAATCAGATCTGCAAAAAAAAAATTCACAATAGTTAAACTTGTGATTTTGTCACATTGAGATGGGAAAACATGGGTGACCGTCCCTTTAGGAGTAGAAAATCTCCCCTCTGATATTGTCAGTGGTTTTTTTGTTTTTTTGGGTTTCTTTTGTTTTGTTTTTTGTTTTTTTTGGAGTTCTGCTTCCCCATCACACTCACATGTGGAAACCTAAGAGCTGGCAATACATTCATCTTGCACTCATTGCAAGGTCAGTATTGCTTTTTAAAAAATCAGGAGAAACTACAATATCTAAAACCAAGAGATCCCTTGCCCTGCCCAAAGCCCCTTACATTAAAGAAGACTGACACCAGTTAAAAACTATTTCTTTCCATGGGCTAAAATTGTTCTGCACTAAACCCCATATGATACAAGAGACTATGCTCCAGGTTAAAACCACTTGTTTCCATGGGGTACTATTGTTCTGCATCAAACCCCATAGGATACAAGCAACTGCTGATGGTCGGGCAATGAAACAGGGTAGGAAACTTTGATGGTTCCCATCCACCTGTTTTTGAGTTGTAAAGATGTGACCAAAGTGTAATAAGAGGTAGGAGCTCTCAACAGGATTGCTGGCCCGTGTTCAGAGTTTTCTCCTTTCAGGATATTTCTGTCTCTTTCCAACCCTGGAACATGTGATCAGCTCCATGCCTGTCCGTGCTTGAAAAGAGGCTGAAGTGTCCTACCAGGGGGAAATGTCTCAATGTGATGGGGTCAATTGCCAGAGTTCCCTCCTTTCAGGACACTTCTGCTTCTTTTCAACCATGGAGGGCTATGCATGATGGCCAGAAGTAGTGGAATTCATGTGATGAGCTCAGTACCTCTCCATGCTTGAAAAGAGGCCAAAGTGTCCTACACCTGGGAAATTTCTCAATGTGATAACATGGTTGGAAATGTGAAGGACCTACTGTATTCTTTTCAGTGGTTCCTTGGTGGACATTGGATCCTGCTCAGACTACCTTTTGAGTTTAGACTCTGGATTTATGCAGCCAGACTCCTGATCTTGGACTTTTGGACTGTAGATGCCTTCATCTGGACACTTGCTTCTCAAACAGAACACACTGTCCCTACAACTTCCACATCTATGCCACTGCAGGTAGTTTATAGGTCTTCCACTTACGTCTCCCAAATGCCAGTCTATCACTCAAATGCTAGACCACCTTCATGTTGGAGAATTCTGCAACTGAAACACAAAGTGCTTTCGTTTGACTTATGTCAAATCAGTATGGGCTGGAGATAAATCTGCTTTGTTAGGGATCCACACCCTATGCATTCTTACTTGGGAATAAGCCCCACTGAACATGAGGGACATATTTCTAACCCACTTCTGAAAAGTTCTGAAGTTTGGAAAACTTCTGGCCCAAAGCATTCAGATAAGGGATACTTAATATGAACCTGTGCATTAAAACTACAAGAACAAACAATCAACTGATACTTTAGGAAGAACATCTTGATGGTAAGAAGTGTTCAGTAATGAAATATTTGCAATTTTGACTTTTACAGATTTGATTTTTTCATATCTAGGAATACCTGTGTTCTCCAGTGCAACTCTGTGGCCAGCTTCTGACATGGAGTCATGCTGGAGGTCCTAGAGATTTCTAGTAAAAATATCTCTCTAAATATTTCTATGTCCTCCATTGTGATTTTATAACCAACTTCCAGCAGAAAGAGTTATGCTGGCCATAGAGTTATGCTGGAAGACCTAAAAATTCCTTTCAAGGTGTTCTCTCATGTAAAAAAAATAGCAATTTCTTTAATCATAGTATTTCACTTTCACTGGGGTCTGTGCCCTTAACCACAGGAGATATGGAGGTTTGTCTGTACCTAGAAGAATAGTGGTCACCTTCTTCTGGGGTTCTTCAAACAAAGATATGCAACTATTCCTAAATCTGAAATACAGAACACTTTTGATCCCTAACATTTTGAAGAAGGGGTTCTCAAACCATACACAACCAATGGGTTCTGGCTGGTTGGAGTAGATGCCCCACTAGAGAACCTAAGTGTGTAGGGTGAATTGTACAGAAAAAGGTGATCCTTTAGGTAACCTAGACACAAACCATGTAGGGCTTTAAAGGTCAAAACAAATATCTTGCACTTTGCCCGGAAATGAATTGGCAGTCGGTGGAGTGATTTTAGGATAGGTGTAATATGTACATTCCTAGATGGTCCTGTAACCAGTCTGGAGTTTCCGAACTTGGTAGAAAGGTAGTCCAATGTAAAGCGCATGCAGAAGTCCAACCTTGAGGTTACTAGTGCATTTGGTATCATCTTTAGATCTTCCAAAACTAGGAAGGGGTGCAGCTGGCATATCAGCTGAAGCTGAGAGTAAGCACTCCTGACCATCACATCTACCTGAGCTGACATTTGGAGAGACAGATCCAGGAGACTCCCAAGCTGCAGACATAGTTTTTCAGGGGGTGTGTAATTCCATCCAGGACTGGTTGACGCACCTCCATTACCATATGAGGACCCTTGATGGCAAGCGCCTTTGTTTTGTCTGGATTTAATTTCAGTTTGTTTTTCCTCATTCAGCCCATTACTTCCTCCAGGCATTTATTCAGAGGAGGCACACTATCCTTAGTTGAGCCTGTTTTTGAATGCATTTTAACATTTTCCAAATATCTTAAGTAGCTGTTATATCATTTTGTAGATTTAAATAATGAATAATATTGTGCTGTCGAAGGCTTTCATGGCCGGGATCGCAGGGTTATTGTGTGTTTTCTGGGCTGTATGGCCATGTTCCAGAAGTATTCTTTCCTGACATTTCACCCACATCTATGGCAGGCATCCTCAGAGGTTTTGAGGTGGCTCACAACCTCTGAGGATGCCTGCCATAGATGTGGGTGAAACATCAGGAGAGAATACTTCTGGAACATGGCCATACAGCCCAGAAAACACACAACAACCCAATGAATAATATTGTCTCCACAGTTCCTTTTTACTATCATTTCCTTTATTAATATATATATACTTTATATATACCTTCTTATTCATACTTCCATACATGTATTGTGTGTAATATGCCTCATAGAACATAGACAGATAGTAAACACTAAACATTTCTTGGAGCTCCATGAGAAACGTTTGTTTCAAAGAGGTCTCCATGGTCGAGATAGTTTGGGAACCCCCGATCCAGGGCCTTTCCACACAGCCACATAACCCAGAATATCAAGGCAGAATCACCCACAATATCTGCTTTGAACTGGGTTATGTGAGTCCACACTGCCATATATGCCAGTTCAAAGCAGATAGTGTGGAATTTTATTCAGCTGTGTGGAAGGGGCCTTAGAACAGTAGTTCTCAACCTGTGGGTCCCCATGTTGTAGCCCAGCCTGAGATTGGGCCCATTCAACCAGTGATTGTCCCTGCACCTGCTTTGCCAGAGGATTCTGGGTTTGGGCCTGAGATGCAGCCAGAAGACTCTGGGTTTGGGGACTCTGGGTTTGGGCCTGAAATGCAGCCAGAGTTTGTCCCAGTGGATTCTGGGACCAGAGACTGAATGGTTGCAAGCAGGCATTGTGAATCACATTCTTCCCAGAGGTCAAGGTCAGATCTCCAGATGCCAGATAGACATTCGAGTCTGGAGGAGGATAATGAGTTTGACAGGAGGGGAGCAATAACTCACCAGAGGAGAGAACGAAAATGTTTCTGAAGAAGCAAACTGTTGCTTTTGAAGTGCTCTAATGAGTAGTTTTCTCATGAGTGGAAGACTTTGGATTTTCCTTAAAATGCCCTGTTTTTCTCTGCCATAGCCAGAGGTGGTGACATTGCTTATTCAAGAAAAAAGGATCTTTGCTCTGCGTTCCTGTGTATCCAGCTTCAAGTTCCAGCCTTGCCTTGGTCTGTGTTTCCAGTTGGATTTCAGTGACTTTGCTGTTTGGTTTTTATTCTGGTCAAGACCCTTGCCTTGTGATTTATCATTGACTTATACCTTGAACTATCTTGGAGTTATTCCTGCACTCTAGTCCTGTCTTCCTGTGGTTATCCTTGATTGATGCCTTGGAAATCCTCTAGTGTGGACTATTCTTGATATCATTTGGGACTCATTTTGATATCAGTTTGGGATTATGCTCTTTGAAGTGGTTTTTATAGACTCTTGATTCACAAACTTCAAATAAAAGATCTCAGCCAGCATTTGGAAACAATAGACATTGACAAAATTACGATCTGCCAACTGTAAAAGGCCACCCTACTGGGATCTGCGCGCATCATCCGAAAATACATCACACAGTCCTAGACATTTGGGAAGTGTTCAACTTATGATTTTGTGATATGAAATCCAGCATATCTATCTTGTTTGCTGTGTCATAATAAAATAATAATAATAATAATTTATTTTTGTACCCCACCACCATCTCCCCAGAGGGACTCGGGGCGGCTTACAGATATAAAATCAACATACAATAATATCAAATACAAAAACACACAAATAAATTTAAAAGGCATTAAAATAATAATAATAATAATAAAACTTTATTTATACCCCGCCACCATCTCCCCAACGGGGACTCGGGGCGGCTAACATGGGGCCATGCCCAGAGCAATACAATATAACAAAATATAAAACAACATAACATAGCACCATTAAAAATACAATAAATGCATCAACATCAAGAAATCAAAAAAACAGTAAAACAAGGGCAGGCCACGTGAACACAAAGATAAAACCTGGGGTGAGAGGGACATAGGGGTACTCCACTGCGGGCAGGGACATATGGAAGTGGGGTAATCTAGAGGATAGATGTTCGGGGTGGGAGTAACACAGAAATAACAGAAGTTACTCACCAAAGGCACAGCGGAAGAGCCATGTTTTCAAGTCTTTCCTAAAAGCTAACAGCGTGGGAGCTTGCCTAATTTCAGTAGGTAGTGAGTTCCACAATCGGGGGGCCACAGCAGAAAAGGCCCTCTCCCTTGTACTCACAAGGCGGGCCTGGGATAAAGACAGTGGTGCTAAAAGGGCCTCCCCGGATGATCGTAAAGATCGGGCAGGTTTATGAAAGGAAATACGGTCACGGAGGTAGGTGGGTCCCAAACCGTTTAGGGCTTTATAGATGATAGTCTGCACCTTGAATTGGGACCGGAAAATGAACGGCAGCCAGTGGAGCTCCTTAAACAGGGGAGTGGATCTCTCCCTGTAACTCGCCCCCGTTATTAATCTGGCTGCCGAGCGTTGGACCAATTGTAATTTCCGGGCCGTCTTCAAGGGAAGCCCCACGTATAGCGCATTACAATAGTCCAGTCTAGAGGTAACTAAGGCATGGACCACCGTGGTCAAATCAGACTTCACGAGGTATGGTCGCAGTTGGCGCACAAGTTTGAGTTGTGCGAAAGCCCTCCCGGCCACCGCCGACACCTGTGCTTCAAGCGTCAACGCTGAATCCAGGAGGACCCCCAAACTGCGCACCTGTGGTTTCAGGGGGAGTGCAACCCCGTCCAGCACAGGTTGCCACCCAATACCCCGATCCGACGCACGATTGACCAGGAGGGCCTCTGTCTTGTCAGGATTGATCCTCAGCTTGTTCCTCCTCATCCAGTCCGCCACAGCGGCCAGGCACTGGTTCAGCACCCGAGGGGCTTCCTTGGAGTCAGGTGGAAAGGAATAGTGGATTTGCGTGTCATCTGCGTAGAGATGGCAACGCCCTCCAAAACTCCGGAAGACCTCTCCCAGCGGTTTCATGTAGATGTTAAATAGCATGGGGGATAAAATAGACCCCTGCGGAACCCCACAGGTCAATGGCCAGGGGTCCGAGCAGGTGTCCCCCAGCTTCACCATCTGGGAACGACCCTCCAGGAAGGACTGGAGCCACAGCAGAACCGTGCCCCCGAGCCCCATCCCGGAGAGCCTCCCCAGAAGGATACCATGGTCGATGGTATCGAAAGCCGCTGAGATATCCAGGAGAACCAACAGGGTCACACTCCCCCTGTCCAGCTCCCTGCGGAGGTCATCCACCAAGGCGACCAAAGCCGTCTCAGTACTGTGCCCAGGCCTGAAGCCAGACTGCGAGCGGTCCAGAAAATCAGTGTCATCGAGGAACTCCTGGAGCTGCGTGGCAACCACCCGCTCCAGAACCTTGCCCAAAAATGGGAGGTTGGAGATTGGTCTGTAATTGTCACAAACCGATGGGTCTAGCGAGGTCTTTTTTAGTAACGGTTTTACCACCGCTTGCTTAAAACAGGATGGAAATGACCCTTGACCCAAGGAGGCATTTATTATGGCCACAAACCACTCCAACAACCCATCTTTGGCCAGTTTAACCAGCCAAGAGGGACAAGGATCCAGAGCGCAAGTGGTCGCCCTCACAGACCCAAGAATCCCCTCCACGTCATCAGGAAGAACAAGCCGGAAAGAATCCCATAAGATCGAACCGACAGGTGCCTCGGTTACCTCCGCTGAAACCACAGTCAAGCTGGAGTCCAACTCATGACGTATCTGAGCAACTTTGCCTGCGAAATGGTGTGCGAAATTGCTACACCGAGTCGCCAAGTCATCGGGAAGCTCCTGAGCCTCAGGAGGCCACAGGAGCTCCCCAACAACTCGGAACAACTCCGATGGCCTATTGGCTGCAGACGCTATGCGGGCAGTCGTGAAAGCTTTCCTGGCTACTCGCAGAGCCACGGAGTAAGCCTTAATAGCGGCTTTAGCCCGTGCTTGGTCGGACATATCCTGAGATTTTCTCCAGATGCACTCTAGTCCCCTCCTCGTACGCTTCATCATGGCCAGCTCCTCAGTGAACCAAGGGGTTGACGTGACTCTACGCAGCGAGAGGGGACGTTCGGGAGCGATTGTGTCAAGTGCCCTAGCCAGCTCACTATTATAGCGATCAGCCAGGACATCGACAGGATCGCCAGTCTCCAGAACAGGAAGATCCCCAAGAGACCTCAGGAGTCCATCTGGATCCATCAGCCTCCTGGGGTGGACCATTTTAATGGGTCCACCACCCCTGCGGAGGTTAGAAGACACGGCGAAACTTAAACAGATCAGATGATGGTCAGACCATGACAATGGAAGGATGTTTTGTTCTTCCACTCTGACTGTCCCACCGTCCACAATGAAGACAAGGTCCAACGTGTGTCCCGCCTGATGTGTGGGCCTAGATATAACTTGAGTCAGCCCCATGGTCGTCATGGCAACCATGAAATCCTGAGCTGCACCTGTTAATGTGGTCTCGGCATGGATGTTAAAGTCTCCCAAAACTATGAGTTGTTGGGAGACCAAGGCCGCATTAGAGACCACTTCTGCTAGCTCAGACAGGGAGACTGCTGGGTCGCGGGGTGGACGGTACACCAACAGAATCCCCAAGCTGTCTCGGGCTCCCACCTTCAGCAGGACACATTCAAACCTCATAGATTGTGGAACGGTGCATCTGATCAGGGCGATGGACTGCCGGAAGATCACCACAACTCCTCCTCCCCGCCCCTCAACCCTGGCCTGCTGATGGACCCCGAAACCCGGTGGACACAGCTGGGTGAGATTCACCCCACCCGGTTCATCCAACCATGTCTCAGTAATACATGCCAGATCCGCCCCCTCATCCAGGATCAAATTCTGGATGATAGCTGTCTTACCATTGACGGATCTGGCATTCAGAAGCAGGACCTTAAGGTTGAGGGGTCTGTCCTGAAGACTACCACACCTATTCCTCTCCAGGGTCGCAATAACTCTGTTGCGCTTCTCCCTGGGTCGTTGGTGACCGTTCTTCCTTCTCCCCCACACAACCTCAATGGGGCCCCACCCGTGAGAACCCTCTTCCTCCTGAGGGATTGGCTTGTTGAGATTGCCATTTGAAGGGGATAGTCAGCTATCCTGGGATGAAAGGCCTCCAAGTGTATTTGATTGTTTAAAAGAGAGGCTTATCTCCGCTGGTATGAGAGAGGAGGAGTCATCTAATATGATAACATCATCTAATGTGGGAGGGGGACTAGGCACAGCTAATGACTGATGACAGGGCTGGGGGGTAGAACAGACATGGCTTGAAATTAGAGACTCTTGTATTTCGCGAGACAGCCCAATGTCTAGGGGGCGGATCACTGGGTCTACTAATACCCTCTTAAGAATGATACCCCATTGTTGGAGTTTAGGCCCGTACAAAAACAGTTCTTCCAGTAACATTCTATCCTCCAGCCCAATGAGAAGACATAAGGAGCGGTTCCAAGATTGATAGTCTCTGCGAAGCCAGTCAATGGTCTTGATCTTCACTTCCGACCGGCTCATAGAAAGAATTTGAGAGAGAGATATCTGGACAGCTCGCTTTGATGTCCATCTGCCTCTATTTAGCATAGAGTCTGAGACTTCCACTGCCACCTTGTTGGTTCGCAACAGATTGCAGGAAGTATCTCGAGATTGTCCAAACAGTTCTGGGGACAGTGTGTTGTTTGTCCTTTGGTAGACTCTATTAATTTCCTTCCAGGCCACCCTCCCCTGACCCTCTTTCCCAGATAATAGCCCATCCCCATCCTTGGCCACTTCCAAATCACAATCATTATAAAACACTTGAGAAACACAGCAATAAGAACATAAAATGAGCTGGGCAAAGTGCACTGAGTGGAACTTGTAAACAAGAAGGAAGTCAAGGTGCTACAAGGTCATGGGAAGAGCCTTAGACTGGGGTGAACACTGAGGCTATGTCAGGGAGTTAACCAACAGGTATCTTGCTATTGTGAATTTAAACTTATTTTATTAACTCTGAGCACTGAGCTGCTGAACTTGCAGACCGAAAGGTCCCAGGTTCAAATCCCAGGAGCGAAGTGAGCGCCCGCTGTTAGCTCCAGCTTCTGCCAACCTAGCAGTTCGAAAACATGCCAATGTGAGTAGATCAATAGGTACCGCTCCGGCAGGAAGATAACGGCGCTCCATGCAGTCATGCCAGCCACATGACCTTGGAGGTATCTACAGACAACGCCAGCTCTTTGGCTTAGAAATGGAGATGAGCACCAACCTCCAGAGTTAGACATGACTGGACTTAACGTCAGGGGAAAACCTTTACCTTTACCTTACCTATTGAATCTGAACTTTATTTGTTTGTGCTTACTTATAACCTTCAGTAGACAACTTGCTTGCTTATACTCTGGGGCTTCAGTGTGGTTTTGAGGTGCCTATGAAGCCTAGGGATGCAATACCCCAGATGTTTTGGCCTACAACTCCAAGAAATCCCAGCCAGTCTACCAGCTGTTAGGATTTCTGGGAGTTGAAGGCCAAAACATCTGGGGACCCACAGGTTAACAACCACTGCCCTAGAGGAATAGTGGGCCCACCTTCTTTAGAGGTCTTTAAGCAAAGGTTGAAGGAACGTGTATGGGGAGTGTTTTAGTTGTATATTTCTGCATGGAAGGAGATTGTATTAGATGACCCTTGCAGTGCCTTCCAATGAGCCCATGATCTAAGATGGGGTCTGGCTGGACCTTTGTTGTCACCTGAAGGAGAATGGCTTCTCCATTCATCTTACGTCCTTATGACTAGCATTGATGGATTGCTAGCCAGGCGAGAACAAGGAGCGAGAAAGAGAGTCAGAGAGAATGACAGGAGAGCATCTAGCAATGTTGAACCCAATTAGGATTCAGCTTTCACTACTCTCTTCGAGCGCGCCTACCCTGAGAATAGACGTTTTCACTTCTATTGAGCTTGAATATTCATTTTCCAGTTAATGAATATTCCAATCTGCAACTGCAGCGAAAACGCAACAATCTGAATTAATTGTTCAAAAAATAAAATCAGGCGTATCTGAATCAAATGTAAATGGAGCTAAATCAATTAAAATTAACACAGTTGATAATGTATTACTTTAGTTAATTAATTTTAATTATTGTATACCTATCAGGAGGAGCTGTTCTAAGAAGCTTCCCCAGAAGGGACGTAGGGGGAGATTTCGCTTTGAAAACGCTACCGTGAGTGTAGTTTTTAAGAAGGAGTTATTTGACTTTGCATAAAAAGTACATGAAAATACTGATATCTGCTGAACAGACAGCTGGGATTTGATTTGAGAGAGAAAATTACGACTGGTTTGAAGGGAATGGACTGACAAAAAAAAGTCCTTTTCTCCTCTCTGGATAGATAGTATTTCATACCCCTTTCAACTTTGCATGTGTTGATTCCTACATCTGTTCTGTCTCATTTCCACATTGATTTTGCACTTTATTTCATCAATCTGCATGAAAATTTGTATTTTAAGTATGTGTTCGCATTCATTTAAATGTTGTTGCTATTCCCATTACTTTAAATTTATACTCAGTTCCTGGTATGGAAGAAATATCCCAAAATAAGGAGGAACTAGTTGAAAAACTTCTTTTTTTATTTTAGTGTCAGTGCATTCTGATGAGAAGAAGCAGATTGATGAGAATCTTCAGAGTTCAAGACCCGTTCTGCTCAAAATTCACATATGGGTGTTTTGCTTCTTCGTGGGCATTTAAAGCACAGGAAATAGCATTTATGCACAAACATATGATTTCCTGGACAGAAAATTTTGTGAAGAGAAAATTCAGTGTTGTATGTATTCCGGGCTGTATGGCCATGTTCCAGAAGTATTCTCTCCTGACGTTTCGCCCACATTTATGGCAAGCATCCTCAGAGGTTGTGAGGTTGTTGTGTGCCTCACAACTTCTGAGGATGCCTGCCATAGAAGTGGGCAAAACGTCAGGAGAGAATACTTCTGGAACATGGCCATACAGCCCAAAATACATACAACAACCCTGTGATCCTGGCCATGAAAGCCTTCGACAACACAGAAAATTCAGTAATAGGGGACTTATAATGTACACTCATTGTGGCGCAGCGTGTTAAACCACTGAGTTGCTGAACTTGCTGACCGAAAGGTTAGCAGTTCAAATCCAGGGAGCGAGGTGAGCTTCCGCTGTTAGCCCCAGCTTCTGCCAACCTAGCAGTTCGAAAACATGCAAATGTGAGTAGATCAATAAGTACCGTTCCAGTGAGAAGGTAATGGTGCTCCATGCAGTCATGCCGGCCACATGTCCTTGTCTATGTCTATGGACAACGCTGGCTCTTTGGCTTAGTAATGTAGATGAGCACCAACTGCCAGAGTCGGACACGACTAGACTTAATGTCAAGGGAAAACCCTTAACTTTACCTCAATGTACAAACAGTATTTATTGTGCAGAAAATATTCCACTCAGCAACTTTTGTGTGCAGAAAATGTTTTTCTGGGCAAAACATCCACGTGTCAGTCTTGAACTAAAGGTGTATCTACACTGCAGCAATAATGCAGTTTGACTCCACTTCAACTACAGGGCTCAATGTTATAGAATTATGAGAATTGTAACTTTACCATGTATTTATGCTTCTCTGCCATAGAGTCATGGTGCCCCAATAAACTACAACTCCCAGAATTCCATAGTATTGAACCATAGTACTTAAAGTAGAGTCAGGCTGTATTCATTCTACAATGTTGATCAGGCCTGGGCACACTTTGGCCCTCTTTCCAGATGTTTTGGACTGCAACTCCCACCATTCCTAACAGCCTCAGGCCCCTTCCTTTTCCCCCTCAGCCGCTTAAGCGGCTGAGGGGGAAAAGGAAAGGGCCTGAGGCTGTTAGGAATGGTGGGAGTTGCAGTCCAAAACACTTGGAGAGATGGCCCAAGTGTGCCCATGCCTGGTCTAGATGCACCCTAACTCTGAAATTGCAAATAACTTTTCAATAGCATGCAATCTTTGAATATTATTTTCATTGTGGGAAGAAAAATGCTAAAATTATTACCTTTGGGAAGAAAATCAGCGGAGAATTACGCAGTTAGTTCCTTCCAAAGAGGCTGGAATTGGTCTAATAATATAAGCTGAGCATTCTGCAATACTCCAAAAATCTCAAATGGCCCACCTGGACGGCTGAGAGAATGACCTCCTTGCTTTCCGATGGTTGAATGTAAACAAGTGGTGTTCTATGCATACAATTATTTAAAACATGGGGTGTAAAATTATGAGCTATGTGTGCCTGAGACATAAATGAATTTCCTGTTTAGACTTGGGTCCCATCTCCGAGATCTCTCAGGATGTACATATTTGCAAATACACGTCCAGTAGACTCTCAGTTAACCAGAACTCAAACAACTGGAATACTCAAACAACTGGCAAAAGAAAACAATGAAGAAACAATAGATTTGCTCTGAGTTTTCCAGGCTGTATGGCCACATATATCTGTGGAATGTCCAGGGTGGGAGAAAGAACTCTTATCTGTTTGATGAAAGTGTGAATGTTGCAATTGATCACTTTGATTAGCACTGAAAAGCCTTGCAGCTTCAAAACTGCACCCAAACATGAATCAAGAAATATGAAAGGCAGTGCAGACTAATTCAACCGGAGAAGTCAGCCATAGCAGAGCACTTGATGAACCAACCTAGACACAGAATATTATTTGAGAACATGGAAATTCTGGACCACTCTAACAACTACCATGTCAGATTATACAGAGAAGCCATTGAAATCCACAAGAAGCATGTGGACAATTTCAGCAGAAAGGAGGAAACCATGAAAATGAACAAAATCTGGCTACTAGTATTTAAAAAACTCTAAAATAAGAACAGTAAATAAAGAACAACACTCGGAAAAAGGGGAATTCCAGACAGGAAACAATCAGGGCCAGCTTACACCTCCTAACAAAGGATTCCCCCAAGCAGGAAGCAGCCAGGCTTTGAAGCTGCCAGATTATTCAATGCTAATCAAGCTGGTCAACTGCAGCATTCACACTTGCTTCAAGAAGATAAGAGTTCTTTCTCCCACCCTGGATTCACTTAAATATATAAAACCCCACTTGCCTAGTTTCCAGCAAACCTCACAACCTCTGAGGATGTCTGCCATAGATGTGGACGATATGTCAGGAGAACATGGCCATAAAGTCTGGAAAACTCACAGCAACCCAGTGAATCTGGCCATGAAAGCCTACAACAATCCTTTAAACACATTAATAAAATAAAATCAATGTTAACTGCCGTTTAACGATAATTGCATACTACATTCACAAAGCTGTTTTTTTTTTATAATAGAGTGAAACTGTTACATTAAGCTAAGTTTGTCTTTATTTGTCTTTATTTGCTTTTAAATACTGTATTTCAATATCAATATCAAGTCAATGGAGCCCCCAGTGGCACAGTGGGTTAAACCGCTGAGCAGCTAAACTTGCTGACCGAAAGGTCGGCAGTTTGAATCTGGGGAGCAGAGGAAGCTCCTGCTGTTAGCCCCAGCTTCTGCCAACCTAGCAGTTCAAACACATGCAAATGTGAGTAGATCAATAGGTACCACTCCGGCGGGAAGTTAACAGCGTTCCATGCAGTCATGCCGGCCATGTGGCCTTGGAGGTGTCTACGGACAACACCGGCTCTTCGGCTTAGAAATAGAAATGAGCATCAACCCCCAGAGTCAGACACATCTAGACTTACTGTCAGAGGAAAACAACATCAAGTGAATACAGAGTTTATGTTGGGATATGGTATCAATTAGGCCTATTTTAATAGTAACTCTCAAGCAATCAGAATCTACATTTATCCAGCATCTTCCAATCCCCATGTGCACTAGTTAACTGAGAGTCTATTGTATTCAAAAATCCAAAAGAATCCTGAATTCAAAATAGTGCTGGTTCCAAGCACTTCACTAAAGGGATGCTCAATCTATTTTCAATCTATTTTGTCAGAAAATTCAGTTATAAGCATTCATTTTCCCAGTGAGCTCATTTCTGAAGTTGCATTTTACTCTGACAAATGCATTTTTCCTGTACGAGTCAAGAACAGCAGCTACCTTTTAAAAAAATTACACTTAGAAGAAAATATCCAGAAAGACAAAAGTATTCCAATCTGCATATTTGTATTTAGGTATGTGTGTGTGGATATGGTCAATTTGCACCAAAGTGTAGACAAAAAAAAGGAATCCTTGCGCCTCTCTAAATTAATTGACATTTCCTCCCTGCCGTGAACCTGTTGGGAATGTATTCCGAGTGCATACCTGGCACATGCAGCCCATGAATATATTTCACTCCTCCCTGGTGCTTATCATATCTCCTGCCAAGATGGAGAAGCCATTGGAAAGATCAGCCGCAAGGCTTCACCCTGTGAAGGACAACAACATTGACTGCCCCCTTCTGCTGTGTTTTTGAATATTTTGCTAGCTGGCTGGAGTACGTCGTTTACTAGGGAAGTGGTACATTTTTCAAATAAATGAACCACAGTACACAAACACATCTACAGCCTTCCTCTGGGGACTGACAGAGGGATAAATAGAATGATAAATTCTCCCGAGGATAGACGGAGCGTTTGTAGACAGAGCGATAAATAGGGGTGGAGGGACCCATCGGATTTTGATCCATATCGTGTTGGCATATGTTCGCTCACCGGCAGTGACAGCTTGCGACTTCCCTGTGAGTGGGACAGTCAATCCAACCCAGGGTTTTTTTTTTCCATGGGAGCTCTCCAAAGTGCTGATTGCTTTTTGGGAATATCACTCAGCAGCTGGAATATCAATCTATATATATAAATGAGTGATGGCATCACGGTGACCCACAAAACAACAGAACTACAGGCCCCCCAACCTCGAAATTTGACAACACAACCCATCATCCACGCCTCTAGGTTGATACAACAAAAAGAAAAGAAAAATAAAGTCCTAATTAGAGGGAGAGCAATAATTGTTTTTATCCAATTGCTGCCAGTTTAGAGGGCTAATCTCTGCCCACTTGGTCTTCTAGCAACCAACTCAGCCAAGGGACAGCCAGGGTTCAGTTAGGGGACAGGCAGATTTAGGCCTCACTTAGGCTTCTTCCAAAGATTATCTAATTTGCACTGAATTATATGGCAGTGTAGACTCAAGGCCCTTCCACACAGCTATATAACCCATTTATAATCTTATATTATCTGCTTTGCACTGGATTATCTTGACTCCACACTACCATATAATCCACTTCAGTGTGCATTTTATACAGCTGTGAAGAAGGGGCCTCATATAATCCAGTTCTAAGCAGATAATATAAGATTATCAATATACAGTAGAGTCTCACTTATCCAACATAAACAGGTCGGTGGAACATTGGATAAGTGAATATGTTGGACAATAAGAAGGGATTCAGGAAAAGCCGATTAAACATCAAATTAGGTAATCATTTTACAAATTTAGCACCAAAACATCATGTTATACAACAAATTTGAGAGAAAAAGTAGTTCCATGCACAGTAATACTATGTAGTAATTACTGTATTACAAATTTACCACCAAAATATCACAATGAATTTAAAACAATGACTACAAAACATTTACTACTAAAAAGCAGACTGTGTTGGATAATCCAGAACATTGGATAAGCTAATGTTGGATAAATGAGATTCTACTGTAATATATACCACCATACTTCGCCACAGCAACACGTGGCCGGGCACAGCTAGTGAACTAATAGAAATATAGAGTTGGAAGAGACCACAAGAGCCCTCCAGTCCAACCCCATTCTGCCATGCAGGAAAAGAGTCAAAGCAATCTTAACAGATGGCCATCCAGCCTTTGCGTGAACACCTCCAGAGAAGGAGACTCTACCACAATCCAAGGAAGCATAGTGCACCGTTGAACAGCTCCGACTATCAGGAAGTTCTTCCTAATGTTGATGTGGAATCTCTTTTCTTGTAATTTGAATCCTAGTCTCCAGAGGAGCAGAAAACAACCTTGCTCCCTTCTCAATATGACATATATTTCCAAATATGTAAACAATGGCTCTCATGTCACTTCTCAGCCTTCTTTTCTTCAAGCTAAACATATTTATTTAATTATTTATTCATTCATTCACAGTATTTATATTCCTCCCTACTCACCCCGAAGGGGACTCAGGGCGGATTACATTACACATATAAGGCAAACATTCAATGCCTTAACATAGAACAAAGACAAAGACAAACACAGGCTCCGAGCTGGCCTTGAACTCATGACCTCTTGGTCAGAGTGATTTGTTGCAGCTAGCTGCAGCTGGCTGCTCACCAGCCTCCGCCACAGCCCAGGCCCATCTCCAAACATATCCATCTCCCTCAGCCATTTCACATAGAGTTTGGTTTCCAAACTTTTGATCAGTTTGTTTGCCCTTCTCTATACACCTTCCATTTTGCTTTGCCTTGCCCAGAATTTGGCACTGCATTGCGTTGCCAAGAACTGGACACAGGATTACTCTAGGTGAGATCTGATCAAGGCAGAAAAGAGTCATAGAATCATAGAGTAATAGAGTTGGAAGAGACCACATGGGTCATCCAGTCCAGCCCTCATCCATGAGGGAAAAGCACAATCAAAGTATCCCTGACAGATGGCCATCCAGCCTCTGTTTAAAAGCTCCCAAGGATGAGGCTTCCACCAGACTCTGAGTTCCACTTTTGAACAGCTCTTACAGTCAGGAAGTTTTTCCTAATGTTCAGGTCGAATCTCCTTTCGGGCTATGATTATCTTCTGTCTCAACACGATACTCCTATTGATGTAGCCTAGAATCATAATGTATTATGTTCTACTTAAGCTTCATTTTTAGTATTACATTTAGATCTGGGTAATTTATTTTAAGAAGGATATAGTTGGAGTGGAGTCAGAGAAAGTTGGTAAGGGATATGGAGAACAAAACATAGGAGAAAGGGTTGAGGGAGTTAGGCATGTTCAGCCTGGTAAAGAGAAGAATGAAAGGTGGCATGATTGCATCCTTTAAATACAGGAAAATCTCCATAACTGTTGAACCCATATCCATGATTTCATGTACCTGTGGGGAAATGGTATCTCCAGGAATTTTTTAGGTCCTCCAGAATATTCTGTGTTATGCTTCCCCTCTATGTTATTATAGAGATGCCTTAGAGCAGAGTTTTTCAAACTGTGCTTCTCCAGATGTTTTGCACTTCAACTCCTACAATTCCTAACCGCTGGTAAGTTGGCTGGGATTTCTGGGAGCTGAAGTCCAAAACACCTGGAGAAGCACAATTTGAGAAACACTGCCCTAGAGGACCTATCAAATTACTAGAGAGGGTACCTGCAGAGACTGGAAGTCATGCAATTTAATTGTGATGAGTCATATCCATGATTTTGAGCAACCATAATCCAGCCAGGAATGTATTCCCTGTGGATATGGGTGTCTTACTATATCTAAAGGGCTGATACAGAGAAGAGGGTGTAGATTTCTCTTCTGCTGTCCCAAAGGGTAAGACCAAATTTATTCATGTTCATTCACAGGGTGGTAGATTTTAATTGAACTTCTTGATGGTGAAAACAGTTTAGCAATAACTAGAAAGGAGATGAAATTTCCTTCTATAGATATCTTCAAAAAGATGTTGAGCAACAACCTGTTGGGATGCTCTAGATCAGTGGTTCTCAACCTGTGGGTCCCCAGGTGTTTTGGCCTACAACTCCCAGAAATCCCAGCCAGTTTACTAGCTGTTAGGATTTCTGGGAGTTGAAGGCCAAAACATCTGGAAACCCACAGGTTGAGAACCACTGCTCTAGATGGAGTTTGTATATTTTGAGCCCAACTTTTGTGGGAAAGGTGACATATAAATAAAGTTGAAGGCCAGGATTCACTATCGTAGTTATGAATGCATACCCTAGAAGTATGCATTTATGACTGATTTCTATTCATGATCCCTATGTATTCACAAATGTAGAGAATACATAGGAACAGTAAAAGATCCCCAGTCTTGACTTACCATCAGCAGCTATTGTAAGTGGCAAAGGTTTGTTCCCCCAGTCCTTTGGGAAGCAGCTCACTGAGATTTTCAGTCCCTTTCATGTGTGATCTCTAGTTCAAAGGAGAATTGCAACAGGTATCCTGCTTCTGACTAATATAATTGCAATGGACATTACTCTTGAGGGGGACTGAAAATGTCGGTCTGTTTCAACCTGATTGACAGGAGAACAAACCTCACCGTTTGCAGTGACTTCTTCCTAGTAAGTGAAAGCTGGGAGTGTTGGGCTGTGAGACAGGACTTAACTATTTATCTCAGGTAGGTATTACTAAGAAGGCAATTTGGCCAATAATAGCAAGGATAATATTCTTTTTAAAAACAAAGAAGATAGATATACACATCAAGAGATAGAATTGGATAGACGCCAACTTCCAACACACTTCATCATTTATCAAGGCTAATTGAATGCTAATGGAGGGCTGGAGACTGCCCACCATCAGCCATATCTGGCATCTTTGTGTTTATCGTACCGTCACCACTACTATCATCTGTTTATTTATATGCTGCTTTTCCAGGGTAAGTACTCCATGCTCAGAGCAGCTCTCAGCATCAGGTTGATTACCATACTGAGAGGCCACATTTCGAGATGACTCATTCTCAAACACTAGACAACAAAATTTAAATAATCCTATCAATAGCAATAAATATGCATTAAGATCCCCTAATCTTGATGCATTAATGTAATATTGATTGTAATGTTAATAAACATACTTATTTATTTATTTATTTATTTCCAACATTTATATCCCGCCCTTCTCACCCGAAGGGACTCAGGGCGGCGTACAAAATTGGCAACAATTCGATGCCTATACATAATTAAAGCAGCTATAAAAATCCAATAAAACAATTAAAACAATATAAAAAATATAAAAACATATGATTAAAATCCATTCCTCCAAAATCCTCGTGCTGTAGCCGTAAATCAGTCCGGGTCGTCATTATCGTTTAATCTTCAAAAGCCTGGGCACATAGCCATGTTTTCAGGGCTTTTCTAAAACTCAAAAGGGTTGGGGCTTGCCGTATTTCTCTGGGGAGGGTGTTCCACAGCCGGGGAGCCACCACCGAGAAGGCCCTGTCCCTCGTCCCCACCAGCCGTACCTGTGAGGCAGGCGGGACCGAGAGCAGGGCCTCTCCAGATGACCTTAGGGATCTTCCTGGCTCATAGGAGGAGATACGTTCGGACAAGTAGATTGGGCCAGAACCGTTTAGGGCTTTATAGGTCAAAACCAGCACTTTGAATTGGGCTCGGTAGCATATCGGCAGCCAGTGGAGCTGGCTAAGTAGGGAGGTGGTACGCTCCCTATAAGCCGCCCCAGTTATTAATCTGGCTGCCGCCCGTTGTACTAATTGGAGCTTCCGGGCTGTCTTCAAAGGCAACCCCACGTAGAGAGCGTTGCAGTAGTCCAAACGGGATGTAACCAGAGCGTGGACCACCGTGGCCAAGTCAGACCTCCCAAGGAACGGGCGCAGCTGGCGCACAAGTCTTAGTTGTGCAAAGGCTCCCCTGGCCACCGCCGAGACCTGGGGCTCCAGGCTCAGCGATGAGTCCAGGAGGACCCCCAGACTGCGAACCTGTGTCTTCAGGGGGAGTGCGACCCCGTCCAACACAGGCTGTAACCCTATTCCCTGTTCAGCCTTGCGACTGACCAGGAGGACCTCTGTCTTGTCTGGATTCAGTTTCAATTTGTTCGCCCTCATCCAGTCCGACACAGAGGCCAGACACCGGTTCAGGACCTGAACTTGAAGCCCTGCTAATTAAGGAACCACTAATTATTCATGCTGAGGACTTACTATTCAAATGCCAAAAAATATGATCCAAAGGGCAGCAAAAATAATATATTTTATACCAAATCACAGGAAGCAATGTGCCCAGTTAGAAGAAGGGAATGCGTGGAAGTCCTGATGTTATTGGAGTGAAGATCCCATCATCTTGACACAACATAGCCGGCTTGAGTTCCAATATCTTCAGGAAGAACTCTGTTTCAGGATTGTTGTTGTTGTTGTTGTGTTTATACCCATCCTTGTATCTCCCGAAGGAGACTCAAAGTGGCTTACATTAAAAGGATAACCACATAATTTAAATATACAAATATGCAAACATTAAATCAGAATTAAACACAACAGTATGAAAAATTCACAGTTAAAATCCATTACATATTCAAAGCTAACAGCCACCTTACCACTTTCACAGGTACATTGACAAGATCACAAGAGAAAGCTTTTTCAATGAGTGCTCCGAGCCTGTGGAACTCCCTCCCACTGGAGGCCTTGATAGCTGTTCCCTTTTTATTTATTACAATACTTATATCCCGACCTTCTCACCCATAGGGGACTTTTTATTTAGGCAAGATATTGGCTAATTTTAATCACATGAAAGGGGTGTGCTCTTCCTTATTTTGCATGCTTTAAATTATGTTTGTGCATATGTGTATGTTTAATATGTGTATATTAAAATTTGTTTTCAACTATTTTCAGCAATGAAAGGGATAATCTAATCATTTTTCAACTTTTGCCATAATATGTTTTTAGCAAAACCTTTTTTTTTTTCAATTTTGTAAGCTGTCTTGGTTCCCTTGGCAGGGGAAAGGAAGAATATAAATAGAATGAACAGATGGAGAGTGATAACAGGCAGAAGTGTCTGGTGGATCCTCAGATCAGTAGATTGGGGAATCCCTGTTCGGGGAAGTTATTCAGAGCCCCAGAAAATCTGATAAGTTCACCCATGATAGGTAAGTTAGCTTCTGATAGGTTCGCCCATGATAGGTACATTGGAAATGACTTCAAAGTGCACGACAACAAATGAGTCCAAGGGACAAAGCCCAACAGCCATCTCAAGCTGATTCATCTCAAGCTGATTCAGCACCTAGGAGAGCTCTTTGAAAAGCCTAGAGTGGATTCATAACTGCATTGACATGTGAGCTATCTGTTCCCACTGATAATGGGAGATGCATCTGAAGAGCCATACATTTGTCCTCTCAAGTTTTTAGACTGCCAGTTCCAGAGACTCTGTTTTAGCCCAAGAGCATAAAATTCGGTTTCTGAGCCATTCTGGGAGTCCCAGTGTAGCATTCAGAGTCAAAGACAAATGGGAGTGACCAAAGATGCCAGCAACTTCTATCTTAAGACTGTAAGACCCAGCAACTAAGACTATGTCTACACTATTCTGTTATAATACATAATTAGATACCACTTTAGTTGCCATGGCTCCCTCCTGTAGCATCCTTCAATTTGTACCTTGGTGAGAAACTCAGAAATCTCTAGAACAACTGCAGCAGAGAATTCAAACTATTTTGTCTAAGCTACTTATCCCAGGATGCCATAAGACAGAGCCATGATGGTTAAAGTGCTATCAAAAAAGGGTGGAAAGAATATGTCAAGATAGGAGAAGACTTCTTGAGTGGAACTCTTTTTCTCTCCAAAGTATCAAATAGATCTGAAGAACTATCCCTGGTCCCAGTCACTGTTTCCACACCTTTAATGTGTCCAGAAGAAGGTCTGAAAATCAACCCTAATGAGGAACAACCCAGGAATCTAGGTTGGGGAAGGGAAAGCTGAGTTTTCTCATTATGTGCTGGCAAAACAGACTACTGCAGTGGGTTCCCTCTGGGGCTGCCCTGGATGATAACATGGAAACTGTAGCTCACACAATAATGTGCAGCAGCTCAACAGCTGGAAGGACATGATGCCAACCTCCTGCTGCATCATAGACAATCAATAAAAATCCATTTATAAACCGTGATGTGTATCCTTTTTCAATGTCAGTGGAAATTTGAGGAAGATCTCCACTGATCTCATTTCCAGTTCAAAATGTCTGCTTGTCTTCTGCACTTTCAATAATAAGCACCAGAATGACAACATTGTTATGAAACCTGTGGCTGTAGAGCTCAGGTGCATGAGGATGAGATCATGATAATGTGCTGGCTCTCAGAACATAGTCAGATCCCAGTTCTCCGCTGCCTCTGGCCTCCCACCCCGCCAGCATAGGACTTTACAGAAAAAAAATGCAAATGCGTATATTAAAAAAAAATCTCCCTCCACTGAGGATGTTTTTGAAAAGTGCACCGTTTTCAAAAATGTTCTCACAGCAGGGGGAAAATTGATTAAATTGAAAATTGATTAAATTATGCTTTTTCCCTTGTGGGAACAAATTATAATCAGAAGCGCATCCCTCGCATCAACTAGTTAAAACAGCATTGGGTGGATTTCCTATAAGTCTTAAGAAATATTTCAAACTTAAGGTTTTTGGAGGAAACTGCACAAATACCAGAAGCTCTCCATGGTGCTGAGCTACTGTTTTGGAGATGGAGCTCAGCACCACGGAGAGCTTCCAGCATTTGTGCAGTTTCCTCCACCAGTTTCCTTTCGCCATAGAAATGATTCAGTTTGAGACCACTTTAACTGCCATGGCTCAATGCTGTGGTAACATGGGAGTTGTAGTTCTGAAAAGTCTTCACTGCCATAGAGTGCTGGTGTCTCACCCAACTACAACTTTCAGAATTCCATAGTATCAAATCATTGGCAGTTGAAGTGAGAAACTGCAAGTCACTTCTGGTATGAGAGAACTGGCCATCTGCAAGGAGACACCTGGATGTCAATTCAATTCAATCCCGTGGGAGGCTTCTCTCATGTCCCTGCATGGGAAGCTGAAGTTGACAGATGGGAGCTCACCCCGCTACTCGGATTTGAACCACTGACCTTTCAGTCAGCAGTCCTGTCAGCACAAGGGTTTAACCCATTGTGTCAGCGGGGGCTCCAGTGGTGCCAGACTGGATTAATTCTATAGTGTAGATGCACCCAAAACTCAATGCTGTGAAATTCTGGGAGTTGTAGATTTGAAACGTCTTTAGCTTTCTCTGCCAAAGAGTGCCGATGCCTCACCACTACACTCCCAGGATTCTATAGCATTGAGCCACAGCAGTTAAAGTGGTGTCAAACTGAATTCATTCTACAGTGCAGATGAACCCATGGAGGAAAACCAGAGCTGGATTTGCTGCCCCACTGCCATGGAAGCGATTAGCTTGCTCTGCTTGTAAATCTTCCTCTTTGTTTGTCACCCGCTCTGCTATTACGCATTCGTGAAAGCTCTCCTTCATTCCGGCATCTAGCCTTCCTTCATTTACTCTGCTACAGGAAGAGGTTATACCAATTTAAAAAACAATGACAGTGTTTGTTCTTTCAGTTAACAATATACTAGAAAAATATGATTGTCCACCTGACAGATGTCGCCGACAATTGAATCAAGAATTGCATGACCCGTGAAGCGTGTGTTTGGAATGGATGCTGGTTCAGAATAAGTGGGAGTATGTTGTCCCGTTGTTTTTGATGCGCCTTTGCCTTGTCTTCCATCCGCCATCCTTCACTCAACAGTAGAAGTAGATTTAAAAGCAGCAAATACCTTGGCCTTTTCCTTAGCCACTCTGAATCCCTTTAAAACTCAATTTTTACTCTGTTCCTGCAACATCATGCTCATAACGACTACCAGTGAGTCTCGAGGTTACACTTTTCTTAAAGAAACGTCCTCATTGGGAACCAATTTCAAGTGTTGCTTTTATTCCAAAAGACTAAGGAACATGTGCATTACGTGGAATGGTTACTGTTTATGTCCAATTTATGCGTGTGCATCCCATGAGTGGAGAATTCAGTTGCTAGGAATGGAAAAGTAAGTTGCAGGAACAGCTTTGTGTTTTGGGGCACAGTTAAGAATCACATTAGTCTTGTCTGGTTTTGTCCATTTTTAAAAGAAATTCTGGTGAATACATGACTACAGGAAGTGTGCATCTGCAAATAGATGCATGAGTTGATTGAGAAAACTTATTGGCACTTGAAAAAGTAACCCCCCCCCCCCACCAAGTCTATTTAAAGGTGCATTAAGCATTACATGTAGGCACAGCAGCTCACTTGGTCCATCGTTGTTGTTGTTGTTTATTCATTCAGTCGCTTCCGACTCTTTGTGACTTCATGGACCTGCCTACACTGTCGCTGCCTCCAGTTCCTTCAAAGTCAAGCCAGTCCCTTCAAGGATACCGTCCATCCATCTTGCTCTTGGTCGGCCCCTCTTCCTTTTTCCTTCCATTTTCCCCAGCATCATGACCTTTTCCAAGCTTTCCTGACTTCTCATTAGGTGGCCAAAGTACTTCATCTCCTTCCCTCCAGTGAGCAGCCAGACATTATTTCCTGGAGGATGGACTGGTTGGGTCTCCTTGCCAAGGTCCAAGACACTCTCAAGATTTTCCTCCAGCACCAGAGTTCAAAAGCATCTCTCTTCCTTCACTCAGCCTTCCTTATGGTCCAACTCTCCCATCCATAGGTTACTATGGGAAATACCATGGCTTTGACTATGTGGACCTTCGTTGCCAGTGTGATGTCTCTGCTTTTCACTATTTTGTCAAGGTTGGCCATTGCTCTCCTCCCAAGAAGTAAACGTCTTCTGATTTCCTGGCTGCAGTCTGTCACTGACTCCACTTTTTCTCCCTCTCCCAGTTATCAATCAGTCCAGTTGCCATAATCTTGGATTTTTTAATGTTTAACTGCAGCCAGCTTTTGCACTTTCTTCTTTTACCTTGGTGATAAAGCTCCTCAGCTCCTCCTCACTTTTGGCCATCAGAGTGGTATCATCTGCATACCTAAGGTTGTTAATGTTTCTTCCAGCAATTTTAACTCCGGCCTTGGAATTGTCAAGCCCCGCACGTCACATGATGAGTTCTGCGTTCAAGTTGAATAGGGAGGGTGAGAGTATGGAGCCCTGATGTCCGCACTCCTTTCCCAATCTGGAACCAGTCTGTTGTTCCGTGATCTGTTCTTACTGTTGCTGCTTGGTCGTTATATAGACCACACGGACACATTTGGCTGCATGACATAGAGTGGAAAGAATATTCACTGTTACTTGTTTCCAGGCTGATAAATGAGCTCTTCAAGAGTTGGGAATCTCTGTCAGGAAAAAGAATAAAACAGTTAGAAATGGACACAGTTTTCTATTGATATACAAAGATCCAAATTGCTGTGGAACAACTGTTTGACTGTGTAATATGCTTCCAGGGAGTGTCATGGAGTCTCCTTCTTTGAATTTTTTTAAAAATAGAGATTGGATGACTATCTGTCAAGAGGGATTAGAGTGTGTCTTCCTGCATGGCAGAAGAGGGGCGGACTGGATGGCCCTTAGGATGTCTTCCAGTTCTGTGATTTTAATTATTCTGCAGAGAAAATTAGTAGACCATTTCCTGTACAGGAATTTTGTTTTGTGTGTGTGTGTGTGTGTGTGTATGTGCTTGTGTGCAGAAAGGCATGTCTAAAGAGAATACTGTGAAGAAATGTTTTCCTGCAGTGGAGAGAACACTATAAAATTATTCATTCTCACATGTGAGGATGTAATAGTTGAGTATTTATCTCTTTAGAGCAATGTCACAAGTCATAAATGCCATGTAACTGCTTGAGTGAGAGCCAGGTTTGAGCATTGGACTACGGTCCCTTCTACACTGCCAAATAATCCAGATTATCAAAGCAGATAATCCACATTATCTGTTTTGAACTGTATTATATAAATCTATATTGCCAGATAATCTAGTTCTAAGCAGATAATCTGGATTTTATATGGCAGTGTAAAAGGGGCCTACGACTCTGGAAACCAGGGTCTGAATACCCATTGAAGCATGAAACTCAATGGAGGACTTTGAGCAAGTCACACTCTCTCAACTATTTAGAGATAATGACCGGCCAACTCTTCTGAACAAATCTTGGCAAGAAAATTTTATTATAGCAGCATTGCCTTAGGGTTTCCATGGGTTGGAAACAACTTGCAAGAACATAACAACTCCATGAGAGTAAAGTTAAATTTTGGGTATAACTCCGCTGTAGCATGAATGCAGTTTGGCATCACTTTAAGTCATGGGTCAACGTTATGAGACCATGAAAGATGTAGTTTTGCAAAAACTTTTATAACTTCTCTGCCAAAGACTGTTGGCACTTCACCACAATATAACTCCCAGGAATCCATAGCATGGTGCCATGGCAGTTCAAGAGGTGCAAAATTGCATTTATTATACAGCATTGAACAGATCACCCTCTGCCTTCCTGATGCAAGATCTTAGCCAATGTTCATTCGCAGATGCACTCCACAGACTTTGACCTTCCACAGCTCAAAGGCAGGGACAGAAACAAAAGCGAACTTCCAATACCGATATTTTTAAAAACACTCTGAAAAGGTACAACAGCAGTAATGTGCACTGCAGCTGGGCACCTCATAAACAAAACTCTCTGGGCAGGTGTATACTCTCAATCTGTCTCCAAAATGAACATCCGAGGCCCGAGGGAGCCGAACCTTGGAGAATCAGCGATGAGACCTTACAAGGAATCTCCGCTGTTTATTACAAAGTGGGAGTTTTAATTAAACACAAACAAACTGCAAGATTAGAACAGAAGGGGAAGGCCATACCTAGCTGCAATTGATCTCTTTTATATATTCTGTTTATTAAAATCTTTGTGTTCCTGACTCCCCTCCTCCTTTTTCTTTCATTTTTTTTTAGTGGCATGTTGTAAGTTTTGATGAAAGAGGATAACTGGGTTTGGGGATTTGGGGTTGTCATAGAAACAGACTTTTCTGACAGTAACTCTCCAGCTCCCAGTAGAGGTTTCTCATTTGGGTTTGACACCGGCAATTTGAGTTGGAGATGGGTTTGGGGGGAGGTCGGTTTGCCCCTTGCAAAAAAAGGGGAATATTTCTCTCTCTCTCACTGCGGCCCTGTTTTGTAGATTTGTGCTGGGTACAATTAAACAAGGACCCACGTTTGCGGAGGAAACATCGCAAGGCTATGATTCAGGGCCGTGGGGCTTCGTTTTTTGACAAGGCTGTCCTGATGCTGCGTGAGTCTGCACATCCGTGGGGAGAACCATGCTTGGCTGGGTTTCCTTTTCGAGGGCTGGGAACTCAGCATCAGCAGAACTGTCTCGCTAAATGTCCCCCCTTGTAAAACATAATCAGCAGCCGGAGAGAGGTGGGAAATGCAAACGAACCAGCCCAAGGCTGGGAATTGAACTGGAGCAGCAGAGCCACGAATGATCCATTGTGGGAAAGAGCTTTCTTCACCCTGTTCCATGCATGCCCTAATCCACGTATTAGAGACCAAAAACAATATTACAGTCTGGGTTCAACTACTGTAATTGTAGTTGAACCCAGAACAGCTTCCTTCCCTCCAGAGGAACAGTGGATATAATCTTCACTGCTCGACAGCTCCAAGAAAAATGCAGGGAACAAAACCAACTTCTGTACATGGCATTCATTGATCTTGCAAAGGCATTTGATGTAGTCATTCACAGTGCTCTCTGGGCCATACTCCAAAAAAATGGGTGCCCTGACAACCACCGGATGGGAACATCCGGTGGTTCCTCCATAATGACACGATGGCAACAGTCTTGGGGGGAAATGGCTCCCAAAGTGACCCATTTAAGGTGGAATCAGGGATGTGTTATTGTCCCAACCTTATTTTCCATCTTCATCACTATGATACTGCTCCTTGTTGATGGGAAACTTCCCACCAGCGTGGAAATCATCTGTCAGACAGATGGCAAGCTTTTTAACCTCAGCAGACTGAAAGCCAAAACCAAGGTCACAACATCTGTTATAGAACTCCAATATGCTGATGATAATGTGGTCTATGCCCATTCAGAAGAAGATGTACAAGCCACCCCAAAAGCCTTTGCAGAAGCATATGGAAAGCTTGGTCTCTCACTGAACATTGAGAAAATCAAAGTGCTCTTCCAGCAGGCAGCTAAAAAAGCCAATGGGATTCTGGCCTGCATCAATAGGGGTATAGGGTCTAGATCCAGGGAAGTCATGCTCCCCTCTGTTCTGCCTTGGTCAGATCACACCTGGAATACTGTGTCCAATTTTGGGCACCGCAGTTGAAGGGAGATGTTGACAAGCTGGAAAGCATCCAGAGGAGGGTGACTAAAATGATTAAGGGTCTGGAGAACAAGCCCTATGAGGAGCGGCTTAAAGAGCTGGGCATGTTTAGCCTGCAGAAGAGAAGGCTGAGAGGAGACATGATAGCCATGTACAAATATGTGAAGGGAAGTCATAGGGAGGAGGGAGCAAGCTTGTTTTCTGCTGCCCTGCAGACTAGGACGCAGAACAATGGCTTCAAACTACAGAAAAGGAGATTCCACCTGAACATCAGGAAGAACTTCCTTACTGTGAGGGCTGTTCGACAGTGGAACTCTCTCCCCCAGACTGTGGTGGAGGCTCCTTCTTTGGAGGCCTTTAAGCAGAGGCTGGATGGCCATCTGTTGGGGGTGCTTTGAATGCGATTTCCTGCTTCTTAGCGGGGGGTTGGACTGGATGGCCTGTGAGGTCTCTTCCAACTCTACTATTCTATGATTCTATTATTCTAGGCACCAGCCAATCCCTCTGCAATGCCAGAAATACAGCTTAATTGTGTAACATTAGAAAATATCAACCATTTCCACTACCTTGGCAGCCACTGCTCCACAAAAGTCATCATCAACACTGAAATACAACGCCACCTGAGCTTTGCAAGTGCAGCATTCTTTAAAATGAAACAGAGAGTGTTTGAGGATCAGGACATTCATAGAGAGACCAAAATGCTTGTTTATAAAGCTATTGTCTTACCAACCATGTTATACACTTGCAAAACGTGGACCATCTACAGACATCACTCTCGACTTCTGGAATGATTCCAGCAGCATTGCCTCTGAAAAATCCTGCAAATCCTTTGGGAAGACAGGCGGACAAACATCAGCATGCTGGAAAAAGCAAAGATCAGCAGCACTGAAGTGATGATCCTCCACCATTAATTCCACTGGACTGGTTACGTTGTCCAAGTTGCTGATCACTGTCTCCCAAAGCAGTTACTATACTCCCAACTGAAGAATGGAAATCAGAAGGTTGGTGGATAGGAAAAGAGATTTAAAGATGGGCTTAAAGGCAACTTTAAAAAGTCTGGCATAGACACTGAGAACTGGGAAGCCCTGTCCCTGGAGCGCTCTAACTAGAGGTCAGCTGTTATCAACAGTGCTGTGGAATTCGAAGAGGCACAAATGGAGGGCGAAAGGGAGAAATGTGTAAAGAGGAAGGCACGTCAAGCCAACCCTGACTGGGACCACCTTCTATCTGGAAACTGAAGTCCTCACTGTGGAAGAACATGCGGGCCAAGAATAGGTATCTCCAGTCACGTATGGGTCCACCACCAAGATCCTACACTTGAAAGGCCATCCAACTTGGACAAGAGTGATCGCCAATGATGATGAGAACGAATATAGTTTGAGCCCACCGTTGGCTCAATGCTATGGAATCCTGGGAGTTGTAGTATGCTCTCCAGAGAAGGCAAAAGACTTTGTCAAAGTACAACTCCCAGGATTCTATAGCATTGAGCCATAGCAATAAGAGTGGTGTTGAACTTCATCCATGGATCCTAGGTCTCCTTGAAGCAAAATGTTGGCCAACACACATTCACAGATTCACCAGCACAGACTTTGACCTTCTGCAACTCAAAAGTGGCAGCCCTGGCAACTTCAATTACTGATATTTTATAAGGCATGCAGAGAATTTTCAAAAATATTTCAAGATTGTCAAAACATCTTGAGAAATCATGATCCTGTATAGATGAGAATCTTTGCAGTTCACGATTTATTCTGTGCAAAATCTGTATATGGGTATTTTGTGCCAAAAAAGTCACATTTCCTGCACAGGAAATATCATTTCCCGTATTCTCTATCCAGAAAATAATCTTTCTATGAAGTCAATTTTTTTTTCTGTGCAGAAAATGCTGTTTTGTGCGTAAAATGACCAAATGCAAATTTTATGCAGGAGAAGTACCACATTACAAATTGGCCTTGAAAGCATGTTTTTGAAACTTTTTCAAAATGAAAAGAAAATGGCTAAAATTACTCATTTTTCCTTTGAGAAGAAAATAAGTGACAAATTGCATCTCTAGCTGGCAAATGCCAAAGTAGAGTTGAACATGTGGTGCCATTTCATGTTTCCCATACAGATGCTCAAGTTGGAAGGCAGATAACCGCTTGAGAACAGTTCTAGCCAAACAGTTGAAAGAATGACAAAAACATCCCCACAGCATAGCGGAAATATCGCCATGTGGTGATACGCCTCATAACACGATGCGTCCTCCATGTAGAACAGCAACACTGTAAATGCATGTTAATGACGGGGTGCCATTGGACATTGTGAAGCCTCAACACACAACATTGCTGTGTGCATGACTCCATTTCCACTGTTGTCAACAAAACACATCCATGATACAATTGTCAATCATTTAATCCTCATGCAAACTATGACTTATACATGTGCGTGTCCTTAACAGGATACTGACATATTAGGGACGTGAATAGAAAATGAAGTTGTAGTTTTGTCTGATGTGGACATTTGCCCTTCAGCTAGGGTTGTGATAAAATAATTATAGAATCATAAAGTTGGAAGGGGCTCCAAGGGCCATCCAATCCAACCCCCTTGCTGCCATAGGAAAATACAATCCAAGCTTTGTCAACAGATGACCCAGGTTTTTATCAGTGTGTTTATTGTTTATTGGTATATGTGATTTTATTTGTTTATGATTTGTTTTTTATTGCTGAGTTTTATATTGTTTGTTGCCTGGGCTTGGCCCCATGTAAGCCGCCCCAAGTCTCCTTGGGGAGATGGGGCAGGGTATAAAAATAAAGTTGTTGTTGTTGTTGTTGTTGTTGTTGTTGTTGTTGTTGTTGTTATTATTATTATTATTATTATTATTATTATTATTATTATTATTATTATTATGGCCATTCAGCCTCTGCTTAAAATCTCCAGAGGAGATTCCACTTCACTTCCAGGCAGCATATGGCACTGTCTTACTACCAAGATTTTCCTACTGTTTAGGCGGAATTTCTTTTCCTGTTGGTTCATTGACAATTCTTTTCCAATTGCCTCATGTCTTAGGGTGTATCTATACTGTAGAATTAATGCAGTTTGACATCACTTTAACTGTTTTGTCTCAATGCCAATAAATAACCGTTGTAGTTTTGCATGGTCTTGTCAGAGAGTGCTGGTGCTTCACCAAACTACAGCTCCTAGGCTTCTATAGCAATGAGCCATGGCAGTTAAAGTGGTGCCACATTGCATTAATTCTACAGCGTGAATGCACCTAGAGACACCATTAGGTACAAGGGCATTGGAAAATTTCCCTTTTTTATTTTTTATTTTATTAGGGTTTTTTAATCTTATAAAATAGAGTAAATTAACATCGAAAGAGTGAGAACATTTTGGTTGTATAAAAAGTAGGAAAAAAAGAAAGAGAAGAGGAAAAAAGAAGGAAAAAAGGAAGGGGAAAAATTGAGAGAGAGAGAGAGAGAGAGAGAGAAATCTAAAAAATAAAAATACAAAATACAAAAATATCATCTATATGTATGTAGTAAAGACTAAGAACAAAAAAGAAAAAAAAAGAAAAATACAGTGTTTGTTGACATCCTTCTTACTTTGATAGTCTCCATTTTACATTAATATGTTATTGTTTTGAATCTACTTTCCCTCTGTCATCTACTTGACCCTGAGATTGCATACGTTCAACAAATTAGGTTTATCTTCATCCGTTTCAGAAAATCTTTTAAAAGGTCCCAGTTGGTTTCTTTCTTTGGTAGGCCTTGATTTGGGGACAACCAATATGTAAGTCTATCCATTTCCCTTTTTTGGATTAGAATCCTTCAGACTGTATACCAACTTTCAAATGTGATTACAAGTCCCATTATCTCTCAATATTGAGCCTGTTAGCTAGCGTTGATGATACCTATAGTCCAGCAAACAATTTGCCTGCTCTCTCATACATACAATCTTGAGCCTGCACCAGATATGGCCCATTGTACATAGAAGGAGATGCACTTTGTAGCAATTGCTTTTAGTATTTATTTCTCTTTTGCATTACATCGAGGACCTTTTTCTTTGCCTTGGACCGAATACAGATTGTGAATATGCCATCCTCTGTGTTCTATAAATGCTGCCTTGCATATAGGCCACTTGGATTTGGAGCAAGCGAAGAGAGCAGGAGCCGAAACATTAAGCTACAACATTTTAATATTTCTGTTTTGTCACTCACTCTAATGAATTTCTGTTCGGAGTGACTAATGACATTTCGGGGGTGCAGAACAGACTCGGCTCCATTCTTTTTTTTTAAAAAAAATGCTTTTAATATATCTTTATATCTGCATGTGTACGCTTCTTGCATACATTTTGCAGAAAACCCTAACATTTACCATCTGAACGGTTGGTGCATTGACATTTTTGTTAAATGGAACATCCCATTTGCAATGAAAGCTAGTTAGAAGAGTTTGGAGGGAAAAAGGAAACTTTAAGCCAGTCTTGCAGCAGCTGTTGAACTGGAAGTCCCAGCAGCCCTGACCAGCAGGAATACTGGGAATTGGAGTCCAGATGCTTTTGCGGGACTGCCTGATTCCCCTCCCTGCATTATACTAAACAGAGATGTATCCTTCCAAATATGAGAGGGAGCAATTTGAAATGTATATACTGGCCATGGTTGAGGTGAAGGGACTTTCAAGTAATACAACACTACTACTGGGAGCGGTAACCAGGGTTTTAGTTACCCACATCCAACAAAGTATGTCATTTCTAGGGATTTTCTTGGTTCTCTAAGACAATACTATGATAACTCCAACAGAGATCATGAATTTAATTAGTGTTCGGTTCACTATGATCCATGTTTTCCCATTTCCATAAGTTCAGAAATGTATCCCCAGTGGATACAGGAGTCATACTATATATACAATCCTGGCTGTGGAACTCACTTCCACTGGAAACTTGACTCACCTCTTTGCTGCTTCCGTTATAGCCACAGAAATCTTTTCATGTAAGACTTTGCTATTCACTGGTTCTTGTGGGAGGCTTTTCCCCCTTTTAAAGGCACAAGTAAGCTATACTTCTGTTTCCACTTTTCCATGACAACTCAGGGATTGGCATATTATGGCTCATAGTATTTCCCTATTATAAATTAGTCAGACCTCACCTGGAATAATACTGTGTCCAGTTCTGGGGAGCAAAATTCAAGAAGGGTATTGACAAGCTGAACAAAAGATCTGGAAGCCATGAATACCTATGATGAGCATCTTAGGATGCTAGATATGTTCAGTCTAGAAAAGAGAAGGGTAAGAACAGACATGAGAACCATGTTTCTGTATTTAAAAGAATACAGTATGGAAGGTGGGGCACATTTGTTTTCTTCTGTTCTAGAGACTAGGGAGCCCCCGATGACGCAGCATGTTAAAGCGCTGAGCTGTTGAACTTGCAGACCGAAAGGTTGCAGGTTCGAACTGGGGAGTGGAGTGAGCGCCCACTGTTAGCTCCAGCTTCTGCCAACCTAGCAGTTCGAAAACATGCCAATGTGAGTAGATCAATAGGTACCACTCAGACGGGAAGGTAACGGCGCTCCATGCAGTCATGCCAGCCACATGACCTTGGAGGTGTCTATGGACAATGCCGGCTCTTCAGCTTAGAAATGGAGTCGGACATGACTGGACTTAACGTCAGGGGAAAAGCTACCTACTAAGAGACTAGGATACAATGGAGCAATTGATCCAAACAATAGGTGTTGGACATTACAACCTTCTTCAAGCCTCCTCTAGTAATTAATTTGTTTATAATCCTGTTGCTTACCTAATGCATGTATGTTCTGATATGTAGCTTTCTTTCCTTGCTCTATGTTTTTTCCTAAGAAGTTGTGGGAGGGGCTGCAGACCATGTGATCTGCTCTGAGATGAGCACAGACTCCATAAGACTTCTTTAGACTTTGGGACTGCTTAGATCACAGACTTGCAAACAGTTGCCTGCTATTTATTCTAAGAGACGTTCTGACTGGATAGCACACAGAAACTATCTCAAAATATCTGTAACTGATTGATAAGTTGTGTACCTGTGTATGCTGAACACATGAAGGTTGTGAGTAAACCAAATATGTTATTTTTAGCAGTCTACTTCATTTTGTCTCTTGAGTGCATAATATAAAACAAGTTGTTTTATGGGAGAGTAGATATATTTTAGGGCACTGAAAAACACTTCTGAAGAACTGCTAGTTTTATGCACTGGCATATCCTTTGTTTCCTAACAGACCAGAGACAACAAGTTATTCAGTCTAACAACTGAAGCCAATTGCCTTTCATAATTACATTGGGTTGTATACCACTTGAGAAGATTCTACTCAAACGGGTTTTTGGCTCTTCTCTAACAAACTATAAATGCAATTTTCTAAAAGGTTATGATCTCTAAAAGGTCATGCTTTTCTAAACATAGGAAAAGAGATTCCACCTAAACATTAGGAAAAACTTTCTGAGACTAAGAGCTATTCAGCTGCAGAATCTGCTGCTTCCTGGGAGTCTCCTTCTTTGGAGATTTTTAAATAAAAGCTGGATGGCCATCTGTCAGGAGGGTTTAGATCAGGCATGGACAAACTTCAGCCCTCTGGGTGTTTTGGACTTCAACTGCCACAATTCCTAACAGCCTGCTAGCCATTAGGAATTATAGGAGTTGAAGTCCAAAATACCTGGAGGGCCGAAGTTTGCCCATGCCTGATCTAAACCCTCCTGACAGATGGCCATCCAGCCTTTCGATTGTGTGGTCCTTCATTGCAGATCAAACCCCGCTCAAAGGCGAATCCACAGCTGGGGAGCAACCATCAAGAAAGCCCTGGGAAGAGTTACCAGAAAATTCCATTCCTGCACCCATATCATAAAAAGCAAAGAGTGATCTTTCTTTTTAATCAGAGCAATAATTCCCTGGTAAGACATGAACCTGATGGGGCTGATATGATGGACGTGTATTGACCTCCAGTTATGGGGTTGAATTGCCAGCCGCTTAATTATGGCCCAGGTCAAAACAAATGAGCCATGTCAGCTTTTAAATATGCAAACACATTGCTCATGGGAGGCTTATGTTTCTTTGCAGAGGTAGCTCCTAATAAAAATGGCTAAATTTATTTTTTTCCTACAGAATGAACCTGGCTTCATGGGGTGACCCTGGGTTCGAGGATGATGATGCAGGAGGTTAAAAAGACCTTCCTCATCAGTTCTCCAGGGTTTCAGGCAGAATTCGTTCTTACCCTTCACACTGAACCTGCGTTCGTTTGCAGCAACACAATTATTCTCTTTTCCAACTACAGCTTCTTGCTGCATTTGGAGGGCATAAACCACCCTGCAAAACGAACGGCAGGTCAGTGAATTACTTGTTGTTGTTGTTTATTGCCATGAAGTCATCTTCAACATACAATGACCCCGTGAATGAGAGATCTCCAAGTCACACTATTCTTGACAGTCCTGCTCAGCTCTTGCAGACTCCAGGCAGCCGTGGTTTCCTTTACTATTCACTGGGAATGCAGTCACCAACCAAGAAATAACAAGTCAGACACAGAGAAGTGGGTTAAATGAGGGCTGCTTCATTTGACCTAGAACCCATTTCATTAAATGATGCCTGGGGATGAGCAAAAGAGATGGGGAGCAAGCTAATGTGGGTCTGGCTGAGGCCAGGTGTCAGTCCATTACTACATACTCAACCTCCCTTAGGTAAAACATCTGACCCGGAGGGCAATCCAATGCTATGACTTGCTTGCCTGGCCTAATTGTTTACTGGAAAGCAAACCTGGGGCACATCCTCCCAAGTCTCAGGATTTTATAAAAGGGAACAATTCTCCTCAGACAAAGAAAAAGTACCCTGTGCCCAATAAGAGAGATTTTGGCAAGCTGGAACCAGGGAGGGCAACTAAAATGTGAAAGGTCTGGAGATCATGAATCCCTCTGAGGAGTGGCTTAAAGAGCTGTCTTCAGAAGGGAAGGTTGATCACCATGCTTACATATCTGAAAGGCTGTCATAAAAGAGATATTAAGCTGGAAAGTGTCCAGAGGAGGTCAACTAAAATGATAAGAGGTCTGGGATCATGAATCCCTATGAGGAGCATCTTAAAAGAGCTGGGTCTGTTTACCCTGCAGAAGAGGTTGAGAGGAGACGTGATAACCAGTCATAAATTTGTGAAAAGATGTCATAAGGAGGAGGGAGCAGGCTTGTTTTCTGCTGTCTGGAGCAATGGGTTTAATTACAGAAAAGGAAATTCTACCTGAACATTAGTAAGAACTTCCTCACTGTAAGAGTTGTTCAACAGTGGAACTCTCTGCCTCAGAGTATGGTGGGCACTCCTTTTTGGAGACTTTTAAATAGAAGCTGGATGACCATCCACAGGGGATGCTTTGATAGTGCTTTTCAACATGAAAGTATTAGGGTGCTGGACTGGATAGCCCATGGGGTCTCTTCCAACTCTATTATTGTATGAATCTCCGAGGGCCCTTCCACACTGCACTTTATCCCAGGATCTGATCCCAGCTTATCTGCTTTAAACTGTAATATAAGAGTCTCCACTGGCCAATAGCCTGAGATAAACAGATAATCTGGGATCAGATTCTGGGATATAGGGTCAGTGTGGAAGGGTCCTGAATCTTCTTAGCCCCTTTCACCCCTCAAGCCAGCTAAAAGAGAAAAAGCAAAAATGCAGAATGGTCTTAAACAGACCACAACTCCACTCTCTGCACAAACTGCATCTTGGTGCTTAAGTGTCAAGACACATTTGACCCAGCCTGGATTTATGGACACCATCAAATACCCACCTACCTGCAGCTCCTTTTGTCACACATGGTATGAATTTTCCTGCCATCTTTCATCTTGTTGTTCATCTTGTTGTATGTGTTCAAGTGATTTTCAACATGTTGTATGCTTTCAAGATGTTTGCAATTTATGGTGACCCCAAGGCAAGATTTCATCAGAAAGGATTTTGCCTTTGCCTTCCTCTGAGTCTGAGAAAGTGTTGTTTGCCCAAGGTCACCCGGTGGGTTTCCATGGCTGAACAGGAATGCAAACTAGTCTGCAAAGTCACAGACCGATATTCAAGCCACGACTACACCAAGCTTGTCCTCTAACTTCTACCCTTCCAAGCATCATTCCCTTTTCAAATGAGTCCCATCTTCTCTTGATATGTCCAAAGAAGAATAATCTTAGCTCAGCCATTTTGGTTTCAAGAAAGAATTCAGGCTTGATTTGCTCTTAGACCCATTTATTTGTCCTTCGGCAGTTTGTGTCATCTGCAGAACTCCAGCACCACCTTTCTAATGAGTTTATTCTCCTCTTATCAGCTTCCCTACAGAGGCACTGCCCGCCCTATTGCAAGCAAGTATCCTATCGTTTCTTCCTTCATCCTTTCAAATACCATTTCCCTGTTTAAATAATCAAGAAGTTCAAACATTGCCTTATTGTTTAGTTTGTCCAACCGAGAGAAGAGGCTACACAATGCTTGGCTTAGGTGAATCTACACTCATATAAAATCACTAGCTGTGCCCGGCCACGCGTTGCTGTGGCAAAGTGGTGGTGGTATTGGTTAAAAATTGTTGTGTAATTTTTATTTGACGTTATTTGCATTTTTTAATTAATTTTATTGTAAGTTATATTTTTATTTATTATATTTTATTATTTTCTTGTATTATTTTTAGTTATTTTCTGTTATTATAGTATTTTATTGTATTAATTTTTTAGTGTTATTTATTTATTTATTTTTTTGGGTTGCTAGGAGACCAAGTTGGAGGAGCTTAGCCTTCTAACTGGCAGCGATTGGATAAAAGCAATTATTCCTCTCTCTCTAATTAGGTCTTTATTTTTCTTTTCTTTTTGTTGTATCAACCTAGAGGCGTGGATGATGGGTTGTGTTGTCAAATTTTGAGGTTGGGGGCCTGTAGTTTTGTTGTTTTGTTGTTTTGTCCGCTGCCCTGATGCCATCACTCTTTTATATATATAGATAGAGTTGAAAGAGATCCCCAAGGGCCATCCAGTTAACCCTCTTTTGCCAGACAGGAACACACAATCCAAGCCCTGACAATTGGTCATCCGGCCTCTGCTTAGAAACCTCAGAGAAGAAGACTCTACCAGATTTTTACCACCAGGCATTTTTTCGTAATGCTTAGGTGGAATCTATTTTTCTGCCATTTGAGTCCACTGCTCCAATATGTCCTGGTTTCTATAGCAGCAGAAGATAGGCTGTGTTGTCGAAGGCTTTCATGGCTGGAATCACTGGGTTGTTGTGCATTTTCCAGGCTGTATGGCTATGTTCCAGAAGCATTCTCTCCTTAGAAGAGAATGCTTCTGGAACACAGCCATCCAGCCTGAAAAATGCACAACAACCCAGAAGATAGGCTTGTTCCCTCCTCAATGTGAACTCCTTTCAGATATTTAAATAGAGATATCATGTCCCTTTCTCTCAGCCTTTTCTTCTCCAAGCTAAACAGATCCAGTTCCCTCAAAGGTTCCTCATAGGGCTTGATGGTTTCCAGACCTTCAATTATTTTGGCCGCCCTTCTATGGAGACATGCCCTCTTGTCCATCTCCTTCTTGAATTGCTTTGCCCAGAACCAGACACAGGGCTATTATTCCAGGTGTGGTCTGGCCAAAGCAGAATAGGGTGTGACTAGGACTTCCCTTTGTTAGGGATTCCTCTTCTCAGAAGTGGAAGGGGAGCAGGAAAGTGTTCATGAATCTGAGGGTGAGTTGGAATCTGAGGAGGAGACTTTGCAACTACCCACTTTTCAGGAGAGGTCAAAGAAAACAGAGCAGAGACGTCATTCAGTTAGAATAGCTGACAGAAATGCAGCTGAGTAATTGGGAATTGCCCTGGCAGCTGTGAGGGGACTCAGGGCTATAAAGCAGAAGCAGGTGCAGCCAGCTCTTGCTGATATCAAAGTGACTCTAATGCCTTCGCTCTCCTTGTGCCTGCTTCGAGTCTGCATCTGGATTTATTGCTTTTTCTTTGTCTGAAGTAAGACTGCTATCTGATTTTGGAATTTATCAGAGACTAAGAACTATGTTTGCCCTAAGACTTCCTTGCTTTCTTTTGCATTATTCCACTGAGTGTGCTGTACTTTATGTTTTGCTGAAGTAAAGCAGTTTTCATTTACTGACCACAGTGTTTTAAGGCTGTTCTTGAAAGACAAAACAGGACACCCTTGATCTTGACAGTAGTCTCCTATTGATGAATCCAAATCAGCTTTTTAAGCCGACACATCACACTCAAGACTCATGTTCAGCTTGTGGTCTACTAAGACTACAAGATCCCTGTTTTCAATCCAGGTGTTACCCATCCTATATATATGCATTTGGTTTTATTACCTAAGTGTAGTACTATACATTTTCCCTGTTGAAGTTCCTTTCGTTAGTTTTGGCTCAGCTCTTTCACCTGTAAAGGTCATTTTGGATTCTGATGGTGTCCTCTGAGATATTAGCTATATCTCCCCACTTGGTATCATCTGCAGATTTGACAAGCATGCCCTCTATTCCATTGTGCAAGTCTTCTGTCACCTACTAAGATTGACTGGCATCCCTGTGGTGACACACATATGTATAAATTGCACAAAGTGATTTCTGGGTGGCATATAGAATGGGTTATATCCAACTTGCAATGGGATAAGTGGAGTTGTCCACATGGAACCATTTGTGCAGGAATTAGCACATTAAGGTATACAAAGAAGCATGTGAATGCACATTGCCTTTATGTACTGTACATTGCAATTGCAAGGCATGTAAAAGAACCATTGATCCATATACAACGGGCAGGCAAACACGACAAATATATAAATCCAATGCATGGATGATGTTCATCTTCTCATTTTCTGTAATGCTAAAAAAACTAGGGCATCGAAGGAAAAAAAATCATTTGTTATTTGTGGGGACAATGTGCTTATTACCTCCTTCCTTACCTACACTTTTATGTTGGGAACAAACAAGATTGATTTAAATACCAAACTATGCCTCGTGTACATGTTTTTGTGCCTTTCGCCTAATTTATGCACTTTTAATTAATTTCACCCCCTGTAGGCGGAATAATCTTTGTGTGGGCATTTTGCAGATATCTGCATGTTTGCTTGAATATACATCTGAGAGACTAGTGGTTCTCACCTAATGACAAGAAACTGAAAGACACCCACTTCTGCTAACAGGCCATGGCTCAGATACCTTTGTGAAAAGGGAATGCAAATTCCGTTTTCATTTTTCTTTGCTCTGGGTCTTATTTATTTGTCCTTTTTGCAGCTAGTGGTGAAGCAGTCTGGCTGTCAAATTAGAGCTCTGTGAGTCCAGAGTTCAAATCCCCCCTTCAGTCATCAAACCCTCCTGGGCGAACTTGGGCAAGGCATATTCTCTCACCAAAGAAACAGAATAGTAAAACTTCCTCTGAATAAATTTTGTCTAGAAAAATCTAGGAAAGGATTGTTGTAAGTCAGTGGTTCAAATGCCAAGTAAGGACTCTGGGGGAGCGGAGTTTGAATTCATGCTCCGCCTTGCAAACTGAATGGGTGACCAGAGGGCAAGTAAGACTCTTTCAGCCTAAAAGGATAACAATATTCTTTTCAATAAACCACCCCCTCCTGAAAAAAAAAATGATTGCTCTAAGTTGGAATTTGTGTGAGTGCACTTTGCAATAACAATGGTGTCTGTTTGTTGGAAAATTTACTTTTCGTGTGATTAAACATTCTCAAAATTTGTGTTGTTGAAGGCTTTCATGGCTGGAATCACTGGGTTGTTGTGAGTTTTCTGGGCTGTATGGTGATTTTCCAGAAGCATTCTCTCCTGATGTTTCACCCACATCTATGGCCAGCATCCTCTGATGTGGTGAGGTTTGTTGGAAACTAGCCAAGTGGGATTTATATATCTGTGGAATGATGTCCAAGATGGGAGAAAGAACTCTTGTCAGCTTGAGGCAAGTGTGAATGTTACAATTGGCCACCTTGATTAGCATTGAATGGCCTTTCAGCTTCAAAGCCTGGCTTCTTCCTGCCTGGGGGAATCCTTTGTTGGGAGGTGTTAGCTGGCCCCGATTGTTTCAGAATTATCAGAATTCCTCACTCAGTAGGCCTATTTTTTCTTCTGATTGTCATGTTAGCAAAAATGCCTTACAATCAAAATACCTTCACTTTGCAAGGCAATTGACCTAACGCAGCTCCTCTAGAAAATTCCAGTTGTTGACGGTGGAGAAAATAAGGCATGTAAAACAGAATAAGTATATGAAACATGGCTAAGTACGGATCATTGTGAGACATTGTTCATTGGATATGATAGGCGGTGGCTGAATTGCAAAGATGAGAAAAGATCCGCAGTTTGTTTTGTGGGAACACCGAGTGGCAGACATGCTGAAATTCAGGGCTTGAAAGGGATCCCATCCAGTTAAGCAACTGTTCAATAAGGGATATGGCATTGCACAATGAGTGTGTACATGAGATGCTGTTTCAGCCAGTCACACACTCTCAGCTTCCAAGGGAGAAAAGGGCAAAAACTCTTCAGAATACGAGGGTTGAATGAAAAGAAATGCCTCCACCTTCATAACTCCTCAAGAGATGGCAGTCCTGGTATGCGGCAGGTTCTGGCTTGTTCAGTAGACTCTCCTCTACAGTTCCATTTGGTGGGAAGCCTTAGCATTGAACGGTTGTGCTGTTAAAGTGCAAAGTATGGAACCCTGCACAGACGGTCGATCAATGTTACTTAAGCAACATGCAATCATTGAATTCTTGACAGCAGAAGGTGTCACCCCAAAGGAGATTCCTCAGAGAATGCAAGCTGTTTACGGTGATTGGGTTGATGTGAGTCCTGTGCATTGTTGGGCGAGTAAGTTTAAAGATATTGAGGTGGGACTTGCGTGACAAAGAGTTGGATGTCCTATGACAGCAACCACCGAGTTTCACAAGCAAAAGGTAGACAGATTGATTCAGGATGAATATTGTATCACTCAGAGAGAAATTTCAACACAATTGGCATTTCACAAGAATGTGTGGGTCACATTATTGCTTTGCTTGGCTATTGGAAGATCTGTGCACGATGGGGACTGTGAGACGCTGGTTGCGGAAACAGAGTGTCGACTTCTTCAGTGACAGCATCAGAAAACTTGTTCATTGTTGGCAGAAATATATCCAATTGTCTGGTGATTATGTGGAAAAGTGAATAGTGGTTGTTAAAGAACACATTCTAAGGATTATTTCTGTGTTTGATTTATTAAAATATTCCCATTCAAACTGAAGTAACGAAGGTGGAGGCATTACTTTTCATTCAACCCTCATATATTGGAGTCAGTATCCTGTTAGACTAATCCAGGCATGGGCCAACTTTGGCCCTCCAGGTGCTTTGGACTTCAACTCCCACCATTCCTAACAGCCAAAGTCCAAAACACCTGGAGGGCCAAAGTTGGCCCATGCCTGGACTAGGACCTTGGAAGGCCAGGATTTAAATCCTAACTCAGTTTTGGAAACTGAGGGCTCAACTTGAACAAGTCAAAATCTCAGTCTCAGAGGAAGCGCATGGCAAACCTCTTAGGACACCTGGCTAGATAGCAGTACATGTGAAAAAGATCTTGGAGTCCTTGTGGACAACAAGTTAAACATGAGCCAGCAACGTGATGGGGCTGCTAAGAAAGCCAACAGGATTCTGGCCTGCATCAATAGGGGAATAGCGTCTAGATCCAGGGACGTCATGCTCCCCCTCTATTCTGCCTTGGTCAGACCACACCTTGAATACTGCGTCCAATTCTGGGCACCGCAGTTGAAGGGAGATGTTGACAAGCTGGAAAGCGTCCAGAAGAGGGCAACTAAAATGATCAAGGATCTGGAGAACAAGCCCTATGAGGAGCGGCTTAAAGAACTGGGCATGTTTAGCCTACAGAGGAGAAGGCTGAGAGGAGACATGATAGCCATGTACAAATATGTGAGGGGAAGTCATAGGGAGGAGGGAGCAAGCTTGTTTTCTGCTGCCCTACAGACTAGGACACGGAACAATGGCTTCAAACTACAGGAAAGGAGATTCCACCTGAACATCAGGAAGAACTTCCTCACTGTGAGGGCTGTTTGGCAGTGGAACTCTCTCGCCCGGGCCGTGGTGGAGGCTCCTTCTTTGGAGGCTTTTAAGCAGAGGCTGGATGGCCATCTGTCGGGAGTGCTTTGAATGCAATTTCCTGCTTCTTGGCAGGGGGTTGGATTGGATGGCCCATGAGGTCTCTTCCAACTCTACTATTCTATGATTCTATGATTCTATGATTCTTGTTGATAAATCTCACTCCGGAAAATCTAAGATAGTATCACCATAAGTCAGAGTCGAGTGGAAGAAGCTACATAACAACAACAATAGACTAGTGGAATTTTAAAACGCAGCTCAAGTTGCCTTTTTCAGGCCCTCTGCCCCATGGGTTAAAAAACAGTAATAGCGACAAGTGTCTCTGTGGGTCATGCTCTGATTCAGCTCAGTGTGGGAACGTGTCTAAGTGACTGAGATAATTGGGAGTCTGTGCTTGCCAGCTGGAGAGGCTTCTATTTACTGCCACCAAGGCGCTTAAGCATCAGACTCCAACTGGGGGCCAGCATTTGCGCTCGACTCCTTCCACCATATGGAGGCTGCTGCACTTCACACGCTGAAAGCTCTTCGGCCGCCCGCCCATGGGGTTCTCCACATAGAAGATGGGATCTCCGTGTGAGGCTTTCCCCCCATAGTGTGTGCCTGCTCATGTGAGCTCTTTGCAGATTGCATTGCGGTTTCAAGAGTCTGTGCCAACCCAGGAAAAAGACTGTGCCTTCTGTTCATTCCATGTCCTTTAATTCATTTTAGAACAGATCTGCAGAACATATGGCCCACGGGCCACTTGCAGACCACCAAAGGATTTCATGCAGCCTGTGGAAAATTTAGAAGATGTAAAAGAAAGTAAAGATGTAACTAGTCCTTGCTGGAGAAGAGGAGGCACTAGTGGTGTACATTTGGATAAAAGCTTGTCTCGTTTCGTTTCCGGCTTTCGGTTCAGGGCCCAATCCGTTTTCGGAAAGCCTCCCAAAATTGGGAGGGTTGTTTTGATTGTTTTGTTTTGGGGGCCCAATAATCAGCCCATTATGGGGGGGGGGGGTCCCACCCACTGGCTTCTCTTCCTGAGATACTCGGCTGCCTGGCAAGTACTGCGCTTCTTCTCTTCCTCCTCCTCCCTCCCTCCCTCATGCCCACAATGCCCCACATTATTATTTATTTATTTATTTATTTATTTACAGCATTTATATTCCGCCCTTCTCACCCCAAAGGGGACTCAGGGCGGATCACATTACACATATAGGCAAACATTCAATGCCTTTTAACATAGAACAAAGTCAAGACAAACATAGGCTCTGAGCGGGCCTCGAACTCATGACCTCCTGGTCAGAGTGATTCATTGCAGTGATTCATTGCAGCTGCTCTCCAGCCTGCGCCATAGCCCGACATGCCCCACATCCAGACCTCAAGCAAGCAGGAAGGAACCACTGCCCCTCTCTCCTTTCAACTCAGAGAGTGTGTGGTGTTAGGGATTCCTTTTCTTCAGAAAAGGAAGGCGAGCAGGAAAGTGTTCATGAATCTGAGGGTGAGTTGGAATCTGAGGAGGAGACTTTGCAAGTACCCTCATTTCAGGAGAGGCAAAAGGAAACAGAGTAGAGACGTCATTCAGCTAGATTAGCTGCCAGAAATTCTGTTGAGTAATTAGGAACTGCCCTAGCAGCTGGGAGGGGGCTCAGGGCTATAAAGCAGAAGCAGGTGCAGCCAGCTCTTGCTGGTAACAAAGTGACTCTAATGCCTTCGCTCCTCTGGTGCCTGCTTCGAGACTGCATCTGGATTTATTGCTGTTTCTTTGTATGAAATAAGACTGCTATTTGATTTGGGAGTTCACCAGAGATTAAGAACTGTGCTTGCCCTATGACTTCCTTGCTTCCTTTTGTATTATTCCACTGAGTGTGCGGTATTTTATGTTTTGCTGAAGTAAAGCAGTTTTCATTTACTTACCACGGTGTTTTAAGGCTGTTCATGAAAGAGAAAACAGGACAGGTGGGCAGCGGAGCATGTGTGACTGTGCAGGCGCTTGGCTGCAAGCAGGCACTGAGGGGCACACACAAGCTTTCCAGGCCTGGCTGCAGACCCCACGCCATACACAAACTCTCTCTGGAATGAAAGTGTGTGTGTGGTGGGGCGAAGGCAGGCCTGGAAAGCACACTCGCCTCTCAGTGCCTACCTGTAGCTGAGTTCCAGCACAGTCACACACCCACACACAAATGCCTAGAAAGGAGCGGTTTCCTAGGCACACACACAGCAGAAGTCGCTGACGAGGAAGCTCTGGATAAATAACGACGCTGCAGTCTTCAGTTGTCTATCAAAAGTTTACTTACGAACGGAAATCTCACAAGACGATACACAGCTCTCACGCAGGCACACATAGGAAGGGACAGAGAGAGAAAGATAGGAAGTAGAGGGCAATTTATCTCATCCTCTGCTGTCTGATGCAATCCAAGTTTAACCCTTTACACACTGGTATAGTAAGCAGCACACAGTGTATGATGCAATCTCCAGCACACATTGCACAACCATGACTCAATTACATTTAAACAACTCTATATACAATCATTCCCACTTTAACAGTTCATGCCACCCTGTTGCTGAGGTCTGGATGTGGGGCTGCCCGGCCATGACTCCCATGAGCAAATGCAGGGCATTGTAAGTGCAAGAGAAAGGGAGGGAGGAGGAGAAAGAGAAGAAGTGTGCACGCATGAAATTTCGGCTCCACACAAAAGCAGGCTTTCGAGTCAAGCTGCGTTTTGTGTGGGGAGGGGCTTTCTGTTTCGTGCTTCCGAATAAACAGAAGACACGAAAGACACGGAAGAAACAATAAGAACAAATTTCGTGCACATGTCTAGGAGGCACCCTTTTCTGGATCAGTGGCAGCAGGAGAGTGTAGGAATTGACTGAGCTCCGAGGGGTTCAGAGAGAATCCCTAATGTGGTCAGGTTCTCCCATTTCAGTGCCTAAGGTGCATCTACACTGTAGAATGAATGCAGTTTGGAACAACTTTAACTGCCATGGCTCAATGCTATGGAATCCTGAGAGTTGCAGTTTGGTGAAATGCTGAAATCCTATCTATGACCCAAAGAAGTTTATCCTATTTTCATTTTTCCCCCTACCGTGTTGTCGCATTAACGAGACACTTGCAAACAACCGAACAGGATGAGTTGCAGACTTGTTATGAAAATAGATATGCACCCAAGGTCTTTCTCTTGTGAAAGGTGGAAATGTAGGAATGAGACAATGTTTTAATTGCCTGAGCAATGAATAAAAATACCACAAAGAGTATAATAGACATCTTATTGGATGGATAAGAATAATGCATGCAAAATGTTTAAATGTACGATCTATAAATATTGTAACCTCGGGAAAAAATCTCTCAGATCTGACAATACTTTGATGCATAGCTGTACCTGTTCTTTTTAAATAAAGCTCTTCTATTTCAAGTGGGCTTATTTTTGAGACATGTGCATAATTTCTCCTACAAATACAGATGAATGCTTCTGTCTTATGGAAATGTCCACATTCAGTTCGAGGTTGCAGAAATGGAGTCGTACATGGGGTGCCAATAGCCGGTGCAGCTGAACATTGTGGCTGCACATGGCATGCACCAGGAGCACTGCACATTTTACTCTGGTTATATACTACTACTACTACTACTACTACTACTACTAATAATAATAATAATAATAATACCATATATACTCAAGTATAACCCAAGTTTTTCAGCCCTTTGTTAGAACTGAAAAAGCCCCCCTTGGCTTATGCTCGGGAGAGGGTCCTGGTTGGTTTATATTCGAGTCGGTTTATACTCAAGTATATATGGTACATTTATTATTTTTCTGTATTATTATCGGTATTATTACATTTATTATTTTATTTTATTCTATTTATTATTATTATTGCATTTATTATTTTAGGCTATTATTATTGTTACCATAACATTTAATTTACTCTATTTTTATTATTATTAATACATTTCTTATTTCACTGATATTATTATTATATTTATTATTTTACTCCATTTATTATTACATTTATTGGTTTACTTTATTTATTATTATTATTATTATTATTATTATTATTATTATTATTATTATTACTATATTTATTATTTTACTCTATTATTGTTAATAGGCTACATAAGCCCATTTACATTGAAGAAGATGAGAATAACGATTTAATCAGAGCTGGACAGTCTTTTCTTAAATTACAGTTTTAAGTAAATATTCAAAAACATGTGACCTACCGATGCCTCAATTGATGTAATTCTATTGGTATCTATTTTTATTTCTGAAATTTATACTTGAGTCAATGTTTTCCTAGTTTTTTGGTGGTAAAATTAGGTGCCTCGGCTTATATTTGGGTCGGCTTATACCCGAGTATATACGGTATTTATAACCTGTCCTATCTCCCTGGGGAGACTCAGGGCAGTTTCCAACAAATGATGGCAAACATTCAATGCCATAATAAACAATAGAAACAAAACAAACCAAGCAATGTGCTTGGAACATTACACAGTACTTTCAGTTGCACATCTGGTGACTTGGTTCCATTGTGCAAAGTTGCCCTTCAACACAGGTGTCACATGTCACATCATAATTAACGCATAACTCTACAGATGTGGAGATTTATACTTTGATATATTTATAAATATAGTTATGTTTAAATGGGTTTCAAATATTCAATAGTTTGATTGCATGTTGAACTGTGAATTTTTAATACAGCAAGACCCTGATGACCACAGAAGCCATAGCTGTGATTACATTTACCCAGTCCTGAAAGACACTGAAATAGTTAAAGGTTTCCTATACCTTGCTTCAGTTATTAATGAAGACAGAGACTGCAGTTAAAAAAAGTCAGACTAAAGCTTGGAAAGGTATCCATGAAGGAACTAGATCAGATTCTCGAGTGCAAATACACATCATTAAATATCAAAGTCAGAATCGTCCAGGCAACAGTATTTCTTTTGATTATATATGATTGTGAAAACTGGACAGTCAAGCAAACTCAGAAGAAAAAGGTCAGATCATTGAAAATGTGGCGCTGGAGGAGCAGTCTAGAGATACCAGAGATAGTCAAAAAACCCAAAAACGAATGGGTCCAAGAACAAATTGAACCTCAATTCTCATTAGAAGAGAAGGTGACTAAACTGAGACTGCTGCACTTTGGACATGTTGTAAAAGAATATGGCTTGTTCAATGTATTGTTAAAGGCCTTCACGGCTGGAATCACTGGAGTGTTGTGTGGTTGTATTCTAGCAGCATTTTCTCCTGACTTTTCGCCAGCGTCTGTGGCAGGCATCTTCAGAGGAACTAATGGTAGTAAAGCAGTTGGAATACATATACCTATGGAATGTCCAGAACCAACGTGAAGGGTGCAATTAGCAATCTAGATTTGCAAGTGTTTGCATGGTATCCTTCTATTAGCATTTGAGTAACTGACAAGATTGCATAGTCAATAGTGAGGGCATCTGCCTGGAAGTAGGACTTGGTTCCCTTGGCGTGTTTATTGCCTGGAGGCATCCTTTGCCTGGGTGGTGTTCACTGGCCCTTGATTCCCTGCTATCTGGAGGTTTCCTGTGTCTGGTTGGCATTCATTAGTTACTGTCTTCGTTCTGCTGTTTTTCAATACCCGGTAGCTGAATTTTGTTCATTTATATGGTTTCTTCCTTTCTGTTGATATTGTCCATGTGCTTGTGGATTTCAAAGGCAGCAAGCAAACAAGGGCAGGTGAACAAAGCCTAGTTCATTGGTCCTAACCTGTGGGTCCCCACATGTTTTGGTCTATAATTCCCAGAAATCCCAGCTAGTTTACCAGCTGTTAAGATTTCTGGGAGCTGAAGGCTAAAACATCTGGGGATGCACAGGTTGAGAACTAGGTACTTCCAGGCAGATGCCCTCAGTATGACTATGCAATTTTCTCAGTTAATCACATACTAATGGATGGATCCCACTCAAACACTTACAAATCAGGCTTGCTAATTGCACTCTTTACACTTGGTTAGTAGACCTTGGTTCTTTCTCCCACCTTGGACATTCCACTTGCTTTACCATCATCAGATCCTCTGAAGATTCCAGCCACAGATGTGTGAGGATTTGTAAAGCGGCACTATGATGTAATGTGTTGGCTGGAAAGGCATGTGTCGATAGCTGATTGGCTGATGCAGCCAGTAGCCAGAATTCCGATTGGCTGCTGTCTCTAGCTTGTTGCGGTTTCAACTGCTACTTTCACCTCAGAGAGCGAAGAGGGCACTGACTGAAAATAGTCAGGAAAAGAAATGGCTGCCAACTCTCTCCAAGCCTGATTATTTATAAGGCAAATGAGGCATATTCAAAGACTGTTTAAAGGGACTATTTATTCCCTATGTTCTCTGTGTGAATTCAGAGAGACTGCTGTATATATTGTTGCCCTGTTTGATCTTTTGAAGTAATAATAATAATGATGATGATAATAATAATACTTTATTTATACCCCGACACCATCTCCCCACGGGGACTCGGGTCGGCTCACATGGGGCAAGTAAAGATACTGTTACTTGTTATACAAGCCTGAGTGACACTTTATTATACTGCAAGGTATATCTTGGTTCAGAAACTGTGGTAAAGATTCTATTTATTTATATCTACAACCTATAACAAGATGCAGGTGAAAAATCAACAGAAAATGCTGCTAGAATGTGGCCATAAAGCCCGGAAACCACACAACAACCACACAACAATATGACTTGTTGGCAAAGACAACAAGAAAAAATGGGAGGCAGTAGGAAAAGAAGGAGACCACATTCCAGATGGGTTGAATCAGTTAAGGATGCCATAGCCCTGACTTTGCAAAACCTGAGCAGGGCAGCTGGTGACATGTGATATTGGAGGATTCTTATTCATGAAGTCACTGTACATTGAACTTGATGGCAAACAACAGAACGTTTATTTGTACAATGTCCATTTTGTGTACAGAAACCTGTTTCGTGCACAAAAATATTATTCTGTGCAAAAAACCAATTTTTGCAGGGGAAAAAATCACTTTTTTACAGAATAATTCTCTAACAATACTCTGCAGTACTCAAATGTGGGGAGAATACTGAGAGTAAATGTTCATTTCCTTCTGCACTGGATAGCAAACTGCAGATTGAGCATCCCTAATCCAAAATCCACTAAAATTAAAAGTTGCCCACATAGATCACTGAGACATCTTTGCTTTCAGATGGTTCAATGCCCACCAAACTTGGATATGTACACAAAATTATGTTGAAATGTTGGATAAAATTACCTCCAAGGTTATATGTGGAAAACAAACAAATTTTGTGTTTTGACTTGGGTTCCAACCAGGCGGTCTCTTGATATGCATATACTGTATGTGCAAATACAGATATTTCAAAATCCTCATTGTAGCTGATCCCAAGCAAACTCAACCTGTGCTGTAATTATTTGTTTCCAAAGGGTTCCCAAAGGGTAGGGCGAAATAATCATGGTTTTACATCCTTAATGCATGCAGACTGCTCTAATCAAGTTCTCTCTCCATCCAAATTGCATTTGATTTTTTAAACATGTTGGAAGATCCTTTGCGGGGACCCCGTGTCACTTCTGATTTGTGACTCATGGCATGAATGCAGGCAGGGTTGCAGGCAACTTGGAAAAGTCATATTGCTACCGATGTTAAGTTAGGAGGAGACGTTCTGTCTAGACTTTTCATTAGTGAAGAACTAAAGATGTTTTGCCGTGGACTTCCATTAATGGCATTAATGGGTTTTTATGGCTTCCTCTCCACCATTGGTACCATGTATTTGGGGAAAAGATTAGAGAAAAACAATTTAACAGTATGGCAATTGCCATAGAAGAGAAGAAGAGGATCCTGACTAGACGAAATAGCTTCAGTATCTTCCAGAAGATATAGGTTTGATTGGGTGAAGAGGGAAGGCTATCAAGGCAAGCATTGTTTGCCTGTTTATTTGCCTTGCTTCCTTGTGATCATCCAGTATATTCATAAATCAATTACAAAACACCATGGGATAAGAAGCATGCTTTTGTCCTGACCTTTCCGCTCCATTAGTTTAAAAATAAATGTCAGCCTTGCAAAGGTGAACCAAAGCTAGGCAGGGTCTCTTCCTAACTGCTTTACAGTCGATGCTTAATTATATTGACTCAGAAGAGTAAGTTCTCATGGTGTACGATGTAGCTTCCTTCCCCAAGATCACCTGCTTAAGAAGGTAATAGCCAAATGCACATTTACCTGAGAGCAGTGACATTTACTGTCACGAAGGCACCAGAAGACTGGGGATGCACGTTGTTGGTATTCAGGAAGCAGACATTTTATTCTCCTCCTGGTTTCCAATTAAGGTACAAGTGTCCTTTGCTCCCTGCTTGGCATTTTGTCCAGATTTAATGCACTCAAAACAAGTTATTGCTGATTGGTTTACCAATGCAGAGCATTGGATGACGCAAAGGTTCAGTCTAGATACCTGTTGATGATATATTGTACATATGTGTATATATATTGATCTCATATAAAAGTCTGACTGAGCATATCGAGGAAGGCCATGAGAAAGGCTGCATTAAGGGAACACTTTTTGTGGACCTTACGGCAGCCTATGACAGGGTCAACATAGAAAAATGCTGCATAAAGTCTACCATATCACCCGGGACTTTGACTTTACAAAAACTGTCCAGACCCTCCTGGAAAACCGCAGCTTCTATGTGGAGTTTCAGGGCCAGAAAAGCAGATGGAGGAGGCAAAAGAATGGTTTACCCCAAGGCAGCGTTCTTGCATCGACCTTATTTAACATCTTCACGAACGATCAGCCACAACTACCACTCACAAAGAGCTTTATATATGCTGATGACCTTGGCCTTACAACACAAGCGAAAGATTTTGAAACAGTTGAAAAGCAACTCACTAATGCCTTTAAAGATTAACCCTGCCAAGACACAAGTGTGTGCTTTCCAGCTATGCAACCGTGAAGCCAACAGGAAACTGAAAGTTACTTGGGAAGACCAAGAGCTCGAACCCTGTTTCCATCCTAAATATCTTGGTGTCACCTTAGATCGAACACTAACATATAGGAAACACTGCATGAACACCAAGCACAAAGTAGCTGCACGCAACAATTGCATGCCAGCTGTGGTGCAGCTGGCTAGTAACCAGCTGCAATAAATCACTACTGACCGAGAGATCATGAGTTCGAAGCCCGGGTCGGGTTAAGCCCCCGACCATTAAATAGCCCGGCTTGCTGTTGACCTATGCAGCCCCGAAAGACAGTTGCATCTGTCAATTAGGGAAATTTAGGTACGCTTTATGTGGGAGGCTAATTTAACTAATTTACAACATCATAAAACTGCCAGCAAAACACGAGGAAAGGAATGAGGAAGTACAGCCACTAGTGGATGGTGAAGCAACAGCTCCCCCTGTGGCCAGAATCGTGAAGCTGGAAAAATGCTAAAATGCCTCTGTGTGTGTCTATACTGTATGTTGTTTGTCTGTTGGCATTGAATGTTTGCCATATATGTGTTCATTGTAATCTGCCCTGAATCTCCTTCGGGGTGAGAAGGGCGGAATATAAATACTGTAAATAAATAAATAAATAACAGCGGGCGCTCAAGCCGCTCCCGGGATTTGAACCTGGGACCTTTCGGTCTGCAAGTTCAGCAGCTCAGCGATTTAATGCACTTCGTATTGTACATGTGTGTATGTATATATATTGATCTCATATATAAGTCGAGGGTGGATTTGGGGTCCAAACCTATGGATTTTGATATGACCTATAGATAAATTGAGGATCATTCTGTAGAGAGGGGAAAGCCCTCAGAGGGGCAACCATTTTCCCATCAAGGCCTTCAAAAAGGCCAGAAGTTGCACCACAACAGAGAGAGTAAAAAGGAGCTCCTTGCTTCTTTTAGGCTCATCCAGAACAGACGAAGCAGTGCAGGCAGTCACCAAGTTACAAACAAGATAGATTCTGTAAGTATGATCTTAAGTTGAATTTATTTGTAAGTCAGAATAGGTATATACTCGAGTATAAGCTGACCCGAATATAAGCCGAGGCACCTAATTTTATCACAACAAAACTGGGAAAACATTGACTCAAGTATAATCTGAGAGTGGTAAATTTCAGAAATAAAAATAGAAACCAATACAATTACATTAATTGAGGCATCGGTAGGTTAAATGTTTTTGAATATTTACATAAAACTCTAATTTAAGATAGGACTGTCCAACTCTGATTAAATCATTATTCTCATCTTCTTCAATGTAAATGCCCTTATGTATCCTTTTAATGATAATAAAGTGAAATAATAAATTTAATAGCAATAATAATATCAGAGTGAAATAATAAATATATTAATAATAATAAAAATAGAGTAAAATAAATGTAATACTAACAATAATAATAGAGTAAAATAATAAATGTAATAATACAAATAAAAATAAAGAAAAATAATAAATGTACCACATATACTTGAGTATAAGCCAGCCAGGACCCTCACTCGAGTATAAGCCGAGAGGGGCTTTTTCAGTCCTAAAAAAGGGCTGAAAAACTAGGCTTATACTCAGGATACTCAGGTATATACAGTATATTTTAAGTATAACCCCATACACACACACACACACACACACATATATACATGCACATGCACACTTTGGATAGCACAGGGAAGGATTAACATTCCTGGAGTGTTTTTTTTTCCTGTCTGTGACTCTGTTCAGAAGATACCAGGGACTGCCTGTAATCAGAGATGGTTCCTTAAAAAAGAGAGTTAGGACACAATACTTACATTGACTCACAAATAAGTTTATTCTATTTTTGCCAATTGATATTTTGGACTAAAATGTATAGACTGATATGTGAGTATACACAGTAGGTGGAGTTATTTACTGTTGGGGAAGTGCACACACCACAGTGATACCTCAGATAAGGGCCAGGCTGTGGCGCAGGCTGGTTAGTAACCAGCTGCAATAAATCACTATGACCAAGAGGTCATAAATTCGAGGCCAGCCCGTGTCGGAGTGAGCACCCGACCATTAAAAAAATAGCCCTCCTCGTTGTTGACCTAAGCAACCTGAAAGATAGTTTCATCTTTAATAATTATAACATATTGTATATACATATAATATTCATAATATTATATTGTAATACGATAAACTAATAATACAATATAAGAATATTAATTATATTTTACATGTAATATTACTAATAATATTACATTATATTTGATATAGTACAATATAGTAATTTATTGCCAGTAATGTACTATGCTAATAATATAATTTTGTATGTAAATTTAATTTGTAAGCCGCTCTGAGTCCCCTTCAGGGTGAGAAGGGCAGCATATAAATGTAGCAAATAAAATAAATAAATAAATAAATCTATCAAGTAGGAAATGTAGGTACCACTTATGTGAGGAGGCTAATTTAACTAATTTACAACACCATAAAAATCATCCAGCAGCGTTTGGAATGAGGAAATTGGCATCACAGTGGATGACGAAGCAGCAGCTCCCTCTGTGGCCGGAATCAAGCATCCCCTCAGGAAGCTGGAAGCTGGAGAAGGTTAAACTGCCTCTGTGTCTGTCTCTGTCTCTATGTTCATATGGCATTGAATGTTTGCCATGTATGTTGTGTACATCAGGGTGAGAAGGGTGGAATATAAATATTGGAAATTAAAATAAATAAATAAGATGTGGGGGATATTGCTGGAAAAGTAATATCTTTCATTATTATCCTCCAAAACTGATGTGGGTCAGAATGGATCTGAACTGCTTGAGAGGGAATCTGGGTCTTATCATAAAGTTGGAAGGAGACTCCAACCCCATTCATCCATGCAGGAATACACAATCTAAGCACTCCAGACAGATGGCCATCCAAAGTCTGTTTAAAATTCTCCAGAGGAGACCACCAGACTCTGAGCCAGTAGTGAATTATTTGTTGAACAGCTCTTACCATCGGGAATTTCTCATGTTTAGGTGACATCTCAATTTTTTTCTGAAATTTGAATCCATGTCTCCATTGTGTCCTAGTCTCTGGAGGAGCAGAAAAAAAGTTTGCCACTTCCTCAATCTGGCATCCTTTCAAATATTCAAACATGGCTATCATATTCCATCTCTGCCTTCTTTCTGCAAGCTATTCCAAGCTAGCTCCCTCCTTCTCCTCTCCTCATAAGGATTCATGGTTTCCAGACCTTTGACCATTTTGGTTGTCCTTCTCCGGACACGTTCTTCCTTGCAATATATTTTTGGAATCACGGTGCCTAGGATATGACAGTCCCCCAGGTGAGGTATAACATGAAATGAACAAATAAAAACATAGATTTTCTCACATGTGTCACCCTATTTGCGGAATGGGCTTCTGGAGGTCCGGTCGGCACTAACACGAGCTTCATCTGGGCACTAAAGAAAGAAATCAACTGCTTTTTAAAACCTTAGGGGCCTAATTTGTTCATATTGCGTTTTGTTGCTGTTGCTGTGTGCCTTGGAGTCATTTCCAACTAATGGCAACCCTAAGGCAACTTATGAAAGGGTTTCCTTGGCATGATTTGCTCAAAGGTTACAGTTTTCTCCATCAAAGGCCAAGAGAATGTAACTTACTCAAACCCAATCAGTAAGTTTCCATGGCGGGGATTTGAGCTGTCCAATGCTGAAACTATTACCTCATGTTAAGGCCCAATTAATTGACCCTAATGTATCTATTACTAAAGTTAAAAGTTTCCTCTTGACATTAAGTCTAGTCAAGTCCAACTTTGGGGGGTGGTGCTCATTTCAGAAATCATTTAAGCCAAAGAGCTGGCTTTGTCCGTAGACGTCTCCTAGGACATGTGGCCAGTATGACTGTATAGAGCGCCTTTACTTTCCAGCTGAAGCGTGACCTATTGATCTACTCACATTTGCATGTTTTCAAACTGCTAGGTTGGCAGATGCTGGGGCTAACAGCAGGAGCTCACCCCGATCCCTGGATTCGAACTGCTGACCTTCTGATCAGCAAGTTCTGCAGTTTAGTGGTTTAACCCGCTGTGCCATCACAGCCCCAAAGCATCTATTACACAGATGTTTTTTAACATTTTAAACTTGTTAATTGTTAAATATGCTTTCATACTGTTTACATTCTTTTTAATTGTTTGAATGTTTAAAATGGGTCTAAGCTGCAGAAAGCAATGTTGTGGTATGTGGCCTTGCGTTTCCATGACATAGGATGGCATGTGAACATTTAAAAGCAATTAAAATTGAGAGAATAGGGTTCAGAACCTTAACTAGCATCTTCAGCATTCAGACTAAAACCCAGAGCAGATTCATTCCCTCACTGACTGGGAAGTTTCCAGCTGAGCCTTGGTGTCTCTGTAGGAAAGGGAAATATAGTCAGAAACACTCCTTGATTGGGAAAAAAAAGGCACAGGCACATTTGGTCTAAAGTCTGACAAATTTATTATGACATGGAGCAGAGTCAAAAGGCATGACCGCTTTATCTTCAGGGCCAGGCTAGACAATAGGCAACCGCTATGCATATCTTTGCATCTAACCTGAACGTCTGTTTAAATGCAAATTACAACAGCGAGGAAGGGAGGACAGGTTTCTTATAAGCAGAAAAGCCTGGGAAAGGAATTTAACCATCTTCTCTCCAACTGTGAGTCCTGATGAATATAAGGTTCTGGATATATAAAAGAAAGAAGCCAAATAACTTTCAGTCATGTTATGCAGAAAGAAATGTTGCCATGTAAAAATAGGAAAGGACATTTCTGTGTTTAATGGTTGTGCAAAAGAGGGCATTTCAAATGTTGCTTTTTGCCTGGGTTGCCTGGTGAAATGATTTGAGCATTGGAATATGACTCTGGAGACCAAGGTTGAATTCCCCACTTGGCCACACTGGGAAAGTCACACTCTCTCAGCCTCAGAGGAGGAAATGGAAAACCTTTTCTGGGCAAATTTTGCCAAGAAAACCTCATGCCTTAGGGTCACCATGAGACAGAAAGAACTTGAAGATACACAATAACAAAATTGCTTGTTACCTTGTTTCATGGCAAGCAACAGCTGCTGGAATTCCCTCTTCTGCAATAGCATTAAAGGCACAGGAACCCTCTCCAATTTGCAACCTGGCAATCCTTTGCAGAAGCAAGAACTGCAGCAGGTGTAGCTTAATATTTTTATTGCCTACAATATAAAGTAAAGTAAGGTAAAGGTTTTCCCCTTATGTTAAGTCCAGTCGTGTCCGACTCTGGGGGTTGGTGCTCATCTCCATTTCTAAGTCGAAGAGCGGGTGTTGTCCATAGACACCTTCAAGGTCATGTGGCCGGCATGACTGCATGGAGCACCTACAATATATTACTGTCTAAATAGCATGACTTTATACACATTTAGCTATGTAGCAGAAGTGCTACGAACCCTCCTAAAGAACGGTGCTTACCAGGGCACCAAAAAGCATATCCCAATGGGATCTACTAGTGCATATCAACCACTAGTGCATATCAACCACTAGGCCCGGGCTGTGGCGCAGGCTGGTGAGCAGCCAGCTGCAGCCAGCTGCAATAAATCACTCTGACCAAGAGGTCATGAGTTCGAGGCCAGCTCAGAGCCTGTGTTTGTCTCTGTCTTTGTTGTATGTTAAGGCATTGAATGTTTGCCTTATATGTGTAATGTGATCTGCCCTGAGTCCCCTTCAGGGTGAGAAGGGCGGAAAATAAATACTGTAAATAAAATAAATTAATTAATTGTCTGAATAGGCATTGGAAGCCCACTGTAGACCTGTCTCAATATGCATCGGTCCCAATGCATAACAACCACTTCACTGGCTCTTATCCACAGTTAACACCAAAGCAGCTCCTTCCTGATTATGGACATTGAGAAACTGTTCCATTCTGTTTCTCACTTAAGTAGTTGTAAGCCCCATGCTGAATTTTGAGTATTACTATTATTCTACTTCCCCCTAAAATTGGAATTCAGGGAAACTAACAATTTAAACCAAAAAACATCACAGCTAAATAAATGGGCATTAAAAGCGAGTTAAACAATTCAGAATATTAAAACAATTTAACTGTGCTCTTTAAAGATAAAAAGCTATTAAGGAGATTAAAAGCAATTAAAACAGTTTAATTTAAAACAATGCAGCCCCCTCTTAATAGAATGGTTTTTAAAATCTGTTTTAAAAGCCTGTTAGAACATAGTCAGAATACAGTAGAGTCTCACTTATCCAACATAAATGGGCCAGCAGAACATTGGATAAGCGAAAATGTTGGATAATAAGGAGGGATTAAGGAAAAGCCTATTAAACATCAAACTATGTTATGATTTTACAAATTAAGCACCAAAAACATAATGTTTTACAACAAATCAACAGAAAAAGCAGTCCAAAACACAGTAAGGTTATGTAGTAATTACTGTATTTATGAATTTAGCACCAGAGTATCGCAATGTATTGAAAACATTGACTAAAAAAAACATTGGCTACTAACAAATTGACTACAAATAAAGATAGAATTGCATAAAATGAACTGTTGGAAATTAAATCCATTAAAAGTTCGATCCTTGCTGTCTACAGAAACAGGTGTGGATAGGGGAGGGAGGCAAACTGTGTTGGATAATCCAGAACATTGGATAAGCGAATGTTGGATTAGTGAGACTCTACTGTATATGTATATATGTCATGAGAGTTTGCATTTGAACCAACTGGCTAGACAGGATTTGAACAACACATATAGAATCACTGGTTTGGAAGACACCTCACAAGCCATGAAGTCCAACTCCTTTCTGCACACAGGAAGACACAAACAAAGTCCTCCTGACAGAAGGCCATCCAACTTCCAGAGAAGGAAACTCCATCAGACTCCTAGGCAGCAGCATATTCCACTGTTGAAGAGCTCTTACAGTCAGGATGTTTTTCTCAATTTTAAGTGGAATCCTCTTATCATTTGACTCAATTTCTGTGTGTCCAACTCTTTGAAACAGCAGGAAAGATACTTGTTGGTATGATGCCACTTTGCCACCTGTGCACAATAAAGTCCTAGGAAATTTATTTATTTATTTATTTATTTACAGTATTTATATTCCACCCTTCTCACCCCGAAGGGGACTCAGGGCGGATTACAATGAACACATATATGGCAAACATTCAATGCCAACAGACAAACAACATACATTAGACAGACTCAGAGGCATTTTTAGCATTTTTCCAGCTTCACGATTCCAGCCACAGGGGGGAGCTGTTGCTTCACCATCCAGTAGTGGCTATACTTCCTCATTCCTTTCCTCGTGTTTTGCTGGCAGTTTTATGGTGTTGTAAATTAGCCTCCCGCATAAAGCGTCCCTAAATTTCCCTAATTGACAGGTGCAACTGTCTTTTGGGGCTGCATAGGTCAACAGCAAGCCGGGGCTATTAATGGTCGGAGGCTTAACCCGACCCGGGCTTCGAACTCATGACCTCTCGGCCGGTTACTAGCCAGCTGCGCCACAGCCCAGCCCCAAATGGAGCAATGGATTCAAACAATAGGAAAAGAGATTCCATCTGAATGATAGGAAGACTGTCCTGATGGTAAGAGTTGTTCAACAGTGGACTACGCTGCCTTGGAGTCTAGTGGTGTCTCCTTCTCTGGAGGTTTTTAAGCAGAGGCTGGATGGCCATCTTTCAAGATTGCTTGGATTGTGTATCTGGGCATGTCAAAATGGGGTTGAATTAAATAATCCTTGAGTCTCTTCCAACTCTAGGATTCTATGATTCCATGTGTATCCCATCTACAACTTTGCTTCCACAAATGTAAACTGAGTGCAGACATTCCACAAACACATCCAAGCACATCTATAGATGAACTTACACATATGTAAGCCATTAACAAGATCCTGGCTCGTAGCTTTCCTATGCAAAATCCCGCCTGGATGGAGACTGAAGCACACTTTCTCCATTCAGTCGCAACAAAAAATAATTGCTTCCAATTCATTTCTATTTTAGTTCTCCAGGACAGAGTTTCCTTTGGAAGTTCTTTGACTGGTGACCAGTCACGTCTTTACCAGTTTGTGTGCGGAAACATTACTGGTTACTGAAATCAGGTCTGTGTCCAAGTATTCTTTAGGATAGTTCTGATCTGCTTTCCTTGTGTAGAAGGCAGAAGGGCATTGCTGGCAGGAGACAGCAGATATGGTCATGTTTGAAGATGAGTAGCCGGCGGTGACCAGGTCCTGCAAAAACATTGCTCTGGGGAGAGAGCTGGGAACTGGGTTTGTTGCAAGGTCTGCTCTCCTTGTTTGTGTCCCGGAGACGCTGCCTGTTGTCGTGACTCCACATCTCCTAGGTGCTGCCTTCCCATTAAAAATAGTTTTCACAGCTAAACCATGCACTGAGCCCTGCATACAGATGTGCGGCGTCTGCAGCCAGCAGGCCAATCTCAAACCTATTATGCCCTAGCTTTTTATTACAGAGGGATGCCCCCAAACTAATGAAAAGGATGACAACTCTTCATAATCTGATTTTCGTGGAGGCTACCAAGAAGGCTTCTCACAGATAATGGTATCAAATTTTCTAATAGTTTGTAGATACAGTGGTGAAGGAGGGGGACAAGGGAAGAGAGACATAAAACAAGGTTCAGGAACATTGCTGGTAGTTGCCTTCGAGTCAGTACCAATTTATGGCAACCCTCTTGCAGGATACTCTTGACAAGGTCTCTTCAGAGGAGGCTTGCCATTGCATTCTCCTAAGGCTGACAAAGTGACTTCCCCAGAAAAGCCCAGTGAGTTATTCACAGAACTATAAATTTGGAAGAGACCACAAAGGCCATCCAGTCCAACCCCATTCTGCCACACAGGAATACACAATCCAAGCACTCCCAAGAGATGACCATCCAGACTCTGTTTAAAAACCTACAGATAAGGAGACTCCATCACACACACCTGCCAGCAACATATTTCACTGTCAAACACCTCGTATAGTCAGGAAATTTTTCCTACTGTTTAGGTGAAATCTCTTTTCTTGCAGTTTGAATCCATTGAAATATGGCCTATTCTCTGGAGCAGCAAAAAAAAAAAAAAAACTTTCTCCCTCCTCAATGTGACATCTTTTCAAATTTCTGAGCATCAAGTCCTCTCTTCACTTTCTGTCCTCCAGTATCTACACAGCTCCCTAAGTTTCCAGACCCTTGACCATTTTGGTCACCCTCCTCTGCACAGATTCCAGTTGCCCATTTCCACAGCTGGGTGAGGAATTCATATTCTGATTCCCTAGATTTCAGCTCCATCACTCAAACCAATATGTCTCATATTGATGGAATAAAAGCCATAACATTGTGTTGCTGAAGGCTTTCATGGCCAGGATCACAGGGTTGTTGTATGTTTTCCAGGCTGTGTGGCCATGTTCCATAAGTATTCTCTCCTGACGTTTCGCCCACATCAATGGCAGGCATCCTCAGAGGTTGTGACGTATAAACACTTATGGAACATGGCCATACAGCCCAGAAAACAGACAACAACCTGGCCATAACATTATTGGAAATAGCATAAGTAATGAATCAAAGTGTTGCATACCTTCCAGTGGAACTCATCAGATAGTGGCACTCCCAATCCATTGTCCCACTTTTTAATTAGCTTTTAAAATGCCCTAATTTTCCTCTCCTCCTGCCGCTTTCCCCCTCTTGGTCTTGGGCTGCTGCAATGGTGCAAACTGATCTCCAAATGGGTTGCTGTGAGTTTTTCAAGCTGTATGGCCATGTTCCATGAGCCTTTTCTCCTGATGTTTCACCTGCATCGATGGCTGGCATCCTTAGAGGTTGTGAGGTATGAATACTTATGGAACATGGCCAAACAGCCCAGAAAACTTACAGCAACCCAGTGATTCCAGCCATGAAAGCCTTCGACAACACACTGATCTCCAAATATAAGCATAGTTTGCACTCAGTTAACTCAACTGTTTGCTTTTGCAAACAGACTACTGGGAGGGTCTGTCTACCTCTACTTCTCCTTTCTCCACTGCTGAGTTTGAATTCAATTTGCAGCAAATAAAATAAGCTTGTTATCAAAAATTATACCCCAAAATTATGAACTGAGATGGACAGCATATCCACGTTGCATTTTCCATTTGTCCTGTAGTAACCTCCTCATGAATTGCCCTTGAATGTTGCCCCAACACATTTCCTACTCCAGGAAACAATTACATAAATTATCATAATCACCTCACAATGCACTGGAAAGACTCTGGGAACCCAAAATAGGTTGCACAAGACCCCCAGGTCTCCCTGATATGATCTGATTTACTCCTGAGAACCTTTCCTAGTCTGTGTCACTAGACCAGACCCATCCCTGGGGCTCCCACTGAAATGATCAACAGCCCCTAAGCCAATGATGGGCAACCTTTTGCACTTGGTGTGTCAAAATTCACCAAAAAACCTAGCATGACTTGGGTGGTGTGTCACTTTGAGGGGGGGAAAAAACATAATTTCACAATATATAGTTTAAATAATAAAAACATATAATTGTAATATATAATTGTATTTAATAAATCAAAAACTATTTACTACCATTATTTCCATGTACAACAATCTATGGTACCTCTTGCAATTTCCACGCTGATTTCTCTCTATTGTAGTTTCAATGTAGTCATGAATAATGAATAATATAATAATAATATAATAGTAATAATATAATAATAATATACTACAATAATAATAGAATAATAATAGAATCTATATATATAAAAGGGTAATGAAATTTCAGCCTAGGACAAAACAACAAAACTACACATCCCAGAAACGCTAAAATTGGCAGCACAACCCCCCATCCATGCCTCTACATTCATAAAATAAACAGCTCCAGCTACTCCAGAAAACGGCCAGGTTTTGAGATTGCAAGGCTATTCACTGCTATTCCACCTGGCCAACAAAAGATTCCCATAAGCCACAGCAACGCGTGGCCGGGCAAAGCTAGTGTTTATATATATATATATATATATATATATATATATATATATATATATGTGTGTGTGTGTGTGTGTGTGTGTGTGTGTGTGTGTGTGTGTGTAATGTGCATAATTCCCATGGAGTAAACAACAAAACCACTGGACCAAATCACACCAAATTTGGCCACAAAAGACATTAGTCATCCAATCAATCTGTATGCAGAAGCGTGCCGGCAAAAATGGCTAGGCGTGTCAGTGCTGACACGTGTGTCATAGGTTGGCCCCCACTGCCCTAAGCACTCTTTCATTCTTTTGGACTAGCATCCTTTGTATTGACCAGACCCAGAATATCAAGACACATTTCAGCCCATCATTGCTTGCCCCACGGCATTCCTCACTGATCACACCCCTCTCAGGAGTGGGTCAATAAATAGACATACTCTTCAAAATAATCCAATGACAGTTTATTAAATCTTCTTGCCAAAATGAAGATCAACCAGGGAGTGTATCCTAGTCAGACCCTTGCTGGACCAATCAGGAACTAGCATGGCAGTCTTGAATAGCTGTCAACAAACAATATGCTATGTTTTCACAATTGTGTCATGTCAGTTCTATGGAGTGAAGTCTCTGCTGACATCCTCTTTGACCATTGAGAATAAAACCTTTGATTTTGCCTTCAACCCATCTGTCTCACATTTGGCCTTCTGGGAAGCCAGATATGCTGGGCACCAAACCTGTGGTTCTTGGAGAAGCTGAAATTCACATAACAAGCTGAGGATGAAGGGAGACAGGAGAAGAAAGAAGTGAAACTGTGACACTTTAAAAGCAGCTGAAAAGAGCTGCTTTTAGAGCAACAGAGGATTGACAGTGACTGTTGCTGTAAAATTTCAACAATTGGCAGGTATGAAGTGTACATCTTCGGACAGCAGTGTTGTGTTATTATTATGTGCCTTCAAGTTATTTTCCACTTATGACAACCCTAAGGCAAATCTATCACAGGGGTTTATTGGTCAAATTTGTTCAGAAATTTATGACTTGCCTGAGGTCACCCAGTGGTTTTCATGGCCAAATGGGGATTCATTTGGGCTATGACTCTGGTCTACAGAGCCATAGCCCAATGCTCAAATACACAAATAATTCTTTGTTTAATTTAGGAAAGTATTTCCCTTCTGGAAATGTTTGTAAAGGGGAATTAATTTGCGTACGTCGCATACGCAAGCATATAAATAAAAACAATGGGTGGCTGAACGATATTATCCTGACTCTTTCTAGATTAACATTAAAAATGTGCACTATAAATATTCATTTTGCACATTCATGGTAAGCTGTCAAAAGGCTCCTTCCCGCAAGCTAATGCATCTGCTGGGTTTTATTACCACTCAGCTTTCAAACCACAAATATTCATCCTTTCTTAGGCTGATGGCGTACTAATCATCCCAAGTGGTTGGCTGTTGTTCCTTCAGTGACATCGTAATGGCCAGAAATGTGCTTCTGTCAGCTGGGAATCCCTCACCTCCAAAAAGGCTTTGAAATATGGCGCCCCAGAGGCTGCAGGGAAGGGCGGGGGGCAAAGAGAAAGCTGGGAAATGCATTTGCAGTTTAAAAACAGACCTGGGAGAGTTGTGGGATTAATGATAAGCCGTGAGTTGTGGAAGGTGAAGCTTCTCTGGGTGCAATGATGTCCCTCTCTGGGGAATCCAAGCCATCAGAGTTCACTTGTTTCTACAGCATTCTCTTTTTTGTGCAAGTTTGGAATAGAAGCAAATGTATTACAGTAGTCTCGCTTATCCAACATAAACAGGTCAGCAGAACTTTGGATAAGAGAAAATGTTGGATAATAAGGAGTGATTGAGGAAATGCCTATTAAACGTCAAGTTATGTTATGATTTTACAAATTAAGTACCAAAACATCATGTTTTACAACAAATCGGCAGAAAAAGCAGCTCAATACACAATAACGTTATGTAGCAATTATTGTACTTACGAATTTAGCATCGAAACATCGCAATGTATTGAACACATGGACTACAAAAACACTGACTATTAAAAGGCAGACTGCGTTGGATAATCCAGAATGTTGGACAAGCGAAGGTTGGATAAGCAAGACTACTGTATAATTAGCCATTTGTCAAAGAGAGACTGCATACTATTCTTTTCGTCCTAAAATATAGGATTTTACTGCACAAACCTTCTATTCCAGTGTAGTTGCACAGTGGAATTGATATCCCTTATCCTTATCCAAAATTCTAATATCCAAGATTGTCCAAACAAGTGGTTGAAATAGTGACACTTTTGCTTTCTGATGCTTCAATGTACACAAACTTTGATTCATGCACAAAAACCCCTAATGTATATACTCAGCATTGTTCAGGTTAGTCATTTTGTATTGCTGTTTATTAGAAAGGCTCATTTGCTTTTTCATTTCATGAATGGTCCCATTAGAAAATGTATGCCTGTGTAACAGGGCCTTTGATAAAATTGTACAACTGATGGTCTGCAACTCCCATCAGCACCATTGAGCTGTACCTTCAGATGTTGCCAGTCTCTAACTCCCATTATCCTCTATCAATCTCCCTGAAAAACCATACTAGTATTTTAAGCTGGATCATGATGGGTATGTCTACAATGTTTGGTCCACATCCATCAAGCCGGGTAGGATCCTTTGTGGATCATACATACATACATACATATAAATATAGATACAGTAGAGTCTCACTTATCCAACATAAACGGGCCGGCAGAATGTTGGATAAGCAAATATGTTGGATAATAAGGAGGGATTAAGGAAAAGCCTATTAAACATCAAATTAGGTTATGATTTTACAAATTAAGCACCAAAACATCATGTTATACAACAAATTTGACAGAAAAAGTAGTTCAATACGCAGTAATATTGTGTAGTAATTACTGTATTTACAAATTTAGCACCAAAATATCTTGATGTATTGAAAACATTGACTACAAAAATGCATTGGATAATCCAGAACGTTGGATAAGCGAGTGTTGGATAAGTGAGACTCTACTGTATATGCATACCTACTAAAAAAGGTGGGGGATTTAAGAATTGAAACACTCACCAATCATTTCCATTAAGATTCTGTAACATTTGGATGTCTCCCAAGATCAGTTTAATTTTCAGTGTAAGCATTAAGCAACTTTGATAAATCCAAGAGAACATAAAGTGTTTTAAAAACCATTCCTTTTTCTTTGGCCTGATCGCCATAAACAAAGGCACTGTGGGCGGGACTAGCAAAGATGATGGGTGGGAGACTGAGAACACAGCATTCTGGGAAATGTAGTTTGGAAAGGTGAGGCCCCTGTGGCAGTGAATGCAAAAGTCCCTGCCCTAAACTACATTTCCCAGAATGCAGTGCTCAACATCTGAAAGCCCTAATGGCACCAGCCATTTAGAGTCAATCTAATAATAAGAAATAAAAATAATAATAAATAAAAATATATAAATCTGCAAAGAGGACTAAAGTAAGTAAGTAATAGTATAAACCTGTGCTAAGTTGTGTTGTAGTACAGCCTGAGGCTGATGGGTACACTGATGGTTTAGAAGAATTGTGGGATTTCCTGTGTGATTTCCTGGGACACAAAATGAGGAAGATTCGAGTCAGAGAAATGATGATTCTCTCTTGGAAGAACCTGACTCAGACAGTGCAGGACTTCAAGGTCAGTTAAAGAAGCCAGAAACTGCAATATTAGATAGGGAGTCAGTCAAAATTTTCACTGTATACTTTAGAGCCCCCAGTGGCACAGCAGATTAAACCGCTGAGCAGCTGAACTTGCTGACTGAAGAGTCGGCGGTTCGAATCTGGGGAGTGGGGTGAGCTCCCACTGTTAGCCCCAGCTTCTGCAAACCTAGCAGTTTGAAAACATGCAAACGTAAGTAAATCAATATGTACCACTCTGGCGGGAAGGTAATGGCACTCCATGCAGTCATGCCGGCCACATTGTCAGAGTAATTTACGCAGCGCAGCAGCAGAGTCAGAGGAACGCAGAACGAAGAGACATCAGAGACTTTGGTAAAACTATATACCAGACAGCAGAACAGATGTAATCAGTAAAGCATACACACTTGTGTCTGGACACTCCCCAGTTCCAGCCACACATCAAGGTCAACACAGCTTCTCAGCAATTAACTCTTTCCAGACTATAGTACACTCTGGATGATGCAATCAGTATGCAATACAAACCAAGACACAAATTGCATTTAAACACTATCAATACACAAATCCCACATTAACACACATGACATTGAAGGTGTCTACTGGCTCTTTGGCTTAGAAATGGAGATGAGCACCAATTCCCAGAGTCGGACTCAACTAACTTAATGTCAGGGGAAAACCTTTTCCTTTACCTCTACTTTAGAAATGAAGCGCCATCTCCCCTCCAGTTTTGTAATGACCTTTGAACCATTTTTATGGATTACACATCCCTAATACCTAATTACATACATACTTTGACTTTTATATATGTAGATATGTGCGAAATTATGGATATAAAGACTGTAGTAAACATGAATGAATTCTCTGTTTAGATTTTTGTCCCATCTCCAAGATATCTCATTATGGAGGCCGACACAAATGCTGAATCAAAATAAAATAGAATAAAATATTCCAAACCCTTCTAGTCCTAAGCAATTCAAAGAAGGGAAACTCAGCCTGTAATATTTCCCCTGATGTGGACACTACAGTTTTGTTGATGCAGCCTAAAATTACTCTGCCTTCCTTTCTTTCTTGCTGTTTCGTTTTTCTTTGGCTGCTGCGTCATACTGTTGACTCATCTCCAGCCGTCGTCAGCTGCGACTGTTAGGTCTTTTTCACCGATCACAAGGCGACACATCTTTTTCTATTTCATTATTCCAAAGATCGCCAAGCTAAATAATGATGTGCGAAGACACGATGGATGTTCATTAGGCAAAGCTTGTGATGCACCTTGTAGCTCATTGTTATGTGCATTGAGTTGACATGCATTTATCCAAAACCCACACTAGTTTTATTTTTAGATTATTGATTTACTAAGTTCAACACAAATAAACAAAGCATAGTGGGATGTTGGTATCCACTGAGATTTGGTTGCAGGATCGTATGTGGATACCAAAACCTATGGATGCTTAAGTCCCATTATATACAATAGTATAGTAAAATAGTACACACACCCTTATTATAAAATTGCAAAATTGGGGTAAACTAAAATACAGTATTAAGATACTCAACACTAACTGAGGCCCTATCTACACTGCCATTTGAAACTGCAGTATATGGCATGTGTAGACTTATATAATACGGTTTAACGGCACTGAACTGTACTATACGAGTCAACACATACAATTTAATGCAATTTCAAACTACATTATTTGGCAGCGTAGATGGGACCTGACTGAAACATAAATGGGCTGTGACCCCCTCCCTTCAAACTATAATGAAAGAGGAAGAGACAGAAAAGAGATATTATTTCATTATTACGGATCCAACTAAATCATTACACCAGAATTACCAGTAACGATAGCAACAGATTATTGCATTGTTGGAGTTCTTGTTGCTCAAAAAGTCCATAAATGATTTCCAATCTTTCAAAAAAGAAATCTTCAGTAGGCTTATCCTTTAAAATCCATGTCATTTTGGCAATTTGGGCAAACTCAGCAACTTTAGCAATCCATTGTTAGTGTTTGCTTCCAGATTTCATCAAATAATATTCTTGCTGCCGTGAACATATGTTAAACAAATGATCCATATTTATTATCCAATTTTTTATCCATAATGCCTAACAAAAACATTTCTGATGACATAACAAAAATTAATTTTCTTGATGAACATGCAAATCTTAGGGTGCATCTACATTATAGAATTATTGAAGTTTGACTGCACTTTCATTGCCAAGACACAACAGTATGGAGTCATGGAAGTGGTAATTTGACACTGTCTTCAGCTTTCTGTGCCAGAAAGTGCAGGCGCCTCACCAAAATACACAAAGCCCCCAGTGGCGCAGTGGATTGAACCCTTGTGCTGACAGGACTGCTGACTTGAAGGTTGGGTTGTTGACCTGAAGGTTGCCGGTTCGAATCCAGCACAGGGAGAGCGCAGATGAGCTCCCTCTATCATCTCCAGCTCCATGCGGGGACATGAGAGAAGCCTCCCACAAGGATGGCAAAAATATCAAAACATCCGGGTGTCCCCTGGGCAACATCCTTGTAGACGCCAATTCTCTCACCAAAAGTGACTTGCAATTTCTCAAGTCACTTCTGATACAAAAAAAAAAGCCCAAAATGCGCTTCCCAGGCTTCTCTAGCATTGAGCTATGGAAATTCAAGTGGTGTCAAACTGCATTAATTCTACAATTAGTTATTTTATTAATTTATTTACAGTATTTATATTCTGCCCTTCTCACTCCAAAGGGGAGTCAGGGCGGATCACACAACATACATATGCGACAAACATCCAATGCCGTTTATAGACAGAGTAGACATACAATTGAACATAGCTAGAGGTATATATAGATTTTTCCCCATCTTCAGCTTCTTGGAGGCTTGTGCTCAGTGTGTGTGTGTGCGTGTGTGCTGTCACTCCATCTCCTTGCCAAAGAGTTTTGTTCGTAATTCCTCTTTTTTTATTGAATCGCAGCCATTTCTTTTTGGGTGTCTTAATACCTCCATGTTTTTAAGCGGTCCTTATTTATCTACTCACATTTTGCTTTTGAACTTCTAGCTAGGCGGAAGCTGGGCTAAAGGTCAGGAACTCACCCTAATTCAGGCTTTGAACTGTCAACCTCTCAACTGACAAGATTTATTGCAGATGGTGGTTTAACCTGCTGTGCTAAAGCCTGGCCCAATGTAGATGCTCCCTTAGATCAACAAATTTCTCCACCACATATGGAAGAAGGTGGCTTGTTTATCTTGACATCCCCAACATTGGCATGACATTTTCTTAGACATATTTGACAACTTATTAGAATTAGCCATCTTCTATATCAGTGTTTCCCAACCTGTGGGCCGTGGCCCAACAGACCTAAAATAAGGTCTGCAAGACACGCTGGGAAAATCAGCTCAAGATGATTAAATATGGTTTTCTGTGGGCAAGCAGATGGTGACTACTTGATAGCATATGTTCTGTATCAGAAACTAGAGGTGATATGGTCTATCCAATGCAATTTTCTGAATTAGCACCCTAAATAGCCAAACCAAATCTGAAGTTGACCAAAAATTCATTCATAGCTCTTTTGATCCTAATGCCAGAGAGTGGTCCCTGGTGAAAGTGGACCCTAGTGAAAGTCAAACAAAGGTTGGGAACCATTGATCTATATACATAATGTTATACATACTTTCTTTTCATGATACAAACTATATGCCATTGATCCAATTTTTTTGTCATTCATCCATTTGAACCTAATGCCCCAAATTTTGGGGCCTACTGTATCACATACTCTTTTACAACTTCATCTTTTACCTCTACATATTTGTAAACTTTTTAAATTGCATGGCCTTTACACAATTCTAAATAAAACTCATTTTCTCCAAATTCTATAGCTAGATCCTTGATATCCTGATTAAATCTATCTTTAAGTAGCATATGAGCAAACTAATTAAGATCTTGGACTTCCTTAAGTTGCATCTCTCTTGATTTAAACTCCCAGATGTCTTGTTCAGAGTACAAAAGGTCATAATTAAACAAGAATCTCCAATTTGTAACCCATTCTTTCCTGAAAAAGGCTTCTGGGATGGCCTGTATCATTTCACAAAAACATTCTGCTTGAGTTTAATATTAGCCTTTCAGAGACCAACCCAACCTAGTTTTGGACAAAGCAAATGTAGCCAAGTTGCCTTTCAGTGCTGCAGAACTTTCCAGAACATAAGGGTGGCCTAATGGCAAGAGTGCTATACTTGAGGACTTGTAGTTTTACACAGTCTTTAGTGTTTTCTGTCAAAGAGATCTGGGGCCTCACCAGAACTACAACTCCCAGGTCTCCATAGCAGGGAGCCATGACAATTCAAGTGGTGTTAAACTCTATTCATTCTACAATGGACTCATCTGGAACCTCAGAGTGACTCTGATGGGGATTATGGGATTCAGGTTCAAAATGATTCTGATGGGAATTATGGAATTCAGGTTCATAGTGTCCCTGTTGTAGAAGATGAGGAGCAGGGAGTTTTTCCCACAGCAGGGAATGATGTTGATACTGAAACTAGCCAGGTGCAAATTGGGGATTGTCCCGCTCTCTGAAAACTCTCAAAAAATCAGTCATATCTATTGTTATTGCAGAGTGATGGAACTTCTTGGCTTGAACAGAAAGATGCAGTAATATCCAGTTGTTATCGTAGGATAAGAAAAATCTTGGTTTATAGTTTGGATCAAACGAAGCAGTTATAGCTATAAAACAAGAGATTTCTTGGATGATTGCATTAAAAAACACAGTTATATCTGTAGGACGGGAAATCAAAAAACATAGCTAAATCTGTAGGATGGAGGACTTTTTGGATGATTGTTTAGACCAAAAGACACAGTTACTGTACATCTGTAGACTTCTTGGATGATTGTTTGAAGTAAGAATGTCCCAAACCACAGCCTGGCTTTTGCAAAATAGCAAATCAACAGTCTATATGGGTGACTGACAGTGAAGCTGGCCTTTTGGTGTTCACTGCAGGGCTGGATGTAGCTCCCGATAAACCAGACATAGGCAAACTTTGGCAGTCCAGGTATTTTGGACTTCAACTCCCACAATTTCTAACAGCTGATAGGCTGTCAGGAATTGTGGGAGTTGAAGTCCAAAACACCTGGAGGGATGAAGTTTGCCCAAGGCTGCGCTAGGGTCACAATCTCATTTCAAGAAAATGAGGCATAAGTTTTCTTTGTAAGTTTAGTGAATTGTGATTTTGTGTGGTCAAAGGCACATGCAATTTTCAATGTAATCCTTGTGAAATATGTGGATATTTCATGCATGCACCTGTGTTCAGTGTGTTTGCATATCCGATCACAATATTCAACCATGAGCAATGGCACTGCCTGTACGACTCTGCATCTTGAATGGAATATTGCCATTATGCTTTGTATAAAATATGTCCAACCACTTCTGTCACTTCTGAAAACTCTGGCCATGATGTTCTTTGCCGGGCTGAGCAGAACATCCTCCGCCTTTAACATGACCTCTCATTCTCACAGCACATAATGATAAATGCTGCTTTGCAGGAGCATAGCGTAGTGTCCAGAGGTCCCTGGGGCAAGATATTCAAATGCCTCAGCTTTGAGATAGACTCTGCAAAAGCGAGGGGAACCCGGAGAAGGTCAAATGATGGGACTAGTATTGCTGTCAGTATATTTGGCACACCGACAACGGTAAGGATGTCTGAATCAAACATAATCCGCCCTGCATGTCTTTCAGCGGGTGCTCTGACATCCACAAAGCACTCTTTCCAGACCTTTTTTTAATATATATATATATATAATATGCATTTTCCTGCAAGGCACAAAGCCACCAGTATGCATTTGTATGTACAAAAACGGGCTTCTTTGCCTTTTTCTTTCACTGTCTCGCATCATTTCCAAAAGTGACTCAATGTCCAAGGTACTGTATATGAGGCATGGGCAAATTTGGGCCCTCCAGGTGTTTTGGACTTCAATTTCCACCATTCCTAACAGCTTCAGGCCCCTTCCTTTTCCCCCTCAGCCGCTTAAGCGGCTGAGGGGGAAAAGGAAAGGGCCTGAAGCTGTTAGGAATGGTGAGAGTTGAAGTCCAAAACACCTGGAGAGCCCAAATTTGCCCATGACTTATTATTGTTTTTATTATTATAAAATTATCCTGAAGACAGATGCAATTTAACAATATCTGTCTCTTGGCCCATAGTGCCATGAAAATGCGCAATGGCTGGCATTTCACGGAATGTTTTTGTTTTGAAAGGTTTTTAAGATCAATGCAGGGGGGTGCTGCGATTTTTAAATACGGTTAAATGGTTTTTAACTGTGAATTTTTAATACTGTTTATATTTAATCGTGTTTTAGTGTTTGCATATTTGCATATTATGAATTGTATGCTGATGCTTTTATGTTAAGCCACTTTGAGTCTCTTTTGGGAGAGATGAAGCGGTGTATAAAATAATATAAATAATAAATTATTATTATTGACACAAAGACAGAGTATGACACAGCAAATGAGATAGATATGCTGAATTTCGTATCACAAAATCACAAGTCAAACACTTCCCAAGTGTCTAGGACTGTGTGATGTATTTTCGGATGATGCGCGCAGATCCCAGCAGGGTGGCCTTTTGCAGTTGGCAGATCGTAACTTTGTCAATGTTTATTGTTTCCAAATGCCGACTGAAATCTTTTGGCACAGCACCCAGTGTGCCCATCACCACTGGGACCACCTGTACTGGTTTCTGCCAGAGCCTTTTCAGTTCACTTTTGAGGTCCTGATAACGGTTAATTTTTTTCTGTTGTTTTTCGTCAATTCGACTGTCACCTGGGATGGCAACATCAAACGTTTTTTTCTTTTCCACAACTGTGAGGTCTGGTGTGTTGTGTTCCAAAACTTTTTCAGTCTGGATTTGAAAGTCCCACAGTATTTTTGCGTGTTCATTTTCCATTACCTTTGCAGGTTTGTGATCCCACCAGTTCTTTACTACTGGCAGATGGTACTTGTGGCATAAATTCCAATGAATCATTTGGGCCACATAGTTGTGCCTCTGTTTGTAGTCTGTCTGTGCGATTTTCTTACAGCAGCTGAGGATATTATCAATGGTTTCGTCGGATTCCTTGCACAGTCTGCATTTTGGATCATAAGCTGATTTTTCAATCTTAGCCTTCATTGCATTTGTTCTGATTGCTTGCTCCTGGGCTGCAAGAATCAGGCCTTCTGTCATTATTATTATTATTATTATTATTATTATTATTATTATTATTATTATTATTATTTGAAACACAACAAGATGAGTCCACAGCAGGCACTCTGCTGGCTGTTGTATTGGATCACGTGTCGAATACTTCCCAAATGTCTAGCACTATGTGATGTATTGGCAAATAATGCATGCAGATCCAAGTCAGGTGGCCTTTTGCAGCTGACAGGTGCTAATTTTACAAGTGCCTATTGTTTTCAAGTGCTGACCAAGGTCTTTAGGCACTGCATCCAGTGTGCCAGTCACCACTGGGCCCACCATTACTGACTTGTGCCAGAGTCTTTGCAGTTTGATCTTTAAATCCTCGTATCGTATCAGCTTTTTCAGTTGCTTCTCGTCAATTCTGTTGTCACCTGAGACTGCAACATCGACGATCCATACTTCCTTTTTTCCCACGATCATGAGGTCAGGAGTATTGTGCTCCAAAACCCTGTCTCTGAATTTGGAAGTCTCAGAGTAGCTTGACATGTTCATTCTCTGTCACTTTTTCCAGCTTGTGATCCCACCAGTTCTTTGTCGCAGGCAGATGATATTTGTGGCACAAGTTCCAATGAATCATCTGAGCAATGGTGTTATGCCTCTGCTTGTAGTCTGTCTGTGAGATCTTCTTGCAGCAGCTGAGGCTGGGATCTATTGTTTCATTTGTTTCCTTGCAGAGTCTACATTTGGGATCTGTCGTCGACTTTTCAATTTTGGCTTTGATGGCATTGGTTCTAATGGCTTGTTCTTAGGCTGCCAGAATCAGGCCCTCCGTCTCCTTTTTCAAAGTTCCATTTGTGAGCTACAGTCATGTGTTTTCTTTGTCAATTTGGCTCTCAATTTTCCCCAGGGAATTATTTTTATTATTATTATTTGATGAATTTTCAAGTCGTTTCCAACTTGTGATTCTCAGGTAACACCTTCATGAGGTTTCCTCATCAAGATTTGTTCAGAGGGAATTTGCCTTTGTCTTCCTTTGAGGCTAAGAGAGTGTGACTTGCCTAAGGTCACCCAGTGGGTTTCTATGACCGAGCAGGGATTTGAACCCTGTTCTCTAAAGAGCTCAAATGACGAGGCCAACAGATCTATTCTGCCGATAACAATGGAAACAGCCTTACACTGTGGGCATGTTGGATTGCAGCCAATGGCTGTCTCTGCAGTCCCTGTGAATTAAATTATATCGGAGAATATCCAATTGTACATGCTGCGGTTATGCTTGCAAACCTTTTGCAAAAGTTATAAAAGCCCATGTGGCAGTAGAGCAGATTCTAGGAGGAAATGGGAAGGAAGAAGGAGTATATATGTACCATATATAAAATGGAAGGAAGGAGAAAGTATCAAGGAATAGTATGGATGTTCGGTTCAGTTTTGCAGGACTGATATGATCATCCCTCCATATGTGGTTTTGACTTTTATAGATTTGATTTCCCCCAGATTTGATTAAAAATTTCTCTCTAGCAATCTCTAGGTCAGGCATGAGCAAATTTCGGCCCTCCAGGTGTTTTGGATTTCAACACCCACCATTCCTAACAGCCTACCGGCTGTAGGAATGGTGGGAGTTGAAGTCCAAAACACCTGGAGGGCCAAAGTTGGCCCATGCCTGCTCTATGTCCTCCAATGTGACAGTCTTTTGCCCAGGTGTAAGCTCCTTTGCTTTTGATGGAAATGTCGGCCAAGCCTTTTGCATTGCAACCCTGGGCCTCTTTCACCTGGAAGAAAGTTCACTGGACATGACAAGGCTTCATTCAAAGTGCACACTTAGCAAGATTGCGGTGTAATTTTTTTAAGTCTAGTCAGTGTCAAAAACAAGTTATGAAAAAATCATTGAGTGCTTCATACTTAATGAAGTTTCTGTATAATAGCTTTGAAAAAAGGGAAAAAAGAATAAGCCATTCCTATGAATATTTAAAGTGCATGTGCAAGAAAGAGGAGAAGATGCTATTAGGAAAATAAGACTCTTTTCCATTTGCATCTGGGTACTATTTTAATTAAAGGGGGGGGATAATGTTGATGATACTGCAGGTGTATCTACACTGCAGGATTAATGCAGTTTGAGACCACTTCAAGTGCCTTGGCTCAACATTATGGAATCCTGGGCTTTATAATGATCATAATATAATAAATTTTATTTTTATTCTGCCCTTCTTCCCAAGGGGACTCAGAGTGTATTACAGCATTTGCATACATAGGAAAACATTCATTTCCTTTACAGTCATATACAATGGAGCCACGCAAACACAAACAAAGGCAGAAGCTTCTCCTTTTATTTCTGGCTTCTGGAGGCAGTGCTCATCTTTGGCTCTCCATTTTCAAGCCGATAAGCTTCCTGGTTGTGTGGCCGGCAAGATTGCTTGGAACGCCTCTTTGTTTCTTTTCCAGCCAAAGCAGTACCTATTTATCCACTCACATTTGCATGTCTTTGAACTGGTAGGTTGGCAGGACCTGGAGTTGACAGATGGGAGCTCACTCCGTCTCTCAGATTCCTACTGCCAATCTTTAGGTCAGCAGTTCAGCAGCACAAGGGTTTAACCCATTGCGCCACAGCAGCTCCTTTAGTTTAGGTTTTGGCAGAGAAGGCTAAAGATCTAGCAAAACTACAACTCCCATGATTACAAAGCACTGAGCCGTAGCATTTAAAGTAATTCCAAACTGCATTTGGGTTGAATGAAAAGTAATGCCTCCACTTTCGTAACTCCTCAACAGATGGCAGTCCTGGTATGAGGCAGGTCCTGGCTTGTTCAGTAGACTCTCCTCTACAGTTCCATTTGGCGGGAAGCCTTAGCATTGAACGGTTGTGTTGTTAAAGTGCCAAGTATGGAACCCTGGACAGACAGTCGCTCAATGCTACTTAAGCAATGTGCAGTCATTGAATTCTTGACAGCAGAAGATGTCACTCTAAAGGAGATTCATCAAAGAATGCAAGATGTTTATGGTGATTGTGTTGATGTGTGTACAGTGCGTTGTTGGACGAGTAAGTTTAAAGATGTTGAGGTGGGACTTGTGTGACAAAGAGTTGGATGTCCTGTGACAGCAACCACCGAGTTTCACAAGCAAAAGATTGGTTCAGGATGTCGTATCACTCAGAGAGCAATTTCAAGCATAATTGGCATTTCACAAGAACATGTGGGTCACATTATTGCTTTGCTTGGCTATCGGAAGATCTGTGCACGATGGGGACTGTGAGACGCTGGTTGCGGAAACAGAGTGTCGACTTCTTCCGTGATGGCTTCAGAAAACCTGTTCATTGTTGGCAGAAACGTATCCAATTGTCTGGTGATTATGTGGAAAAGTGAATAGTGGTAGTTAAAGATTTAAGGATTATTTCTGCATTTGACTTATTAAAATATTCCCATCCAAACCCAAGTAACGAAGGTGGAGGCATTACTTTTCATTCAACCCTCATATATCCATCTTGAGTTGGCTTCCTACAAGCAAGGCAATGAAGGCAAAGCAAATCCCTCAACTGCCCTGAATTACCTGGGGCAATCTTCTCTAGGGATTTCCTGGGTCCTCTAACACAACCCTGTGGCAACTTCTGGGCAAACATACCATAGAAGCACCTTTGCTTTAATCCTCAGAAGACAGTGTGAGAAGAAGTGAGTGCAAAGACTGGTGTGAGGCTGGCATCTGGAGTGGATCCCATCGACTGCTGGCTTCTACATGGGGGAAAAAATCACATATTCAGTCATTGAGAAATTATTGTGGACAGAGGAATAACACTCATGCGACATGACATCTGTTTATTTCATATGCAAATAACAATGCAGATGAATCCACCACATGAGACTGCCATGCAAATCTATGGAGGAACATGATATTCTCTAAACATCCTTTATTGGAGTTGGCTTTTGATATGTCACCGTGTCCTATATAATGATCTGATGTGCTGCTGGGGAAGCTGTTCTGCTCTGAGAATTTTTTGTTCCTTGACGTATAACATCACTTTGTCAAACCTGATGGTGTGTCGCTATTTTGTTTTTTATCCCACTGTTCCTGTTTTGTTACCTTGGACATATCAGGCAAAGTCATGCATGACTCACTCGAAAAGAAAATAAGGCTTGGAAAGGTAGAAAAGCAATGGAAAAGAGGAAGATCATATTGCAGATGGGGAGACTGAAGCAAGAAAGTCTTGAGTTTGTAAGACCTGAGCAGTGCTATTGAAGGCAGTGCGACTTGGAGGTCTCTTACTTGTAGGGTTTGAGCCCCCAGTGGTGCAATGGATTAAACCACTGAGCTGCTGAACTTGCTGACCAAAAAGTCAGTGGTTCAAATCCAGGAAGTGAGGTGAGCTCCCGCTGTTAGCCCCAGCTTCTGCCAATCTAGCAATTTGAAAACATACACATGTAAGTATTTATTTATTTACAGTATTTATATTCTGCACTTCTCACCCCAAAGGAGACTCAGGGTGGATTACAATGAACATATATATATGGCAAAGATTCAGTGCCATCAGACAAACAACATACAGTATAGACACACACAGAGGCATTTAACATTTCCAGCTTCATGATTCCGGCCACAGGGGGAGCTGTTGTTTCACCGTCCACTAGTGACTGTACTTCCTCATTCCTTTCCGGCATGTTGCTGGCAGTTTTATGGTGTTGTAAATTAGTTAAATTAGTCTCCCGCATAAAGCGTACCTAAATTTCCTACTTGACAGATGCAACTGTCTTTCAGCTACTTAGGTAAACAGCAATTAAATGGTTGGGGGCTTAACCCGACCCGGGCTTCGAACTCATGACCTCTCAGTCAGTAGTGATTTATTGCAGCTGGTTACTAGCCAATAGGTACCACTCAGGTGGGAAGGTAATGGAGCTCCATGTAGTCATGCCAAACACATGACCTAGGAAGTGTCTATGGACAACACCAGCTCTTTGGCTTAGAAATGGAGATGAGCATCAACCCCCAGAGTTGGACACGACTGGACTTAATGTCAGGGGAAAACCTTTATCTACTTGTGGGGTTGCCATGAATTTATGTTGACTTGAAGGCCGTTACCAGCAACAATCATAATGGGGTTGAAAGCTCCTGGATTATCACCAAGATTGAAATAATTTTCTTTCACAATTGCTGTATCTTTAGCTATATTATGCTTTTACTTATAATCATAAGCCACCTTGAGTTCCATATTAGGAGAAAGATGGGAAGTTAGGGCTGTCCATGCCATTGTATTTCCCAGGAGATTCCGCCTGAACATTAGGAAGAACTTCCTCACAGTGAGGGCTGTTCAGCAGTGGAACTCTCTGCCCTGGAGTGTGGTGGAGGCTCCTCCTTTGGAGGCTTTTCAGCAGAGGCTGGATGGCCATCTGTCAGGGGTGCTTTGAAGGTGATTTTCCTGTTTCTTGGCAGGGGATTGGATTGTATGGCCCATGAGGTCTCTTCCAGCTCTATGATTCTATGATTTCTGTCTCTGATTGCGAAAACTGGGCAAATGAAGACAATGGATAGGAAGAAAATCAACTCACTTGATATGTGGATCTGGGGGAGAGTTCTATATTCTCATGGACTGCAAAAAGACCAATAAATTAGTTGTGGAGCAAATCAAGCCTGGATGCAGCCTGGAAGCCAAGATGGCTACATTGTGGCTGTTGTACTTTGGACATATCATGAGAAGATAGGACTCACTAGAAAAAATGATAATGTGTTGTCAAAGACTTTCATGGCCAGAATCACTAAGTTTTTCAGGCTGTATGAGCATGTTCCAGGAGCATTAGCTCCTGATGTTTCACCTGCATCTGTGGCAGATATCCTCAGAGGTTTGTTCAGAGGTCTGTTGGAAATGAGGTAAGTGGAGTGTATATATGCTTGGATAATGCTTGGAAAGGTAGAAACCAGGAGGGGAAAAAGAAGACTGCATTCTAGATGGATGGACTTAACCAAAGAATTGTTCAGTCTGCAAGACCTGGGCAGGAGAAGGTGACTTGGAGGCTTTGCATTGATTGGGGGCCGTAAGTCAAAGCTGACTTGACTGCAGTTAGCTACAAACATCAGCTACTTGGTAATGATTTGTAAAAAGAAAAACAAAATTGAGAACATTGTCCCAGAGCTGTGATCCATTTTATTTTCATTACATTTAGCAGGGGAATAAAGGCCCATCTCTTTAAACTGACCTTTAAAACTGGCACTGTTATTGATCTTAATGGTTTCATTGTATAATGTGTTTTCACCACGATCTTGATGTTTATCATTTGCTCCAACTGCGGCATTGATCACACAGCTTTGATTCCGGAGATGGGGAAAGTTCCTCTCGGCCATTACGGGGTTTAAAGAACTGTGGTGCAAAAGGATAACCTTTCCAGGCTCATTGGCACCCAGCTTTGGCAAGCCATGGGGTCCAAATCGAGGGCCTTTCTCATCCCTTTAATGTAGATTGAGAACTCAAGACAAGCTGCTCTTCGTAATGCTAATTCTGCAAGCAAGACTGGATTCACCAAGGACTTGAACCTATATCCATCCTGCTCCGATGGTAGATTTCTTCCCGGCACCTGTGGCTCTGCTATTTCCATACCGATCAGCAGAGAGTGATCATGGCTGATAGGAGCTGGAGGGAGGAAAGAAGCCTTTATCTTCATTGGAAATGACAAATTGCTCACTCAGGCAGTACAAGGCCCAGAAAGCCCAACTGACATCATTCTTGCCTTATGGTTGACCTTGAGATAAAGGGCTCAAAAACACACAGAGAAAGAAAGATGTAATGAATATTCCTGTCCAATGCTGTAGCTGTGCTATCAGAATAAGTAGGGAGGATCTAGTGAAGACAAAAATGCCATTTATGGGGTAAGGGAATCATTTTAGACAACTTGTCCATTCAAGGTTTGCACCAGCTATAGTTTGCAATAAAGAAAAAGGGGGAAATGTTCAGGAACCTTGTCAATTCAAGGTTTACACCAGCCATGGTTTAGGTTTGAACCCAATCCACAGTCTGAGCTTTTGGGATCAATTAGAATAGTTTAGATCCTCCAGGTGATTCTATGATACGCTTCCCCCAAAGGTTAACACTGGGAAGCCTAATATCCCTCTCTAGGAATTTTCTAGGTCCTCCAGCACAACTCTATTGTAACTTGCGGCCAAATCCATTCATTTTAAGAGTTTTCTCTTTCCATTAATACGGGGTCACACTGTACAGTTAAACACATATGGTTAAAAACATACACAATACAGATTAAAAAGTATTAAACAAAATAGAATTAAAACATATTATAATGGTACAGCAGTGGAAAAGTCACTTTCAAAAAGCTCGCTGAAAAGAAGGGTTTTAACTTATTGCCACAACGAAAATAAAGAAGGAATCATTCCAACTTCCTGAGGGAGGAAGTTTCAACATGTGTTGTCTTAGTTACATCCCAATAGAACTAGAATAATAGAATCCTAGAGTTGGAAAAAACCAAAAGGACCATCCAGTCCAACTTTTTTCTGCCATGCAAGAAGACACAATCTAAGCCCGCCTGACAGCTGTCTATCCAATCTCTGCTTATAAACCTCAAGAGAAGGAGATTTCATTACACACAGGGCAGTGTATTCCATTACTGAATGGCTCTTTCCACCAGGAAAGAGAAAGATCACAGGCATTGTAGCCATTAAGGAAGGCTGGATGCCGGAGAAATCAGCTACTTGGATCTGTCTCACACTATAGATAGTGAGTGTCCAAAGATACAGAAGGCATTCCAATCCAGATCTGCACAGGTAATGTTGTGACTCAGCTGGAACCTCAGAGTGACTTTGATGGGGATTCAGGTTCAAAATGACTCTGATGGGGATTATGGGATTCAGGTTCAGAGTGTTCCTGTTGTAGAAGATGAGGAACAGAGAGTTTTTCCCACAGCAGGGAATGATGTTGATGATACTGAAACTAGCCAGGTGCAAATTGACTCAGAAAAGGAGGACAGTTCTCAGTCTGATAGCAGACAGGTGGACGCAAACGATCAGGCTGACCTTGATGAAGCAGGCGCTTTGGATTGAGCTGACCATTTGGAATTCAGGGTTCGAAGGAGTGTGAGAATAACAAACAAGAAGGAGGTCAGAGGCCAAAGAAATGCTTTCATGTTTTGCAAAGAGTATTAAAATGGTGTGTTTGGAGACAAACCTTTGTCAAAGCAACTTTTCGCTCAAACCAAGAAGCAAGCTCTCGTTTTCCTGGATTATCTGGCAGCCTTCGTGTGTTCATGTTCATGGGACTTTGTCAGGCTCTAATGGGACTTTGTTTATTCCTTATGATTTCTTGGATTATTCTCTAAAGCCTTGTTTTTGTAACAATCTTTTGGAACTTGCTTTTGCTTTTAAAGAACTATTTATTTTCTATTTCACTACAAAAGAATTCAACCTGTGTGCAGCCTGGTGTATATAGCAAGGTGAAACTAACCTGAGGTGCGACAGGTAATCCCAAAAGGTGAAGAGAGGCTCAGAGCAAGTTCTCAGCCTGTTCGAAGGTTGTTACTCAAAACCATTAGTCCAAATATCCAAAGCCAAAGAAAAGATGTGGAGTCCTTAATCGTAGACAATCAAGAGATCAAGAATGCCAGTGGACAAAGGAATATCAAGAGCACAATGACTGAACAGTTGCAAATGACAAGATTTCCCATAGTTTCTAGAAGATTTATAGGTGGCTGCCTCTGGACACCAGATGCTGGATTATTCAGCACCATGTCTTTAACAGCCATCTCCTTGTCTCTTTGCCAGGCTTCTAAGAGTGAGAATTTCTCCGTAGAGTCTGATCTGTCCTCCCAAGAAGGAAGCTTCTCATCGGCTGCAGCCGCCGGCTTCTCAGATTCACCTAAAAGGAAGAAACTTCTTGCAGCCCAACTTCACTGCATCAGATATCTTTGATCCCAGAGGATGAGTTATGGCACGGTCTGCGGGGAGCAAAGATTATCCTTCTCCTTCTCTCTATCTGATTATATTTAGTGGCAAAAACATTTGGTTTTTTTTAAATGGAGCTGTGACCTTCTGACATAGCTCCGAGCATGATGCATGAATATGCAACTTTTCCAAGTAATTTCCCCCCTGGGTACAATTGTAGAGGTTTTGCCCTTGGCAACGCATGTACAGTAGAGACACTTGAGATGTTCTATCCTAAGGGGTTCTAGCTTTTTCTCTCCTTGGTCTCTCTTTCTCTCCCTCTGTTAGTGTTGGGATTTTAAAAACACTCTTTGAAAGGATAATGATGTGATGTCTCTTTGTGCAGAGAGGAACATCACAGCATGGTTGGCCCAGCAGCTATTTGAGCTCAGGCATATGGAACCTCCTTAAAACTTTGCTCGCCTTGGCCGAACGCCCGGCAAAGTTGGCAGCCTCTCACAAGCAGAGTTGCAGCTACCCTTCCGATGAGACACACGGGAGAAAGATGGGGGGAAATATTTAGAGAACTGAAAGCACAAGAAAGCGGGAAGGGAGAGAGATGCTGACCCAGAAGGACGAAGACGAGGAAGAAGCCAAAGGCTAGCGTTGTAAGCAATTTCCGGATGCAGATGAATGAAGCAACACAGTCTTTGTTGGTCTGCGAACATCCACAAAGTGTACTTGGCACAAACAGAAGAGAACAGGGACTGGTTAAAGTCTTCTCTGGCACCGTATGGGCTCCACGGTGTGCATCCATGTGAACTTTCCAAGAAGCTGTGAGAAGGAAAAGAGAATTAAAATGTTAAGAGGAGGGGGAGAAAAGCAGAGCTTGCTGGAATCATTACCAAACAAACTAGTTTTCAGCAGCCTCAATACACTGCGGCTGAAGTTGATTTATCTTGCAAAGCCTACAGGCTTAAATGCCTGTGTTGTGCATTTTCATTCTAGTTGCAAAAACAGTGGAGGAAAAAAAAAGAAAACTGAGACCATCATTGTTTCTTATATAGCCCAAGGTTGCGGCAATCCAAAAATATATACAAAATAAACAGGACAGATATATTAGGACGATACCTGTACCATTGTCCCCACTAAGCTTACAAACAGATAGAATGAAACCTTGAAACCTTGAAAAAGGCCAAAATGAATAATTTGGTACTACAAAACACCTCTGGAACCAAATGCTTCCAATAAAAACAACCAAGAATATATAAGACACATTGTCATCTTTTATATCCTGGGCTCGATTTTTCACTGTTCGCAAGGCATATTTTCCATCAAGAGGCTGCAGGTTTGCACACTGTTTCTGGGGAGTAAGAACTCCATTTGAATTGTAAAGATTTTCTTTCTTATTGGAAATAGACAGAATTGCATTACAAGGTTATGGGGAGGAAAGCCTTGTTGAACTCAAGGGGACTTACCTCTGAGTTGACCAGGTCACATTTTGAGCAAAGCGAAAAGATCATGGCTGTAAAGAAGACATGCATATAGTCAAAAAGAGATCTGGCAAGAAGGGGCTAATGAGGCTATTTTCACAGCATGCTTTTAGGGTTGATTTGCCATGCTTTATTTAGTCACTGTTTTATGGAGGAATTGTATGATATTCTGGTGAGATATCAGAACGACCAGGAGTCCAAGAGACCAAGGCTTGAATATCTGCCCCGCCATGGGTTATTTCGGGCAAGTCAGCCAGGCTTAGAGGAAGCCTATGAATAAACCTGATTCAGTCTGGTTTAAATGTTACACTAGGACTCTGGAGACCAGGATTCGGATCTCTGCTTTGCCATGAAATAACAGTTCACACTCTCTTAGCCTCTGAGGAAATCAAAGGCAAGGCCTTTTTCACTAAATCTTGCCAAGCTAACTCAACGTCAGAGTTGACTTGAGGGCACATAACAACAACATGCAACTTCTAGTTCTCAGCTTTTAAAAAAATCTTCTCAGTGTTTCTTCTATCTTTATCTGAATGGAAATAATAGATCACAAACAGATGGTCCCTAATATGTTCAAACAATGTATACCATGCATAGAAACATATGTAATTTCTACTATTAAAAATTGCAACTTCCATTGTTTTTGAGCAAAACAGAAAAATAATGTAATCTTTCCAGGTGCTACCATCCTTAAGATAGTCTTAGAACCATAGAGTTAGAAGAGCCGACAAGAAGCATCTAGTCCAACCTCAATCAAAGTACCCCTGACAGATGACCATATAGGTACAGAAATTTCAGGATGTTTATTATCACACACATATCCTATTTATTTATTTGTTAATATAAGTGAAACAGACTGAACACATATCAAACAATTGACAGGTTAAAATAGTTTACCAATATCTAAAGGCTGAACATCCCTTATTGAGAATTCAAATCTGAAATATTCCAAAATATGGTAACCATGGTCTGACTGGGAATATATCCGTTATGTATACAGGGCTCTTGCTGTACTGTTTTTATCATAATCCCCTTCGAGAATAAGAAACCAGCCTTTGTGGAGGCTAGACATTTGCCTTTCTGGCTGATATACTGAGACAGAGAATGAGGTCTCCATCCATGGATTTTTAATGTTGTGAGTCTGAGGAAAGTGGGTTGGTTGTTGTTGTTGTTGTTGTTGTTGTTGTTGTTGTTGTTGTTGTTGTTGTTGTTGTCGTCAGGGATCCAGCAAATGAACCTATGCAGAGAATATAGTGGGTGGGAAAATGCTATGCCAAACATATGTGCAAGTTTCAATGTCTCAAGATATTTCCACAGAGCGCATTTTGGGCCATCATCTGTATGGGAAGTAGAAAAAGAACCATGACAAACATGGAAATAATTTCTTATTTCTTTTCTTCCTCCTCTACCCTTTTTCCTCTCTTTTCAATAATACTAATTGCCCATCGTTTATCTGTGGTATGCAACTGTTTGGACATATTACTGATCACCTCTTTCTAATCTAAAAGTAAAATATATTTTTGGTTACCTTTCATACACTCTTTTTCTTTTAAAATACATTTTCAGGAGTTAATCTATCCTTGGAATGCAATTTGCTCTGCGTCTACTGTTAATATATTATCGTATTATTTCTATTCGCAATTGCATTCTTTGTATCTGATATGTATTATTTATTGTTCCTGTGTTACATTGCATTTACAAATATTCTCGAATAAAAGGATTCATCTTTTTTATCAGTTTAATATCCGAAATGTCCTTTATTTGAGGACTGTATATTAAATTAAAATAGGAAATATTTGGAATAAATACTTCTGAGTTATGGAAGATACCCGTTGTGCATGGATAGACTCTTGAGTTGTAGTCAGTCCCGAGAAGTATAAACTAGTTGTAACTAGTGGCTGTCATATTGGTGGAATACCGAATCCGCTTCAGATTTTATTCATGACTTTCTACCAGAATACTGAATGCTGTCCAAGGTGCTGAATTTTGTCCCCTAAATAGCATAGCACCTTGGATAGCTCCTAGCATGGATTCATCTCATTCAGATGGGACCGACTGCTGCAATGTGTTGTCATACTTTTACAGAAAAATTCAGACCTGGCCTCTGGCCTGAGTCCTATAGGTACAGGAAATTGCAGCTAAAGCGTTGAAGCCTGGGCCTCAAACAGTGCTAATCTACCTCCGAGACAAGAATGAAGCCATTCAAGTGTGTTGGTTACCCTTCATTTGCTTTCAATACCTTTATCTTTCCTCCCTATGCATGGACGTGTGCTTCACGAACTTCCTTAGTTAAAGACAAAATGTACTGGGGAGAAGGAGAGAACGATTGCTATTCCCCCTCCTTTGCAGAGTTTCACATCTTGAGAGGGAAAACAAATAACATCTGAGAAATAGACAAAAATAACAGCGTCTGGCACTCCTTATTGCAAGATTTGTAAGCTATAGTTATGGATCTGTAACAACTCCATATTCACTAGTGCTACACAGTCACAACTGTAACATTCTGGCCACGATAGTAAAATGCCCTCCCAAACTTACTTTACTACGAATCAACCACATCAAAAGAGGGAGACATGAACTGATGGTAATCGCAGTAAAGGACGATGTTTCTATTCCCTTCCTGAAATGAGGAAGGCTGCAACAATCAGAAGCAGGACCCATGTCACAATTCCTTGTCACAATTCCCCCATCACAATATTCATTGTCTCAGCCTTTCTCACCAGCAAAGGGTGGAAACATCATGATCAAACGTATTACATGACCAAGTACAAAGAAAAAACTGACTGAAACAATGCACTGAAGAACTATATAAAAGAGATGAAAGGATGACAGATTCATTCAAGGAAGAAGGATTTGAAGATGAGCCTGCAATTTTAGAAAGTGAAGTAGAAGCTGCACTCAAAACACTAGGGAGAAATAAATCACCAAGAGCAGATGGCATAGCAATTGAATTGCTCCAAGCTACAGGAACAGAATCTACTCTAGTTCTAACTAAAATCTGTCAACAAATAGGGAAAACAAAAGAATGGCTTGCAGATTGAAAACAATCAATATATAGGCCAATCTTGATGAAAGGGGACACCAGGGATTGCAGTAAGTGTAGGAACATTGCATTCATCTCCCTTGCAAGCAAAGTCATGCTCAAAAATCTACAAGAAAGACATTTACTATATAGAGAGCCAGAAATCCCAGATAATCAAAGCTGGGTTCAGGAAAAGAGGAGGCAGTAGGGATCATATTGCAAACACCGATAATGGGGCACATCAAAGAATGTCAGCCTGTTTTATGAATTAGAGCAGTGGTTCTTAGCCTGTGGGTCCTCAGATGTTTTGGCCTTCAACTCCCAGAAATCCTAAGAGCTGGTACACTGGCTAGGATTTCTGGGAGTTGTAAGCCAAATCATCTGGGGACCCACAGATTGAGAACCACTGGATTAGAGCAAAGCCTTTGCTTATGTAGATCATGGATGGATCACTCTTAAATGAATAGATGTAGCATGGGACTCAATTGTCCTGATGCATAACCTATACTCAGGACAAGAATGGGCTTCAATTGGCAAAGGAGTCAGGAAAGAAGGCATTATTTCACCCTGTCTGTTTAACTTGTACATTGAAAATATCATGCATAAAGTAGGATTAGACTTGGAGGAAGAGAGCATGAAAAGTGGAGAAAGGAACACTACTAATATAATATATGCAGATGACACCATACTTCTTGTTATTGTGTGCTTTAAAGTTATTTCTGACTTACGGTGGCACTAAGGAGAGCTACCATAGGGACAATTTTATAAGATTTGTTCAGAAGGATTGCCATTGTCTTCTGAGAATTTGTAATATAGTCCTCAGCAACATAGCTGCTTTGAGTCTCTCTTGAGACTCAAAGCACTACTACCACTACTACCCATCATCATTGTTGTTGTCCACCACCTAAACCATGCTGACTTTCAGGTTCTTGGGGGCCAAAGAAGTAATATCATTAATGTTATGTATGATGTATTTTGGTTTACTGTTGGAAATTTGTTTTCCCAAAGATATTTTCAAAGTACATTACCAGATGACATCTGACACTTTTGTCTCTACATGGAGGCTGAGAGCCATCAAGCAGGTGGAGTGCAATGTACTGCTCATATGGTTCAATGTCTACTCTCTGTGCATGGAGCACATAGGGGTGCTTTTTGGACTCCATCTTATAAGGAGCTTAGATTTACTTAATTCTCACTTAGATAGCCAGTGTAGTAGTTTGAGTATTGGAATAGGATTCTGATAGCAACCATGGCCTCAGAAGAAGACAATGGAAAACCTCCTTCAAATAAATCCTACTAGAAAACTCTAGGATCCGGACCCCATACATTGGAGCCAGTTTGAAGACATGAGGTGGGAGTGAGTGTTGTAGATTGAGTCTGGAGTAGGACTCTGAGGAACCAAAGTTCAAGTTTATCCACTGAAACCCACTGTGTGACCTTGGCCAAGTCATTCTCCTCTAGCCTTAAGAGAAGACATTGACAAAACCTCCTCTGAAGAAATCTTGTCAAGAAAACAGTATAAGTCTGAGCTGGCTTAAAGGCCCATAACAACACAAGAACAAAGCCATATGTATTTGTGCTACTACAGGATTCTAGTCAAAGCCTCCTTTCCTCAGGCCCTCAAATTTATTTTTCCCGTGTTCTTCCATTGCCTAATTTAGTTCCCTCCAGTTGTTATTAATAACATATTTTTGGGGTTTTTCTTTCTGATAACTTTTTCTCTGTGGAATGTGCATAAACATTTTGTCTGGTTCACCTCTCATTGTGTTCTCACACCATCTGGCACCACACATATCCTCTACTAGGTCCTCTGTCGTTCTCCTGTCATGCCAGTTCTTCAGATTGGGCTTGGTTCTGCTCAGACTTGTCACCACCAACATTGGACACACATCACCTCCATTCCGCTCTTCCTGTCCCCAAAACAAGATTAATTAATTATAAGCCAACCTCAGCAGATGTTTAGGCAACCTATTTTGTCAGGCATCCAGGAATGAAAAACCCACAACCTCCCTTGGTAACTTGTTAAAATGCCCATCTGTTCCAACCATTAGGCTCTGTATGCACTAGCAACTCGCTGATTTGAGCTTTCTGTAGAGTACGTGCAGCGGATGAGCATCATTTGCTCTCAGAATTTCTGGGAAACAGCATTAGCAGTATGAAGGTTTGATTCGAGGCAGGTCTCACTTCCAGAATAAGCAAATCTCTTTTACTAAAATCTGGATCTAGTTCTCGGCTGAGTTGACACCAGGTCAAACTCACAGAAATAGACTGCTCTGGAGATGCCCTGAATACACTATGGGGAGTCATAGCATCCTAGAGTTGGAAGTGACCATAAGGGCTATCCTGCCCAACATGATTCTGCCAGGCAGGAATACACAATCTAAGACCTCCAGACAAATGGCCACCCGGCTTCTGTTTAAAAACCTTCCGAGAAGGTGATTCCACCCATCTGTCAGTCAGCAGTGTCTACAACTTCCAAACACCTCTTACCATCAGCAAGTTCTTCCTAATGTTTGAGTGGAATCTCTTTGAATAATTGCTCCATGTCCTCCTCTCTAGAGCAGCAGAAAACAACCCTGCTCCATCCACAATATGACCTCATTTTCAAATATGGCTCTCATGTCCCTTCTTAACCTTCTCTTCTCCAAGCTAAACATACCCAGCTCCCTAAGTGGCTTCTCATAGGACTTGCCTTCCAGATCTTTGACCATTTTGGTCACCTTTCTTTGGACACCTTTCAGTTTGTCAATTTCCATATTGAATTGTGGGGCCCAGAACTAAAAACAGGATTATTTTAGGGGCAGTCTGACAAATGCAGAACAGGGGGGTTTCTATGGCTTCCCTCGATCTAGATGTTGTTCTCCTATTGCTGCAGCCCAGAATTCCATTGGGTTTTTTTTTACATACACTGTTGACTCATGTTCAATTCCTCATAGGACTTTTCTTCCAGACTGTACTGGTGTGGAATATCCCTGAAACCTTTTTTGCCATCGACATAGCTGGCCACACTGAAAGTACATTGGCACCAGTGCCCTGTCCTCCTGTGAGCTGTTGCTTTTGTCTCTAAAGCCAGAAACTGCTCTCCAACTAGAACTTTGCAAGTGAGGTCGCGTCCACTGTAGTCATGATAGGACACCTAGCCATACAATTCCTAGAAGCAATGCTGCCAACAAGGTTCTGCCAGGAAACTGTTTCAGCAGTGGGGGGTTTTTTTACATGTGGATCCAATGATCATCTCAAATCCAGCACAATCCATCTATCCATACATCAAAACCATTGGGTTTAATATGGAGTTTCTTGGAAGCTGAGGTTCTTCTTGAGTCAGATTAATGGCTGGAAGCAGTACTTCTGCTGTAGAACTGGCCACATGTCATGTAGAGTCCTCACAGTGACTCAAGGAAATAATGTTATATTTTTCCTGTGCAGACATGGGACTAGACTGTCTGAAGTCATTTGTGTTTTTAAGTATGTGCAAAACTCTTTCCCTTTCATGGTCTTTTCATCTTGAAGACCACCCATGGCTTTCTGATCTTGTCAACTTGCAACCCCAAGGGATCCCTGACAGGTACTTTCAGCTTCGAGTTTCATTGCCCTCAACAATCTAAAGCAAGGACACAGAATATTTGGCTCCCTGACTATTTTGGACTCCAACTCACAGGAACCTTGTTAGCATGGTCAGTGGTAAGCAGCGGTGTGTGTTGTAGTCCAAAAATTGCCCCAGAAGGCCCAAGCCTTGGTGACTATATCTCCTTGTCTCCTTGATGGGATCTGGAGGCTAAAGTGATTTTTGTTGAAGAGTGGTGTTGATATTGGAGTGATGAACTCAAAGGCCATGTTTACACTGGCTAGGTAAACCATAGCCAGTCCAGAGGTGGCCCTATGCACCACATGGTTCAATCAGGCTGAGATTCTCCCTGGAACATCACTTCACTGTCAACAACAACAACAACAACAACAACAACAACAATAACAACAACACTTTATTTTTATACCCCGCCTCCATCTTCCCGAAGGGACTCGGGGCGGCTTACATGTCACTGTCACCATTCCCAGACAGCTGCAGAACTTCATATGAAATCACATGTGCCTGTTTCATATCCATAATTGCTAGTTAGGGGCATCAACATTGTAGAATTAATGAAGTTTGACTCCACTTTAATGCCATGGCATCATGGAGGTTGTAGTTTTATGGGGTTGTTAGCCTTCTTTGCCAAAGTGTGCTGGTTCCCTGCTAAAGTACAACTCCTTTGATTTCATATCATTGACTCATGGCAGCTAAAGTGGTGTCAAACTGCATTAATTCTACCCTGCTTGATGCACAGTTAGACAGGTCAGGAAAATTTACTGAATTAAGCATATCAACTTGCTGATACATGATTCTAGCATTTATATTTCTCTATAATATATTCTTGGAGCCTCTGGTGGCTCAGTGTATTAAAGCACTGAGCTGCTGAACTTGCAGGCTGAAAGGTCTCAGGTTCAAATTTGGGGAGCAGAGTGAGTGCCCGCTGTTAGCCCCAGTTTCTGCCAACCTAGCAGTTCAAAAACATGCAAATGTGACTAGATCAATAGGTACCGCTCTGGCGGGAAGGTAACCGCATTCCATGCAGTCATGCTGGCAACATGACCTTGGAGGTGTCTACGGACAACACCAGCTCTTCGGCTTAGAAATGGAGATTTGCACCAACCCCCAGAGTTGGACGCGACTGGACTTAATGTCAGGGGAAATCTTTAGCTTTTATAATATACTAGCTTGGGGACCTGGCGGTGCCCGGGTAATTTGAGAATGGTATTATTTGTCTTTCACTGTTATGTATTCTGTTTGGAGTGGGTGAACTACAATTCCCAGAATCGTGGCTCAATCCTCCCCAAACCCTGCTAGTATTACAAGTTGGCCATTTTGGGCTTGTGTACCAAGTGTGGTCCAGATATGTTGTTGGCTGGTCATCGGCTGGCTGCAGTACTCTGTGGATGGGGGTGAACGACCACAACTCCCAGAGTCCCGGGGCAATTGCCCCGAAACATCTGTCAGTATCCACAGCAGGCAATGTCCAGTCTGTGTGCCAAGTTTGGTCCAGATCCATCATTGGCTGGGTTCACTGGTCTTTGGATGCAGGTGAACCACAACTCCCAAAATAAAGCCCCCTTCCCACAAACACCTGCAATGTGTTCAGTTGGTCATGAGGCTTCTCTGTGTGAAGTGTGGTCCTGGTCCATTGTCGGTGGGGGTCACTGTTTCTCTGGATACAGGTGAACTATAACTCCCTTTCCCCCAAACTTGTCCAATAAGTTGTATTGGTTATGGAGGCTCTGTGTGCCAAGTTTGGTCCTGGTCCATCATTGGTGGGGTTCAAAGTGCTCATTCATTGCAGGTGAACTATAAACTACCCCCAAATGTGCAGGCCAATTCCCCTCCAAATCCACCAGTATTCAAATCTGGGCATATCGGGTCTGCATGGAAAGTTTGGTCCAGACCCATCATTGTTTGGGTTCATAGCATTCTGGGTGTAGGTGAACTACAACTCCTCTAAATTCCAATCACAGTGCTCTGACTTGATGCAGGGTGAACTACAACTTCCACCATGTGGAGTCAATCCCCAAACTCCTCCAGTAAGTTTAGTTGCAGCTCAGTTCTGCTCTGTTTGTTATGCAGAGAGATTGGAAAGGGAAGGGCAGTAGGCGGGGTCATGCAAATTTCTCAGCAATGGAGAACCCTGGGATGCCTGCCTGTGGTGGAAGAAAAAGCAAAATTTAGGATGAAACGATCCCCAAATAAAAGCATTCCTTGGGTGGTGGGCCGTAGTGTTTGGGAAGGACATTGGCAGGGTTTGGACTACATGTTCATGGTGCTAGCTGTAACCGTAATGTCAGTGCAAAGGAGTGACTTGCTGGCTTCTCAGCAGTGGGAAGTGTGGCCTGTTTGTGGAGGCTGGAGGCTGTCTGTGTGAGTGGACACCCGTGCCACATACACACATACAGGTTTTCACTTTTATTATGGATTTAGATTCTTAAAACAGAAACGTAAGTGAGTGTCCACCTCTGTTTAGAGGTGTGTAAGTTTTCATCACTTCCATAAAAGCTTTCTTTTTGGGGTGCTTGAAACCTGATCCATGAAATTTAGGTGTGGTCCTAAAGTAGAGCTAAAACAGGAAGGAAGGAAGGAAGGAAGGAAGGAAGGGAAAAAAAAGGAAGAGGGGAAGAGGGGAAGAAGGGAGGAGATTCCATATAATTTGGAAGGAGATTCCATATCATTTGTAAAGCAAGCTTCTTTCTTCCTCTGAAGGAAAGTCATCTCAATGGAACAAATGTGTATAACAGACTCTTGGTATTCACGGAGGTTTGGTTCTAGGACCCTTCATGGATAACAAAATCCATGGATGTTCAAGTCCCATTATGTATAATGGCAAAGTAATTGTGTCTCTTATATAAAATGGCAAGATAAAAGTTTACTTATTGGAATGTTTCTGTTGGTTTAACTGACACTGGAAGATATGGATGCAGAATCTGTGGATACGGAGGGCCAACTGTTTATGTTGCTGCCAAATGTATGCACTTGAGAGTTGTTCTTTTCTTTTCAAGGCTATGCACCAAGCCTTGGGTCCCCTTCTGCTGATGTACCTTTCTCAATGACTCAATTTGGCTGCGACATTCCAAAATAAACCCGTACACCTGTGCGCCACAGTCAAGCGTTGCATTAGTCGGGAAGGAAGGAAGAAAAGAGGTGCGGAAAAGCACATAAACAACATGCTCTTTTCAATAATTGCTTCTGACAGATCCATTTCTTCAACAGGGTTCGGGCATAATTTTGTAATGGTATCAGTAACTATAGCAACGCTTGTGCCACGCACACTCATGCGCACACACACACAAGTATCCTGGAGCAAAGCGAAATCTCCGTAAACACTGTTTCTCATTCAGATGAGCAGGGAGAAAATAAAAGAGGGAGGAAAGTGAGGGCGGTGGATTGGACTGACAGAGCCAAGAGGAGGCAGAACCAGCAGCGAAATAATAACTATCCTCAGGTGCATCTGTGTTCGGAACAGACAATAATAACCTTGGGAAAGGCACACAGTCACAAAGTACTTTGCCTGTTAGCAGACAAATCACACCTTTTCCCCTTGGAGTGGGGTTCTTTTGTCTCAAGTGCCTCATGCTCTGAGCAAAAAAGAAAGAAAACCATTTAAGGCACAGACCGACCTGGCTGAAATGGAAAGAGAACATGCCTGCATGTTGCGAAAATCCACTATCTAAGCCAGGCATGGGCAAACTTGGGCCCTCCAGGTGCTTTGAACTGGATTATCTGAATCCACGCTGCCATATAATCCAGTTTAATGTGGATTTTACAGCTGTGTGGAAGGAGCCATAGTGGTAACACAATGAGTGTTACTTTTGTAAGTGCTAGGGTGTGGCCCACTAAATGGTGGAGGAGGAATACTACACGGTTCTAGTGCTGGTTTCTGCTTGTACAGTAGAGTCTCACTTATCCAACCTTCGCTCATCCAATGTTCTGTATTATCCAATGCAGTCTTCCTTTTAGTAGTCAATGTTTTTGTAGTCAATGTATTCAATACATTGCAATGTCTTGGTGCTAAATTCATAAATACAGTAATTACTACATAACATTACCGTGTATTAAACTGCTTTTTCTGTCGATTTGTTGAAAAACATGATGTTTTGGTGCTTAATTTGTAAAATCATAACATAATTTGACATTTAATAGATTTTTCCTTAATTCCTCCTTATTATCCAACATTTTCTCTTATCCAACATTCTGCTGGCCTGTTTATGTTGGATAAGCAAGACTTTGCCGTATTATATATTTCCTCTTACTTGACGTGACTTCACCCTATCTCACTCACTCCCCTGAATGTTTGCTGACTGCTCCTTCCCTTGTTGTTTTTATGAATTGAAATCTTTTTTTGATTTTTCCAAAGCTTTCGGAATTTGATCTTGATGTTGTTTAGAGTCTAGTACATTTTGTATTCATCACTTTCTTTTGTATTATACTTTGGTGTTTTGGTTTTGGTTTTGCTCTTTGTGGTTTGTTTTGCAATTGCATTGTCTGGTTTTGTTATTCCTACCTCCCTTTTGGGTGAACAAACATACATTTTAGATCTCGTACACCCACCGTCTTGTCTTACTGCAAAGCCCCATGTACATTTAATGGCAATGTATAAATAAATGACAATAGCAGCAACAATAATATTGTGGCTCACATAGTTATCTCTTCCTGTCTTGTGGGCTGAGATCCTACATTGAATGACACATGCCTGCATGTTGCGAAAATCTATTATCTAAGCCAGTCATGGGCAAACTTGGGCCCTCCAGGTGTTTTGGACTTCAACTTCCACAATTCCTAACAGCCTACCGGCTGTTAGGAATTGTGAGAGTTGAAATCCAAAACACCTGGAGGGCCCAAGTTTGCCCATGACTGATCTAAGCAATGAAGACCTCCTCCTTGCCCCCAAAAAGAGCTGTTTCCAGGAAGGGCAAGGAAGATGTTTCCAGTTAATATGGTATATCTAGAATCATAAAATCATAAAGCTGGAAGAGCTGCTCCTCATGGGGCTTGGCCTCCAGACCTTTGACCATTTTGATTACTCTTCTCTAGACACCTTCTGTCTTGTCCATTTCCTTCTTGAATGGTTTTGCCCAGAACTGGGCAACAGGGTTATTCCAGGTGAGATCTGACCAAAGCAGAAGCAAGTGGGACTATGACTTTCCTCAGTCTGGATACGAGACTCCTCTTGATGTAGCCTAGAATCACATCAGCCTTTTTAACTGCTGTATCACACTGTTGACTCACACCATCGGCATCCATCAAGATCGTTGGGGTTCCTGCTTCATTGGGTCCAACTAGATCAGGGGTCCCCAAACTTTTTAAACAGGGGGCCAGTTCATGGTCTCTCAGACCATTGGAGGGCCGGACTATAGTTGAAAAAAACAACCCTATAAACAAATTCCAATGCAGACTGCACATCTCTTATTGTGAAGTAAAAAAAAAACCAAATGGGAATAAATACAGCCTCAATGATGATGATGATGATGATGATGATGATGATGATGATGATGATGATGATGATGATAAGGGTTGGAAGAGACCCCCTTGGGCCATTGAGTCCAACCCCCTTCTACCTTTGTCCACCAAAAGCACAAGCAAAGCACCCCTGACAGATGGTCACCTAGCCTCAATGTTAATCATCATCATCATCATCATCATCATCATCATCCACATCGCACAGTCCTAAACACTGGGAAAGTGTGTGTGTGTGTGTGTGTATATATATATATTGTTTGCTGTGTTATACTGTGTCTTTGTGTCAATAATATTAATAATAATAATAATATAATAATAATAATAATAATAATAATAATAATAATAATAATAATAATAATAATAATAAGAATTGGAAAAGACCCCTTGGGCCATTTCGTATATATATATATTGTTTGCTGTGTTATACTGTGTCTTTGTGTCAATAATGATAATAATAATAATAATAATAATAATAATAATAATAATAAGGATTGGAAAAGACCCCTTGGGCCATTTCATATATATATATATTGTTTGCTGTGTTATACTGTGTCTTTGTGTCAATAATGATAATGATAATAATAATAATAATAATAATAATAAGGATTGGAACAGACCCCTTGGGCCATTTCGTATATATATATTGTTTGCTGTGTTATACTGTGTCTTTGTGTCAATAATAATAATAATAATAATAATAATAATAATAATAATAAGGATTGGAAAAGACCCCTTGGGCCATTTCGTATATATATATTGTTTGCTGTGTTATACTGTGTCTTTGTGTCAATAATAATAATAATAATAAGGATTGGAAAAGACCCCTTGGGCCATTTTGTCCAACCCCCTTTTGCCTTTGTGCACCAAAAGCACTGCCAAAGCAACCCTTAATAATTAATTAATTATTAATTAATTAATAATTAAAATACCATTATAAACAAGCAGAGCTTTGGAAGGCGCACCACGGGGGCCAGATAAATGGCTTTGATGGGCCGCAAATTGGCAAAAAAAAGAGCTGGGAGGAAAGAGAACCAACAAAATTTGAAAATATAGTATTAAAAGAACAGACTAAAGAGGGAAATGAATATCCGAAATGGATAACCAGTATGATATATAAAATATTAATAGAGATTAAAGGTGGGAGGAAAGGGATATTAACAAGGGAAATATGGGAAGAAGAGCTGGGAATTAAAAGTAGGAGAAAGAAATTGGGAAAAATTATGGAAAGCAAGACATCTCAAAAATTTATCCATTAGAATAAAAGAAAACTACTACAAGATAGTATGGAAGTGGTATTTGACCCCAATACAAATACATAATATGGATAAGAGCTGTCCATAAAAATGTTGGAGGGGTTGTCAAGAAAGGGGAACATATATTCATATGTGGTGGGAATGTAAATATGTACAGAGTTTTTTGGGGAAAGGTCATAATAGAAATAGAAAGTATCATGAAGAAAAAAATCAATACAAACCCAGCGACTATACTATTATCTATTTATAATACAGATGAATGGAAAGAAAATGAAAGGAATTTGGTAACAATGTTGCTAACGGCTGCAAGGTTATTAATAGCAAGAAATTGGAAAGGAGAGGTGGAAATTAAAATAGAAGATTGGAACAAGGAAATTTGGAAATTAGCAATAAATGATAAATTAACATGCAATTTAAATGTCAAAAAAGGCCTAAGGAAGAAAAATGATTTTTAAAGTATATGGAAGAAATTTATTGAAGAAACATTAAAGAGAGAAGATGGGAATCAACCTCCACCAGAAGAAATGAGGTTCTGGTTCGACAATAAAAAAAAATGGACTCCGGTGATGGGGAGCACAACGGGTAGAACACTGGGGGAAGGAAAAGAATTAATTATATGAATTGTAAAGATTTTTCTTTTCTTTGTAACAAAATTAATATTAATGTAATAAAAAAATTTAAAAAAAAACGATCGTTGGGTTTCCCTGGGCCATCCCTGCAGATAACATTCTTGCAGCATGTTCAGCTACAGGAAAATATCCAGTCATATATCTATTTTTTCCAAGAGGTTTGATGTCTTAAAAATGGCCAGGTTGAGAAAGGGGGCCCAGCCGCTTAAAATATGAATTGGGGGGGGGGGGGGAAGAGATTTTGTTTTTTCTGTGGTCAACAAGGAATTTCAGCCTGTGTGAACCCATCTACACTGTCATATAATGCAGTTAAAACTGAATTATATGGTCAAAGTAGACTCATATAATGCAGTTTAAGTGCATTGAACTGTGTCCCTTTCTACAATGCCAGATAATCAACATTATCTGCTTTGAACAGGATTATGTGAGTTTATATGTTTTGGGCAAAGTCTTGGAAAGTGTGGTCACCTCATAACTCCAGGTGTTCTTGGATGAAACAGATTATCTGGATCCATCACGGTCTGGCGTTAGGCCGGGTCATGGAACTGAAACAGCCTTGATCTTCTTAGTGGATCTACTCCGGGAATTTGACAGGGGGAATGTGTACATCTTGGTTCTCTTGACCTCTGAGTGGCCTTTGATACCATAGACCACGGTATCTTTTTGGGATGCCTCATTGGAATGAAGCTTGGAGGCACTGCAGTAGTTCCAGTCCTTCCTGGAGGGTTGCTCCCAGAAGGTGTTGTTGAGGGACTGTTAATGTGGATTTGTGTATTGATAGTGTTTAAATGCAATTTGTGTCTTAGTTTGTATTGCAAACTGATTGCATCATCCAGAGTGTACTATAGTCTGGAAAGAGTTAAATTACTGAGAAGCTATGATGACCTTGATGTGTGGCTGGAACTGGGGAGTGTCCAGACACAAGTGTTTGTGCATTACTGATTACATCAGTTCAGTTCTGTTCTGTCTGCCTAGAGTGAGAGTCCTGTGTCTATTGTCTGCAAGCCTGTTTGTCTTGTACAATAAAACTTTTTATATAGTTTTACCAAAGCCTCTGGATGTCTCTTCGTTCTGCATTCCACTGACTCCATCTAACTACTGCTGCGTAAATGACTCTGACAGGGACACCTGCTCAGCCCCACAGCCTTTGTCCTGTGAGGTCCCACAGAGTTCAGTATTGTCACCATGTTGTGTAACATCTACATGAAACTGCTGGGAGAGATCATCCAGAGTTTTGGAGTTTGATACCATCTGAACACAGATGATGTCCAACTCTATCACTCCTTTCCACCTGTTGCTAAGGAGTCTGTCCAGGTCCTCAACTGGAGCTTGGTGGCTGTGACGATCTGGATGAGGGTGAACAAATTGAAATTGAATCCAGACAAGACAGAGGTCCTCCTGGTCAGTTGAAAGGCTGAACAGAGTATAGGGTTACAGCCTGTGTTGGACGGGGTTACACTCTGAAGTCACAGGTTCTCAGCTTGGGAGTTCTCCTGGACTCGTCACTAAGCCTAGAACCCCAGGTTTCAATGATGGCCAGGCAAGCTTTCATACAATTGAAAGCCATGGTAGTCCATGCTCTTGTTACATTTTGAATAGACTACTGCAATGCGCTCTATGTAGGGCTGCCTTTGAAGACTGTTCAGAAGTCTAAGTACAGTAGAGTCTCACTTATCCAACATTCTGGATTATCCAACACGGTCTGCCTTTTAGTAGTCAATGTTTTTGTAGTCAATGTTTTCAATACATTGTGATATTTTGGTGCTAAATTCGTAAATACAGTAGTTACAACATAGCATAGCAACTACTTTTTCTATCAAATTTGTTGTATAACATGATGTTTTGGTGCTTAATTTGTAAAATCATAACCGAATTTGATGTTTAATAGGCTTTTCCTTAATCCCTCCTTATTATCCAACATATTTGCTTATCCAACATTCTGCCGGCCTGTTTATGTTGGATAAGTGAGACTCTACTGTAGTCCAATGGACGACGGCCAGGTTGCTCACCAGAGTGATGTTCAGCAAGCTGTTATGTCAGCTCCACTGGGTGCCAGTTTGCTACCAAGGACAATCCAAAGTGCTGGCTTTGGTCTATGAAGTTCTAAAAGACTCCGGTCCATCTTACCTGTCTGAGCGTATCTCTCCCTATAAACCTGTTAGAGAGTTAAGATCCATGGGGAAGGCCCTGCTCTCAGTCCCACCCTCTTTGCAAGCAAAATGAGAGACAGGGCCTTCTCTGTGGTGGCCCCTCGGTTGTGGGATTCCCTCACAGACTGGCCCCTTCCCTCCTGGTGACAGGAAAAAAGTGAAGACATGGCTTTGTAATCAGGTGTTCAAGTAGAGTAATAAGGAACCAGCACAATGTAGCACGGAAATGATGACCATAGGACAGGGTTTTACATTTTAATAGTTTTATGCTATTTATATCTTTTAACTGTTTATTGCATTGATGTATTTTATGTTGTTGAATATGAGGCATTGAGTATTGCCAATTGTACACAGCTTTGAGTCCCCTGAAAGGGTGAGAAGGGCAGGATGGAAGTAAAGTAAATAAATACACTACCATATAATTCAGTTCTGGATTATACGAGGGTTGAATGAAAAGTAATGCTTCCACCTTCGTAACTCCTTAACAGATGGCAGTATGTGGCAGGTACTGGCTTGTTCAGTACACTCTCCTCTACAGTTCCATTTGGTGGGAAGCCTTAGCATTGAAAGGTTGTGTTGTTAAAGTGTGAAGTATGGAACCCTGCGCAGACTTAAGCAACGTGCAGTCACGGAATTCTTGACAGCAGAAGGTGTCACCCCAAAGGAGATTCATCAGAGAATGCAAGCTTTTATGGGGATTGTGTTTATGTGAGTCCTGTACATCGTTGGGCAGTAAGTTTAAAGATGTTGAGGTGGGAACATCTGACTTGCGTGCCAAACAAAGAGTTGGACGTCCTGTGACAGTAACCACCCAGTTTCACAAGCAAAAGGTTGACAGATTGATTCAGGACGATCGTCGTATCACTCAGAGAAAAATTTCAAGCATAATCGGCAGTTCACAAGAACGTGTGGGTCACATTATTGCTTTGCTTGGTTATCGGAAGCTCTGTGCACGATGTGGACTGTGAGATGCTGGTTGTGGAAACAGAGTGCCAACTTCTTCCGTGATGGCTTCAGAAAACTTGTTCATCATTGGCAGAAATTTATCCAATTGTCTGGTGATTATGTGGAAAAGTGAATAGTGGTAGTTAAAGAGCACATTCTAAGGATTATTTCTGCATTTGATTTATTAAAATATTCCCATCCAAACCGAAGTAACGAAAGTGGAGGCATTTCTTTTCATTCAACCCTCGTATATGGCAGTGTAGAAGGGGTTTTCAAATTTCATAATATGACAGTATAGATGAGATATCAGCCCTAAAGAAAACCAATGTCAAGCCTCTTCTGGATGAATCTTCCCAGGAAAATAGTCCATTCGGATGGCCATAAATCAGAATCAGTTTGAAAGCACATAACAACAGTGGTGACAATAATAACAAAGATTCAAAAAGGGACCATTCCAAGTTCTGCCACCTAAGAGCTTTTAGAGCGATGAAATGAATCTCCTGGTCATGGATGAATTAGCAGCACACATTTCTTGTTATATAAATTTTATGGATTTATTTATATTCTGCTCTAAATCTCAAGATCTCAGGCTGGCCTATGTTTAAATACTATACAGAACAATGTTAGTTTTTTTTCCTCCCAATGCGTTTAGAGATTTTATTGATTGTTTATTTCTCTTAGGTATTCGCTAACGGCTGTTCTGCCCACCAGGGTGCCTTACAGGCCTATCTCTATTTATACGTTATTTATTCAAATATTTACATCCGTATCCTTTCCCACAAAATTTCGGGGCAGTGTAGAAATGACATCATTTAAAAACAATCTGGAACGGTTTAAAACATTAAAAACAGTAGGACATAATTCCTAAATGCTTTAAGAGCCTAGGAAGCTATTTAACGCAAGTTGGAACAGTTTAAAGCCATGGAGAGAGCTGGATGAAGTTGCTCGGGAGGCCAAAGAATATATGATAGCAAGGAGTGTGTGAATCTTGCATTTGATGTGAATCCATAGGTGCATTTAGAGAAAGATAAAGGGCATGCTGGGGAGGTTGTGGGTGGGTTTATTTGGTGGGGGGATTGTGACTTTTAGAATGCATTTTTATTGCATTTGAACTGTATACCTAACACACACAATACTGTGATAATTTGTGTATTTGCTTTATTTTAAATTGATCAAAGTGTGTGGCTGTTAGACACCTTGAAGCAGGATGTAAATAAAGTACATCATCATCATCATCACTGTCGTAATCATCTATATTGTATTTTAACTGTCATGGCTCAATGGCATGGACCAATGGGAGTTGCAGTTTTACAAGTTCTGTAGCCTTCTCTGCCTAAAAGTGTTGGTATATCTCCAAACTACAAATCCCAGGTTTCCATAGCACTGAGCTTTGGAAGTTCAAGTGGTGTCAAACTGCATTCATTTTACAGTGTAGACGCACCCTAGGAAGTTAGTCCCCTTACACTGCCATCTATTCCAGATTATCAAAGCACATAATCCACATCATTTGCTTTGAACTGGATTATATGAGTCTACACTGCCATACAATCCAGTTCAAAGCAGATAATCTGGATTTTATATGGCAGTGTAGAAGGGGCCTCAGACACCATTGCTACAGTGTTTCCCTGAAGATAAGACAGTGTCTTATATTAATTTTTGCTCCCAAAGTTGCTCTAGGTCTTATTTTCAGGGGATGTCTTACTTTTCCATGAAGAAGAATTCACATTTATTGATGAACAAAAAAAATGAACATTTATTATATCCTGTACAGTAGTTGTCATCACAAACCAGCATAACCAGACAAACTGTGAATCCTATCAAGAATTTCTTGTTACTACCGTTATTTCCATGTACAACAATCTATGGTATGTATATTTACCAAACCTGCATGCTTTGGTGTTCTGTTCATCGGGCATGCTTCCAAACACAAACGGTGCTAGGTCTTACTTTTGGGGGAGGCCTTATATTTAGCAATTCAGCAAAACCTCTACTAGGTCTTATTTTCTGGGGATGTCTTATTTTAGGGGAAACAGGTATGCACAGTTGGCCCTCTAAGGTCCCATTCGATTTGGTTTGAAACTGCATGATATGGTTGGTGTAGACCAGTAGTTCTCAACCTGGGGTCACCAGATGTTTTTGACCTTCCAACTCCCAGAAATCCTAACAGCTGGTAAACTGGCTGGAATTTCTGTGAGTTGTAGGCCAAAACACTTGGGGACCCCATGTTGAAAACCACTGGTGTCGACTAAGACCCCATCTACACTGCCATATAAAATCTGTTTTGAACTAGATTGTATGGCAATGTAGACTCATAATCCAGTTCAAAGTAGATGATCTGGGATCAGATATTGGGTTAGATGGCAATGTAGATCCAGCCTGATATAATGCAGTTGAATACAGTCTACGCTGACCATATAATGCAATGTCAAACTGCACTATAAGACAATGTAGGCTGAGCTTTTGTCCAAAGGTTCTGTATCCATAGATTGCACCATTTCAAAAAATCTGAAAAGCAAACCTTGATTTTCCCATTAAGGTATGGACACCAGTTTGGTACATAATTGCATATAATGGACTCCATAAATTATGCCATATATGTAGGACCCTGGAACCAAATTTCAGGGGATACCAAGAACTCACTATATGGCTGTGGAAGCTGGAAAGTGAAAGCAACAGGTAGGAAAAAACTCATTTGAAATGTGGTGCTGAAGGAATACCATGGATTGCTAAAAAGACAAATCAGTGGGTCCTACTAACAATGCAAAAAGACTCAATGCCTTAAAGGTAGCAGATACCATCTGATCTTGGAAGCTAAACAGACTCATCCCTGATTAGTACTTGGATGAGACACCACCAAGAAATACTAAAGTTAAGCTCGCCCATTCCCATCCTATTTCCCATTTATATGGATAGTTGTGAAAGCTAGAGAGTGAAGAAAACCAACAGGAAGAAAATTCAGTCATTTGAGGGGAGGCCTGCAGATATGATAAATTGCTAAAAAGACCAATAAATGTGGAAAGAGCAAAACAAACCTAAATTCTTTTTAGAAACCAAGATGACTAAACTGAGGCTGTCTGACTTTGGCCATATCATGGCTCACTACAAAGACAATGATGCTTGGAAAGCTCAAAGGCAGTAGAAAAAGAGAAAGTCCATATTCCAAATGGAGAGGCTCAGTCAAGGAAGTCATGGTTGTCCTGAATTGACCACCTGGGATGCACCTACACTGTAGAATGAATGCACTTTGACACCACTTTAACTGCCACCGAAGGGACCAAAAGCCAGAAAATAGTAAACTTTTGCATATATAGCTTTGCTTCTGCATATATCATAAGTAAAGGTAAAGGTTTCCCCTGACATTAAGTCCAGTCATGTCTGACTCTGGGGGTTAGTGCTCATCTCCATTTCTAAGCCAAAGAGCCAGCGTTGTCCGTAGACACCTCCAAGGTCATGTGGCCGGCATGACTGCATGGAGCGCCGTTATCTTCCCGCTGGAGAGGTACCTATTGATCTACTCACATTTGCATGTTTTCGAACTGCTAGGTTGGCAGAAGCTGGAGCTCACGCTGCTCCCGGGGTTTGAACCGGGGACCTTTTGGTCTGCAAGTTCAGCAGCTCAGTGCTTTAACATACTTCGCCACTGGAGCTCCTGTGCATATATCATATTAGCCTTTTTATATAGACAATGTAAACATTTAGCATGAACCAAAGTAGTATGTGTAACAAAGGACCCGTGCCCCTCCCTTTTTGAGCTGGTGCTTTTCTCCAGAAAGTTCCAAGAAGAGAAGCTAGCTCAGAGTAAACAAGTTATGCCACATATACCACCTGTGCCAAAATAGGTGTGGAGGTGAAGAAGACTATCAGCAATTGGTCAAATTTAGATAAGCCAAGGTACCCTGTTTCCCCGAAAAGACATCCCCGAAAAATAAGACCTAGTAGAAGTTTTGCTGAATTGCTAAATATAAGGCCTCCCCCAAAAGTAAGACCTAGCAAAGATTTTGTTTGGAAGCATGCCAGCTGAACAGAACACCAGAGCATGCAGGATTGGTAAATGCACATACCAGTTGTACATAGAAATAAAGGTAGTAACAAGAAATTCTTGAAGGATTCAGTTTGTCTGGTTATGTTGGTTTGTGATGACAACTACTGTACAGTATATAATAAATGTTAATTTTTTAAAACAATAAATGTGAATTCTTCTTCATGGAAAAATAAGACATCCCCTGAAAATAAGACCTAGCACATCTTTGGGAGCAAAAATTAATATAAGACACTGTCTTATTTTCGGGGAAACACGGTATATAATCTTTGTTAACTGTGACACGTTTTGCAGCGACCATTTGCTTGTACAGACCTGTGTGTGTGTATGGCTGTTTGCCTTCATCATAGCTATGATGAAAATTAATTCTTTGCTTTTTGTACTCTCACGAGACTGGGTTTTCTGCCTGATTGCCTCCTGAGCCAGAACCCTTTGAGATAATTGCCTTACACCATGACTCAATGCTATTGAATCATTGGATTTGTAGTTTACAAGGTCTTTAACCTTCCCTGCCAAAAAAGTGTTGGTGCCTCATCAAACTACAACTCCCAGTTTCCATAGCATTGAGCTAAAGGGGTGTCAAACTGGATTCACTCTACAGTGTGGATGCAGCCTTGGAGATCTCTCATTCATTGGGTCATCATAAGTTGAATTGATCTTGACGGCAGTTACCGCAATGATATAAACAATCTCCAGGTGTGGACCCACAAGCATGCACGCCACTATCAATTAGTCCCCATAGACAGAAGTGGGAATAATTTCCATTGAGAGGCATTCAGCTACAGCTTGCAGCATCCATGAGCCAGCCGTAGTGCAAAGGGAAAACAGGGTTTAATTGATTCCACCCAAATCTGCATATGCGTCTGCTTTTCAATTGCCTTTAAATTGTTTTAAGTGGTTTTACATTCTCTTATTTTCACGTCTCAAATTGCTTTACAGGCTTTTAGTCTGTTTGATTTTTTAAAAACTGTTTAAAATTGTTTTAAATTGCCCAAATTGATTTTGTTGTATGCCGCCGAGATCTCATGATATAGGGCAAGACATTTTTTTCCCGAACAATAAATACGTAAATAAATAGGGTTTATGATATTTTACTCCCAGCTGTATTTTATTTGTGTAAATAGAGAGATAGTAATGCCAATGACTGACTATATTGAACGTGTGGCTCTCTGAGAACATTTGCAAGAAGACACGACTCTGGGTGTCTCTTCCCTGTAGAGTTAATGCAGTTTGACACCACTTTTAAACTCATGGCTCAGTGCCATGAAATCCTGGGAGTTGAATTTTTACAGAGACTTCAGTCTCCTCTGCCGATGAGCACTGTTGCCTTGACAAACTACAGCTCCCAAGATTCCATAATAGTGAGCCATGGCAGTTAAAGTAGGATCAAACTGCTTTAATTTTGTAGTGTGGATAGATGTACCTTTTTTCCACCAGTCAGCATTGACTGCAGCACTCTGGACTTGTTGGAATTTCTGAATAGCTTCCAAGGGCAAGTGTCATGTATTACAGCAATCTAACCAGGCTGCAATCAAGGCAAATATTACTGAATCATGCACTGTAACATTTGCACAGGCTACTTTGTTTTCAGATTGAAAGTTTTCAGATGGGTAGTGGACACCTACCCATTATATGGCAGTGTGGTCTCACATTACTGTCATGTTTAAATTTATTGTTTTTCTAATGTGGAATTTTTATTATAATGTTTATGTTTTTGTCATTTTATACTTTTGATATTCATAAGAAATGGTGGCATTGAATGTTTGCCATTTATATGTTAACCACCCTGAGTCCCTCTGGGGAGAGAGGGTGGCCGAGAAATTTTTTTTATTAAATTAAAATTATTATCAACACAACGACGTTGTATGGCACAGCAAACAAGATAGATATGCTGGATTTCGTTTCGCAAAACCACAAGTCGAACACTTCCCAAGTGTCTAGGACTGTGTGATGTATTTTCTGATGATGTGTGCAGATCCCAGTAGGGTGGCCTTTTGCAGTTGGCAGATGGTGATTTTGTCAATGTCTATTGTTTCCAAATGCCGGCTGAGATCTTTTGGCACAGCACCCAATGTGCCCATCACCACCGGGACCACCTGTACTGGTTTCTGCCAGAGTCTTTGAAGTTCAATCTTGAGGTCCTGATAGCAGCTGAGTTTTTCCTGTTGTTTTTCATCTATGCGACTGTCACCTGGGATGGCAACATCAATGATCCAAACCTTGTTCTTTTCCACAACTGTGATGTCTGGTGTGTTGTGTTCCAGAACTTTGTCAGTCTGGATTCGGAAGTCCCACAGTATCTTTGCATGTTCATTTTCCAATACTTTTGCAGGTTTGTGATCCCACCAGTTCTTTGCTGCTGGGAGGTGGTACTTGAGGCATAAGTTCCAATGAATCATTTGGGCCACATAGTTGTGCCTCTGTTTGTAGTCTGTCTGTGCGATTTTCTTACAGCAGCTGAGGATATGATCAATGGTTTCGTCGGTTTCCTTGCACAGTCTGCATTTTGGGTCATCAGCTGATTTTTCCATCTTGGCCTTAATTGCATTTGTTCTGATGGCTTGCTCCTGGGCTGCAAGGATCAGGCCTTCTGTCTCCTTCTTCAGGGTCCCATTCGTGAGCCAGAGCCAGGTCTTCTCCTTATCAGCTTTTCCTTCAATTTTGTCAAGGAACTTTCCATGCAGTGTTTTGTTGTGCCAGCTGTCAGCTCTAGTTTGTAGTGCGGTTTTCTTGTACTGGTTTTTTGTCTGCTGTGTTTTGAGGAGTTTCTGATTTTTGACTTCAATCAAAGCAGGTTCTTCACTTTGCTTGACATATTCTGCCAGGGCATGTTCTTCTTCTTTGACTGCTTGCTTTACTTGTAAGAGTCCTCTGCCCCCTGATCTTCTAGGCAGATATAGCCGGTCAACATCACTGCGAGGGTGCAGTGAATGATGAATGGTCATGAGTTTTCTTGTTTTTCTGTCCAAATTGTCCAGTTCCACCTGTGTCCAATTTATAATGCCAGCAGTATATCTTATGACAGGTATGGCCCAGGTGTTTATGGCCTTGATGGTGTTGCCTCCATTGAGCTTGCTTTTGAGAATTTTTCTGACCCTTTGTGTGTATTCTTTGCTGACCACAGTTTTCACATGTTCATGCTTGATGTTGTCCAGCTGTAGTATGCCCAGATATTTATAGGCCTCTGGCTGGTGACACTTTATTGTTTGGCCATTGGGCATATTTATGCCCTCACTTTCAATGATTTTTCCCTTCTTCAATGCCACTGTCAAACATTTGTCCAAACCAAACTCCATGTTGATATCAGTGCTAAAAATTCGGACAGTGTTGGTCAGAGACTGGATTTCAGTTTCCGTTTTCCCATATAGCTTCAGGTCATCCATGTACATCAAATGTGAAATTTTGTGAGAATTCTTAGATATTTGATAGCCGAGATTTGTTTTTTGTAAGATTGTTGACAGAGGGATCATGGCAATAATGAAAAGCAGAGGGGACAATGAATCTCCCTGGAAAATTCCTCTCCTGATGTTGACAAGTCCATAGCTTTCATTTCCAACAAACAGTTCAGTTTTCCAGTGCTCCATCATGTTTTCAATGAAGGTGCCAACTGTTTTACAAATCCCGATGGCGTCCAGGCACTTGATGATCCAGCTGTGTGGGAGTGAGTCAAAGGCCTTTTTGTAGTCAATTCACGTCATGTGAAGATTAGCTTTTCGGCTCTTACAGTTCTCCAGAATCATTTTGTCAATCAATAACTGGTCTTTTGTGCCCCTGCTTTTCCGTTTGTTGCCTTTCTGTTCATCTGGCAAGATGTTTTTTTCTTCAAGATAGTCTTGAATTCTGTCAGCTATGATGCCAGTCAGTAGTTTAAACATAGTGGGCAGACACGTTATTGGCCTGTAGTTTCCTGGTGCTGCTCCTTTTGCTGGATCCTTTTGTATCAGGTATGTTCTTCCAGTTGTTAGCCATTCACTGATACTTCCTTTCTGCAGCATCTCATTGAATTGTTGGGCCATTTTTCCATGTAAACTAATCAGATGTTTGAGCCAAAATCCATGAAGTTGATCACTACCAGGCGATGTCCAGTTCTTGACTTTTTGCACTCATTTGCTGATCATTTCAGTTGTTATTTCCATCAGTTCCATTTTGTTCTGTGAGAATTTTCCTTCAAACTCCTTTATCCACCCAGCGTTTTTGTTGTAGTTTTTATTATTTTCCCAAAGTTCTTTCCAGAACTTTGTTGTTGCAGTTTTCTCTGGCTTTATGGTTACTGTGTCTGTTGTTTGGTTCAGACTCTGGTAGAACCGTCTTTGGTCTGATTGAAACAGTTGATTTTGTCTGTACTGGATGATTCTGGCTTCATACCTTTCAATTTTTCTGGCTGTTGCTGTAATTTGTTCTTTCACGATTTCCAAAGCTTCTTCAATTTTTCTGGTGTTCAGCCAGTACTTTCGGATCAGGTATTGCTTGATTTTGTCATTCTTCAGTTTCCTCTCTTTCATATTTTTCAGGTTACTTGCATCTGATCTAAGCTTTTTGATTTTCAACTCTAGCCTGACCTTCCACTTTGGTTTTCCAGTCGATTTTCTTTGGGGCTGCCTTGGTTGTAGGAGCCCAAGTTCTTCTGTTACTATCACTGCTGCACTGTAGGCAAACTGGTTTGTTTGTTCAATTGATGTTATTTGGACAGTGGAGAGTGCTGCATTCACATCTTTCATGAGAGGTGCCAGGTGTCTCTTGGGCACTGTTTTTAGAGTTGGGAGCCGCTGTCTTATTGCATTTGCTGCAGCATGAGCCATGATCTTATCCTTGAGCTCTTGTTGTCTTGCTGTCAAGGTTCCTGGCGGTTCAACAGATGTTTCAAGTGCTGGTTCCTCAAATTCTTGCAAAAGCGCCACACTTTCTTCTGGTTCAATCTGTTCCACCATTCCAAGTGTTGCTGGAGTCTCTGCTGCTGTCTGTGCTGTGGTCTGATGGTAATCTACTTTGCAAATTTTCTGGATTTCTTCGAGTTCAACTTCACTGAACACTTTGTTTCTGATTATGAATCTTCGTTGGTCAGCCAGTCGGGGTTCTGTTATCTGTGAGTCAGGGTACTCTTGTTTCCATAGCTGATGCATCCTTTTTTGGTAGCCACGCCTTTGAGGTTCAGATTTGTAGTAGCATTTCATAATTGTGCGGTTTTCTGGCATTGTATATTTTTGCCGCTTCTGTGACTGTTCATTTGGGTTTTGATGATTCCGTAGCCCACTTGTCGATGGATGTCCAGAATCAGCAGCATCCACCGCGGTCCTTTTTATCCTGGGCGACGACCGAGCCAGTATAGACTTCGTTTGGGTTTGATTCTCCATAATGCTAATGGGTTAGGTGCTCTTGGTTGTGCTCCTCAGCTGAGGCCTCTCTGGCTTGGTTGGACCTGCCGGTAGTTACACTACCGCCAGCACAGCCCTCAGTCATCATTGGAGCAGCTAAGCCCCCCCACCACGTCAAGGTGGCACCTGCGGGGGGGAAAATTATTATTATTATTATTATTATTATTATTATTATTATTATTATTATGCAGTTCAGTGCAATGAAACTGCATTATATGGCAGTGTAGATAGGATAACAGTTAACTAGCACCCATAAGAATTGGTAGATACTGGATAGATGTAGTTTCTGGTTGCTTGAGAATTAATTTTTAAAAATAGGTCTAATACCAAATCCATACTATACCATACCATATTATAACATACCATAAATTCTTTATTTATTTATTTATCATGTGAGAAGCAAACCAAGGGTACAAATTGTCATGTGTTTGAAAACACAAACAAAGTTTTAAAAACTTGGCAGTATGCTAAATGTTCATTGATCAGTAACTGGCCACTTGGAGTGCCTCTGGTGTTACTATTAGAAGGTCCTCCATTGTACATGTGGCACGGCTCATCCTGCATTGTATTACGTGGTCTTTGGTTTGCTCTTCTCCACACTCGCATGTCGTGGACTCCACTTTCTGGCCCCATTTCTTAAGGTTGGCTCTGCATCTCGTGGTGCCAGAGTGCAATCTGTTCAGCACCTTCCAGGTTGCCTAGTCTTCTGTGTACCCAGGGGGGAGTCTCTCATCTGGCATCAGCCATGGCTTGAGGTTCCAGGTTTTAGCCTGCCACTTTTGGACTCTTGCTTGCTGAGGTGTTCCTGCGAGTATCTCTGTAGATCTTAGAAAACTATTTCATGATTTAAAGCATTGGCATGTTGGCTGATACCCAAACAGGGGATGGGCCAGAGATGTCACTGCCTTGATCCTTTCATTGCTGGCTGCTACTTCCCAGCGGATGTCAAGTGGTGCAATGCCAGCTAAACAGTATAATTTATCCTGTGGTGTTGTGCGTATCTTGTGATAATGTGGCATCTCATTAAGAGACCCATCCACTGCTTTAATGTGGTGAGATGTATTCCACTCTGGGCATGCGCATTCAGCAGCAGAGTAGCAAAGTGCAAGGGAAGATGTCTTCACTGTGTCTGGTTGTGATCTCCAGGATGTGCCAGTCAGCTTTCATATGATGTTATTTCTAGCATCCACCTTTTGCTTGATAGTCAAGTCAGAGCACAGTCCAGAGTAACTCCCAGGTGTTTTGGTGTGCTGCAATGCTCCAGTGGGATTCCTTCCCAGGTCATCCTCAGAGCTCAAGATGCTTGTCCGTTCTTAAGGTGAAAAGCAAACGATGACAAAGACAAACTTAACTTGGTCTAACACTGTTTTATATAATAATAATAATAATAATAATAATAATAATAATAATAATAATAATAATAATAATACCTTGTGATTTTAATTTCATTTTTGTTTACAGTATGATTTCTTTGATTTTTTTTTTTTTTGCTAATTGCTTGAGAGTGGTAATTGCTTGAGTTCTGGTTAAGTGAGCGCCTACTGTAAGTGCTATCTTTAATGTTACTTTATTTATTTATTTATTTATTTATTTATTTATTTACAGGATTTATATTCTGCCCTTCTTGCCCCAAAGGGGACTCAGTGCGGATCACAATGCACATGCAATAGAATCTCACTTATCCAACATAAACAGACCGGCAGAATGTTGGATAAGTGAAAAGGTTAGATAATAAGGAGGGATTAAGTAAAAGCCTATTAAACATCAAATTAGGTTATGATTTTACAAATGAAGCACCAAAAGAACATGTTATACGACAACTTTGACAGAAAAAGTAGTTCTATACGCAGTAATGATATGTAGTAATTACTGTATTTACGAATTTATCACCAAAATATCACGATGTATTGAAAACATTGACTACAAAAATGCATTGGATAATCCAGAATGTTGGATAAGTGAGTGTTGGATAAGTGAGACTCTACTGTATAGACAACTATATATAGACAGACACAGAAGCAATTTAACATTCCAGCTCCTGGTTTTGTGAGGGTATGCTTGTTAGGGATGAGGTCTGCTGCATTTCCTAATCCACACTTTTGTGGCCCTTTACATAAGCATGAAAAGCCATTGTTTAAAAATAAAAGTCTTGTTTTGGTGAGATTTGAACTAACCAATTCACTTTCTCCTCATTATCAGGCCCCTTCCCCAGGTGCTTCTTTAGCTACCTGTTGGATGCAAATGGCAATTGGAAGTAAAAGGGCATTGCTTCTGGTGAACCCAGACTTGCAGCTGAAGTCTACAAAGGTTGAAAGGAGTAGAAAAATGCAAGGCCTATACTCAAGTAATCCTTAATTACCAGAGAAGGTCCCTGGTTGGCAGAAATCGTCCTGGATCATTGCCTTTCCCTCTGTTATCCCAAGCGCTGCCTCTTGGCACTTGTAATTCTTATTTATGCCTTTGACTTCTTTCATTAGCCCAGTCTCCTTGGCTTGTCCTCCTCCAGGGTTCAGCTCCTTTTGCATGGTCTCTGGGAGTTAAATCTCGAAGTGACAGGTGGATACATCTTGCTCCTAATGCATGAGCATTAAGGGGCTGTGCCAGCGCACCGCTTGCTGTTTTGCAGCCTGGTGCGCAACTCCTGCTGAACCGCCGATAACGGTTTGCAAAACAAGAATGTTTTTTGAGCTTATCTTCACCTAAGGAACAAGCATCATCTCAGCTTTTGAAACAGGGCAGGGAAAGCTGGCGGAGAATAAATGAAGGGCGGAGGAAGGGGGAGAGCCTTCAAGCCATGCAAAATGGGACAGGCTGGGCAATGCATTTTGGTATGGGAACAAGAATGTGTTTGAAGCCCCCCAGCAGCAAAAATGTCCAACTCAGACATTGAGCATGACTGCCCCATGTGGCCAAATGACAGGGCTGCAGACTTTAGAGCAGGCATGGGCAAACTTGGGCCCTCCAGGTGTTTTGGCCTTCAACTCCCACAATTCCTAACAGCCTACTGGCTGTTAGGAATTGTGGGAGTTGAAGGCCAAAACACCTGGAGGGCCCAAGTTTGCCCATGCCTGCTTAAGAGCATCCGGTGCTGAAGCCAATTGTTCTGTCATGTGCTGGGCCTGTAGCTATTGTCTTTGTATAGGACATATACTTTATGCCCAGCGGGAAGCCAGGGCGCCTAAAAAAGAGAGGTTCTTGAGGATTTTCCTGAAAAGGATAGTCCTTTGAGTCTTTAATGAGATAACAAAGTCTTTATTATTGACCGAATAATAAAACTTCAAGGAGTCAAATAACACTTCAAGGTTTCCTTAATAAACTGTTGGCCTTTTCAGTCTTATCCCCAGGGGACAGACAATTGGCTTTGGATAACTGTGCTTTCTCTATAAGAAGAAAACCCCCTTATAACCTCTCCCAGGCTGTCTATTATATGGGCCTAGCTGATGTGGGACCCACTACCGATTCCAAATGCATCTGGGTATCGAGTGGACCTACCCACCAAGGCTTGCAGATATTTCAGCTGGGGTTCCGTGGATCTGTGGTGCTGTTCCCTCTCCAAGGTTTCTTTGGAAACTTTAGGGCTGTTTCCCTCAGGAACTGTGAGGCTGAGGGGCTGTGAGCTCTTAGCCAGAACCTTTGGGACCTTTCCCCTGGAATTTCTGTTTCTGATTCCTCGGATGTTCTATATCCCCAGATGTTCTTGAGATGTGAAACTTTTCTACGGGACGAGCTGGTCTACATCCTATAGCTTAGCTTCCTTAAGTGAGACTGACTTAAAAATGGCTCCTTCCCTCCCAGGGCCCTGAACAAGGGGCGGAACCAAACTTAATGATGATGGACAGGCGGCCTGCCCTATGACTGCAAACATTAGCAGAAAGAAAATAAAGTTGGAGCTTCTGGTACAGCCGTACCAGCACACCAATACTGTGATGCAACATCTAAAAAAGCCAATGCCATTCAGAGGGAGTCATAGTCCTTTTCTATTCTGCTTTGGTCAGATCTCACCTGGAATACGGTGTCCAGTTGTAGGCAGCACAATTCAACAAGGGGATTGACCAGCTAGAATGTGTCCAGAAAAAGGCAATCAGAATGGTCAAAGGTCTGGAGGCCGAACCCTATGAAAAGCAGCTGAGGGAGGTGGGAAAGTTTAGCATAGAGAAGAGAAGGTAGAGAGGGGACATGATAAATATTTGAAAGGATGCCATATTGAGGAAGGGGCAAACTCGTTTCCTGCGGCTCTAGGTCTGGGGCATGGAGAGCAATGTATCCAAACTCCAAGAATAGCCATTCCATCTAAAGATCAGGAAGAACTTTCTAATGGTCAGAGAGTGATTAATAATTATGTTTCTGCCTGGGAGTCCAGTGAAGTCTCCTCCTCTTGAGGTTTGTCAACAGAGTCTGGATGGCCATCTGTCAGGAGGGCTTGGATTGTGTCTTCCTTGAATGGCAGAATGGAGTTGGACTGAATGGCCCTTGGGCTCTTTTCCACTGCTATGACTCTCAGTGTTTTCAGACTTTATACAAAATATATTTTGTTGTCGTCAAAGGCTTTCATGGCCAGAATCACTGGGTTGCTGTGAGTTTTCCAGTCTGTATGGCCATGTTCCAGAAGCATTCTCTCCTGACGTTTCTCCCACATCTATGGCAGGCATCCTCAGAGGTTGTTGGGTTTGTTGGAAACTAGGCAAGTGGGGTTTATATATCTGTGGAATGTCCAGGGTGGGATAATAATAATAATAACAACAACAACAACAACAACAACAACAACAACAACAACAACTTTATTTTTCTATCCCGCCTCCATCTCCCCAAAGGGACTTGGGATGGCTAACATGGAGCCAAGCCCAAAGAACAAATAATGAGCAAGGTAAAATACATGTAAAAAGAGCATCTTGAACAAATAAAAACACCATAAAACCAAGGTAATACAATATAATAACAATAATAAGCATTAAGACATAAAATAATAACATAAAAGGACCACCGTTAAATAATGAAGTGAATAAAATGGGAAGGCGGTCTAGGCAAAAGTGGAAAGATATATATTGTAATGCCATTTGGGAGCGTAAATGGACAAAGTGCTAAACATTCTCTAAGAGATTGGAGTGAGGTAGGAATTCAAGTTACTTCCAACAGAGAGCAGAATAAAGTGTGAAATATAGTGAATTTGTTTTGGTCATGAGGACTAGATTATTCAAAAGTGCACTGGAAGAGCCAGGTTTTTAACTCCTTTTTAAGCTGATAGGGTGAATGAGAAAGAACTCATTGTCTGTTTGAGGCAAGTGTGGATGTTTCAATTGGCCACCTTGATCAGCATTGAATAGCCTTGCAACTTCAAAGCTTGGCTGCTTCCTACCTGGGAGAATCCTTTGTTGGGAGGTGTTAGCTGGCCCTGATTGTTTCTTGTCTGGAATTCCCTTGTTTTCTGAGTGTTGTTCTTTATTTGCTTTCCTGATTTTAGAGTTTTTTTTAATACTGCGAGCCAGATTTTGATCATTTTCATGGTTTCCTCCTTTTTGTTGAAATTGCGTACCTGCTTGTAGATTTCACTGGCTTCTCTGTGTAGTCTGACATGGTGATTGTGAGAGTGGTCCAGCATTTCTGTGTTTTCATATAATATGCTGTGTCCAGGTTGGTTCATTAAGTGCTCTGCTATGGCTGACTTCTCTGAAAATACATTTTCAATGACACATACACATATATTCATGTATGTACAATGCTGTATCTTGGTGCATGATTTTGGAAAGCAGGGTTTGAATCCCCGGTCAACCATGGAAACACATTGGGCAAACTTGGATGAGTCACATGCTCTCAGCCCCAGAAAATCCTGTAATACCTTCACATTAGGGTCACTATAAGTCAGAAATGACTTTATCAAGTCCAGGCAAATTTCAGTTCAAGAAACGAAGTTCTCAAAACGTAGAAACTTCATTTCAGATAAATAAAGTTGCTCGCCATACAATGAACAATGTTAGATCTGAGAAGTACTGACAACACATTTCTAGGTAATGCCGTCCAGCTATGTCTCAGGCTTTCATTTGGTTCCTCTTTTGTGTGTGTGTTTTTTCTCCAATGGCTTTTACACCAAAAGATTTCAAACACCCCCTCATCCCATCTCTCGCAAGAATGAAACTGTTTTGCCAATACTACCCTCTGTTTCAACTGCACAATAAATCTGCCAGGTTTAGATAAAGACTATTTTAAGTAAGGAAAGGGTTTTTTTCCCAGCAGGTGCCTCTCAATGAAAACAAATATCAACATTGTCAACGCACGGCAACACCCTTTATCCAGAATATGTACGCAGGTGCATTCAACAAATGGAGATTAAACATGGCAACATTCAAATGTAGCAGAATGCATAGGCCTGGCAGACTTGAAGGCAAAAAAAGAGGGAATTAAGATGTCCACAAGCTCTTTGCTGTAGTTGTGGTTTGCTTCTTGATCCAGTCACCTGGGCTTTGTTCTGATCCCATGGTTACCTCCTCCATCCACCTTGCAGTTCCAGGAACAGTTTCTTCCCTCATTCACAGATTTAGCTTCACTTTTCAAGACTTTGGCAGCCAAGCCCAGGAACTATGATAGAAACACAGGTATTTTTGAACTGAAATATTAAGAAAGGTGTCTGAAACTGCAAGTTTCTAGCTTTTGGTTGAAATCAAAGTTTATTACAGTTAGGCAAATATACCAAGGATTTTCTGCACCCACGGATTCCACCAAATTTCCCTCCAAATTCCAAAAATCAATCTGTGATTTTGCTTTTGTTTTTTAAGGGACACTGTTTTATTGAGCCACTAGCTGTGCCCGGCCACGCGTTGCTGTGGCGAAGTCTGGTGGTATGGGAAATAAAGTATTGAGGAATTGGTGGTAGTTAAGGTCAAGGGTAAAGGTTTTCCCCAGACATTAAGTCCAGTCGTGTCTGACTCTGGAGGTTGGTGCTCATCTCCATTTCTAAGCCGAAGAGCCGGCGTTGTCCGTAGACTCCTCCAAGGTCATGTGGGATGACTGCATGGAGCAGCGTTACCTTCCTGCCGGAGCAGTACCTATTGATGCACTCACATTTGCATGTTTTCGAACTTCTGGGTTGGCAGAAGCTGGGGCTAACAGTGGGAGCTCTCTCCGCTCCCCCAATTCAAACCTGTGGCCTTTCGGTCCAGAAGTTCAGCAGCTCAGCGCTTTAACACGCTGCGCCATCAGGGGATATTATTTCCTAAAGGTTGTGAATATACAATATTTCTGATTGGTTTTTTTTGTTTGTTGGAGGCAAGTATGAATGCTGCAATTAGGAAAAATGATTAGGATGTAATGGCCTTGCAGCTTTAAAGCCTGGCTGTTTCCTCCCTGAGTGAATTTTTTGTTGGGAGGTGTTAGCTGGCCCTGATTGTTTCCTGTCTGGAATTCCCTTGTTTTCAGAGTGGTGTTGTTTGCGATATTTTATGTGCTTCTACTGTCTGTGGCCCTGAGAAAACAGGATTTGCCAGACTTTGATGATGGGAATACTTTGTTGGGAGGTGTTAGCTGGCCCTGATTGTTTCTTGTGTGGAATTCCCCTGTTTATTTACTGTCCTGGTTTTAGAGATTATATTGTTCTGCATTATTCTATCCCAGTAATTATTTCATATTAAAGAAGAATCTCACTTATCCAACATTCGCTTATACAATGTTCTGGATTATCCAACGCAGTCTGCCTTTTCATAATCAATGTTTTTGTAGTCAGTGTTTTAAATTCATTGTGATATTTTAGTGGTAAATTTGTAAATACAATATAGTACAGTAGAGTCTCACTTATCCAACATAAACGGGCCGGCAGAACGTTGGATAAGCGAATATGTTGGATAATGAGGAATTAAGGATAACCCTATTAAATATCAAATTAGGTTATGATTTTACAAATTAAGCACCAAAACATGATGTTAGACAACAAATTTGTCAGAAAAAGTAGTTCAGTACACAGTAATGCTATATAGTAATTACTGTATTTATGAATTTAGCACCAAAATATCACGATATATTGAAAGCATTGACTACAAAAATGCGTTGGATAATCCAGAACGTTGGATAAGCGAGTGTTGGATAAGTGAGACTCTACTGTAAATACTACATAGCATTACTGCGCATGGAACTACTTTTTCTGTCAAATTTGTTGTATAATATGATGTTTTGGTGCTTAATGTGTATAACGATTACCTAATTTGATGTTTAATTGGCTTTTCCTGAATCCCTTCTTATTATCCAACATATTCACTTATCCTGCCGGCCTGTTTACGTTGGATAAGTGAGACTCTACTGTATATTGATAATCTTAAATTATCTGCTTAGAACTGGATTATATGAGGCCCCTTCTTCACAGCTGTATAAAATGCACATTGAAGTGGATTATATGGCAGTGTGGAGTCAAGATAATCCAGTGCAAAGCAGATAATATAAGATTATAAATGGGTTATATAGCTGTGTTGAAGGGCCTTGAGTCTACACTGCCGTATAATCCAGTGCAAATTAGATAATCTGTGGAAGAAGTCTAAGTGAGGCCTAAATCTGCCTCTCCCCTAACTGAAACCTGGCTGTCCCTTGGTTGCTAGGCAACCAAGTGGGCAGAGATTAGCCCTCTAAACTGGCAGCCATTGGATAAAAACAATTATTGCTCTCCCTCTAATTAGGACTTTATTTTTCTTTTCTTTTTGTTGTATCAACCTTGAGGCGTGGATGATGGGTTGTGTTGTCAAATTTTGAGGTTGGGGGACCTGTACTTTTGTTGTTTTGTGAATTGCCGTGATGCCATCACTCTTTTATATATATAGATTGGATATAATTGAACCTGAGCGCCCATGGATCCAAATCCATTAGATGGGAAGTGAATGTGGTGTTTTGCTGAGGAACCCACTGATGAACAAATATTAGAAGTTTCTGAAGTTGGTCCTGACATATATGGTTGAGACACCTTTGCTTTCTGATGGTTCATTGTGTGCAAAATTATTAAAACTACTGTATATAAAATTACCTTCATGCTGTGTGTATAATGTATGTTTAAAACATCAGGAAGTTTTGTTAGACCCAAAGCTCATAGTCTCTCAGCCTCAAAGGAAAGCAATGCCAAAATGGCTTAGAATGAATCTTACCACCATAAATTGGAGTTAATGTGAAGGCACACAACTCCGGCAACAATGGGGACAGGGGGAAGTTGAGTGGTTGAGTTTTGGCCTTTGTACCATGGAAGACAATTGGTTTGCTCCCTACTAAGTACAGAACTTCTTGTAGGTGATCGCTGACATTATACATTAGATATTTTGTGATATATGTGTAACTGAATAACTTCTCCTGGACCCAACCCCTCTAACCTACCTTAAGCAGCTTAATCGGTGAAACAAGACTACTCAGATCCAGTTGAGGTGCAAGATGTTTGGCATTTTCAACAACCTTATGGTCTTTCACAAGACCTCATAGTCCCATTGAATGTGCAATAGTAATAGATGGATAGCTCTAGAGTACAAATTGGTCGATTCAATATTCAACGCCAGCTGATGCAACAAGTACTTTTCCCAGCTTCTTGCTTGTCTTGTTTTCCCTGCCATTGTTCTTATTGCAACCTTTTGCTTCATAATTAAGTTGCTGCTGTGCCATTTTTAGCTCTGCTTTTCGTTGTAAATTCATGTTGTAATTACAGCTTTACTTTATTTTCATGTAAAAGGTTCCGTGGTTAGGTTGTCAGCTGTCTTGGAAATCTCCAGACTGACAGGTGTGATTACAACCCCCCAAACCCAAACACCTTTTAAATACAGCGGCTGGTGGTGGCTTCCATGTGAGTCAGAGAGTGGAACTGCTATGGATTTTCGCCTGAATTGGGGAATCACGTGGCCTTCCAGGTATTGATGGGCTGCAGTTTCCAGCAGTCCTGGACAGCATAGTTGAAAGTGAGGAAGGTTGGGAGTCTAATAAGAAAGCTGCATGTGCCACTTGATTCATTACACCTAAAATAGTTTGGATACTTTGGATACTGGTTTCCAGGTTTATATTACAAATTGGAGCAGGTGCACTGCTTCATTGGAATAATAGCCACCAGCCATTATAACCATAGATTTGGAAAAGACTGCACTGGCCTTGTAGTCCAACCATCTTATCACATTGAGAAATTTCCCAGTTGTAGGACACTTCAGACTCTTCAAGCATGGAGAGGCACTGAGCTCAGCTCATGAGCTACAGCCTCATCAGACAGGCCAATTTACCTGTTGTATCCTGCTTTCCCTCCCTTTTTGTCATGGAGCCCTTCATGCAATGTACAGGCACTTCCAGCTGCGATCCATGTTGAAAAGGGAGTGAAAGCAGTTCACGTCGCCGCTGTGGCAACACAGGAAGGCTCCCTGCAATGGAGAGAAGGTGGGTGGCAATGCTTGCTCCATGGGATGTGGGGCAAGGTAAGGCAGGTGATGTGGAGCCCACCGGCAGCCCATGGATTCACCCCGATGCAGGGCGAATCCATCGGCCTTTGTGACAAGGTCCCTAAACTATTTCTGGCCATCATGCATAGCCCTCTGTGGTTGAAAAGAGGCAGAAGTGTCCTGAAAGTGTCAGTGCCTCTCCATTAGGGTTGAGAAAATTGTTCATATGCTCGTTAAATTCTTATCTAATTCGGATCTAAAGCACTTTTGAAGCAAGTTCCGACCCACCTTCTCACTGCCTTCCCAATATTAAGAATTTGAATAAAAATTTGAATTTTTTGCTTCAAACTTCGGAAATGACTTTAGAAACGAAGCACCAGCAACCTCTACTTTTGAAGCGACTATTGAACCATTTTTTTTCATGGATCACACATGCCTACTCTCCATGCCCCTTTTCAAGCATGGAGAGGCACGGAGCTCATCACATGCTCCAGGGTTGAAAAGAGGCAGAAATGTCATTAAAGGAGGCAACTCTGAACACAGGCCAGCAATCCTGATCAGAACTCCTACCACTTATGGTACTTTACTCCCATGGTTCCAACTGAAAAACAGATGGAATGGGAACCATCAAAGTTTCCCATCCTGTTTCATTGCCCAACTGTCAGCAGTCTCTTATAGCCTGTGGACTTTGATGCAGAACCATAGGATCCCATGGAAATAAATGGTTTTAACATGGAGCACTGTCTCTTGTATCATATGGGGTTTGGGGCAGAACAATATTATCCCATGGAAAGAAGTGGTTTAAAACTGGTGTCGGCCTCCTTCAATGTAAGGGGCCTTTAAGCAGGACAAAGGGATATCTTAGTTTTTTTAATATTGTTGTTTCTCCTGATTTTTAAAAAAAGGTAAGACTCAACTTGTGATGAATGTAAAATGACTGTATTGTCATCTCTTAGGTTTCTATGTGTGAGTGTGATAGGGAGGCAGAACTCCCTATCAAAAGGGACTACTGACAATGTAAGAGGGGTAATTCTCTACGCTAAAAGGATGGTCACCTGTGCTTTCCCATCTCAATGCAATGAGGACACAACCTATCCAATCTGTTTAAAGACCTCCAAAAAAGGGAAGCCTGTGACACTTGGAGGCAGTCTGTTTCTTTCCTACACAGCTTTTACAGACAAGAAGCTCTTCCTACAAGAGCTATCTCCTTGATTTTTCTATAGAACGACACAAGATAATAGGGGATCATTCCCCCCAAATTTCAGAAATATTCATACATCTACTAGTTTTAGGGAATTTTTAAAAGTTTTGACAAAAACATTTTTTAAAAAGACACAACAGCTGTTTCATTGATTGTCTCTCATATTACTCATATTACTCCTTTGAGGGTTTCTTCCCAGCCCAGCACAGAGATTTACTTACTAGAAATATCAGTCAGTCCTCTTTGCAAATTCAACAATTTATTGGAACTCTGGCTGCTGCTACGGAAAGACAAATTTCTCCCCTCTGAATTGGGGCTTTCTGATGCTGAGCAGAATTCTGGGAATGTAGTTTAGGGCAGGGCCATCTGAATTCTCTGGCATGTGGTTCCTTGCCTTCCCAAACTACATTTCCCAGAGTTCTGTGCTTCTTTTCTAGTGAACTCTGCTTTCTCCTTGCTGCTTCCCTCTCCCAATGGTGAGAGGCCATTAATTCAAAGAGGAATGGTAGCCTTTTTGGCTTTGATTGCTTGCTTGCGCTGAAAATGAAACTGATTTTGGGAGGCTTCCGAGGTTTACAAAATTCAAATGAAAAAGTATTGGGACCTCACAACCTCTGAGGATGAATGCCATAGATGTGGGTGAAACATCAGGAGATAATACTTCTGGACCATGGCCATACAGCCCGGAAAACTCACCACAACCCAGTATTGGATAAGTTTCGATTCTTATGTTTTTGGCACAGGTCATGACCCTGTGTCGGATATCACATCATAGCTACGAATTTAACGAATTTAATCTGTCTTACAAGGACTAATGATAATTTTGCCCAGTCCTAGTATTAAGTTATATATATTGACACTTCCGGAGTTTGTCTAGTTCCTTCATAGCGGATCTTCCAATTGCTCGTCTTCTTTTGATTTCTTGACTGCATTCTGATTAATGACTGAGCCAAGATATGGAAAATCTTGAACTTTTGTTTTGCTTTCATCATCCACTTTAAAGTTCTGTAAATCATCTGTGGTCATTATTTCTGATTTCTTAATGTTCTACTGTGAACAACCCACTTTTGCACTTTCTGCCTTGACTTTCTACAGCAATCTTTCCAAGTCCTGGCGATTTTCTGATGGCCGTCTGCTGGCATACTTGAAAACAAATAAACATGGTCAAACTAGCTTCCTTGTGGCACCAATTAAGAGAAACATCTTGGAAGCCCAGCTGGATGCTTGTTACAGAAAAAGCAACCACTGCTTTCTCATCTGATGTGGTAGACTTCTTTGGTCAAAATAATGTGTTACAGGTTGTATGACACTAAGATCATCTATATCACATCCAAGTATTATAATTCCACAACAATTTTAAGGCTGGGGCTTTTCTTTTCTGCAGAACTGTAACAGTTTGACATTGAGAGGTAGCTTAAAAAATAGAAGGTGAAGAGGGGGCTTGATAGCCATATTTAAGGGTTGAAAAGGAGGTTATTTTGAGGAGAGGGAGGGTGTTACTTTGAAAGAATGGTGAAGGGCAAGGGCTTGGAAAAGTTACCTTTTTAGTGGCCAGCTGCTGGCAGTTCGAGGTATCATTAGCCAAAACACAGCTTTGCAAAGCTGGGGTGGGTGAGAATCAGTACTTAAAAAATACCCATATTTAGCTTATCAGGTCAGACGCTTAATGACATTTGTATTAAAAGTTGGCCTGACCTTTCTCGCATTTAACTGAGCAGTTCTGCATTGTGTTCTCAGCAGGTATATTCCCTCATTAAAACAGATCTATGTTCTTCTTTGTCTGCCAACCTTTCTTCTTCGGGAAGTGATTGGGATCTCTGACTTGACTTAATTAAAAAGAAAGACCAAATAATATATTCTGCAATATTCTTTGCAATTCCAAGGTGCTGGGACAGAAATATCATCTTCTCCAGGTGATTGAGCTTTTCGGTGTCAAGTAGGTTCCAAAAATATACACTGTAGAGTACAATTCCTCCCTTTCTGCACTGATTCTCCTCCTCCTTTTTCTCCTCTCCTTCCAAAACCCTTCCGTTGCCTTGGTTCTCCTTCCATACGCATCTCTCCAAATTAACTGTTACCATCTAACACCACTGTGAAGTCAAGACCTTTGGTGGCAGCCCTGTATGTGACTGCCACCGACATGCGCATGGCTGGCTTCTTCCATCCCCCCTGAATGTCTTGATTTAATGAGACATGCTTCCAATTTCCTTGCGGTGTGTACCATTTCCTGACATGAGAATAATCAGGGAGCAAACTGATCTTGGAGTGGCTTTGGAAAGAAGAAGCTGGAGCAGATATTAGGCTTGTGCAATACGGGTAAACCGCAAGCTGTTTTGTGTCCCGGCTTTCAGTGGGGGGACCTATCTATCTTTTGGGTGCCTCCTGAATATGGGAGGGCAGATATCAGTTTTTGCTCTGGGGATGCTGAAAGATCCATTTTCTATTGGCCCATTATTGGGGGAGGGGGCTTCCTAGGCTCCCTTTCCCATCATTTTAGGCATTGGAGCTGTTTGTTTCTACCCTACAGGAGAGGCGCTCGGCTGTAGGCAGGTGCATGCTTTAAGGAGGCTTCTTGTTTAGAGCTTTTTTCTAGTCTAGAGGAGAGGCACTCGGCTGCAGGCAGGTGCGTGATTTAAGAAGGCTTCTTGTTTAGAGTTTTTTCTACTCTAGAGGAGAGGCACTCGGCTGAAGGCAGGTGCGTGCTTTAAGGAGGCTCCTTGTTTAAAGCCTTTTTCTACTCTAGAGGAGAGGTGCTCGGCTGCAGGCAGGTGTGCACTTCAAGGAGGCTTCTTGTTTAGAGCTTTTTTCTACTCTAGAGGAGAGGCACTCAGCTGCAGACAGGTGTGCGCTTTAAGGAGGCTTCTTGTTTAAAGATTTTTTTCTACTCTAGAGGAGAGGTGCTCGGCTGCAGGCAGGTGCGTGCTTTAAGGAGGCTTCTTGTTTAAAGCTTTTTCTACTCTAGAGGATAGGCGCTCGGCTGTAGGCAGGTGCGTGCTTTAAGGAGAGCTTTTTCTACTCTAGAGAAGAGGCGCTCGGCTGCAGGCAGGTGCGTGCTTTAAGGAGGCTTCTTGTTTAGAGCTTTTTTCTACTCTAGAGGAGAGACGCTCGGCTGCAGGCAGGGACCTGCTTTAAGGAGGCTTCTTTAGAGCTTTTTTCTACTCTAGAGGAGAGACGCTCGGCTGCAGGCAGTTGTGTGCTTTAAGGAGGCTTCTTGTTTAAAGCTTTTTTCTACTCTAGAGGAGAGACGCTCGGCTGCAGACAGGGACCTGCTTTAAGGAGGCTTCTTTAGAGCTTTTTTCTACTCTAGAGGAGAGGTGCTCGGCTGCAGGCAGGGACCTGCTTTAAGGAGGCTTCTTTAGAGCTTTTTTCTACTCTAGAGGAGAGACGTTCGCCTGCAGGCAGGTGAGTGCTTTAAGGAGGCTTCTTGTTTAGAGCTTTTTTATATTCTAGAGGAGAGGCGCTCGGCTGCAAACAGGTGTGCGCTTTAAGGAGGCTTCTTGTTTAGAGCTTTTTTCTACTCTAGAGGAGAGACGCTCGGCTGCAGACAGGGACCTGCTTTAAGGAGGCTTCTTGTTTAAAGCTTTTTTTCTACTCTAGAGGAAAGGCGCTCGGCTGCAGGCAGATATGCATGCTTCTTACCTGTTTCTACTCTAGAGGAAAGGCGCTCAGCTGCAGGCAGGGACACGCTTTAAGGAGGCTTCTTGTTCTTAAAGCTGTTTTTCTACTTTATAGGAAAGGCACTCAGCTGCAGGAGAGGCTGGCACACATGCTTTCTCTCAACAGCACTGGCTTTCCAAGAGGCATTTTAAGGAGCCCCAGGGAAGGAAGAGCTATGACTTGTAGCTCAGTAGAGCTATCCTCCCTGGACTATCTTAACACTCCTCTCTGTTTTCAGTGCCTGCAATCTCCTTTCTGCTTTCCGCCTTTGCTTCCTTAAAACTGTTTCTACTCTAGAGGAGAGGTAGGCTGTGTTTTCAGTGCCTGAAATCTCCTTTCTGCTTTTGCTTCTTTAAAACTGTTTCTACTTCTACTCTAGCTGAGAGGTAGGCTTCTCTTTTTTGTTTGCTGGGATTACTATTGTTAATGATAATTATTATATTTTAGAAGTAGAATAAGAGAAGGATAAAAAGAAGCTAAAAGGGCGAAAGCCCCCAAACGTGCACGTGCTCAACCCACTCACTGTTCCTCAGGTCTCTAACTCCCAGTCAGTCCCAGTAAATAAAAAGAATCAGGAAAATAAAGGAAAATCAAAAAGATTCAACTGTGATGCTGAAAAGGGCTTGCTTTAATGACAGGCGGGTTTTCGTACCAGGAGGGCCCTTACCATTATGGGCTCCTGAAGTACCGAAGGTACCAAAGGAAATGGAGGAAACAAAGGAAATGAAATCCATGCACAACCCTAGCAGATACTAGATCGGGACCTTGACTTTGCCAGCAGGGGGCAGGCCAACAAGGAGCTGGAGCCTTCCAAAAAAAACTGGCATTGATTGATTGATCAGTTGATTGATTGACCTCTTTCCTTGCCTTGTTGCTAAGGTGAGAAGCAAGACAGCTCAAGGAATACACATCAAGTTGAATCCATTTTAGTGTCTCTGTTTGCTTTCTGAATTTGGAACCCACTTGCTATGGTCAGATGTATCCTGTTGTGCTCTCAAAGTCCCTAGAAAGCTGAATCAACCTTTCTCTCCAAAGAGAAGGTGTTACTAATATGACCTTCATGGGACAAACTTAGAAAAATGCTTGCAGTTATGTTTAGAGATCTGCCCTTTGGTTTCAGAGATAGTCTTCCAGAAAAATAAGCTAACACTGCTAGAATAACACTCAATGGGGTGCATCTCCATAGTAGAACAATGCAGTTTGACACTCTGTGAACTGCCATAGTTCAACGTTTTGGAATCCTGGGAGTTGTAATTTTACAAGGTCTTTTAATCTTCTCTGCCAAAGAGTGCTAAATTACAAAACACTCTATTCACTTAACAGAAAAAAAATTGACTCAGGAGTCATTACCATTATTACTGTAGGGTACAATAATAGGCCTTAGTAATATAGCTTCACCAAAATCCTATAATCACCTTTTAATTAATGTATCTTTATCTATACTTAGCTAAGTCACCGAAGAGCTAAGAAACCCTGTTAGCAAAATGCAAAGATGTGTATCAAGACACTGACAAGAGTGCCGGATGATGCACAAATGCTTGCAATGCCCATTAGTGAGTAATGCCCAGTGGTGTGCCATGCACATCAGTGTGCAATGTAGAGGGCCGATTGTATTCATATCCAACCTTTCTGCCCAGACTCAAGGCAGTTAAATTAGCAAATAAACAACTGGCTGCACAATGTCTATACTCTGCAGCACAACCATCGTGAATGTCGATTTACTCCTTGTAAGCACAATGTAAGATCTTGGACCCTTGTCTTCTAAAGCACTGAGCATCATCTGTATAATTCCCTGGATTTGTGGCATGGAGGGGGAAAAGAATAGCACCCTCATCTTTTCCCAGGCTTTAACAAGCTCAAGTGTGAGCTGAAAAGGACTGGTTGAGTAGTAAACACTTACAGATAATACAGGAATGGAACATGAAGAAAATAACATCTTCGAAAAGCGGCAACGAGTGAAGGAGACGGGAAAAGGATACCTTGGCAGAGATGAAAGTAGATGATGTGGCACATGGGAAAGGTGGACTTGCACAGGACTCGGGATGATGCAATTAAAAAGTGTAGGCTTGAGCGAGCAGGTGCCTCATTTAACCCACCGGTCACACTGTTTCAGTCCCATGCCGACAGCAAAAAAAGTCCTAATTAAGATCTCTCCTTTCTTTATTTTAAATGTTTCTGGCCTGTTTTATGTCCTCACAGCTCTTTTGAGCTGTTTAATTACAGCCTTAGCATCTTGACGTTACCGTTTGCTGAAAGTTACTGGTATTGGGCCAGGAAAGCTCACCTATCCATTAAGCATGCACGCTATAGCACAGGCATGGGCAAACTTCAGCCCTCCGGGTGTTTTGGACTTCAACTCCCACAATTCCTAACAACCTCAGGCCCCTTCCTTTTCCCACTCAGCTGCTTAAGTGAAATTGAAATTGAAAGCACAGTATGCTCAACTGCAATCTGGAAACTTTTAGAACATCTAATGGTGCTGTTTTTATAGAGAGATCCTTCCCTGGATCACAGTCATTAAATAATGTTTCCACACTCCAAGCTTTTGAAGTGCAATTACGGCAGGACAGGAGCACCTGTTGATGGTGCTTCCTGCATGATGTTGTGTCTCTACTTGTAGTTGCATTGTGCTTGAATTGTGATTGGATTGTCTCTTTTCACTGACAAGAGAAAAGCCGTAAGTGGATCCAATATCGCTGTTGTGCCGAAATTTTTCCCCATCAATGTCCTGATGCAATCCTGGTATTGGGAAGCAAAGGATGGTCTTGTGAGAGTGTGAAAACAGTTATAGCAAAATACAAGGAAATGATGAAAATAGAGATGGGGGAAAGTTTGTGCACACTGAATAGAGCAGACACAGATAGGAAGCAAGGCTGTGTGGAAGACTGATTGTGAGAGTTCACATCAACAAAATGCCAGTATTATGCTATGATGCCAATAAGTGAAAGAAACAGGAGAACTCCAGACAGCAAGCAATCAAGTGCCAGTCAACACCTCCCAAACAGAGGATTACTCCAGGCTACAAAGGCCAGGCTGCCGTTATGCAAATACCCTCACAGATTGACTTGAGTAGCTTCATGGCTACTCAATGATATTCAAGCTTGCTAATTATTAATTGCAGCATTCATAGTTTATTCAAACAGACAAGCATGCTTGGACATACACACCCCACTTGCTTTACTGCCAACAGAACCTATGAAGATGCCAGCCACAGATGCAGGCAAAACGTTAGAGAAAAAACTCATAGCAACCCAGTGAAAAAGGTCATTCCAATAATGGTATGAATCGCTTTGCTTAAACAGGAGTATTGCAACGTGAAAACAGACTGATCCCCTGTTGCAAATGGTGGAGCCAGGATCCGTCCTCTGTCCGAAGCTGCATCTGTACTGTAGAATGAATGCAATTTGATCACTCTTTACTTGCCATGGCTCAAGTCTATGGAATCCTGGGAGTGGTAGTTTTACAAAATCTTTAGCCTTCTCCACTGAAGAGTGTTTTTGCATCACCAAACTACAGCACACCAAACTACAGATTTCATCACATTGAGCTGTGGCAGTCCAAGTGGTGCCAATCTGCATTCATTCTACAATGTAGATGAACAAGTCAGGGCAGCCTTGAACAACCAACTGGCATAGACATTTCTGAGTAGGTCTGCACTGAATATTTGGACTGTCTCTGGTTCTATGCAAACGAGACTCCAATGCCATGCATTCTACCTCTCTTGTTATCACAGATTCAAATTGCAGGGAAAGAGATTTCATTGAAACATTAGGAAAAATCTCCTGGCAGAAAGAGCTGTTCAACAGTGGAATATGCTACCTGGGAGTCTGATAGAATCACCTTCTTTGGAGGTTTTGAAATACTACTTGGATGGCCATCTGTCAGGAGTGCTTTTATTGTGTTTTCCTGCATGGTCTCAAGGTGTTGTGGCCTCTTCCAACTCTAGGATCCTATGCTTGTGCTAGCTACCAATAGAGAGTTGCAAACCCTCCTCCCCAGCTCCTTATCTATGACTGGTTTGCCAAATCAGGTGGGGAAGGCAGAGTCTTGGCCTTGCGTGTCACTGTCTGGATGAAGCAAATTACTCTTGTCATAATTGTCATGTGTCAGCCGCCACATGATGGCTGGATTGTGCCAGGCCTGGGAGCTGTTCGGCTTGGGAACTTGCATGTGCAAACTACAGAGCTGGAAATGCTCACTCGATATTCATGATGGGCCACCTCACAATTCTTTTGCAGGAGAGGAAAGGAACATCTCCATGGAGGGTTTTCTTTCCCCCTCGCACTCATTTTAAGAGGATTTCTAGAAGAGGGTTTACCTGTGCAAACTGCCAGACACTTAGGAAATAATCCTGCATGAATCTGTGTCCAACAGCTTTTTACAGCTTAAAGAGAACACCATTTATGACGTTATCACATGAGGGTCAGAAAATGGGTTCTGCTGTTGCCAACCCATCTTCATAGTGTGCTATAAGCTTCCTGAGGAAGGTAAACACAAGGGTGACCTATTTAGGAAAACTTCTGCCCACCTGTGCTTTGCTCCCTATGGTTTTCCTCTTCATCCTGGAAAGAATGGGGTGTGACAGAATAGTTCGGTCCTGGGTCCAGTGCTATTAACATTGTTATCAATGACCTGGACAATGGAAAAGAAGGCATGCTTATTTATTTATTTATTTACAGTATTTATATTCCGCCCTTCTCTCCCCGAAGGGGACTCAGGGCGGATCACATTACACATAGAAGGCAAACATTCAATGCCTTAACACAGAACAAAGACAGAGACAAACGCAGGCTCCGAGCTGGCCTCGAACTCATGACCTCTTGGTCAGAGTGATTTGTTGCAGTTGGCTGCAGCTGGCTGCTCACCAGCCTGCGCCAGAGCCCGGGCCTAATTATCAAATGTGGCATTAAATTGTGAAGGATAGTGAATATTCTGGAGGACAGGATTGGGATCCAAGATGACATAAACGAGCTAGAGAGCTGGGCAAAAATGAACAAAACAAGTTGTTGAAGGCTTTCATGGCCAAAATCACTGGGTTGCTGTGAGTTTTCCAGGCTGTATGGCCATGTTCCAGAAGCATTCCCTCCTGACGTTTCACCCACATTTATGGCAGGCAACAACAACAACTTTATTCTTATATCCCGCCCCATCTCCCCAAAGGGACTCAGGGCAGCTCACAGGGAGACCAAGCCCAGGAATACACAATAAAATACAATCACATAAATACATTTAAAACATATAAACATAAAATCATAAAACATATAATACATTAAAACATACTCAAGCAATAGCTACTAGTCAGGCGCAGTGATATGCAGGAATCCCCACAGGCTTTTTGGAAGCATGACCCTTTTGGAGATTAATTGGCATTCATAATACTTGGAGTAATCATAATCTTTTGGAAAAGCATGACTTTGTTAGAAATCATAACCTTTTTTGTAAAGTATGATCTTCTTGAGAAGAGTTAAAAACTCGCTTGAGTCAGTCCTCATAGGCATCCTCAGAGGTTCTGAGGTCTGTTGGAAACTAGGCCTGCCAGCTAACACCTCCCAACAAAGGATTCCCTCAGGCAGGAAGCAGCCAGGCTTTGAACCTGCAAGGCTATTCAGTGCTAATCAAGCTGGCCAATTGCAACATTCACACTTGCCTCAAACAGACAAGACTTCTCTTTCCCACAGATATAAAAACCCCTCTTGCCTTGTTTCCAACAGATCTCACAACCTCTGAGGATGCCTGCCATAGATGTGGGCGAAACATCAGGAGAGAATGCTTCTGGAACATGGCCATACAGCTTGGAAAACTCACAGCAACCTAACAAAATGAGCTTCATTAGGGGAAAATATATGGTACTATACTTCAGCAATAAAAATGAAAATTACAGATATAGGATGGAGGACATTTGGCTTAAAAACAGCCCATGTGAAAATGCTCAAGGAGCTTTTGTAGACCACAAGCTGAGCATGAGTCACCAATGTGATGTGTCAGCTAAACCTGGCCACACTTCGCTGTGGCTCAATATGATATGAAATGAATCTGAAAGTAAATAAAAGTATTGTGGCTAATATAGATTCACCGAGAAAACACATCATTCAACTCAAATCCCTGCCTTGTGTTTCTGAGTCTATGTGGAATGAATGGAAAGGAAGGAAAAAGAGGTTTTTACAAATATATATATTTTTTATTATAAAGCTAGTGGACTGAATACATTTTTGGTTTGTCTTTTTCTGCATAAACATTAAGATCAAATGGTTTACCCCTCGCAAGGTGTATTTGGAAATTGAAGTTGTTTGAACTCGAATGCCATGTTGTTTGGAATGAGTGGGATTCCCAGGGCAATCACTCCCAACTCCTGTGCGTAATGTAGAGTTGGCCATGTTGGGTCTGTGTGCCAGGTTTGGTCCAGATTTGTTGTAGGCTGGGTTTAGTACACTCTGGATAAAGATGTACTACAACTCCCATAATCAAGGTCAATTCCCACAAACCACAGCAGTATGGTCGGCTGGTCATGGGGGTTCTCTGTGCCAAGTTTCATCCCTGTCCATTGTCGGTGGAGGTCACAGTTTATCTGGATACAGGTGAACTATAACTCCTGTCAATCTATGTGCCACATTTTGTCCAGGTACGTCATTTGCGTGGGTCTCAGTGGTCTGTTGACGTTGGAGCTGAATTGGCTGAAGGTACTGCAAATCCCATCATTCATGGTCCATCCTCCTCCTATCAGCACCAGGACGTGAAGTGGGTAATGGGGTGTCTGTGTGCCAAATATGGTCCAGGTCCATCGTTTGTGAGGGTTGCAGTAGTCTGCGGGAGTTGATTTGGGTGAAGGTACTGCACATCCCATCATCTGTATGAGAGCCATGCGTGGGTTAGGGCCTTTTACCCTAGCACTTAAGACCTGGCTTTTTACTAGAGCTTTTGATCTATGTTAATTTTATCAATATTTGTATGTATGTATTTTTATCCTTTACAATTTAGCTTGTAAATTACCTAGAGCATCTTGGATGGAGGGCAATTAGTAAGTAATTAAATGATGATGATGATTATGATGATCTGTTGTCTGTCCTAACCTAACCATGCCAGGACATAAAGTGGGTTGTGTGGGGGTCTGTGTGCCAGATTTGGTCCTGATCTGCCATTGGTGCAAGTCGCAGTGGTCTGTGGGAGCTGAAGTGATTGAAAGTACTGCATATCCCATCATCCATGGTTCTCCCTCCCCCAAAGTTATTTAAGAACACGCGTGTATTGGAATGCCAGGTTGTGTCAAAATTTCAAGTTAATCAACTGACAACTTTTCAAGTTCTGCGTACACAAACATATGCAGGCTGTATTTTTATATATAAAGACTAGCTATGCCCAGCCACGCGTTGCTGTGGCAAAGTATGGTGGTATGGGAAATAAAGTATCTTATATTATCTGCTTAGAACTGGATTATATGAGGCCCCTTCTACACAGCTGTATAAAATGCACACTGAAGTGGATTATATGGCAGCGTGGAGTCAAGATAATCCAGTTCAAGGCAGATAATATAAGATTATAAATGGGTTATATAGCTGTGTGGAAGGGCCTCGAGTCTGCACTGCCATATAATCCAGTTAAAATAAGATAATTTGTATTTTATAGGCAGTGTGGAAGAGGCCTAAGTGAGGCCTAACTGCCTGTCCCCTGGGCTGAGTGGGTTGCTAGGAGACCAAGTGGGTGGAGCTTAGCCTTCTAAGTGGCAGCAATTGGATAAAAACAATTATTCCTCTCCCTCTAATTAGGACTTTATTTTTCTTTTCTTTTTGTTGTATGAACGTAGAGGCATGGATGAGGGATTGTGCTGCCAAGTTTAGTGTTTCTGGGATGTGTAGTTTTGTTGTTTTGTCCTAGGCCGAAATTTCATTACCCTTTTATATATATAGATGATTCTAAGAAATATCAGGTGTATTTAGGACAACATTGTGGGATGGTAAGTGCTTCTAGTTCTAGCTGGGGAGGCTGCAGCTTATGTTACAAGTTGGAGCGATAATTTTCTAACTCTGGTCACATACATTGGCCCAGCTCCTGCCCGAGGGCTCTTTTTCAGTGAAAAGTTGCTGCCTTAGAACAAAAGTGAAGCTGAACCATGTCAGAGGGCAGTCATGCGGAGGAGGCATGCGGTGCATTTCAGATCCGCCGCCACCTTTGCCTTCCTAGATCAGGCTCATGTGATGAGAGAGCGATAGAGAAGTGTGTGTGTGCGTGTGCGGATGCAGGAGGAGGCATCTCAGATCTGGATCCGGAGTTTGATCATAGGGAAATCTGACGGAACGCCGACGCTCTCCGTGCCGCAAACAAGCTCGCCTGTCACTTTGGCTGCTTTTCTCGGAGACGCCCCAGTTACTGCATAATTGCATTCTTAACAACGCCGTATTAGCTACGGAGGGTGAGCACACAAGGTCTGTAGCTGTTATCTCTGCCAGTAATAGAGTTGCTGTCCCCTGCAAGTGTTATCCCAAGCATGCAAGATTTGACATTGCTGCAGCACACCCTCTGCCAATCCCGGGGCCGCTGAAGCGTCACCCATGCCTTTTGCAATTGTCACTCGGAAATTGGAAGTGAAATGATACAATCTTCAGGCATGGAGCCTCTTCTCTGGGTGGGAAGAATCTCAGAGTGAGACCGCTGCCTTCAAAATGTGTGTACGGGCATACCTCCATTAACAAATCTTTCAACAGTGAGGCTCCTTTTTACAAAGTTTTGTTTATGCCTGCCCAGGCCCTCCTTTCTGCTCATCCTTCTGTGACTGAAAGATCTCTTTGGAAGGATCAGCATTTGGAGTTGAGCCGCGTTGGTGCAATGGGTTAAACTTGGGGCTGGCTGAACTGCTGACCTGAAGGTTGGGTTGCAGACCTGAAAGTTGGGTTGCAGACCTGAAGGTTGCCATTTCAAATCCACAAGATGAGGTGAGCTCCCATCTGTCAGCTCTAGCTTGCAGGGACATGAGAGAAGCCTCCCAGCTAACACATCCCGGCATTCCCTGGGCAACGTCTCTGTAGACAGCCAATTCTCTTACACCAGAAGCAGCTTGTAGTATGTTCTCAAGTAACTTCTGACACAATAAAAAAGTATTTGGAGTTGGTGAAAGGTGGCTGGAGAAATAGGCTTTTGATGTCAGGTAGGCCATCTATACAGAAAAATATAATAAAGCTTGAGCAGGAAAAGGTCAAGATTTTATGTAGCCAATCCTACCATTGCTTTTTATGGGCACCATTTCCACTACACATAATGCAGTTTGAAACAGAATTACAGTGTTCTCTCACTTATTGTGGGGGTTATGTTCCAAGACCATCCGCAATAAATGAAAATCCATGAAGTAGGGACACTATATTTATTTTAATATTTATACATTATTTTAGTAATTATACAATATTTTAAGTCTTTATCAACCAATCGTGTGTTGATAAATAGCCTCCTTCTCCTCCCGTTGCCTCTTAGGCTCCTTTTCCCTCCTTTGGCTTCTCCTCCCTCCCTTCCTTAGGCTGTAAATTGTAATTTTTATGATTTATAATAGTCTTTTAGAGTTTATTGAAAAACCGCAAAACAGAGAATCCGCAAAAAGTGAACCGTGTCCGCGAAGTAGTGAGGGAACATTGTATATGGTCAGTGTGGACTCATATAATGCAGTTCAATATAGTTAAACTATTATATGAGTCTACACTGACCATAAAATCCAGTTTTAAACTGCATTATATGCCAGTGGAAATGCCTGCTTGAACAACAGCTTTCTATAGACCCTATTTCTGAGTATGGCTTATCAACAAAACAGAAGAGAAAGAAGATAAGCCTATTGCCAGCATGTTAAAATGTCAGCATGTTAGAAAGATCTCTAAGTCTGGACATCAAAATGGAATCCATATGAAAAGCGGAGGCTGCTGAAAGAGAAAGTTCTCTCTGGATACCTTTTGGAATAAGGCTTCATGTGGTCTCTAGAAAGTTCAAAAGGTATTTGTTTACTCCCACAAGGCTTACCCGACCTGGTTGATTCATTTGATATGTGCATCTTGTTAGTGTTGATTATGCTGACAGATGTTTAATTGCTCTTCCTTTCTTGTGGTTTAGGAACCTATCCCCATTTTCCACCATGTTATTTCTGCCCCAGGACCCCATGTTATAAAAGGAATGTGCAGGATTGTGTCCATTTTTAAAACTGATGTATATAGCTTATTTTTGTTAGACTTCATGTCCTTGATTTCAAAAATATGCTCTTGAAGGCAAGGGTAAAAGTTTTCCCTGACATTAAGTCTAGTCATGTCTGACTCTGGGGGTTGGTGCTCATCTCTATTTCTAAGCCGAAGAGCCGGCATTGTCCGTAGACACCCCCAAGGTCATGTGGGCGGCATGACTGCATGGAGCGCCGTTATATTCCTGCCGGAGTGGTACTTATTGATCTACTCACATTTGCATGTTTTCAAACTGCTAGGTTGGCAGGAGCTGGGGCTAACAGCAGGAGCTCACCCCACTCCCTGTATTCAAACCACCAACCTTTTGGTCAGCAAGTTTAGCAGCTCAGCAGTTTAACCTGCTGTGCCACCAACTGGTAAAGTAATAGTTGCATCTGATGAAATAGACTTAGGGTTCATCTACACTGTAGAATTAATCCATTTTGAGACTACTTCAAGTCCCATGGCCTGAGGCTATGGGTTAAAATGAGAGTTGTGGTTTTATAAGGTTGTTAGCCTTCTCTGCCAAAGAGAGCTGATGTGTGCATGCACTCACTACCCAAAAGATACACACTAGCCACGTCTGATCCGTTTGATTTTATTTTTAATCCACCTTCATTTTTTGGCTTTGGGATCCCAGGGGTTTATTCTGCTCTTTCTCTAAGGTTACACAGCAGTGGCAAAGGAAAGCAGACAAAATCTGATACCTCTGGGAGCTGATTTCTCTAATGCCTTGCCTTCCTTTGCAAAGAAGGAGATGTTTTTAATTTCCAGAAAATGCAATCCTCTCCCTCTTCACCTTTTCTGAGAGAAAAGACATACCGAGCTGAGATAAAGCAAATGTATTTATTTTAGGAATGCATTACGCTTTTCCTTTGAGACTGTTGTGTCCTTACGACATAAAGAGTTCCAGTAAAGAGGAAGACACCTTGGTTAGCATCCTTTTGAAAAGTTACTCTTCTTTGGACATGTTCCAGCTTGTCAATATCCTAATTCAATTTTGGTGCCCAGAATTGGATGCGGTAAATAATAATAATAATAATAATAATAATAATAATAATAATAATAATAATAATGATAATAATAATAATAATAATAACAACAACAACAACAATTTATTTATATTCCTCCTTTCTCCCCGAGGGACTCAGAGCGGATTACAGAATATAAACAGACACAGGCTCTTCTCTGTTTCCAAGCCAAGGAGACTGAGTTGTCCATGGACACCTCCTTGTAGTGTGGCCAGCAAGACTGCTTGGAACGTCTTTTTGCCTTTTCCTGCTGAAGCGGTACCTATTTATCCACTTACATTTGAATGTTTTTGAGCTGCTAGGTTGTCAGGAGCTAGGGATAGGGTATTGGGCCAGGCTGTGGTGCAGCTGGCTAATAACCAGCTGCAATAAATCACTACTGACCAAGAGGTCATGAGTTCAAAGCCCGGATCGGGTTAAGCCCCCGACCATTAAATAGCCCGGCTTGCTGTTGACCTATGCAGCCCCGAAAGACAGTTGCATTTGTCAAGTAGGGAAATTAGGTACGCTTTATGCGGGAGGCTAATTTGACTAATTTACAACACCATAAAACTGCCAGCAAATCATGAGGAAAGGAATGAGGAAGTACAGCCACTAGTGGACGGTGAAGCAACAGCTCCCCCTGTGGCCGGAATCGTGAAGCTGGAAAAATGTTAAATGCCTCTGTGTCTGTCTATACTGTATGTTGTTTGTCTGTTGGCATTGAATGTTTGTCATATATGTGTTCATTGTAATCCACCCTGAGTCCCCTTCGGAGTGAGAAGGGCGGAATATAAATACTGTAAATAAATAAATATAGTATTAAAAGGTAAAGGTTTCCCCTTGACATTAAATCTAGTCATGTCCGACTCTGCGGGGTGGTTCTCATCTCCATTTCTAAGTCAAAGAGCCGGCGTTGTCCTTAGACGTCTCCACGGTCGTGTGGTCGGCATGACTGCATGATGTGCCATTACCTTCCCACCATGTTTCATGTTTTCCAACTGCTAGCTAGGTTGGCAGAAGCTGGGGCTAACAGCAGGAGCACATAATTCTTAGACCGTAGGCCGCTCTCATACAAAATAAGCAAGTAATATCTCAAAACATTATATAAAACAATATATAATAACATTTTAAGGTGTAAGTTTAAATTTATTTATTTACAGTATTTATTTACAGTATTTATATTCCGCCCTTCTCACCCTGAAGGGGACTCAGGGCAGATCACAATGTACACATACAAGGCAAACATTCAATGCCATATGAACATAGAGACAGAGACACAGACACAGAGGCAATTTAATCCTCTCCAGCTACCTGCTTCCTGAGGGTCTGCTCGATTCCAGCCGCAGGGGGAGCAGTTGCTTCATCATCCACTGTGACACCAAGTCCTTGGATACTTCCTCATTCCAAACGCTGCTGGATGATTTTTATGGTGTTGTAAATTAGTTAAACTAGCCTTCCCACATAAGTGGTACCTAAATTTCCTACTTGATAGATGCAACTATCTTTTGAGTTGCTTAGGTCAACAACAAACAGGGGCTATTTTTATTTTAATTGTTGGGTGTTCACTCCGACACGGGCTGGCCTCAAACTCATGACATTTTGGTCATAGTGATTTATTGCAGTTGGCTACTAACCAGCCTGCGCCACAGCCTGTCTTTGTCTTTACTTGTCTTAATTTGCTTTTAGTTACTGTATTTCAATATTAGTGTCAAGTCATTACAAACTTTTATGGTGTGGTATGGTATGGGGGATAGTACTTGTTAGGCCTATTTTTAATAATAACTCTCAAGCAACCAGAAACTGGATTTATTCAGCAGCTATCAATCCCCATGGGTGCTGGTTAACTGAGCATCTACTATATTTGCCCTTTTCCTCTGCTTCTGGTGCTAATGATCAAAATATGTCCTCCTAAAAATGAGACAGTGGAGCCATGATCTCATTCTTCAAGCCTGGAATGGAACGTGCTGAAAAAGTAATGTTAGCCGCCAAGCAAGTCAAGACAAACTGCCTAACCAATCTCATGATCCTCTCTGATTTGGAAAACTGCTTAGTAATAACCCTTACCACCACCTGATTGTAACACCAGAAGCAGCTGTTATAGCAGTGTCTTTTTTCCTTCTCCACAAACAAAGGTGCACCAACATGGTAGAGCCAAAGCATTATGACCAGAATGTCTTGGATAGAACACATTTGCTTTTGCATTCACAAACCATCTTTAGGAATGGGCCATTTAAATCCGAAATATTCCCCACTGCATGCAAAGCCAGTTTGTCCATCGCAGTGTGTGAGGGTTAAACGTAACTGCCTTCCGTGTAGATATGTATTTTAAAAAAGGGTAAAAATGGAGCAGAATGTGCCTCCGCTGTCCACAGAAGGTCAAAGAATCCCCCTTAGGAGCAAATTACAGCCACACCGTTGCTTACCATTTCTCAAAATGTGCAATTGCTGAGCCATTCACTGATGGCATTTAAAGATGTCCATGACTCTCCGGATGTGGAAGGGAAATGAGAAGAACTTACCAGGGTTACCAATCAGGTGTACAGGGCATGGACCACATGTACCCCATGAGTTCTGTCCCTGTGGACTCCAAAATTGCTTGAAATCCTCAAAGCACCTCAACCATCTTCCCAAAGTTAAAACATTTTGGAATCAAATGGCCCAAATGCATTCAAAAACATCACAACTGTGGAAGCACATCAACCCAACCAACATCCCCCAACACAAAAGTAGCCCAAATCTTCCAGCAATGATTACTGGAAAGAGGGATATAGCTATAGGAAGGGGTGGCAGGAGAACACAGCACCAGCAAATAACAATAATTCCTCTCTATCCCCATGAAAAAATTCTTTCAGTCCCCAAATTTCAGCATTTCAGTAGCTGAAAGCCTCAAGTGATTATTTAGACATGAAGTTCAGTCAACTACAGAAAAGAAGCAGACAATGTGACCAAAGGAATGTAGAAATAGCAAGTGCAAGAATTTAAGAGACGGTACTACACTTAGGCAGAAAAAAATGAAACCCACAGATATAAGTTGAGTGACACCTGGCTTGACAGCAGTACATGTGAAAGAATCATAGAAACATAGAGTTGGAAGAGACTACATGGGCCATCCAGTCCAGCTTTGGCCCCGTCTACACTGCTATATAATGCAGTTTAATGCTATATAATGCAGTTTAACTGCATTGAACTGTATTGTATGAGACCAATCCATTGTACAGATGCCCCTTGGGAGGGTGTAAGCCTGGAAGAAATGGTGACATGGATATGCTGATTTGTCTCTGATTAACTCAGGTGTCTAGTTCAGTGTGAGACAAAGGGTGCAAGACTCAAAAGACAAAGGTGGTATTTCTGGGCAATCAAGGGCTTGGCTGCCCATTCAGAAAGTTAACAAATTCGTGTTTGCTGAGCCTCCTCTTCTGTAGGAGCTGCATACTCTCAGCCTCAGTTGCCTCAGATAAACACCCTGAGCTCATTCTATTGACAAAGGTTTCCATATAATCTACCTTGGGAAATAGCTAGAGGGATCCTGGCCGTGATCCCTGTTCCCAAGGGATTGTGCAAACTGAGGGCAAAGAAAGGTAGCTGCCTTCAAGATACATTTTGATACATATATTTGATACATTTGATACATTCTAGAATTGACTCAGTACATAAAAGACACAAGTTACACATAAATCATCAAATTCAAGGATTAGATTTGATAGCACTTTTAGGGTACAGCTGCCATTAGGACCATCCCTGAACATCTTGTGACTCCGACATTTCACAACCTTGGAGCCGTGGAAAATGTTTTTAAAATAAAGAAATGATAATACAGTAGAGTCTCTGTTATGGTTGAGCCTTATGGCTCCAATACTGGGAGACATGGTACTTATCCAAGCCTCGCTTATCCAAGCTTCTGGATAATCCAAGCCATTTTTGTAGTCAATGTTTTCAATATATCATGATATTTTGGTGCTAAATTCGTAAATACAGTAATTACAACATAACATTCCTGCGTATTGAACTACTTTTTCTGTCAAATTTGTTGTATAACATGATGTTTTGGTGCTTAATTTGTAAAATCATAACCTAATTGGATGTTGAATAGGCTTTTCCTTAATCCCTCATTTTCCAAGATATTCGCTTATCCAAGCTTCTGCCGGCCCGTTTAGCTTGGATAAGTGAGACTCTACTGTATATCTTGCTTGGAGTCTCTTTAATGTCCAGAAACTTTTGGGACGGGGGGGGGGGGGGTGATAGAGCTCGACAACATACTCTCATGAAGAATAATTCTGTGTCCATTTCTGGGTATCAGAACTGAACACAGAAGGAGATGGACAAGCTGGAGATAAAACAGCTGTAACATGTCCAGAGAAGGGCAACCAAAATGATCAAAGGCTTGGAAGCCAGACTCTTTCAGAAGGAGCTTAGGGAGCTGGGGATGTTTAGCTTAGAGAAGAGAAGGCTGAGTGGGGACATGATAGCCATGTTTAGGTATCTGAAAAGGTGTCACATTGAAGCTGCTCTTAGATTGCAACATCGGAATGGATTCAAACTTCAGGAAAACAGATTATTTATAAACATTAGGAAGAACATCCTGTTGACAAGAGCTCTTGGATAGAAGAGTATCCTGCTTTTGATCGTGGCGGAGTCTCCTTCCCTGGACATTTTTAAACAGAGGCTGTGTGTTCCTGCATGGCAGAAGGGGGTTGGACAGCATGGTTGTTGTGGTCTCTTCCAAATCCATCATTCTGTGATTGACCCATTGGATTTTCCTGGGTAATAAGTCACACACCTAGTCAGCCTTAGAAGAATGCAATGGCAGGCCTCCTCTGAGTAGATCTTGGCCCTTTCTACACTGCCATATAAAATCCAGATTATCTACTTTGAGCTGGATTATATGACAGTGTGGACTCATATAATCTAGTTCAAAGTAGATAATGTGGATTGTCTGCTTTGGTCATCTGGATTATATGGCAGTGAAGAAGCGGTTCATGTTAAGCATACCCTACAAGAAGGCTGCCATACATTGGTATTGACTTGAAGGCACCTATTAGCAATATTTTCCTACCTTGTTCTATGTCTCTCTTCCTCTTTCCTTCCTTCCATGAAAGCATCTGCGTAGTATTACAAAATTTCAAAAGAAAGGGGTGTTCTTTGACCCCTTCAACATTGCCGTATAAAATCCAAATTATTTGAACTAGATGATATGGCAATGTAGACTCATATAATCCTGTTTTGATAATCTGGATTATATGGCAGTGTGGAAGGGGCCATGGTGACTTCTCCCAAATTTTGGAACTCCCTCTCTGGTGAGTCTTCCATGGCTCTCTCCTTGCTATTGTTCCATGGGTAAGTGTTTCCTCTCTTTTGGCAGGTTTTTGAATTTTGACTGCTAACAGTAGGCTGATTTGCTGGTCTAAATGCATCTGGATGTTTTTAAATGAAACTGTTTTGATCAGTTTTAATGTCTCTGTGTCACTGAATTTCATTTTAACAATACATTTTGTGTGTCTTCATTTATAAGTGTTTTGACTGTGGGCGTTTTAAAATTTTGCAAATCCCTTTGGGTGCCAGCAGTGGGATAGAAATGAAAGAATAATAACAGCAGCCGCGACAGTAACAATAAGAGTGGCTTATTGGGTTGGGACTTGCATCTTCGTGATTGGTTTATGTTTACACAAAATTGAACCAAATAATTTTGCATTGTCTGCATTCGCCTGGGGGTTGCTATGATATTAAATATTAAATAGGACCTCTTACTTTTGAAGGGATTAGGGACACAGAGACCCCACAGAATTGGGAAAGTTGTGAATGTTTAAAATATAATTTTTTTTTCACCAGAGAAAACACCTCTCTCAGAAATTGTCGGTCTTCCAGAGTGACCATATGGTCAACTTCTGCCAGATTCATAAAGTCATTCAATGTAGACTGTGAAGTAGAAGTTCAACTGTATAAAGATGATGATGATAGTGATGATGATAGTGATGATGATGATGATGATGATGATGATGATGATGATGATGATGATGTGCTGTGAGATGTCATGGCACCAATAATCAGTTGAGAAATTGATGGCAGCTCTGAGGAGATGAGAACTAGTCTCCAAACATGATCACTTGTATCCAAAGTTCATTGGGTTGAAGATATTTCCTTCTTATCAGACTTGTAAATATTACTCTTTTGAACTCCAGCTCCCATAATCCACCACCAGCTCATGATAGTTTGCACTTTCAGGGACATGTAATGCAGAAAAGGTAACTTTCCCAAGCTCGTCTACCAATTGAGCAATGCTGCCTGCATGGAAACCTTCCCCAGCTTGCATTAGACAAAAATCTATTTATTTATCTATCCAGTTACCTATTTAAAGATTTCTATCCCACCCTATATCAAAAGACCTCGGGGCAGAGTACAAGTAACACCAAACAAATAACAAACAATTTAACACAATTAAAAGGACTAAAAATAATTTAAATAGACTAAGACCATATTAAATACTATTAGCAACTTTAAACAGCTTGGGAAGATTAAGAGAGTTTAAAACTGTATGCATTAGAATTTTAAGATAAATCACCAATGGCCCAAGGCTTTAAGGAACAGCTGTATCTTTATTGGGTGCCGAAATGAAACTAGTGTTGGTGGCATTCAGGCATCTGGGGAGAAGGCATTCCCGCAAGTGGGGCGTCAGGGCTGAGCGGGTCCTTTCCCACAACTTCCCAAAGAGCAGTCAACCCTCCATATATGCAGGCTTAACTTCTGCAGATTAAAATGATCTCTCTATGGACCTCATCCTATAAACAGGATGAAAGTGTACAGAACCATCTTACTTTGTTCCCTAACGCAGAGGTCCATCTTATGGGATGGCCAGCTAAACCCACATCCCACACATTGGCTGCCAATTTGTTTCCGAGACCAAGATGCTGGTTTTGACCTTTAAAGCCCTAAATGGTTGAGGTCCAATTGACATATCGGACTGTATCTTCTCATTCCAAGCGGCCCACTCTTTAAGATCTTCATGGGAGGCTCTCTTCTCACTTCCACCACTGTTGCAAATGTGGCTGACATCAATGAGGCTGACATCGAAATTTTCCTGTTTAGATGAGGAAAAATTAACCTTGAGTGATAGAACTCCATAATGTTACTACTGGAGCAGAGTCCAATATAACTGGACATGATTCCACACAAACGTGACTTTATATTATTGTTTGGTTTTTTAAACTGCCTATTTTATGATATTCATATTTATAATCGACTAGCTTGGGTACCCGGAGGTGCCTGGGTTATTTGAAAATAACTCCCAGAGTTAAAGGTCAATCACCCCCAAGGTGTACCAGTATTCCCAGTTGGCCATGTTGAATTTGTGTGTCAAGTTTGGTCCAGATCTGTCATCAGATGGGCTCAGTGTTCTCTGAATACAGGTGAACTATAACTCCTGGATGTCAAGGTCAATCACCCCCAACCCCAGCAGTATGCAAAGTTGTCCATGTTGGGCCTGTGTGCCAAGTCAGTTCCAGGTCCATCGTTGGTTGGGCTCAGAGTGCTCTTAGATTGCAAGTGAACTATACATCCCAGTCCCTACAATTCTTATAAATCACTAGCTGTGCCCGGGCACGCGTTGCTGTGGCTTAGTCTGGTGGTGTTGGTCAGTCTACATTAGGTTGTATTTATGCTGTGACTTCCACCCTTCTTTATACTCACATTAGTAGTAGTATTTGAAGTCTGTTACCTTCTTCAATTTTTGTGTTGATTGATAATTGCTTGAGATCCCTGTTTGGTTTGCTGTTAATCGTGATGTCTGATTCTGCTGAGTGCGGTTTATATCTTATTGTGGTACAATAGTCTTTTTTTTGTTTTGCCTGTGTAAGTGTTTATTATTATTGTTGTTGTAGTGGTCATGAAGGCTGGATAAGTTAGATGCTACTGTATTGTTTTTTTGAGGCGCAGTGTAGCAGTGACTGGCCTCTCAGCCTCAGTGCCTGGCTGCTTCTTGCCTGTGATGGTGTTTATTCTTATTGTTATTGTTGTCATTGTTATTATTGTAATTGTTTTTTTGGAGGCCAAGTGTGAATGTAGGGATTCGGGAGGTAGATGAGCACTGAATGGCCTTGTAGACTCAGTGCATGGCTGATTCTTGCCTGTGTAGGTGTTTATTATTAGTGGGTGAGTGGATGGATAGATGAGTGGATGGATAGATAGAGTGGGTGCTCTCCTTGTTTCCTTTATTCCTATGCTGTTCCCTTTCTCTGCTCCAATCCTGAGCTCGCTAATAAGAACACACTGGTCAGAAAGGAGGGTAAATATAACCGGATCAATGGTCTTTCTCTCCCTTTTGCTCTTGGCCTTCCGGGCAGAGAGGGAGGGCTCTTGTCCTTGGCGTTCCTTCGCTTCCCTTCCCTCCCTCCTTCCTTTGTTTTATCCGTCCCAGCCTTTCCTGCCTGCGGAGCCATGGAACTGGGTCAATGGGTTGGATGGCGGGAAAAGGGAGAAGAAAGAGGCCTCTAATTGAAATGCATGGACTCCATGCCATGGGGTGCTGGGATTTGTAGTTTGCATCCAGTCCAACCCCTTTCTTTCTTTTTGTCATGGAGGAAGACCCCACCCAAACCTCTCAGACAGATGGCCATACGGTTTAGTTGTGTTGTCATAGTCACGATGCATTGTTGTGAGTTTTATGGGTCCGGATTGTGGTTTTATGGTGTGGTTGTGTTGTTACAACCAGGAGGCAAGGCTTTTGCATTGTGTTGTCAAGTTTTGTATTTCTGGGTCGTTTAGTTGTGTGCCAAGTTTTGTATTTCTGGGGCGTTTAGTTGTGGTGTTATAGTCACGATGCATTCTTGTGAGTTTTGTGGGTCCGGATTGTGTTTTGTGGTGTGATTGTGTTGTTACAACCGGGAGGCAAGGCTTTTGTGTTGTTTTGCCAAGTTTCGTATTTCAGGAGCGTTTAGTTGTGTTGTTATAGTCACGATGCATTGTTGTGAGTTTTGTGGGTCCAGTGTGGTTTTGTGGTATGATTGTGTTGTTACAACTGAGAGGCAAGGCTTTTGCGTTGTGTTGCCAAGTTTTGTATTTCTAGGGCGTTTAGTTGTGTTGTTATAGTCATGATGTGTTGTTGTGAGTTTTGTGGGTCCGGATTGTGGTTTTGTGGTGTGGTTGTGTTGTTGTAACCGGGAGGCAAGGCTTTTGCATTGTATTGCCAAGTTTTATATTTCTGGGATGTTTAGTTTTGTTGTTATAGTCACTGCCCCCACAACTTTATCCTTTTATATATATAGATGGTGAATTCTCCCCAAACTTCTCTACTATGTTCAGTTGCTATGTGCCATAGAAAAAATAGGAAAGGGTAAACATGGCAGTGGGCGGAGTCATGCAAATTCCACAAAATGGAGAGAGAAAGGAATCCTGGGATGTGCTCACTGTAATCTGCAATGTCAGTGAAGGGAGGGCTTTGATGGCTCCTCAGCACTGTAGGTTAAAGCTGTTTGTGGAGGCCGGAGGACATCTCTGCCACATACACATTTTCACTTTTATTATGTGTATAGATGTAATTGGTCTGTTTGTATTATTTTAAAATGTTGTAAGCTGTTTGAGTCCTGTGAGAGAGAAAGGTGGGGTATAAAGAAAGATTTATTATTATTATTACAGTAGAGTCTCACTAATCCAAGCCTCGCTTATCCAAGCCTCTGGATAATCCAAGCCATTTTTGTAGTCAATGTTTTCAATATATCGTGATATTTTGGTGCTAAATTCATAAATACAGTAATTACAACATAACATTACTGCGTATTGAACTACTTTTTCTGTCAAATTTGTTGTATAACATGAAGTTTTGGTGCTTAATTTGTAAAATCATAACCTAATTTGATGTTTAATAGGCTTTTCCTTAATCCCTCCTTATTATCCAAGTTATTCGCTTATCCAAGCTTCTGCCGGCCCGTTTAGCTTGGATAAGTGAGACTCTACTGTATTGACACAACGACGTTGTATGACACAGCAAACAAGATAGATATGCTGGATTTCGTATCACAAAATCACAAGTCGAACACTTCCCAAACGTTTAGGATTGTGTGATGTATTTTCGGATGATGCGCGCAGATCCCAGTAAGGTGGTCTTTTGAAGTTGACAGATTGTAATTTTGTCAATGTCTATTGTTTCCAAATGCCAGCTGAGATCTTTTGGCACAGCACCCAGTGTGCTGATCACCACCGGGACCACCTGAACTGGTTTCTGCCAGAGCCTTTGCAGTTCGATTTTGAGGTCTTGATAACAGATAATTTTTTCTTGCTGTTTTTCATCAATTTGACTGCCACCTGGTATGGTGACATCAATAATCCAAACGTTTTTCTTTTCCACAACTGTGAGGTCTAATGTGTTGTATTCCAGAATTTTGTCAGTCTGGATTCGGAAGTCCCACAGTATTTTTGCATGTTCATTTTCCATTACCTTTGCAGGTTTGTGATCCCACCAGTTTTTTACTTCTGGGAGGTGGTACTTGAGGCATAAGTTCCAATGAATCATTTGGGCCACATAGTTGTGCCTCTGTTTGTAGTCAGTCTGTGCAGTTTTCTTACAGCAGCTGAGGATATGATCAATGGTTTCATCAGCTTCCTTGCACAGTCTGCATTTTGGGTCATCAGCTGATTTTTCAATCTTGGCCTTAATTGCCTTTGTTCTGATGGCTTGCACCTGGGCTGCAAGGATCAGGCCTTCCGTCCCATTCGTGTGCCATAGCCAGGTCTTCTCCTTATCAACCTTTCCTTCAATTTTGTCAAGGAACTGTCCATGCAATGTTTTGTTGTGCCAGCTATCAGCTCTAGTTATTATAATTATGATGATTATTATTATTGACACAACGACATAGTATGACACAGCAAACAAGACAGATATGCTGGATTTCGTATCACAAAATCACAAGTATTATTATTATTATTATTATTATTATTATTATTATTATATCTTTTCCCATTTTCTCCCATATTTTTTTTCCAGTTTGGTGTCAGGTAACATCCAATTCCTAAAGTCTGGGCTCCATTTCCATACACTGTAGAAACAGAGGCCCACGGAGTCCCACCGAAAGTGCCCTTATGTTATGTGATGGCCTCATGGGACTCCCTTTCCGAAGAACTTGGATCAGAACACGGACTGCATGCGATGAGGTCGCAAGAATCTCTAGGTCCCTCAGTGTAACTCTAGTCAATGTCTAGTAGATTTTGACTATATAGTTGTGCAGGAGGATCTAGAGATTCCTGGAAAGAATACCTGTCTTGGCCAACCTCCAGCAAAAGTTCACCTTAGAATTATACTGGAGGACTTGGAGATTCCTATGGATTCTCTTAGACCAAAAAGTAATTGCAAGGGGTGGGGGAGAGGATTAATTCATGTTTTTTTCCATTTTCACAGGGGTCCTGTGCCCCTAACCCTAGTAAATGTGGAGGGCTGAGTGAGTGTGTATTGAACTCACTGGTTAGAACAGGCATGGACAAACCTGGGCCCTCCAGGCAATTTGGACTCCAAATTCCACAATTCCTAACAGCTGTAGGCTGTTAGGAATTGTGAGAGTTGGAATCCAAAATGCCTGGGGGGCCAAAAGTTACCCTCAGACTGGGTTAGATTAAGAGGAAAATCCTATCCAGCAGACCTAAGTGCTCATGTTATTTAGGGTTTCAAAAGTTATAACAAGCTCCCTTGAATTCAGACTGCAAACATATTAGAAACCAGTGCAATTCTTTTAAGATTGGCATGTGCTGTCTATATATGGCCTCTCAGACACAGATCAAGCTGATGCATTTTCCATTAGGCATAGCTTCAGGGTTATCTTCAAGGGCAGCCCCCAGTAAAATGCATTGCAGTAGTCTAATTAGAAGATTCCCAATGCAAGGGATGCTATCTCTAGTATAGTGATGTTCCCCCAGGTTATCATTCATCTCAGGGTGGATGGGAGGGGGGGGGGAGGAAATTCTGGGAGTGATAGAAGTCTGAGATTTCAATTATAGGGAGGGATATGTAAAAGTCTCTAGCAGAGAGTTCTAATGACCACAAATTCTGCGATTTGAAAGGATGCAGCCCAAGACACTTAAAGCAAAATTGAATAACAATTCACCTTTTAAATTGGTTGCAAAGCCCCTATGCACGGTTCAATATCTTTAAAAAGCGCTCATTTTTCAAAACTAGCAGCAGGCTTCTCAGAAACTCTGGGTTTGCTCTGTGATGTCCCACACGCAGATAATTGGCCCTAGGATTGCCCACTGTTATCCACCCCGATGGTAACATTTCCATGCAAATGCACGCCAAAAACTCACGACTTACACTTGGAATTCAAACCAGAAACACACTGGCAGCCAATGCAATGCTTTTAAGAGTGTTACTCTACAACATCTGTATGGTTCAGCAAATGCTGTTTTCCTCACCACAGCAGTTCTTTGCCAGAGAAAATGGAAAGCGATTGAATTTGCTGCCAGTTGGCCTGTTGAAACGTGTGAACCGGGGTGGACTTTCTTTTCGGTGGAAGTATCCAGTCGTTCGAACAGCTGGTCCAAAGGTTGCCAGACTGCAAAGGAACCCTAAAACAGTCACTTAGGGACCAATAGCTCCATTTTCCTCTGCCGTCATGGGCCCATCAACAGCTGTCATGAAGAAATCCAAGCTGCCGCCGTCACCTTTAAGGACAAAAATACACATATATTCGAATCAGCAGGGAATTGTCTTTTAACAGAGTCCTCGCTGTTTGCTGTGAATGGAAGCCCTGTGTGCCAGGGAGGAGATGATGGGTCTCGGATAATTTCAGGTGATAAAAACGCAGCGACAGTAAGGAAGCGCAGATTTGGGACTCGGCTGTAAATGTCACCCAGAAGACCCTTATTATGCTGAAACCTGGCAGGAAGAAGTTAACATCGGTCAAGCCAAGGGGGAGTTGGGAAAGAGCGTTTATCTGCAAAGTTGATAATGGAAGCACTTTCGCGATAAGCACTTTGCAATTCTGGACAAATTCGGCTCTTGGCGCGGTGACAGGAATCAAGGTGTTGCACGCAGCGGCACGGCCCTTAATGCGGCACGTCGGCACTTCCTAGCCTCCTGCCAAATGGACTCTGGAGCCTTCTATCCTGGGGCTGTTTAGCTTGCAAAAAAATGTAGCATTTCTAAAGGTAAAGGGGAGGGGAGGGTCAAACCTTTTAACCGATCCGCTGGAATTGCTGGGTGAACGGGCCTCGTTTATTTTCCCACAATCCAATTTCAGCAATTGCTTATCTCGGGCTTGTTATCGCAAGATAATGATGCCTGTTCTCGGGCAATAGATCCCAAGCTGTCTTGCTGTTGACTTATTTACGAGGAAATTTCGGAAGCACACTAAACATGCAAGCCACGCTCATGTATTACAGGCAGCGGTTCATAATCTTACAACGTCACAACTATGTCCTTTACAGAGCACAAAAAACCTTCTAGCAAATTGTGACAAGGTCATGTATGGCACCAGAGGAGTCCACACTGCCCAGCAAATCCTGGGGTTTTCTGATTCCCTTTGCACTACAGTAGAGTCTCACTTATCCAACATAAATGGGCCGGCAGAATGTTGGATAAGCGAATATGTTGGATAATAAGGAGAGATTAAGGAAAAGCCTATTAAACATCAAATTAGGTTATGATTTTACAAATTAAGCACCAAAACATCATGTTATACAACAAATTTGACAGAAAAAGTAGTTCGATACGTAGTAATGCTACGTAGTAATTACTGTATTTACGAATTTAGCACCAGAATATCACGATGTATTGAAAACATTGACTAGAAAAATGTGTTGGATAATCCAGAACGTTGGATAAGCAAGTGTTGGATAAGTGAGACTCTACTGTATTATAAGAGCCATGGGACAATGGCCACACTGCTGGCTCTGCTTGTGCAATGGTCCTGGAGACATAGCTACATCTCTGCTCTCACAGCTTTTTACATCATTTCAATTCACAATGACATGATCTAGGGTTGACAGATAATCATAGGGTTGGAAGACCATCCAGCCCTTCTGTCATGTAAGACCACACAATTCAACAGATGGCCATTCAGCCTCTGTTCAAAGCCTCCAGAGAAGAAGATCACACCCAACTCCTAGGCAGCAGCAGATCCCACAAATCTCACCATCTGGAAGTTCTTCTTAATGTTTAGGTGAAATCTCTTATCCTGCACTTTTGATTCATTGGTCTGTGTCCTAGATTCTAGAGCAGCAGAAAAGCTGGCTCCATCTTTAATAGGGCATTCTTTCAAATATTTAAACAGGTCATCTCTTCATCTTGTCTTCTCCAAGATAAACATACCCTAAGCTGCTCCTCATAAGAATACATGGTTTTCAGGTCTTTGACCATTTTGACCCTACTCTGGACCCTATCCAACTGGTCAATATTCTTCTTGAATTGTTGTGTCTAGAACTGGACACAGTAAATTCAAGAGCAAAAGGAAACAGTACTATAACTTCCCTTGATCTATGCTTAGTTCAGCATCAGCCAAGTTCCTGAAGTTTCAGAGCCAAACCTGAGAGTTGTTGTATGTTTTCCGGGCTGTATGGCCAGGTTACCTCACAACCTCTAAGGATGCCTGCCATAGATGTGGGTGAAACGTCAGGAGAGAATACTTCTAGAACATGGCCATACAGCCTGGAAAACATACAACAACCCTGTGAGCCCAGCCATGAAAGCCTTCGACAACACATCAAACCTGAGACCTTGGGGTAGCCTTAGGTAAGGTCTTTAAGTATTATGTGTCAATCACAGTTGCTCACAAATGGTTATTCAAGAATATTTGCACACATTGTATCTTCTTGTTTGTAAAATAAGAGAGAGATCTCAGCAAAATATTCCTCCCACCAGATAAAAAGCAATGAAACTATTGTTCCTTCTCAGCTACTTAGGGAGACAGAATAAAGAGCATTTAATCTAGCCTACTTTCTTTCAACTGGAAGATTGATACAGAGAAATATGGAGGGTGAGTCTAAGCACCACAACGATTGGTAGGAAGGGCGAAAAGAGCTAATACAACCACATCCTGCAAAACCTTTGCAAGTTGCAGCAACAAATAAATCAGTTAAGACCTGCAACTGTAGAAAGCCAATCTTCTAGAAGCTGTGGGGTTGTAGATAACCCTTTCCTCTTTCCTAGAGCAGAGCTCAACAAAAATAGAGAATTTTTATGCTGTTCCACCAGAGTTGAAGATTCAGGGCCAAACCCAGAGATGTGGAGATGCTGTGATCCTCAGCCAGTTCATGATGATGTGTCAGGATGCCTGCTGTCATGCCTGTTGGAGCCGGATCTCAAGTCTAGCGATGGCTCATCCCTATCGGAGAGTCTATCTCTTTAATTTAGTAAGAATGCAGCCTTCCCATTAGTGCAAACAAGGGGCGTAAGCAAAGCGGTGGGTATTTTTCAGCCTCGAGCGATTTAGACTCTTAGTTCAGAAGGGAGAGAGGAATGAGAGAAGAGAGAGATTTGCTGGAGACGCTATAAGCAGCAAGGGATGAATATCAATAAGGAGCTGAGATGAACCCTTTTCCCCTTCCACCAAATTGCTAGGACAATATTCCTCGAGTGGGGAAAATATTTGCCAGGTGTTTAGCTTTGACCTGGGGAGAATCTGTCAAAGCGTGAGCCGGTGTTATAAGGTGGCACTGGCTACATTTGCATAGATAGATGCCCAAGGCTGGCTTAAGTATATACAGTTATTTCTAGAGACTTCTCTGGATATCACAATCTGTGGATGCTCAAGCCAAGGTTACATTGGCAAATTAAAATGGGGTCCTCTATATAAAATGGAAAAATCAAGCCTTACTTTGGGGGGAATTAATTGGAGAGGAAATATTTTCAGTCCATGAATGGTGGTATCCATGGATGCAGCCCACTGACAGTAAAACTACCTATACTCACCCCAACAAGTATCCACAAAAAATAATTGCATTTGGTTACTTACTCATAGGTAAAGGTAAATAATAATAATAATAATAATAATAATAATAATAATAATAATAATAATAATAATAATAAACTTTATTTATACCCCACCACCATCTCCCCAATGGGGACTCAGGGCGGCTTACATGGGGCCATGCCCAGAACAATACAATATAACAAAATATAATAGAACAACAAATCATAGCACATTAAACAACACAATAAAAGAAAATATACACTACATTAAACAAGATCAAAAGAACAATAAAACCAAGGGCGGGCCACATGAACACTAGGTTAAAACTCAGGGTGAGAAAGGAAGTAGGAGTAAAAACCACAGAGGACAGGGTCATAAAGTGGCGGTGCAATCTGGAGGACAAATATTGAAGGAGAGCAGCAAAAGGGATTTATGTAGTGATTACTCTCCAAAAGCACAACGGAAGAGCCATGTAAAGGTTTTCTCCCATCTCTGGGGGTTGGTGCTCATCTCCGTTTCTAAGCCAAAGAGCCAGCATTGTCCGTAGACATGTCCAAGGTCATGTGGCCGGCATGACTGAATGGAGTGCCGTTACCTTATCACCAGAGCAGTACCTATTGATCTACTCACATTTGCATGTTAAGTTGGCAGAAGCTGGGGCTAATAAGGGAAGCTCACTCCACTCCTCGGATTCGAACCTCTGATCTTTCAGCAGCTCAGCAGTTTAACCGCTGCACCATCAGGGGCTCCTACTTACTAATCACTAGTACATTTTCCAAGGTTGGAATCTGGAGAAGTTGCACCACATCATCTTGAAGCATACACTCAGTATTTCCTTTATTATCATACGGAGAAAGTTTTCATTAATCTAGAATCAGTTCTGCATCTTTGGATATCTGTTTATTTGGCTTAGGGACCTTTATGCTGAAAAATGGCCTATGATGAGTAACAATCCATTGTGAGACTTTTGGCCTGGTAGTCTATTTTCTTGGATTAGATAAACAAGTTGTGTCATGGTGATGCGGCTCGCAACATCTGCATGTGTAACTCAGGACTAGGTGCATGTCTGTCTGGTTTTGGACATTGTACAAAGCACTATTCACTCATCCTTTGTGCAGTTTTCTTTATTTTGTTGCTCCATCTTTAGTCTTCTACTGGATGACAACACTGAGAGATGACACAACTGAACTCTCTGAATACCCAAGCGTTGCCACAATGAGCACATGCTTGTCCTCTGCTGCCTTAGAACATAGAACTATCCTATATAGCAGGCATGGCAAACTTTGGCCCTCCAGGTGTTTTGGACTTCAACTCCCATAATTCCTAACAGCTGGTAGGCTGTTAGGAATTATGGGAGTTGAAGTCCAAAACACCTGGAGGGCCAAAGTTTGCCCATGCCTGCTACATTCTTGTCTATAGAAATTTCAGTGCAACTTCTGGTCATTTCAAATGCCCAGGTATGAAAATAATGGTGTTGGTCAATGGTGGCTGACCTCAAGATAGCAGTGGTCATTTCCCTTTCCATGGAATACCCTCAACTTATTCATGGGTCACATCAAAATCCATATTTTTTGCTCCCCAAATCTGTCCTCGACTTATGCATGAGGTTGAGTTATACACGAACATATACAGTAGGTCCAATGGTTTGACGCTAACAAAAGGATAGAGTTCGATTCCACATAAGAAGCAGCAGCCAGAACAGTTTGACAGTGGAACTAATTACATTGGGTTTCCCCATCTTGGTGTTTTCAAAAGGGTTTGGGTTGCTCCCTTGCCGGGAATGCTCAAGCTGGAGGTCTTGCACTGAGCAAGGAAGTTGGACTTCATGTCCCATAGGACCCCTTGCTTTGTGGGGCAAGGCACAGAGCTCTGTGCATTCAGAGCATGACACACCACACGCCTCAAGCAGGACCCCTGCCAGTATTGGCTCACCTGTGAAGACCTTCCTGCTTCTTCAGACAGAACTTCATCCTAAGCTCTGGCATCAAAGGTACAGTGTTTTTGTCAATAGCAGAGCTTTCAAGAATCTGAAGGCACCTGACAACAGAAATGGAGTGAACGCCAACAATCGATGATAAAGTACAATTTCCACAAGGGATACATGCCTGAACTTACCACAGAAACAGGGAATGATGGATAACGTTTGAAAAGAATAATATCCGCTGGAAGCATACTATAGAACCACCTGGAGGGCCTAAAGAGTTCTAGAGATGACATATTTTGTCTCATTTTGGTAGGCAAAACTATGGGTACTGATTTAGCAGGTGTGGGATTATACAAGGGTTGAATGAAAAGTAATGCCTCCACCTTCGTAACTCCTCAGATAGGTAAAGGTAAAGGTTTCCCCTGACGTTAAGTCCAGTTGTGTCCAACTCTGGGGGTTGGTGCTCATCTTCACTTCCAAGCTGAAGAGCTGGCGTTGTCCATAGACACCTCCAAGATCATGTGGCCGGCATGACTGCATGGAGCACTGTTACCTTCCTGCCGGAGCGGTACCTAATGATCTACTCACATTTGCATGTTTGCGAACTATTAGGTTGCAGGAGCTGAGGCTAACAGCAGGCGCTCATTCTGCTCCCAGGATTTGAACATGGGACTTTTTGGTTCAGCAGCTCAGCGCTTTAACACACTGTGCCACCAGGGGCCCCTCCTCAACAGATAGCAGTACTGATATATGGCAGGTCCTGGCTTGTTCAGTAGACTCTCCTCTACAGTTCCATTTGGCAGGAAGCCTTAGCATTGAACAGTTGTGTTGTTAATGTGTGAAGTATGGAACCCTGTGCAGACGGTTGGTTAATGCGACTTAAGCAATGTGCAGTTATTGAATTCTTGACAGCAGATGTTTCCACCTCAAAATCTTTAAACTTACTTGCCCAACGACACATAGTACTCATATCAACACAATCACCATAAACAGCTTGCATTCTCTGATATATCTCCTTTGGAGTGACACCTTCTGCTGTCAAGAATTCAATGACTGCACGTTGCTTAAGTCACATTGACCGACCATCTGAGCAGGGTTCCATACTTTGCACTTTAACAACACAACCATTCAATGCTAAAGCTTCCCATCAAATCGAACTGTAGAGGAGAGTCTGCTGAACAAGCTGGTACCTGCAGCAGACCAAGACTGCCATCTGTTGAGTTACGAAGGTGAAGGCATTACTTTTCATTCAACCCTTGTATACCACACTTGGCAAGTGAGATATAATAGCAATAAGGGGGATTAAGAATCGATGGCTAAATAAATGACTGCATGGTCAGACAGAGAGATAATGCAACATCAGCTTCAAAGAGAGACTGTCCTCCCAGAGTATATTTGGAGTTCTGCATCTAGCAATGGTGTCCTGGATCCTGTCTGAAGCAAAGCATGATCATTCAGGACTTGGAAAGGGAATCAGAACAGAATACTAGATGCTTCTGGCTATGTCCAGATGAAGTCATACTCTCCAACATTTCACAAGTGCAACATCAGAATATACTTAAGTTGGTGAAAATTATTAAACTAGGAGGGGCTGTAGAAACTTGCCTTTGCTGAACCTCCTGGAAATAATAAGATTCTGATTTTTCCTCCTATTTTCCTTGGTTGAGTTGAGTACAAACTACTTTTGCATTTTGAACTCGGTTTTGCTGCAAATGAAGGTCAGAGAGGGAAAGTGGGAGAAAGGGAGAAAAACTGGGATCTTTCAAAAGCAACTGAAAAGGTAGGGATTTTTTGATGTCAGGAGTGACTTGAGAAACTGCAAGTCGTTTCTGGTGTGAGAGAATTGGCCATCTGCAAGGATGTTGCCCAGGGGATGTCTGAATGTTTGATGTTTTACCATCCCGTGGGAGGCTTCTCTCATGTCCCCTCATAGGGAGCTAGAGCTGACATACAGGAGCTCACCCCACTCCCCGAATTCAAACCACCAACCTTTTGGTCAGCAATCCTGTCGGCACAAGAGTTTAACCCATTGCATCACCGGGGGCTCCAAAAGAGGGGGTGACGAAGGGATAATTGGAAATGTCTTTATCCAATTGCCTGATTGGGATTGTGAAGGGACTAGGCCATGCATGGGCAATCTTCGGCTCTCCAGGTGTTCAGGACTCAAACTTCCACCATTCCTAAAGGCTGGGTAGGCTGTTAGGAACTGTGGGAGTTGAAGTCCAGAACAGCTGGGCTAGGCAATGCCAAACCCCTTCTGAATATTCCTTAAGAAAACTGCAATGAAATTAATGGGTTAAATAGAAGTTAACAGACAACTTGTGCTATCAGGCAAAAGGAAGGATTTAATACCCTGAGGAACATGGCCTGAGCCAGCCCCCCAAGTGGTGCCCTCCAATCCTGTTTGACTACAACTCCCATAGGTTTATGGGGATTGTAATCCAGCATACCTAGAAGCACCAGGTTGAGAAAAGATGCCCTGTGCAGTGCTCATATCTTAGTTTACACTTCTGTTTCTACCTGGTTGGGCACCGAAGCTGCAAATCTCTCGGTTTGGCACATGATTAAAAGGCTTATGAAAGGAGTGGTGCTCTGTGTCTGATCCCCGTGCATCAAGTAGGACTCTAGTCATTAAGTCTGGGAGAAATCAAAAGGCCAAGAGGTGCCCTGTCACCGATGCATCTGCACACAGCCAGCCTCATCCCATCTCCATAATATCTTGGCGGCAGGAGAGAGAGCATATTTTCATCTCTCCCTCCCCTTGTTGTCGCCACTATTTTCGGTGGACGCAACACTCGGGGTCTCAGCTGCAGCTGTTGCTGTTGTGATCGTGATAAATGTGTCAGGCGTCACTGGCGGTACAGCCGCTCCCTTATTAGCACCTGTAAAACAAAGCAGGGAGACGTGCCGGGACTGAGGATGCAGCATCATCGGTCCATACTTTGTGAGATCCAGCTGGGCCTCCGGAAAATAAAAGAATGGAAGGCACCCTAGGATGACCACGGCTGGCTGTCTTCCTTGGCATTGTGTGTTTGCTGGTTACATTGTGATGTGTTTAGTGGGGGATGTTTTCTCATCCATGCCTTTCTCTGCATCTGTGTGCATTCCTTCTGCAATCATAGCTCTTTTGGATTGTCATTTGCCCAAAAGAAGATCGAGCAAAGCAAAGTTTCAGAGCCATAGACAAGACCTGAGGTTGTTTACAGGTGCATCCTGAATCCCGTTCAGGTTCTCCATCTCATCTATTGTTGCAGGCATAGCAAAATTTAAAAGGTGTAAACTGGAATATTAGCAACATCAGAATATGCTCAAGATGGCAATAAGAAGAATATGTAAGTTAGGAGATGATGCAGCCGTTTTCCTTTGCCTTGGTCTATTGGAAAGGGTAGGACTCTGACCTCTCCTTTCCTTTCCCAAATTAATGCAAACTATATTTGCTCTTTGAACTATGTTTGCAACACAGAATTGCAGAATGATAGAATTGGAAGAGACCCCAAGGGCTGTCCAGTCCAACCCCATTCTTCATGCAAGCCTTCTTGACAGATGGCCATCCAAAGAAGGAGACTCCACCAGACTCCCAGGCAACAGCATGTTCCACGGTTGAGCAGCGCTGACCCTCAGGAAGTTCTTCCTAGGATCTCTTGGCAATTAGAATCCATGGCTCCATTGTGTCCCAGTCTCAACAGCAGCAAAAACAAGCCAGCCCCCTCCTCAATGTGAAATCCTATCAAATATGTAAACATATTTCTCATGTGCCCTCTCAACCTTGTTTAGTTTTCCATGCTAAACATCCCCAGCTCCTTAAGCAACCTCTTAGAGCAGTGGTTCTCAATCTGTGGGTCCCTGGGTGTTTTGGCCTACAACTCCCAGAAATCCCAGCCAGTTTTACCAGCGGTTAGGATTTCTGGGAGTTGAAGGACAAAACATCTGGGGATCCACTGGTTGAGAACCACTGTCTTAGCGGGATCATGGTTTCCAGACCTTTGATCGATTTGGTCATCCTTTTCTGGACACCTTCCAGCTTGTCAGTTGAAGAAAGTTGAGGGCAATTTCAGAGAAGCTGAAAAAGCAGGATGACAGTACATTAACTGTGACTGCCCCTGCCAAATTGGGACAGTTTTCATATATGGTATATTTCACAAACACACAGGAACACAGAGAGCTGCCTTGTGTTCATTCATTCTAGTATTGTCAACTCTGACTTCTAATGAACATCCAGGGTTCTGTGCAGAATGTTCTTAGGGCCTTTTCACATTACACAATTGTAGTGCAATGATTGCACTTTAACTGCCATGGTTGTGTCCAATGGGATCCTGGGGTTTATAGTTTTGTGGTTACTACTATTTGCTATCAAATCACCAGTGACTCATTGTAGCCCTATGAATGAAACACTTCCAAGATCACTGGTCATCCACTGCCAACTCAGGGCAGCTGTGCCTTCTTTGATTTAGTCTACTCTACCTGTAGATCTGTCTTCCTTTTTTCCTACTTCCACTTTATCAGGCATTAACATGTTTTCTATTTTGTCGTGCTGTCTCACATATGTCCAAATTACCCTCACTTTGGTCCCCTTGGCTTCTAGGAAGAGCTCAAGCTTCGTTTGCTCTAAGACCCGTTCATTTGTCTTTTTAGATGTCCGTGTTTTCCACAGAACTCTCCTCCAGCACTACATTTCAAATGAGCTGATTTTTTTCTCCTCTCTGCTTTCTTCACTGTCCAACTTTCACATACACAGAAATCAGAAACACCATGGCTTGGATGGTTCTGACTTTGATATTTAATGATATCTCTTTGCATTTGAACATCTTCATGGCTGTCTCTCCAAGTCTGATTTTTTTTTTTTACTCCTGACTACATTTTGACTAATGAACTGGGCCATTGCAGAAAAAAAATCTTTCACTATTTCAATGTCTTTGTTGCCCACTTTTCAACTCATGTAAATCACCCATTATCATTCATTATTTGAGAAGAGTGTTTAAGACCTCTACCATCTCCTCCTCCTTCTACGAGTTGTTGTGTGCCTTCAAGTCATTCCAAACACATAGAGACCCTAAGGCAACTCAATCACAGGGTTTTCTTGGCAAATGTGCTCAGAAGGGCTTCATAAGAGCCTTCTTCTGGGGCTGAGAGAGAACAATTTGCCCAAATTCACTCAATGGGGTTTATGGAAGTGTAGGAATTCAAACCATATTGCAAATTCCAGACTTCTATAGAAGGTTGCCATGGCAGTTAATGTGGAATCATCACATTGCAAATGTTTACCTAGGTCTTCCTTTGTGGTCCCTGGTATTATTCCTGACTGGACTCTCATCCAAGTATCACCCAGGCCCTCCTTAGTTCCAAATCTGAGATGGGATTGGATGTGCTCAGGATGCTATGCTGGTATAGAAATCCAAGGGAACATAGCAAATCAGATCCTTGGACCATCTAAGCCAGTATTGGGCTAGAATGCCTCAGTGGGTATGCTGGCTGGGCCATTTTGGGAGTTATAGTCCCAAAATGCAACCTTTCCCATCATGATTGAGTGTTCATGGAAGAGCTGCCTTTATGCTTAGTGATGACAGGCCAAAGCAGAACTCTTCTACAGATAGATTCGGGTGGAAATTTGGGTGAGCATAGGCACTGTTTAACAGCAAAATCTTGGGAAAGCTTTCTTCTGGACTCCAGATCCACCAATCCCTCAAACCAGCATGCAAATGACTGAGCACTTAGTTTATGTAAAGTCCCCAGAAGTGATACCACTGTGTTTGTGTGTGTGTGCACATCGGGGATGCAAACCGCACACAGTGACACTCTGATACTCAACGGGATAGCTTGCAAAATTCTTGTGCAGTATTTCAGCAGAATATATTCCTCTTTATTAAAAGATAATATCCATGTAGCTAGATAAAACCATAGGAACATGTGTTGCAAGCCCAGCTAACATGTGCTGTATCAATACACCTACAAGTCTAAAGCTCTTGGCTAATTTACTTTTTTGAGAAATCTCATGCGCATGCACTCTGGTCAAAGCTGTATTATTATCCAGTTCCAAAGACATGTGGGTTCATTGGCATGCACAGTGTTTTAGCTACAATAATGTAACACGGTCTGGTAGGGAGGAGGTCCTTTGGGTGACACTATAAGTTACTGCCCTGAGTGACATTAGCTTCCAGCATCACCAGTAAAAAGAATATTGTACAGTTGCACTGACTTCTTGCCAGTTTATGTAGACAATGATGAACAAGTGGCTCTATAATGTGAACTGGCACTTTCACCATAGTTAAGCTCCAACAAAGTATGTCCACTGTAGGAACTTGTCTCAGTCCCATAGGCAATTCTATAGTATAGTAACCACAGAAATACACTTGAGGACCTAGCAAATTCCTAAAGGAGATACCTCTCTAGGTCTTCCATAGCAGCTTTATGGTGAATTGTGGCAGAAGTCATTCATTTCAACAGGGTTTGCTATTTTTTCTGTTTTTGCAGTAAGTTCAGGAGCACATTCTCCATAAATTTAGGGATCGTATGTCTATATGCATTCCGTTGGCACTTGGTTCCAGGATCTCAGTGGATATCAAATCCTTGGATGCTGAAGTTCCATTATATACAGTGGCATAGTAATATAGTGGGGGCTGGGGAGGAAAGGCATAAAAATAAACACATTTTGAAAGGGGGCAAAATTCGCTTAGGAAGCATGACCTCGAATAAACTTGTTTAGCAGCGAGGATTACAGTGGGGAGACCATATGAAATGTGCTCTCACACTCTTCGAGAGCATGATGCGTGAGATGGGAATGCAGTAAAAGATTTTATTTGATGCTAGAGAGAGAGGCAGGGAGCACAGTTTAACAGCAGAGCAAAAGGTGCCAAGTCTAATGCCAGAAATATTTAGCAGTCATGGGATCAGACAAGAGTTGGCAGGGAAGGCTTCACTTTGCTGTAGATGCTCAAGAAATGCTGCCAGGCAGAGCAGGCAATGCCGGCCGATAAGGTAGATGGACACTCTCTGGTTTCTCCCCAAATTGGACACCTGTGCTTTATTCTGCCTAACAGCAGAGCATTTGCTCTTTCAAAGGACAAACAGCCATGGCTGTGGGATTTCAGGAGTTGTAGTTCAAAAGAAGTGAAGGATCTGACCTTTGCCTATCTTTGTGGTCCATCGTTTGGAACGTTTCATCCCACATTTGATCTCTCTTCATTGCTTGGCTCTTTCTTTTAGGATTCAGGGCAAGCTTCTTGCTTTGTGGTTAAATCTGCCTTCATTTGTTTTTCAATGCTGGAATTACAAGATACCTCTAAAAGTGTTAGGTAGGTACTGTATTTCTTAAATAGAGCACGGTTCTGAGATGAGCCCTGAAATAGAGCAGGAAGGTAAAAAGGCCACAAACCACAATTTTGTCTAAAAGATCTACTAAGCCCCAGCACTGCTTTCAGTCCAATCTACTTACTGCATTCATTGTGTTATTTATTTATTTATTTATTTATTTATTTATTTATTGTGTCAGAAGTGAATTTAGAGTACAGTTATAATGTATTTTTAAAAACACAAAGTTAAAAACTTGGCATTATACTAGATTTCCTTTGACCAGAAGCTGTCCACTTGGAGTGCCTCTGGTGCCGCTGTAAGAAGGTCCTCCATTGTGCATGTGGCGGGGCTCAGACCACATTGTAGTAGGTGGTCTGTGGTTTGATCTTCTCCACACTTGCATGTCATGGACTCCATTTGATAGCCCCCATTCTTAAGTTTGGCTCTGCATCTCGTGGTGCCAGAGCACAGTCTGTCCAGAGCTTTCCAAGTCTCCCAGTTTTCTAGTTCAGCCAGTGGCTGAAGATGCTGACGATGAGGGAATGGTTGTGAGAACTGATGGGTTTTCCAGTGAGGAAAATGAGGGAATTTTAGAACAGGATTCTGCCTGTGAAAAGGGGCCAGAAAGGGAAACAGCTTCTGATGATAGGGAGATAATCCTTTGCCCTAATCATTCCTTAGCAATTCAAGATAAGGAACAGCAAGAAAGTGAAGATTCTCATGAGAGGGAAGTTTCCCCAGAGAACACACCTGCTATTGATAGAAGGCTTTTGAAGCTCAATTTTAGAGAAGCTCCAGAGGTCATACCAAATTTGTGAGAAGGCCTTGAAGATTCAAAGTAGATACCAACTGCATGATTTCATACCATTATTGCATGTCTTGTGATTCTTGAATGAAAAGGGTGTTTTCATTAGAGTCAGATCAGGCAACGCCACTTACCATGTTAGAACCTCAAGTCTTGTTTCCAGTTTATGTCCTAGTTCAAGATTTGGGGAGTTCAGATGCATAGTATAAGAAGTTTTTCTAGTCTGGGTTTTGGATTCATGATCATGTTTCAGTCCTTGTTTCTCTGGATTTATTCTCATGTTGGATTTTAAGATCTCTGTACCTTGTTTCATGAAACAGCTTTGAGCTGTTTGGATTATTACCTTTGGATTGTTTTCCTATTGTCACTTGGGTCTGGTTTATTGCTTGTTTGACTATTTTTCCTCCTTATCCCTTGGATTTTGCCTTTCCTATTTTCTATGGTGATTTCCCCCTTTTATATGAGTTTTTATCAATAAACTCTTTTACTATTACTTTTGGTTTCCTGGTTGGTGTTGAGGGAAAGGTGAACTCCGACCGGGGTGCAACACCCAGTTTTCTGTGTGCCATGGGGGGGTGGGGTTCTCATCTAGTCTCAGACACCGATTGAGGTTCCGGGGTTTAGACTACCACTTTTGGACTCTTGCTTGCTAAGGTGTTCCTCCGAGCATCTCTGTAGATTTAAAAGCTGGGTTGTGGCACAGGTGGCTAGTAACTAGCTGCAATAAATCACTACTGACCAAAAGGTCATGAGTTCGAAGCCCGGGTCAGGTTAAGCCCCCGACCATTAAATAGCCCGGCTTGCTGTTTACCTATGCATCCCGAAAGATGGTTGCATCTGTCAAGTAGAAAATCTAGGTATGCTTTATGTGAGAGGCTAATTTAACTAATTACAACACCATAAAACTGCCAGCAACATGCCAGAAAGGAATGAGGAAGTACAGTCACTAGTGGACGGTGAAGCAACAGCTCCCCCTGTGGCCAGAATCATGAAGCTGGAAATGTTAAATTGCCTCTATGTATGTCTATACTGTTTGTTGTTTGGCTGATGGCATTGGATGTTTGCCATATATATGTTCATTGTAATCCGCCCTGAGTCCCCTTCGGGATGAGAAGTGCGGAATATAAATAAGCTTGTATAATGTATTTTTTATTGATTATTGGTAATGGTTTTAAATGTGTTGTTGATTTTTATTGACTTTGTTTGGCATTGAATTTGCCGGTTGTTGTAAGCCGCCTTGAGTCCCCTTGGGTGAGAAAGGCGAGGTAAAAATGTTGTAAATAAATAAATTTAATTACAGGCTGCTACTTCCCAATGGATGTCAGGTGGTTCAATACTGGCTAAATAGTATAATTTCTCCAGTGGAGTAAAGCTTATTCCAAGCATCAGTATTTTATAAAACAAAAGAGTTACACAGACAAAGGATGTGTGAACAATATGTAATGCATACATGGTAATGCTTATCAGAGGTCTATGTGACCAGCACAGAATGTATCTGCAAGTTGTTTGTTGTTTAAAAGGATGTTCTCGGGATTTGTCACTGTGTGTGTAGCCATACAGTAACTTCTGATAGTTGGCTATATAATATTGTAGCATTTCTAGAATAGCACAAATGCTGACTCAACCAGAGCAAACAATGGATGCCATGGGGAGACGTCAACTAATGTCAGAAAGGAGTTGCTTATTCTCCCTAAAAGAGATCAACATACAGCTGAATCTTTCAATCTTATTTTATGCCAACAAAATTAAAATTAAAAAATACAAGACAGTGGTAGTGCAGGAAGATAGGGTTGAGAGAGCATACAAAAGTATGATTGCATGACAAAGAATTGTCCGATTGTCACAATTGCTCTGCCCAGCATAGATCTAGATATTTGGCCATAAGAAATCATAAGAAAAGCTGGAGGCTACAAAAGGATGCATTTTGGAAGTCGCTTTCAAGTGTTCTCTGCAAGGTTAAAAATAATTCACTTATGCAAGGTTCATATAACCAGGTTGATTAAAAGTCTGTTAGAATATACTGAGTTGGTCTTCTTTTTTGTGGTGCGAGAAACTGTTCTTTCCATGTTATTTCCACCTTCGGTACCTACGGTATTTCTGTAAAATAAGAAAAATGCATTTTCTTCGATAATTGAAGTATACCTATATTAAGGATTTGGAGGGCGTGCATGGAGGTTAGTATGACAAGGGTGAACCCATCACCAGCATGTGCATTTCGGAAAGATCAGTTAGTTTCTTTGAGACAAGAGCAAGGGGAGCTGCTTCCACACCAAAGCCTCATGTAAAAGGCTTCTGTGCTACAGAAGGTCAAACCCTTCAGCAGGGATCTTTAACATATCGTTACATTATGCCAACTGCAAAGGGGAGCAATCGTTTGATACTGGGATTGGTTAGCACCATTTTCCTTGTGGAATGGCTTTAGACAGCCGAAAAAAAGTTTCTGCAAATGGTGTGGTTGCACGGCTCCTCACTTCCTTTGGGAAGAGATGGTTTCAAGGGAAGCTATCCAACAATCCAAGGTGAGATATATATGGGATTTCCCACCCACTTCATTCTTTTTGGTGCAGATTCAATATCCCTTATCTGAAATGCTTGGCACCAGAATTTTCTTAATATATCAGATACTGGCCCCCAGATTTTGGAAGACTGGTGTTTGCATAAATGTGTGTAATGAGAGATATCAAACATAGGATCCAAGTCTAAACATGAAACTCATTGGGTTGTTGTATGTTTTCTGGGCTATATGGCCATGTTCCAGAAGTATTCTCTCCTGACGTGTTGTGGCTCAGCCATCATGGCCCATGTTTCATCAAGAGATGGAGTTAGACTCAGATGAGGCAGAGGAATTTGGAGACATTTCTGCTCTGGACCAAGGCCCCATGGCCTTGCAGCTGCCGAATGTTGCTGAATCACAGGACTCGATTCCTCCCCAATTTTACCTATGCCAGATGGTGCAGACTTGGGTGTAGATGAGACTTTTGATCGGAGAGACTTTGTTACAAAAGATAGGAGCAGGAGAGAGGAGGTGAGAAGAAGTAGAAGATTAGCTCTCAAACTTGATCATGGTTAACTTTCCCATGAGAACTTTTGTGGGTCCCATACTCCCTAATCTTGCAGTTTTTAGATTCCCTTAAAAGTGCCCCTCACTGTGTTCTCATTGCGGTGTCAAGTTTGCCTTTCCTTGGAAGAGGTTCCAGTTTCCAGCTCCTTGCCTTGTCTCCTGAATCCGTGCCGAGTTCCCAGTTCCAGGTGAGCCACGCCGAGCCGCGACTCCCGAGTAGACATTGCCTTGTTACCTCGTCTTCCTTGTTCCTGATTTAAGATTGACTCTGCCTTGTTTACCTTGCTTCTTTGATCCTTCTACTGGACTTTTCAAGTGGATTTGCAGCGCCTTGTTCCTGCTATTGTTTCATGGACAACCTTTGATTTCTCAAAGGAAGCTATTGAGCTTCACTTGTAGATTACAATTTGGACATTGCTGAACTCTTTCTGAACTGCAATTGACTATATATTAAGGACTATTTTTTACTCTGACTTTCCACCTTATGCGCATAGATATATATACTCTGCTTCAATAAATGGCTTGTGTGTTATATTGGCTCCCATCTGGTTTTCGGGTGCTCGCACTGCGTTGGGGTGCAACAAGATTTCACCCCAAGAAGAAATCTTTCACCCACAAGATTTCTTCTCTCACCCTGAACTTTCCACAGATATATATATGTAAACCTTCCTTGCTTAGTTTCTCCATACCTCACACCCTCTGAGGATGCCTGCCATAGATGTGGCAGGAGAGAATATTTCTGGAACATGGCCATACAGCCCGGAAAACATACAACAACCCTGTGATCCCGGCCATGAAAGCCTTCGACAACACATGAAACTCATGTATGTATCATATATACTTTATAGACTATAGGCAATTTTATATAGTCTTTTTAATATCTTTGTGTATGAAACAATGTTTGTGAAGCATCAGAAGTTGAGAGTTCAAATTTTACAAGATCTTCAGTTTTCACTGCCAAAGAGTGCTGGTGTGCTTCACCTAACTTCAACTCCCAGGACTGCTCGGCATTCAGCTGTGGCAGTTAAAACAATGTCCAAACTGGGTTTATTCCACAGTGTAGATGCATCCAAGAAAGCCAGTGTAGTATCATGGTTTGAGCACTGGACTATGATTCTGAAGACCAGGGTTCATATCCCGATTCAGCCATAGAAACCCACTGGATGAGTCACACTCTCTCGGCCTTAGGGAACATCAATGGCAAGGCCCTAGTGAACAAATCCTGCCAAGAAAATCCCATGATAGGTTCACTTAAGGTTGCCATAACTCACAAGTGACATGAAGACAGATGACAACAAAGAATGCCATGGGAAGGAACCCAGTAGTTCCAAATTCGCCCTGTTCCAAAAAGGTATCATATTCAAATTGTCTAAACTGTTGCAGCAGAATTTGTGCTTAGGTGGGAAGTACCCACTGTTTTTCAAATGGATACCATTTGTGACTTATACTTGTGGTAAATGTTGCGTGTTTTTTGATCATGTGATGTGTAGGGATCAAAGAAATGCAAATCAAAACAAAAGGAGAAGAAGCACGGTGTTGTCTACACAAATGCACAGGGGAGAAAAGGTTTTTATTTTGAAAAGTATTTTCCACTTCACAATCACGGGGAGGAAAATCCTGGAACAGCATGTTGTGGACAACAGGACAGATGGGAAACCTCTGATCCACTGAAATACGTGTGAACTGAATTGTGCCTAATTTGTACTTCACTGCTCCTGAGCCAGTGCTGAATTGGACCTTTGAGACTGAAAAAGTTTGTGCAGCTTTTTGAAAAAAGCATCTTCCTCCCTTCGGAGCAAAGCACAAAGCCTTTCAGAAGTGCTATAAAAGTCAGGAATACTTACATTACTATCCTGGGTGAGATCCTCCATTGAAGTTGTGTCGCAATTGAACACAGTCAGAAACATACAGCCCATTGTGCTTGTGGCACCCTCTGTGCAACTTTGCTTCCAAAACCTTGAACAGAATACAGATATTTTACTGTTGTCAAACCAGTTATCATCTATCCTATCTCTGCGCTGCTTAAGTGTAGTATATTACATTAGGAAGAACTTCCTGACAATCAGAGCTATTTCACAGTGGAATATGCTGCCTTGGAATTTGCTGAAGATCCCGTCTCTGGAAATTTTTCAGCAGAGGCTGGGTGGCCATCTGTTAGGAGGGCTTGGATTGTGTCTTTCTGCATGGCAGACTGGAGTTGTACTAGATGGCCCTGGGGGTCTCTTCCATCTCCTTGATTCTGCAATGTTGAAATGAACACAGCTGTTGTGCAGTGGACAAAAATATCCAATGCCTTCTATTTTGATCTGCACCAACATGGAAATATTTGCATCAGGGATGGGCATTTACAGTTGGTCTGAGACTGGATATTCTGTCCTTGGATTCAGTCACTACATTATTGTTTCAATTGTGCTTTTAATCAGTTTAATTTTTACCATTGGTGATGATGTTTGTTGTTCTGATTGTATTTTACTTTATTTTATTGTGATTGTTTGGACTTGGCCCTATGTTAGCTGCCCCGAGTCCCTGCAAGAGATGGAGATGGGACTTAAAAATAAATTTATTATTATGGGTTCTCTGGGGACCATAGAAACTATCAAATATGTGGGAAACTCTGAAACAAAACTAGAGATGCGAGGATGTCCACTTCTGCTTTTCAGAAACAACTTGAACAGCACAGGAGGGCTTTGCAACCTATTTAAAATTGTCATTCTTGTATGCCTTTCACACTACATGTTGATGGCACTATGATTCCACTTTAGTGGTCTTAGCATCCCCATGGCATCTGGGGAATTGTAGTTTCATGAAAGAATACCATGTTGAGGTTGAGACAAGCTTGTTTTCTGCTGCTCTAAAGGCTAGGACTTGGAGCAATAGATTCAAATTACTGAAAAAGAGATTCCACTTTCTGATGGTAATTGCTGTTTGGCAGTGGAATGTAAATCCTCAAAAGAGTTGTGGAGTCTCCTTCCTTGGCGGTTTTTAAGCAGAGGCTGGATGTTGTCCAAAGTGTTTGGATTGCATATTCCTGTAAGACAGAATGGGGCTGGACTGGCCCTTGTGGTCTCTCCCAAATTTATGATTCTAGAACAGGCATTGTTCGGGTCTTTTGGACTTCAACTCCCAGAAATCCCAACCAGCTTACCAGTTGTTAGGAATTGTGGGAGTTGAAGTCCAAAACACCTGGAGGGCTGTTTGCCCATGCCTGTTCTAGAAGGCATTAGAGGTGTAAGGATCTTTTAAAATCCCAGGTTTCCATAGGATAGAACCATGGACACAAGTCAGATCATAGGGCTATAACTGGCTAATCCGAAACCGCACCTAGAGCAGTGATTCTCAACCCAGGGTCTCCAGATGTTTTTGGCCTTCAACTTCCGGAAATTCTAATAGCTGGTAAACTGGCTAGGATTTCTGGGAGTTGTAGGCCAAAAACATCTGGGGACTCCAGATTGAGAAGCACTGACCTAGAAGGCTTCCAAGAGCATCAATTCACTCTTTCCAGAAACATGTCAGTTCAGGGAATCTGTAGGCATCAAGAGCCACAAAAGCAGCCCTCCCTTAGTTCATATTCCAGGAGAATTAGGAAGAACTTCTTAATGGCAAGAACTGTTAGGAAGGGGAATATGCTTCCTGGGTGGGTCTTCTTCTTTGGAGGTTGTGAGCAGAGGCTGAGTAGTGATATATCAGCTGGGATTGGATTTTGGCTTCTTCGCTGGCAGTAGGGAGATGGACTGGACAATCCTTATGGTCTCTCCCAACTCTGTGATGCCATGATTCCAGTGCTCACACTATATCTCCTAATGCGCATGACGCAAGCAGCCTTCACTCTTCTTTGGGTGCAAGAACGTGGCTCCATCTCCGTGCCAGGCTTAACAGGTTGCCCCGTGGCTTCCAGGCAGACGTGTCTGCTGAAGGCATGCCAGCAGTCCTGCTAGATGTCATATCAGCTGGCACGTGCTTGCAGGCAGGCATGCTGATGTGCTCTCCAGCCAATCCCCATCTCTCTCATCGCCTCCTTGCCATCTAAGCCTGTCTCATTTTGCAGTTACCTCCGGGATTGATCACCCTGCCATTTGGATCTGCATCATTTCGGGCTCTCGTGTGCATGATATCATTCCTGCTTCCCTCCCTCTTTTTCATTCCTTCCTTCCTCCTCCTCCTCTTCTTATTCCTCCCTGGGATTCAAGGAAGAAAGCAAAGCCAACAGCTGCAGAGTGGGTGTGGGGTGGGCTCCACATCTCTGAAGGAGTGTGGCTGCAAGCTGAGCCCAACAAGGCATCAGCAACAATTAAGAATCGTCTCCGGGAAATGAGACTTGTGCGAGGCGGAGGAAACAGCATGAATCCAGTGGCAAGTTCATTTGTCGGTGCTTGTTCATCTCAGGAGTGTCTGGCTGCTGGCGTTGGCAGCCGTGAGGTTCAGCATCTGCCAAGGGCACGCCAACCTTCTCCACGCTGCAAGAGGGGTACTAGAAAAAGACAAACTGGAGAGAATCAAAAGGAAGAGAGACAGAAATCAGTTCTCTACACAGTATTTTTAAAGTTCCCCTCGGAGAGCATTGCTCTTTGCAGAACTGGCCTGAACGCAGCAGGAACTGTGACCCTGGACGTGTTTATGACGGAGAAGGGATCAAAACTGGCAGGCAAATCGTTGTGGATTTTGCATCCTCGCATGTATGTTTCTACCAAACAAGAAAAACACTGAATGCAGTGAATGGTGATTAAAGAAGAAGAAAATGCCAGCAACGCACAAGCCGCTAACTATGTGATTGCTGTCGAGACGATGACACCATAATAAATGAAAGATTACAGCATTCGTGAAAGCATAGAATTAATCTACCACAGAAAGGGGAATATATATACGAGAACCCATTAAGTGGATGCAAAGATAGTTACAAATTAGACATATTAGTTTCTCAGGGCTGAGGTGCATAAGCCTTAAAAGGTAAAGGTAAAGATTTCCCCTGACATTAAGTCCAGTCATGTCTGGGGATTGGTGCTCATCTCCATTTCTAAGCCGAAGAGCCGGCATTTTCCGTAGACACCTCCAAGGTCATGTGGCTAGCATGACTGCATGGAGCGCCGTGTCGTGGTCTAATTTGGCCTAGTCATTTGGAAAGCCAGCCTAATCTTAGGGAGCTCATGCCATTGCTGACTATTTTGGGGCTCATGAGTTGCTTTAGACAGCAGAGCCCTCAGCTATTTCTTGCTTCTATATTTCCACCTAAGCATTAGAAAGGGTTTCTTAAATATCAGAGTTGCTTGAATGTCGAATAGACTGCTTCGGGGTTGGTTGATGCTCCTTCTTGAGAGGTCTTCTTGCAGAGGTTGGATGAACATCAACGGGGGAGGCTTTAGTTATATATCCCTGAAGGGCTGGGGTTGGACTAGGCAACCTTGGTGGTCCCTTCCAACTCTAAGGGTGTACCTACACTGTACAATTAATGCAGTTTGACACAACTTTAAATGCCATGGCACAATGCTGGTGCCTCACCAAACTACAACTGCTGTGATTCCATAGCTTTGAGACATGTCAGTGAAAGTGATGCCATTCTACAGTGTAGTTGCACCCTTTGCAAAGTAGCAGAGACACGAAGAAACCCTATTACAAAGGTGCATATCAGGACAATGGCAAGAATGTGTGATGCACATTGGTGCCCAATGTGCATCAGTTCCATTGAGCATCAGTCCTGATGTGCATGATTAGCTTTGCCAGTTCTGCTATATAGTGACATAACAGCAGCCCTCTACTAAATACAGATGTTACAGAATTGCCCAATTCTAATTCCTGCAGATCGAGTCCGCTTATGAAGATGTAACGTAATGTAGAATTGCTGTCAGTGGTTTTAATTAGCTGCCGCCTCTTCCTCTTCTTCTTCCCCTTCTTTCCCTTCTCCTCTCTCTCTCTATTCCCCCAGAACCGGGATTCAGCATGGCTTTCAAATACAGTACAGTTAAAGTATCATAAAGGTCATCCTGAAAATAGAACTATCAAAAGCATTAAAAGCAGTCTGGAGTGGCTACTCAAAGGTTGCATCTACACTGTTGGATTAATGCAGGTTGACACCACCTGAAATGCTGTGGCTCAATGCTATGGAATGCTGAGATTTGGAGTTTGGTGATGCACCAGCACTCGGGGATTGGGAAAAGGCAGAACTGCTCAACATCTGCCTGTCTTCTCCCAAAAGGGGATTGGTGTTTAACCTGAGCAATATGGAGCAGAGGTAATAGGGGAAATGCAACCCAAAATAGGTAAAGAAACAGTCCAGGAATACCTGGCAATTCTAAATAAATTCAAGTCTCCAGGGCCAAATGAAATACGTCCAAGAGTGTTGAAGGAACTAGCAGAAGTCATTGCAGAACCACTGGCAATGATCTTTGAGATTTCTTGGAGAACAGCATAAGTCCCAGCAGACTGGAGGAGGGCAAGTGTTGTCCTGATCTTCAAAAACAGGAAAAAAAAAAAGATGGACCAAACATTGACCAGTGTCCAGTTAGCCTGACGTCAATACCAGGAATGATTCTGAAGAAGATGATGAAGGAGGAAGTCTGCAATCACTTAGAAAGGAATGCTATGATTACTAAAAATCAACATGGATTTCTTAAAAACAAGTCATGTCAGACTGATCTTATCTCTTTTTTCAATAGAGTTACAAGATTGGTAGATACAGGGAAGGCTGTGGACGTAGCATATCTTGATTTCAATAAGGCCGTCGGCAAAGTCCCCCATGGCCTTTTTCTGCAAGCAAACTAGTCAAATGTGGGCTAGGCAATACTACTATTAGGTGAATCTGTAATTGGTTAAGCAACCGAACCCAAAGAGTGCTTCTCTCCAATGGTTCATCTTCTTCATCCTGGAAAGAAGTGACTAGTGGAGTGCTGCGAGATTTGGTCCTGGGCCCAGTTCTGTTCAACACCTTTATTAATGACTTGGATGAAGGTTTAGTGGTTCTAAGCTTGTATGTCCTCAGGTGTTTTGGCCTACAACTCCCAGAAATCTCAGCCAGTTTACCAGCTGTTAGGATTTCTGGGAGTTGAAGGCCAAAACATCTGGGGACCCACAGGTTGAGAACCATTGGTTTAGAGGGTTTGCTTATCAAATTTGCAGATGAAACCAAATGAGGAGGGATAGCTAATATTCCAGAGGACAGGATCAGAGTTCAAAATGTCCTTAATAGATTAGAGAGCTGATTGGCCAAAACTAACAAAAAAGATTTCAACAAGAAGTATAGGATACTTCATTTAGGCAGGAAAAAATGAAATGCAAACATACAGAATGGGTGACGCCTGGCTTGACAACTGAACATATGAAAAAGATCTTGGAGTCTTCATGGACAACAAGCGGAACATGAACCAAGAGTGTGATGCAGCAACTAAAAAAGCCAATGGGATTTTGGGCTGCATCAAAAGGAGTCTAGTGTCTAGATGGAGGAAAGTCATGGTGCCTCTCTTTTCTGCTTTGGTTAGACCTCACCTGGGATACTGTGTCCAATTCTGGGCACCACAGTTCAAAAGAGATATTGACAAGCTCGATGGTGTCCAGAGGAGGGTGACTAAAATGATCAAAGGTCTGGAGACCATGAATCCCAATGAGGAGCATCTTAAAGATTTGGGTCTGTTTAGCCTGCAGAAGAGAAGGCTGAGGAGAGACATGAGAGCCTCGTATAAATATGTGAAAGGGTGCTATATGGAAGAGGGAGCAGGATTCCTTTCTGTTGCCCTGGAAACTAGGACTAGGAGCAATGGGTTCAAATGACAGGAAAGGAGATTCACCTGAATATCAGGAAGACCTTCCTGATTGTAAAAAACACTGTTCAGCAGTGGAACTCCCTGCCTCGATGTATGGTGGAAGCTTGTTTCTTGGAAGCTTTTAAACAGAGGCTGAATGGCCATCTGTCAGGGCTGCATTGATAGTTCTTTTCCTGCATGGCAAGGGGTTGGACTAGAGGGCACATGTGGTCAATGATTCCATGATTCTTTGGCAGAAAAGGCTAAAGACCTTGCAAAACTACATCTCCGAGTACATTGCCTTGAACTAATTGATATAAGATGAGAGATAAAGGTAATCAATAAATACATATATGAAGAACTAATATTTACATTCTTAGTCCTTGCCTAAGGTTTTAATTCTTAATTCTTTATATATGTATATATTGGTTAGTTTTATATTCTCATTAAAAATGCCATTCTTGGTCCATGGATGAATATATATCTAAGTCAAGGACTAATTTTCCCATAGGAGCAGAAATCTCAAAGCAAAGGAAATTCTCAGTTTCAATATCCCTAAAGACACAGAGAAAGATTGAGAGATTGAGCAATGGAAGCTTTATAAAACCTGAATAATTGCTTCTGTTGGATTTAGTTCACATGGGGCTCATCTACACTGGGCAGCTTAGCCAGGTGTCAATACGCCCCGGAGCAGCTCTTGATCCAATAAGTTGAGTGCAGGGAAACGTGATGGTGCTGATACCTAGTCTGGACAGAGGATCAGGCCAAATGGATCCAGTTTAGCTGTCCAGATTGCTCTGAAAATTGCATACTCTGGAGTTTCCAGGAGTTTCCTCTGACTTTGGCAAAGTGGGGCAAAGTTAATTTAAAACAAAACACCACAGGTACTCACTCAAAGTCACTGTGCGCCATGGAGACAGCCTTCCGTTGAGAATTTATTTTGCAAGGGTAGACAATTTTATAAAGACTGCTTAGTTAAATTGGTTAAAAAGTCAAGGGCTGGGAAATATGTGGTCACTAGATACTGATGGACCTCAGTGTCCATGATACTCAAAAATGATGGTCATTGATAAGGGATTATAGGAGTTGCAGTCCATCAGCATTTGGTTGGCTGCAGATTCTCATTTCCTAACTTATCTCAATACCCTTATTGCCAGAATGGTTGCTTATATGCCTATCAAAACACAGACAGAATGTGAAAGTAATAGGCCTCTCCAACATTTGTTCACCCACAATGGGCACGCGGAGGCATAAGTGAGGGTGCTGTTATTCTCACCTCCAGCTTGTAAGTGTCCATCACCAGCATTTTGGAAGTAAATAATGGACTGGATTGGGTTTGTGGTCCAATCCAGCACTGCTTTCTGTATAGTCTAAGTGCCTCTGAATCTGAATAGAACTGAGAATCATGAGAGATGTCATGATTAGTAAGAATCAATAGGTCCCTTCTACATGGATTTCTTTAATCTCTTTTGATAGAAACATAGAAGTGGAAGGGTTCATGAGAACTATCTAGTTCAATGCCTTGCCAGGACAGGAATTCAAAGGTAAACAATTCTAGACAGGTGACCATTCAACCTATGTTTAAATGTTGTGTTGTTAACTGCTGTCACGTTGACTTTGATTTGTGGTGACCCTACGAATGAGAGACCTCCAGGTCACTCTGTCCTCAACTGCCCCATGAAGGACTTGCAGTCTTGGGACAGTTATGGCTTCCTCCATAGAGTCTATCCATCTGGAATGAGGTCTTCCTCTTTCCCTACTGCCTTTTACCTTTCAAAGTTCTAGTGAGTCCTTCCTTCTCATGACATACTTACATACTTACATACTTACTTACCCTTGTAGTTTGAGGATGATGGTCTTCCAGTTGTGGGGTCTTGAGGGTGGGTTCTTAGGTGGCTGAAGAGACCTATTCTTGACCCGCATGTTCTCCCGCAGTGAGGACATCGGTTTCCAGGTGGAAGGCAGTCCCGTTCAGGGTTGGCTTGACGCTCCTTCCTCTTGGCACGCATCTCCCTTAAGCCCTCCATTCGTGCCTCTTCGAACTCCGCAGCACTGCTGGTCACAGCTGACCTCCAATTAGAGCGCTCAAGGGCCAGGGCTTCCCAGTTCTCAGTGTCTATGCCACAGTTTTTAAGGTTGGCTTTAAGCCCATCTTTAAATCTCTTCTCCTGCTCACCAACATTACGTTTCCCATTCTTGAATTCGGAGTTCCCATGCTTTGGGAGATGGTGATCGGGCATTCGGACAACGTGGCCAGTCCAGCGGAGTTGATGGTGTAGGAACATCGCTTCAATGCTGGTGGTCTTTGCTTCCTCAAGCACGCTGACATTTGTCTACCTCTCTTCCCAAGAGATTTGCAGGATTTTTCTGAGGCAACAGGGATGGAAATGCTCCAGGAGTTGAGTGTGACGTCTGTAGACCGTCCATATTTCGCAGGCATAGGGCAGGGTTGGGAGGACAATGGCTTTATAAACAAGCACCTTGGTATCTCTATGGATGTCCCGATCATCAAACACTCTCTGCTTCATTCTCATGACATGGCCAAAGTATGACTGTCATCTTGGCTTCTATGGAAAGCTGATTTGCTCTAGGACCCTTTATTCTTCTGCAGTACCACATATCAAATGAGTTGATCTTCCTTTCAGCTTTCTTCAATATCCAGCTTTCATCAACATCAAAAAAAAACAAAAAAAATCTGGGTGTCCCCTGGGCAACGTCCTTGCAGACGACCAATTCTCTCACTCCAGAAGCAACTCAAGTTGCTCCTGACACGAAAAAAAAAAATCACCATCTTACTTTAGCATTCAAATACTCTCACCAAAAGAAAATCTATCACCTTCCAAAATAATCAGTTTTACTACTGAATAGCTCTTGCTCTTAGGAAGATCAGAATCGCCTTCCTTGTAGCCATTGGTTTTGGTCCTGCCTTCAAGAGTGTCTGAAAACCATGAAATGCCAGCCCAGATGATGCCACTGCCTGGATATGTTATCTAGGAAACATTGAGAGCTGTTGACCCTAAAGCAGTTTTTACACATTTTAAGAAGTTAACAGCTTCCACAAATTTGTAGCACGCGCCATAAATGGATCTGCTAACACCCAGTTTCTATGAACGGTTGTGAAAAGTGAACAGTGAAGAAAGCTGACAGTAAGAAAATTGACTTCTTAGTGCTGGAGGAGAGTTTTACAGCTCAAAAGACAAAGGGTTGTTGTGTGTTTTCTGGGCAGTACGGCCATGTTCCAGACGTATTCTCTCCTGACATTTCACCCACATCTATGGCAGGCATCCTCAGAGGTTGTGAGGTATATGGGAAAACTAAGAAAGGAAGGTTTACATATCTATGGAAAGTCCAGGGTGAGAGAAGAACTCTTGTCAGTTGGAGCCCAGTGTAAATGTTGTAATTAATCACCTAATTAGCATTGAATAGCTTCATCTCCTGCTTCTTCCTGCCTGGGGGAATCCTTTGTGCAGAGTCACTCACCCTGGACTTTCCACAGATATATAAACCTTCCTTTCTTACTTTTCCCATATGCCTCACAACCTTTGAGGATGCCTGCCATAGATGTGGGCGAAACGTCAGGAGAGAATACTTATGGAACATGGCCATACAGCCCGGAAAACACACAACAACCCTGTGATCCCGGCCATGAAAGCCTTCGACAACACATTCGAAAGACAAATGCATGAGTCTTAGAGCAAAGCAGACCTGAACTCTCACTGGAAGCGAGGATGAGATGTCCAAGACCTCCTTGTACGAAGCATTCTCTCCAGCTGTGTAATGACAAGCAGAGGGCTTCTAGGAGTAACTCCCTGTTCTCAATTTGCATAGTTTTGGGGAATCATCAATCAAGCATAGTGCAGATAGCAACCTTTATCCTCCTGTATCTCCAGCATAAATGTTCCGGTAGAGCTGTACATTCTGCCTTCAGACAGGATTGCAGCCTTCGCCCAAAGAAATGATTTCCAAAGTAGCTCCAGTCTGCACTGCTGTATGCCTTGTTCATGCCCAGGGAGCTGGTGTGGCCATGTTTTCTAATGTGCATTCACTTTTGCAATCCTTGAGGGTTTTTTCAGAGTGAGGCTTGTGACAACTGAGACATGCTAATTTGTGACAGCTTTAAATGTACAGATGTGCTTTCTGTGGGATGCAGTAGAGCTGGAAGAAGCCTCATTTGTGCTCTCAGGGGTTTTGCATATAGTTTTTTTATTGTGTCATAAGCAACTTGAGAACATACTACAAGTTGCTTCTGGTGTCAGAGAATTGGTCGTCTACAGAGACGTTGCCCGGGGGCGCCCAGATATCCTGTTGGGAGGCTTCTCTCAAGTCCCTGCAAGCTAGAGCCTCTTGTGAGTGTGTGTGTGTGTGTGTGTGTGGAGTGACTTCAGAAACTGCAAGTTGCTTCTGGTTTGTGTGTGTGTGTGTGGAGTGACTTGAGAAACTGCAAGTTGCTTCTGGTATGAACAAACTGGCCATCTGCAAGGATGTTGCCCAGGAGATGCCTGTATGTTTGATGTTTTTACCTTGTGGGAGGCTTCGTTCATGTCCCTGCATGAGGAGCTGGAGCTGACAGAGGGACCTCACCCACACTCTCCCTGCAAGTCACTTCTGGTGTGAGAGAATTGGCCATCTGCAAGGATGTTGCCCAGGAGATGCCCGGATGTTTGATGTTTTTACCTTGTGGGAGGCTTCGTTCATGTCCCTGCATGAGGAGCTGGAGCTGACAGAGGGAGCTCACCCACACTCTCCCTGCAAGTCACTTCTGGTGTGAGAGAATTGGCCATCTGCAAGGATGTTGCCCAGGAGATGCCCGGATGTTTGATGTTTTTACCTTGTGGGAGGCTTCGTTCATGTCCCTGCATGAGGAGCTGGAGCTGACAGAGGGAGCTCACCCACACTCTCCCTGCAAGTCACTGCAAGTGTGAGAGAATTGACTGTCTACAGAGATATTGCCCAAGGGACGCCCAGATGTGTTACCATCCTGCTGGGAGGCGTCTCCCATGTCCCCACAAGCTAGAGCTGACAGATGGGAGCTCACCCTGTCTCATGGATTCGAACCAGCAACTTTCAGATCAGCAACCCAACTTTCAAGTCAACAGTCCTGTCGGCACAAGGGTTTAACCCATTGCACCACTTTTAGATAGTAAACCACTTGGAGCCTTCTTTGCCAAAGAGTGCTGGCACCTCACCAAACTATAAATCCCAGGGTTCCATACCATTGAGTCACGGCAGTTAAAGTCATCTCAAACTGCATTTATTGTACAGTATAGATGCACCTTAAGATAGAATAGTTACCTGCAGTGCTTATCTAATCTAGCTTCATTCGAGGGAGGAATTGCAAAAGGACAAGTGGTAAAAGAAGAGGTGGAGAAAAATACTCCCAAGAGTAGCTGTTTCCATCCCAGAGCAGTCCGAATGGATCTGTGATGAGCATTGTTGCACTTCTAACAATCTTTTTTATTTTGCCCCCAAATTTCTAATAATGCAAAGGCATTGAAAATCATTCACCCCAGAACTCATTTGCTTGCTGCGTTGGAGTTCCCTTGGGTCACTTTGTCTGCTCTATCTTTGGATGCTTAAATTGTTATCTAAAGGTTAGAGTAAAGTGTAATTGCTGCAAATGGGAAAGTGAAGTTTTAAATTGCTCCAATGCTATAAATTTGAAGGGGAAAAATTGAGTATGGGGTGCCTTCCTTTTACCACCACCACCCCATAGCCATCCTCCTACCCAATGCCCCATTTTGTAAAGAAAAATCAACAGAAAATTCAGCTCAGAAACACACTAACCATCCGAAACATCAGAAAAATAAAGTCATTAAATCCATTTGTCAACAAAAGCTTCCCTTGGCAATATGTTGGGCCCATTCCCAGAACCAGAATACTCTTTCAGCTGTCCAAAGTGCCAACTAATCCTTTGTCGTCCCATTTTCTCAGTTCCTTTTATAAAGTCCCGTCTTCTCTCATCTCTTTCCCTTTTGCTCCTTTATCCACAGCTTATTTCGGTAACTAGAAACTAAATTTAAAGGGCGAAAGTAGTTTGCATTCAGGTCTTGCCCATCCCAATAGATTCCTCCCTTGTTATGTTCAGGCTTTCCTGAACTCTGTGCCTAAATTCCAGGGCTTTGGTGCTTAAAATAGTAGCTCAGCCATAATGGAAAATTCCTAAGCAAGCATCCAGCGAAAGCTATTCATGTTTAACAGACCCAGCCTCTAGTCTTTTCCTCTAATAACAAATAAGCAGGAGGCCAAGGCTCATTTCTTTCCTTTTCATTTCAGATTTCATTTCCTTCCCATTCCAGATGATTATTGTTATTAGCAGAAAGTGCCATTTAGTTGTGACTAGGGTCAGAATACTCTTTAAATACTTAATTTGCTTTATTATGTGATTTCTGGAGCTTAATAAATTTTCAGCTTCTAAAATTTCCCTTGCTGATACAGCTGCATCCACATCGGATTTAGTCCAGGACTTCATGCGGATACAAGAAACCATGGTTAATAGTGAACCAAACTGAACAAATCATTTTCATCAGAAACATACCATGTTGAGTGGAAGCGTACCACTGAATCATCTGAAGGACTTCAAAGTGCCGAGAAATGACATATTTTGTCAGATATGGGTAAATGAAACTGAAGGGACTGGTCCTGTGGATACAAGGGCCATGCTGTACTTTTTTCTACATAAAGGCTGGATGCCTTTGTGATCACCCTTTGGCCTTCTTCTGTATGGGGACGGGAAAAACTCATATTGCTTTGGTGACTGAACTTATGGAATTCCTGGCCTTTGGAGACCTGATCGATACCAGTGTTGTCTTACCTTCTCTACAAAATTAAAGCAAGTCCCTTCAGATCCCAGTGAGTCTAGCCTGAGTGGATTGTAGATTACGATTTCTTTTTTAACCTACACATTTGCAGACACTGTTTTAAATTGTTTAGCGTTTTACTGCCCATCCCTGAAGGTAAAAGTATGTGGTGTAGTGTGTTGACAAAGGCTTTCATGCCTGGAATCACTGGGTTGCTCTGAGCTTTTTGGGCTGTAGCATTCTCCAGTGGCATTCTCTCCTGACCTTTTGCATGTCTCTGTGGCTGGCATCTTCAGAGATTCTGTTGGCAATGAAGTAAGTGGAGTGTATATAGGTAAAGGTAAAGGTTTTCCTCTGACATTAAGTCCAGTTGTGTCCAACTCGGGGTTGTTGCTCATCTCCATTTTTAAGCTGAAGAGCCGGTGTTGTCTGTAGACACCTCCAAGCTCATGTGGCCCACATGACTGCTTGGAGCACTGTTACCTTCCCTCTGGAGGGTTATTAATCTACTCACATTTGCATGTTTTTAAACTGCTAGGTTGGCAGAAGCTGGAGCTGACAGTGGGTGCTCGCTCCACTCTCCGGATTCAATCCTGTGACCTTTTGGTCCACAGGTTCCGCAACTCAACGCTTTAATACACTGCACCACCGGGGACTCTGGAATGTATATATACCTGTGGAATAATCCACAGTCCAAGTCCAACACTCCAACCACTCCACTATGTTTTGTGCCTGGAAGTCAGCTCTTACTCAGTGGCAGAGTCTCCTGGACTCCTAATGCAACACTCAAATCATAACACCACCCTGACTCTCCATTATTGGTGTTGTTGTGTGCCTTCAAGTTGACTTTGACTTATGGCAGCTCTATCCTTGGATTTTCTTGGCAAGATTGACTCAGAAGTTTGCCTCTTAGGCTGAGAATGTGTGGCTTATTCCAGGTAAGTCAGTTGATGTCCATGCAATGTTCCATAGTCCAACACACAACCACAACGCTGGCGGCCAGAGGAGGCAGTAACAAGCCTCTTCTGAATCAATCTAGCCAATAAAACCTGTGGATATAGATTTGCTATAAGTCAAAATCATCATAACTGAGTCAACTTGAAGTCATATTACAACAGAGCCACCCTGAGATCTTTGGCTTTAGGGGCAAATTGGGATATATAATATTTAAGATAAGTGTCAAAGTGTTAAATATAACACCCTGTTAAGCACTAAAAGCTTCATGAATCATAACAGCAGAGAAGCAAGATGCAATGAAACCATCCCCGTCATTTTCTGCAACAGGAGTCTACCTTGACCTGGAGTCTAAAGGCTAATGAGAAAGGAGGGAGGCCAGCTGCAGGTATCTGCTGGAAATCTGGTCCACATTTAGCAAGATGCATCTCATTAAAAAGCATACTGGATGCCAGAACATTTGAACTATGTGGATTCAGATGCCAATCCCATTTCTTTGGAGAAATGAGTCTTTTTTTCCCCCACTTCCCTGGGTTTTGTGCAAGAAAATGAACACCTGAACATGGCTCCCACACTTTTGTGAAGTAATTTTTGAGAAAGGCACATAATAAAATGCACATGGTTGGGTAGAAATATACAGAGACATGCTTTTGTGACTGAATAGGAATGGTCTAGCGATTTTACGCACAACTCTGGAGACTAGTAGAGCTCAAATCCTCACTCATCCATGAAACCCACTAGGTGACCTTGGACAGATCACATGCTCTCAGCCTCAGAGGAAGGCAATGGTAAACCTCTTCTGAACAAATTTTGTCAAGAAAATCCTGTGATAGGCTCATCTTAGGATCAGCAAAAGTCAGATATGACTTGAAGGCAAAGAAGAAGAAAAGGAGGAGGAAGGAAGAATAAGGACGAGGAGAACAACTACTACTGCTACTGCTACTATGAGAATAAGGTGTACACTATAGTACACATAAAATGCACCCAAAATTGCATGAATTTCAGTGGGAGAGAAAACAGGAAAGTCAAATTGGTTTTCATCCTATCCATTTTTTCACTATCCAGCTTTCACAATCATACATGATAGCCACCTTGAAATATCTGAAAGAATGTCAAGTAGAAGATGAAGCCACCTTGTTTTCTGTTGCTCCAGAGACTAGGACACCAACCAGTGGACTATCAGAACTTTACTGTTATAAGTGTTCAACAATTGAATGGACTGCCTTGAAGGATTGTGAACTTTTCTACTTTGAAGATTGGATGGACATCTATTCTGTTCAACATCTTTATTAATGCCTTAGATGAAAGGTTAGAAGGTTTGATCATCAAGTTTGTAGACGACACCAAATTGGGAAGGGTAGCCAACACTCCAGAAGACAGGAGCAGTATTCAAAAGGATCTTAACAGATTGGAGGGATGACTGGCCGAAACGAACAACATGACGTTCAACAGGGACAAATGCAAGAGATTCCACTTAGGCAGAAAAATGAAATGCAAAGATACAGAATGGGGAACAATGCTTGGCTCAACAGCAGTATGTGTGAAAAAGATCTTGGAGTCCTTGTGGACAACAAGTTAAATATGAGCCAACATTGTGATACACTATCAAAAAAAAAAAAGACAATGGGATTTTGGCTTGCATAAATAGGAGTCTAGTGTCTAGATCCAGGGAAATCATGTTATTCTACCTTGGTCAGACCACACCTGGAATCACACTGTGTCCAATTCTGGGCACCGCAATTGAAAGGAGGTGGCGATAAGCTGGAATGTATCCAGAGGAGGGCAACTAAAATGAACAAGGGTCTGGAGAACAAGCCCTATGAGGGGCGGCTTAAAGAGCTTGGCATGTTTAGCCTGCAGAAGAGAAGGCTAAGAGGAGACATGAGGGCCATGTATAAATATGTGAGAGGAGGTTATAGGGAGGAGGGAGCAAGGTTGTTTTTTGATGTCTTGAAAACTAGGATCTAGGACAATGGCTTCAAACTACAGGAAAGGAGATTCCATCTGAACATTAGGAAGAGCTTGCTCACTGTGAGGGCTGTTCAGCAGTGGAACTCTCTGCCCTGGACTGTGGTGGAGGCTCCTTCTTTGGAAGCTTTTAAGCAGAGGCTGGATGGCCGTCTGTCGGGATGGGGGGCGGGCTTTGAATTCGATTTTCCTACTTCTTGGCAGAGGGTTGGACTGGATGGCCCACAAGGTCTCTTCCAACTCTAGAATTCTATGATTCTGTGATCTTTCAGAACTTCTGAAGCTCCATTTTCCTGCATTTGAGGAGAGTGGATTAGACGGTACTTGTGGTTTATTGCAACTCTAAGATCCTATGATTCAATGAAATTGAGACTGAGGGTACAACTATTCCATAACATTGAGCCATGTAAGATAATGTGGTGTCAAACTGCATTCATTCTACATTGTAGATGCACCCTGAGCGTCTCCTCTCTCTACACTTACTTGGGGTCTTACTCTAAGGGACTTACTTTTGAGTAGACAGGCATAGGGATTGTGATGTATGGTAGTCCCCAATGCTGGACCACCATCCATTTTATTCCACCCTGCTATCTTTTCAACACCAAGCAATGACCTTCTAATCCTCTGAGGCCTTTTATTCTTCCTATCCCTGCCCCTCTGCTGAGGCTTTCATCTTTTAGGGTTTTCATACCTCCTCCTAATGTTCTGTTTTAGCCACTGTGGCTTTTTGTTTAATTGATGCTGTTTTATTATGCTGTTGCTATTTTGGTGCAAATTGGATTTTCTTTGCTTTTTAATGTACATTGCCCTGAGAGTTGAAAGCTGCAGGGTGACTCATAAGATTTTGCAAACCAATAAATAATATTTCTTCCTGCTCTCCATCTCAAGAGGAGAGTGACTGACCAGCACCAAACGCCTGGTTTCCAGTAGGTAAAAGAGTTGTGTATGTAGCACAGGTGGTTTCATAATATTTTTGTTATTACAGTATTAGAATAATAACAACAATGGCGGGAGACCATTGGAAAGCACTTCTTTTCCAAAAGGAGATCAATAATGGATTATTTGTGTTTGCAAAAGCAATGCTTTCCAGGGTGTTTCCCACGGGGAAGAAAATGGGAAAGAAGCAGCCTCATTGTAATAAGTCCAAAGCAAAGGCCTAACTGTGTTGCCGTAATTACAATTGGCCTTCCTTGTTTGACAAACTCCAGAGATTTCAAAGGGATGACTGACCTTCATCCCTAATCTTTTAATAGATCTGTTTTAAAAGGGTTTAATTATCTGGGTTGTTTAATTGCATTTTTGCAACTAAATACCATATTTTAAACATAATTTTATTGGGCAAGGTGCTATGTCGCAAAGATGGAGCAGCGTACCCAGGTGCCCTATATGTTCATGTCTATGGTGATCTTATGTGTAAGTGAAGGGCAGGTTTGGGGGCCAGATTTATGGATTTTCATGGGACCATTTGGTGGATTGAAGTCACAGGTTTTGAGTTTTGGAGTATTTCAGATTTCCAGACAAGGGGGAATCAACCTGCATTTGTTTTCAGTTTGTAAGCCTCCTTGAGTTTCGTTATTAGGCAGTAAATGGTATATAAATAGAACAGCTAATACAAAACAGTGGTTTGCATGTTGAACAAGGACAGTGGAAAACCACACTTTGATTCTTCATTCGGTCATGGCAAATGATTGGGTCACCTTGGGTATGCCAAAGCAATGGCTAACCTGCTCTGAAGAGTCCTTGCCATGAAAATTTTATGAGAGTGTCATGGGGGTTCAGGGATTGGGCTATTGGGCCTTTTTCCAGCCTTGGAGTATGATCGTGGTAAAGCTCATCAGAATAAAATTTGCCATGAAAACTCTGGGGCTCTCATCACATGGAGCATGGCCTTTGCTTCAAAGACAAACTCATGTGGATCGCTTCAAACGGCACACAATCTATTCCATAGGTATAGGAATCCATCTCTGCAGTGTGTAGAAATGGGTGGATTTTCAAGATGAGCTGAAATCAATTTCACTCATCTCTCTGCTTAGAAACAGGTATTTTTCTATGGGATGGGCAATGATGCATTTGCCTATTTTCAGTTCGTTCTGTGCCATTTAAGTTTGTGCATTAGGGTTGTTCATTCAGGGTAAACCCTGACCTGTTTTGTGTCCCAGCTTTCTTTTGGTGGGGGCCCCAATCTATTTTTGGGAGCCTTCCAAAATCAGGAGGGCAAATATCTGTTTTTGGTTTGGGCCCCCGAAAGATCTGTTTTCTATCAGGCCATTATGTGGTGTCCTGTTTTATCTTTCAAGAACAGCCTTAAAACACTAGGGTAAGTAAATGAAAACTGCTTTACTTCAGCAAAACATAAAGTACAGCACACTCAGTGGGATAATACAAAAGGAAGCAAGGAAGTCTTAGGGCAAACACAGTTCTTAGTCTACCAAATCAAATAGCAGTCTTACTTCAGACAAAGAAACAGCAATAAATCCAGATGCAGACTCGAAGCAGGCACACGGGGAGCGAAGGCATTAGAGTCAGTTTGTTACCAACAAGAGCTGGCTGTACCTGCTTCTGCTTTATAGCCCTGAGTCCCCTCACAGCTGCTAGGGCAGTTCCGAATTACTCAGCTGCATTTCTGGCAACTATTCTAGCTCAACAACGTCTCTGCTCTGTTTCCTTTCACCTCTCCTGAAAAGTGGGTACTTGAAAAGTCTCCTCCACAGATTCCAACTCACCCTCAGATTCATGAACACTTTCCTGCTCCCCTTCCTCTTCTGAAGAAGAGGAGTCCCAAACATGTGGGGGGAAGGGCTTTCCACCCAGGCTTCCCTTCCTGGCGTGTGCTTTAAGGAGGCTTGTTACCTTCTGTTTCTACTCTAGCGTAAGAGGTGCTCGGCTGCAGGTCCTGGCAGGCATGCAAATTTTCTGGGCCTGCATGCCACACACACACACTCTTTCCAAGGCAAGGAGGCAAATTCTGGGAGGCACTCAGCTACAGGTGAAACAAAAGCAGGCTTGGAACCGAGATTAGTTCCAGCTTGCTTTCATGTCGAGCTGATTGTCATTCGGGGAGGGGGCTTCCTGTTTTGTGCTCCTGAAGAAATGAAAGAATTGAAAGAAATGGGAGAAATGAATCCTGCGCACAACTCTAGTGGGCGTGCATGTGGGCAGTGTTTTCACACCGCTCGATGCTTCTTCTGCCGCTTTTACTCCTCGAACACAGAAAAGGACTGGTAAATAATGCTATCCTTTTTTCAAATAAACTGTAACTGCTCAATTTTGAACTTCTGAAATTCTGCCTTTTTGATAATTTCCTTTCAAAAGGTCATCTGTAACTGCATAATTTAATAAAGGAGAAAAAAAACCTGTGATGTGGGCACTCCAAGGAGGATGGAATGGTAGGAATAACAGCTGTCTCTGTGATGAGGAATGAAATGCATGGTTTAACTAGAAACAGGCAGAGGTGCATCCTATGTATTGGGGGCGAGTAAATTTTCCATATTATTTCAAGTTGAAATGCCATGGAATGCAATGGAAAGAAGACGCACCCCTCTCCCCCATGTAATGAGGTTTTGAGCCATCCTTTCTTTTTATAGCATGTCATATCTTCCATTAGGTGAAAACAGTGGCGTGTGTGACCAAGCAACCTTACAGTGTGCTCAAGTTGGTAATAAATGAATAAGAATATGCAAGCTAGGAGAGAATGTTATGCCAAATAGGAGAGGCTGCACCAGTTTGCCTTTGCTTTAGTCTACTGGGAAGGGCAAGACTCTTGATTTCTCTCCCCTCTCCTGGGTTGAGCACAAACTACTTTTGCAAAAAAGATTCCAAGTTATTAGTAAAACAAGCTATATTCTATATCAGAAGGGAACACACCAAAAGCATCACCATGGAAATAATGTGTGTACAATTCAGCCACTATATCCAGTGGGATTTGTTTCAGGTCCCCCAGTGACACCAAAATCCATGCATATTCAAGTCCCCATTATATACCATGGTCTAGTAAAATAATGTTCTTTATATAACCTGGCTAAATCAAGATTTAATTTTTGGGGGAATTTAAAAAACTGTTTTCAAGCCGTAGGTTATGGAAGCCGTGGATACAGAATATCCTTGATACAGGTTGTATCCTGTGAATTGTACTTTGGTGAGGCGCCAGCACCTTCTATCAGAAAAGGCTAATGACGTTGTAAAATTACAAATCTCTGTATTTCCTAGCATTGAGCCATGGCAGTTAAAGTGATGTCAAACTGAATTCATTCTAGTGTAGATGCACACGAACCCAGCTCCTTCTTTGGACACAAAGTGTGCCTGTTCCTTTAACTGGAGTGTCCAAATTTGCAGGCTCAGCATTTGATGGTGTGGAGTTCAATATGATTGCTTGTTATGACTCTTTTTTGTGTGTGGCTGTGACCTAAATGGGCCAGAACAGCTGTTAATGTACACACCCTATTCTGTCTCAGTCCAGTATTTGATATATGAAAACTGGGACAGCCAGATTCTTCCAAACAGAAATGTTAAGGACCTGAAAACCCATGTCCTTCATCCACATAACTGCTGTTCATTCATTTTCCAGCTGCCTGTCTTTCCCTCCTAATTTAAACATTAGGAGGACCATTGTTTTGCTCATTAAAGATATTCAGGGTCATTATAATCACTCCACTACTGGGTTACAGAAAGTTCAAAATAAGACTTCGTGGGTATGACGTATGCTAGCAACAAAAATAGTCCATAGAAACATGCAACTGGATGCAACTGCCAGTATCTTCCAGACAGCATGATCTCCAGTTCTGTGCATAATGCCTCCAGGTTAATGTGCATGAATTTTACATGCATGTGCACACTGCCGGGAAATGCATAAGACCTCCCTACTCAGAGATGTAACTTTTGGAGACATGAGAAATGGATTGCCATTGATGGGGAGTATCGTATCACACCAAAATCATTTCAAGAAGGCAAAAGCAGTGACAAAAGGAGGATAAGAGCTTAGCAAAGCGACAACTGTTGGCTTCCATGTTTGTGGGGTGATGCATCTTTTCTGGGGTTTAGACCAGACTTAAGCTTTCCAAGGTGGTTCCCCTGTTTTGGATACAAAATTCAGGATCTCGGATAGTTGAAACTAAACGCTGAATGTTGCCCTTGGTGAACAGGGATATCACATGGATTGGGAGAAGGTGATGCTTCCAGGAGTATTTTGTTGTGCCTTTGACAAGTGTCTTATGTAACCCAATGATAGGATTTCTTGGCAAGATTTGTTCTGAAGAGACTTGTAATTGTCTTCTGTTAAGGCTAAAATAATGTTACTTGCCCAAGGTCACTGAATGGGCTTTTATGGACCTTGTGTGTGTGTGTGTGTGTGTGTGTGTGTGTGTGTGTGTGTGTGTGTGTGTGTCTGTATATACAAGGGTTATCCAGAAAGTAGATTATGTTTTGGAATTAAAAATGAACAAAGTATAGGATAAAACATTTACCATATGCAGTTGAAAGCCACACCCAAATACCACTTCTCAACATAGTCACCATTCAAATCTAGGCACTTATCATAGCGATGAATGAGCTTGGCAACTCCTTCCCCACAAAACTCTGCCACTTGCGTTCTCAACCACTTGTTTCCAGCTGTGGGAAGGGGTGACTGCCTGGTTGAGGATGCAAGTGGCAGAGTTTTGTGGGGAAGGAGTTGCCAAGCTCAGGAGTTGCCATGTTGAGAAGTGGTATTTGGGTGGGGCTTTCAACTGCATATGGTAAATGTTTTTTCCTATACTTTGTTCATTTTTAATTCCAGAATTTAATCGACTTTCTGGATAACCCTTGTATATCTATATAAATAAAAATGTAATGTCCGTTTGTGAGGACTTCATATCTCCCAGACTACTACACCAATTGCTACAAAATTCAGACACAATGTAGCACTTGAACTGATGAGTGTTTGAAGATATTCACATACCTACTATCACAAACCTGTCACACCTGAGACAGGTAAAACCATATCCCTTAGCAACAGCCAATCAGTCTCCTCCTCCCTTAGCAACCATCATACCAGATGGTGGTAGCAATGGCCAAGCAGTCTCCTCCCTTTAGCAACCGGCATGGGTGGGGCCGCAAGGGATGGCTAGGCCCACCTCCTCTCCACTCAGTTTGACGCCCAGATGTTTTACTATCCTGTGGAAGGCTTCTCTTTATATATCTGTGGAAGGTCCTGGGTGGGAGAAAGAACTCTTTTCTGCTTGAAACAAGTGTGACTGTTGCAATTGGCCAGCTTGATTAGCCCTGAATGGCCTTGCAGCTTCAAAGCCTGGCTTCTTCCTGTCTGGGGGAATCCTTTCTTGGGAAGTGTTAGCTGGCCCTGATTGTTTCATGTCTGAAATTCCTCTGTTTTCTGAGTGGTATTCTTCTTTTACTGTCCTGATTATAGAGTTTTTTAATACTGGTAGCCAGGTTTTCAATAATAGGGAGGAGAAAAAAGGAGATCTATAGTCATCCATCCATCTATCTATCTATGTTTACACTCAGAGTCAATCTTTACAATTCTACGGTTTACATCAGAACACAAATTGCTTATCATATGGACAGTAATATGTTGCATGTTCTAGAGTTGCCAAACCAGACAATCTCTATATCTGCATAGACAATGGAACCACCACAATTATTACCTACCCACAAGCATTGTGAAATCACATATTTCTGAAACCTACTCTCTCTGTGTCCTTTCTTTCCCATCGAATCAGACTGGGCCACAGCAACACGTGGCTGGGTACTTATAGTATTATGTGTGTGTGTTGGTATGTATATGGGTATACATATATATGTGTGTGTATCTTCATCTGTCTCTGATGAATTTCAGCCCACTGGTTTCAGCTCCATTTTCTGTTTTCTCAAGGTCCTTTGGAAAGTCCTTTGCAAAGTTATTTTCTAAAATGTCAGCAGAGACTGAAGTCTAGCCCAGGACAAAGCAGATTGCTGATCCCAAGGAAAGTCCCCAAGTCACGGTTCGGTGCTGAAAGCTGAAATAGAAATGTACTAAAGCAAGGAGTGAGAATAGAAGCATCACGGGGGATCTCCTGAAAAGTCTGGCTTGTGCCTGAATACTGGAGCAGCTTGCCGTAGCAACCCTGCTCCTTCCTTCCTGCTTCCTCTCTTATGCCACAGTGCAATGGTTCAGCTTTTAGCTGCGGGATTTCCCTTTCTGATCTTAATGGTCCTTTTCTTTAAAAAATGCAGAATGCATTTATTATGCCCCTGCTGAACGGATGAAGGCTATGACAGGTCAGGCTGCCGAAACACCAGACAGGAGGCCCACCTTTCCTGCAGTGATATGAGCTAAGCAGAATGCCCCCCCCCCTACTATTTTCAGGAAATGAATGGAATTGCATTAAAGAGGTATCACTGAAAAGATTATTGTGCTTGGTAAAGTAGAGGGCAGAAGGAAAGGAGGAAGACTGTGGTCTTATTATTATTCCTCCAGGCAGACAGAGGTATTCAGGGTGCATTTACGCCGTAGAATGAATGCAGTTTGACCCCACTTTAACTGCCACGGCGTGATACTATGAAATCATGGGAATTTTGTTTCGGTGACCACCAGCACTCTTTGGCAGAGAAGGTTAAAGGCCTCACAAAGTTAAAACTCCCATGATTCCATATCATTCATTCTACTGTGTAAATACACTTCTAGACTGTAAAAAGGGTCTTCTTTGTAAAAGGCTTTGGGTGCATCTACACTGTAGAATTATTTTATGTGAAGCCACTTTGAGTCTCCTTTGGGGAGATAAAGTGTGGTGGTAATAATAATAATAATAATAATAATAATAATAATAATAATAATAATAATAATTGTGCGGTTTTCTGGCATTGTATATTTTTGCCGCTTCTGTGACTGTTCATTTGGGTTTTGATGATTCCGTAGCCCACTTGTCGATGGATGTCCAGAATCAGCAGCATCCACCGCGGTCCTTTTTATCCTGGGCGACGACCGAGCCAGTATAGACTTCGTTTGGGTTTGATTCTCCATAATGCTAATGGGTTAGGTGCTCTTGGTTGTGCTCCATGATCAACTTCATGGATTTTGGCTCAAACATCTGATTAGTTTACATGGAAAAATGGCCCAACAATTCAATGAGATGCTGCAGAAAGGAAGTATCAGTGAATGGCTAACAACTGGAAGAACATACCTGATACAAAAGGATCCAGCAAAAGGAGCAGCACCAGGAAACTATAGGCCAATAACGTGTCTGCCCACTATGTTTAAACTACTGACTGGCATCATAGCTGACAGAATTCAAGACTATCTTGAAGAAAAAAACATCTTGCCAGATGAACAGAAAGGCAACAAACGGAAAAGCAGGGGCACAAAAGACCAGTTATTGATTGACAAAATGATTCTGGAGAACTGTAAGAGCCGAAAAGCTAATCTTCACATGACGTGGATTGACTACAAAAAGGCCTTTGACTCACTCCCACACAGCTGGATCATCAAGTGCCTGGACGCCATCGGGATTTGTAAAACAGTTGGCACCTTCATTGAAAACATGATGGAGCACTGGAAAACTGAACTGTTTGTTGGAAATGAAAGCTATGGACTTGTCAACATCAGGAGAGGAATTTTCCAGGGAGATTCATTGTCCCCTCTGCTTTTCATTATTGCCATGATCCCTCTGTCAACAATCTTACAAAAAACAAATCTCGGCTATCAAATATCTAAGAATTCTCACAAAATTTCACATTTGATGTACATGGATGACCTGAAGCTATATGGGAAAACGGAAACTGAAATCCAGTCTCTGACCAACACTGTCCGAATTTTTAGCACTGATATCAACATGGAGTTTGGTTTGGACAAATGTTCGACAGTAGCATTGAAGAAGGGAAAAATCATTGAAAGTGAGGGCATAAATATGCCCAATGGCCAAACAATAAAGTGTCACCAGCCAGAGGCCTATAAATATCTGGGCATACTACAGCTGGACAACATCAAGCATGAACATGTGAAAACTGTGGTCAGCAAAGAATACACACAAAGGGTCAGAAAAATTCTCAAAAGCAAGCTCAATGGAGGCAACTCCATCAAGGCCATAAACACCTGGGCCATACCTGTCATAAGATATACTGCTGGCATTATAAATTGGACACAGGTGGAACTGGACAATTTGGACAGAAAAACAAGAAAACTCATGACCATTCATCATTCACTGCACCCTCACAGTGATGTTGACCGGCTATATCTGCCTAGAAGATCAGGGGGCAGAGGACTCTTACAAGACAAACAAGCAGTTAAAGAAGAAGAACATGCCTTGGCAGAATATGTAAAGCAAAGTGAAGATTGAAGTCAAAAATCAGAAACTCCTCAAAGCACAGCAGACAAAAAACCAGTACAAGAAAACTGCACTACAAACTAGAGCTGACAGCTGGCACAACAAAACTTTGCATGGAAAGTTCCTTGACAAAATTGAAGGAAAAGCTGATAAGGAGAAGACTTGGCTATGGCTCACGAATAGGACACTGAAGAAGAAGAGAGAAGGCCTGATCCTTGCAGCCCAGGAGCAATCCATCAGAACAAATGCAATTAAGGCCAAGATCGAAAAATCAGCAGATGACCCAAAATGCAGACTGTGCAAGGAAACCGACAAAACCATTGATCATATCCTCAGCTGCTATAAGAAAATCGCACAGACAGACTACAAACAGAGGCACAACTATGTGGCCCAAATGATTCATTGGAACTTATGCCTCAAGTACCACCTGCCAGCAGCAAAGAACTGGTGGGATCACAAACCTGCACAGGTATTGGAAAATGAGCACGCAAAGATACTGTGGGACTTCGGAATCCAGACGGACAAACTTCTGGAACACAACACACCAGACATCACAGTTGTGGAAAAGAAAAAGGTTTGGATCATTGATGTCGCCATCCCAGGTGACAGTCGCATTGACGAAAAACAACAGGAAAACCTCAGCCGCTATCAGGACCTCAAGATTGAACTTCAAAGACTCTGGCAGAAACCAGTACAGGTGGTCCCGGTGGTGATGGGCACACTGGGTGCTGTGCCAAAAGATCTCAGCCGGCATTTGGAAACAATAGACATTGACAAAATCACCATCTGCCAACTGCAAAAGGCCACCCTACTGGGATCTGCACGCATCATCCGAAAATACATCACACAGTCCTAGACACTTGGGAAGTGTTCGACTTGTGGTTTTGCGAAACGAAATCCAGCATATCTATCTTGTTTGCTGTGCCATACAACGTCGTTGTGTTGATAATAATAATAATAATAATAATAATAATAATAATAATAATAATAGTGCGGTTTTCTGGCATTGTATATTTCTGCCGCTTCTGTGACTGTTCATTTGTATTTTGATTCTGTAACCTAGTTGTCAATGGATGTCCAGAATCAGCAGAATCCACTGTGGTCATTTTTATCCTGGGCGACGACCGAGCCAGTATAGACTTCGTTTTGGTTTGATTCTCCATAATGCTAATGGGTTAGGTGCTCTTAGTTCTACTCCTTAGCTGAGACCTCTCTGGATTGGTTGGACCTGCCGGTAGTTACTCTACCACCAGCACAGCTCTCAGTCATCATTGGAGTAATTAAGCCCCCCCCCACCACGGCAAGGTGGCACCTACGGGGGGGGGGGGGTTATAAATATAAATTATAAATTGGACACGGGCGGAACTGGACAATTTGGACAGAAAAACAAGAAAACTCATGACCATTCATCATTCACTGCACCCTCACAGTGATGTTGACCGGCTATATCTGCCTAGAAGATCAGGGGGCAGAGGACTCTTACAAGTAAAACAAGCAGTCAAAGAAGAAGAACATGCCCTGGCAGAATATGTAAAGCAAAGTGAAGAACCTGCATTGATTGAAGTCAAAAATCAGAAACTCTTCAAAGCATAGCAGAAAAAAAAACCATACAAGAAAGCCACACTACAAACTAGAGCTGACAACTGGCACAACAAAACTTTGCACGGAAAGTTCCTTGACAAAATTGAAGGAAAAGCTGATAAGGAGAAGACCTGGCTCTGGCTCAGGAATAGGACACTGAAGAAGGAGACAGAAGGCCTGATCCTTGCAGCCCAGGAGCAAGCCATCAGAAAAAATTCAATTAAGACCAAGATCGAAAAATCAGCTGATGACCCAAAATGCAGACTGTGCAAGGAAGCCGACGAAACCATTGATCATATCCTCAGCTGCTGTAAGAAAATCGCACAGACAGACTACAAACAGAGGCACAACTATGTGGCCCAAATGATTCATTGGAACTTATGCCTCAAGTACCACCTCCCAGCAGCAAAGAACTGGTGGGATCATAAACCTGCAAAAGTATTGGAAAATGAGCACGCAAAGATACTGTGGGACTTCGGAATCCAGACTGACAAAGTTCTGGAACACAGCACACCAGACATCACAGTTGTGGAAAAGAAAAAGGTTTGGATCATTGATGTCGCCATTCCAGGTGACAGTCGCATTGACGAAAAACAACAGGAAAAACTCAGCCGCTATCAGGACCTTAAGATTGAACTTCAAAGACTCTGGCAGAAACCAGTGCAGGTGGTCCCAGTGGTGGTTGGCACATTGGGTGCCGTGCTAAAAGATCTCAGCTGGCATTTGGAAACAATAGACATTGACAAAATTACGATCTGCCAACTGCAAAATGCCACCCTGCTGGGATCTGCGCGCATCATCCGAAAATACATCACATAGTCCTAGACACTTGGGAAGTGTTCGACTTGTGATTTTGTGATATGAAATCCAGCATATCTATCTTGTTTGCTGTGTCATAATAAAATAATAATAATAATTGTGCGGTTTTCTGGCATTGTATATTTCTGCCGCTTCTGTGACTGTTCATTTGTATTTTGATTCTGTAACCCACTTGTCGATGGATGTCCAGAATTAGCAGCATCCACCGCGGTCCTTTTTATACTGGGCGACGACTGAGCCAGTATAGACTTCATTTTGGTTTGATTCTCCATAATGCTAATGGGTTAGGTGCTCTTAGTTCTACTCCTTAGCTGAGACCTCTCTGGATTGGTTGGACCTGCCGGTAGTTACTCTACCGCCACCACAGTTCTCAGTCATCATTGGAGTGGTTAAGCCCCCCCACCACCACCACCACTACCACGGCAAGGTGGCACCTACGGGGGGGGGGGGGGGTTATAAATAAAAATTATAAATTATAAATTGGACACAGGCGAAACTGGACAATTTGGACAGAAAAACAAGAAAACTCATGACCATTCATCATTCACTGCACCCTCACAGTGATGTTGACCGGCTATATCTGCCTAGAAGATCAGGGGGCAGAGGACTCTTACAAGTCAAACAAGCAGTTAAAGAAGAAGAACATGCCTTGGCAGAATATGTAAAGCAAAGTGAAGATTGAAGTCAAAAATCAGAAACTCCTCAAAGCACAGCAGACAAAAAAAACAGTACAAGAAAACTGCACTACAAACTAGAGCTGACAGCTGGCACAACAAAACTTTGCATGGAAAGTTCCTTGACAAAATTGAAGGAAAAGCTGATAAGGAGAAGACTTGGCTATGGCTCACGAATGGGACCCTGAAGAAGGAGACAGAAGGCCTGATCCTTGCAGCCCAGGAGCAAGCCATCAGAACAAATGCAATCAAGGCCAAGATCGAAAAATCAGCAGATGACCCAAAATGCAGACTGTGCAAGGAATCCGACGAAACCATTGATCATATCCTCAGCTGCTATAAGAAAATCGCACAGACAGACTACAAACAGAGGCACAACTATGTGGCCCAAATGATTCATTGGAACTTATGCCTCAAGTACCACCTGCCAGCAGCAAAGAACTGGTGGGATCACAAACCTGCAAAAGTATTGGAAAATGAGCACGCAAAGATACTGTGGGACTTCGGAATCCAGACGGACAAAGTTCTGGAACACAACACACCAGACATCACAGTTGTGGAAAAGAAAAAGGTTTGGATCATTGATGTCGCCATCCCAGGTGACAGTCGCATTGACGAAAAACAACAGGAAAAACTCAGCCGCTATCAGGACCTCAAGATTGAACTTCAAAGACTCTGGCAGAAACCAGTACAGGTGGTCCCGGTGGTGATGGGCACACTGGGTGCCGTGCCAAAAGATCTCAGCCGGCATTTGGAAGCAATAGACATTGACAAAATCACAATCTGCCAACTGCAAAAGGCCACCCTACTGGGATCTGCACGCATCATCCGAAAATACATCACACAGTCCTAGACACTTGGGAAGTGTTCGACTTGTGATTTTGTGATACGAAATCCAGCGTATTTATCTTGTTTGCTGTGTCATACAATAAAATAATAATAATAATAATAATAATAATAATAATAATAATAATAATAATAATAATAATAATAGCGGCAGCTACTGTTTAGGTTGCCTGTTGCAGAATCTAATCCTTTACCAACTCAATTATTGCATTGTGTATTGCAAGCACACTGCTACAGCCTGGCATTATGTCTCTCCAGCCCTCCTCTCCCATACTCACAATGCTGATGTTGCTTAATGACTTTCCAGCTAGACAGAAGACAAGGAGAAAAAGAGGAATGGATTGGTATTAAAGACTGTAAAAAGGGTCTTCTTTGTCAGAGGCTTTGGGTGCATCTACACTGTATAATTATTGCAGTTAATACCACTTTTATCTGTCATAGCTGAGTACTGTGGATTACTGGAGCTGTAGTTTGACAAGGCACTGAGTGCACTCTTTGGAAGACCAGGCTAAAGACCTTGTAAAACTACAACTCCCAGGCTTCCATAGCATTGAGCCAAGGTAGCTGAAGTGATATCAAATTGCATTAATTCCACAGTATAGATGCACCCTGGAGCCACTGGTGGGGCAGCGGGTTAAACCGCTGAGCTGCTGAACTTACTGACCGAAAAGCTGGTGGTTTGAATTCGGGGAGCGGGTTGAGCTCCTATTGTAAGCCACAGCTTCTGCCAAACTAGCAGTTCAAAAACATGCAAATGTGGGTAGATCAATAGGTACTGCCTCAGAGGGAAGGTAACGGCGCTCCATGCATTCATGCCGGCCATGTGACCTTGGAGGTGTCTATTGACAACGCCGGCTCTTCACCTTAGAAATGGAGATGAGCACCACTCCGCAGAGTCGGACACAGCTAGACTTAAAAACCTTTACCATTACTAGATGCACCCCTGGTAATTAAAGTGTGCCTTTATGTTCTGTAGTAGAGGTGAGCAACTTTAAGTGGTCTGGTACTATATCTTCTGCTCTGAAATCTGAGTTCAAGGGCTACACAGGCAGTTCCACCATCACAAAAAAAAAAATCATGAACAGAACTGGATGTAGCTGGAAGCCCTTGTCTTGTTTTGGCTAAATGGATATTTTTGATATTGAGCACAGCAGGGTAGGCAGGTGACCTATTTAAAACTTTTTAAACTCCTCTCTAACTGCTTCAACCTTTTGAATCTTTCATTGTAACCTTTCCTTTGGTTATAGATGGTTAAAATATGTTTTTCATTGTTTTAAGTTATTTTGATGTGCTTAAATCGCTTTCACTTGTACCCTGCCCTGTGACCTCCGGATGCAGAGAGTGCTAGAATTCAAAGGGGACTAAATACCCCACGGGCACCACATCCTATCTGCTCCAAGCAAGGTCAGCCCTGGTGAGTACTTGGATGGGAGACCGCCAACGGATCCCTGGTGCAGTAAGCTCTATTTCAGAAGAAGGAACTATTACAAGCACCTCCAAGTATTCCTTGCCTTAAAAACCTATCAAATTCAAGGTATAAGTTGGTATGTGACTTGAAGATACACACGTACACAATTGTATAAATAAATAATATTTAAAGGTACAGTAGAGTCTCACTTATCCAACATTCGCTTATCCAACGTTCTGGATTATCCAATGTATTTTTGTAGTCAATATTTTCAATATATCGTGATTTTTGGGTGCTAAATTCATAAATACAGTAATTACTACATAGCATTACTGCATATTGAACTACTTTTTCTGCCAAATTTGTGGTCTAACATGATGTTTTGGTGCTTCATTTGTAAAATCATAACTTAATTTGATGTTTAATAGGCTTGTTCCGTCCCCCAGGACGATGGTTTGCCTTACCTATTGGTCGTTTGTTTGCTTTCCCTCCTTTACATTTTGTTTGAGCCTCTGGCTGCAAAAGCCTAGGAAAAGTGGCTTGGAATCTGCAAGAGCTGGCTGCAGTTTTCTTTGCAGTGATTGGTCAAAGAGTGCAACATCTTAGGACCGCCCTTTTTACCAGGGTCTAGTCTCCATTTTAGAGTTTCATTCTGGCTATAGTCTTCCAACGTGCTGGAGCTGTGCAAGGCTAACTGGGACAAATCATCCTCAAAACCAGGCCAATCTAAGCCTATCCAAATTAGATAAGTATTGAATTATATTGATCTGGAATAGGAAATCTAGTTAGAGGAGCAGAGTTATTCCATCGCTTCTAGAACTAATCTTTGCTGTAAAGATAGGGAAGGAAAGAGTTTCTCCTTCTAATATAGGCAGCGTGATTAGGGTATAGTGGTTTTATAATCACCTTTGCCTTCTGGAACCAGGGATAATTCTGTGACTAAAACCTATAGAAATTTGTTTCATTTTCTGCAACTTTAAGATCTGTGCCAGGTTTACAACCTTGTATGAATAAACATCCTTTTTTGAAGTTATCCAGACTCAGTCGTTCAATATCTATAGGACAGCTTATAGGGATTTGCAGTTTGCCCGGATAAAGGACAGCACGTTTCAGTTTTATAGTTTTTTATTGTCCGGCGGACGGCACAGTTTTGAGGTAGATCAGCGGTTTTTCCGCTTCAGCTAGCTTGCACGGCCATAGAGACTTTGATTTTGTTGGTCTGTTGCAGTGAAAGCTTGCTGCCAGGCCGAAAGGCAAGTGAGAGAGTGGGGCTCCATTCCTTCAGCCTCTGCAGTATCCTGCTCTTCAGCTCGCGTGTGTGCGCGTAGCCCTGCGGCTGTTTCGGCAATTGCACGGCTGTGCAAAACCCAGCAGTAGGTCCTGGAGGTGGTGAGTCCAGAAGCACTCGGCCGGGACAGTCGCCTGGCGGTGGTGACCTGCCTCATCGTCCTGCGGTGGTGACCTGCCTCATCGTCCTGCGGTGGTGACCTGCCTCATCGTCCTGCGGTGGTGACCTGCCTCATCGTCCTGCGGTGGTGACCTGCTTCATCGTCCTGCGGTGGTGACCTGTTTCATCGACCTGCGGTGGTGACCTCCCTTCACAGCGGGGAGGAGGCGTCTCTTCTCTCCTCCTTTCCAAAGCCAGCCTCGGTGCTCCTTCGGCGGCAGGCCTCGAGCCGCAGAGCACGAGGTGCTTGAAAATTTGGCGAAGTCGCCATTTTGGCAGTTTACGTCACTCGGGCAAGGGAGGTAACAAGTGGCAAGTTGCTGTCAGTTGGCATTTTGCAACTTGCCCACCAAAATCTGGCGCCAAAGGTCACAATCTTTGTAAAGTATAGTTACTTAGTGATATATATTGCTATGGTTAAGTGCTGTGAATTGTATTATATATTGAATTTGCTTTTATTGTAAATTTACTTGCAGGTATATTGCATTTGCCTTTGTTGTAAATTTACTTGCTATTAAGAATACATAATGTCTATGCAATTTCAAGATGATACAGATGGCGTACCTCCTTCTGAGGCTGAAAGTAGGAATGAAAGGCCCCAAAGGATAAAGCACCCTTCAGCCAAGATGCTAGCCCATCTAATAGATGAAAAGGAGCTCCTCCATGTGAGGTTAGGTTCGGCATGGGAGCGAATTGTAACATTAATGGACAGAATAGAGAGCTTGGGTATCACAAGGGTGCCAGCCATATTACAGACAGACCTCGAAGAAGCCTTCGGTCTTTGGAGGGGTTTAGTGTCTAAGATAGTCCAGGTCCTCGAGCGCATTAACGCCAAGGATTCAGAGTTAGAAATAGGGAGTGTTTTAGCTGACACTAATGAGAAAGAAAATAGGGTGAGGGCAATCCTAGCTTCCTTATGCAGCCATGAGACCAATCTTTTGAAATCACCTGCTGTGGCACTTAGTCTTAAGTCCAACCGCTCTAGCCAGGTATCTAAACTAAGGGAGCGTGCATCGTCTAAACACAGCCACTCTAGCAAGTCTTCTGCTGCTGGGAGTGCCATCTCTTCCCTAGCTGCCTTGCACATTAAGGAGGCTGCACGTCTGGAGCTAAAGAGCAAGGTAGCGGGGGCGGAGGCTGATGCTAAGGCAGCTGATCTCACCCTTCCCTTTAAAGAAGAAGAGCAACGACTGCAAATAGAACAGGCCCGTAGACAAAGCGAAATGCAAATGGAACAGGCCCAAAGACAAAGCGAAATGCAAATAGAACAGGCCCGTAGACAAAGCGAAATGCAAATAGAACAGGCTCGTATAGAGATGCTTAGAATAAAGATGGATGCCGCAGCCAAAAGGGTAAGGGCTGAGACTTTGGCCAAGGCCCTAATTGAGCCACTCACAGAAGAAAATGTAAGCCAGTTACCAATACAGGACCCTTCTGCCAAAGTGTTTGCGCACCTTGGCAGCATGTACAGCCAGTTTTCGGATGAGGAACAGGGAGACTTCTCTCCTTACCCAGAGCAGGGCCCCAAAGTCACTTTTGAGTTTCCTGCAGAGCAGAGCGTCATAGCGGGGAGCTCACCCTTGCTCGAGCTACCTGTGCCTCCTGCTAAAACCCTAGGTCAGTCAATCAGGGCCTCAAGGCCGAGCGCTAGTTGGCCCCTACAGACAGCTGCACAGGGAACCATCGATTCGTCAGTGGTCGATGTCATCCCTCCAAGAGGCCAAAGGTTGACGCAAGGTACACGGTGGGAGTCCACTCCACAACAGCAAACTCCTCAATTGTTCCCTTCAACGCCGGAGTCCCAGCTTGTCTCCATCATCAGAAGTCCCAGAAGAGATCTTAAGGACAAGGGTGTCGAAAAGTTTTCGGACAAGCCTGAGGAATTTCTTCTCTGGAAGGCCACCTTCCAGAGAGCAATCAGAGACTTAAAGTTATTGCCTGAGGAAGAACTGACTCTTCTGGCTGCATGGTTGGGCCCAGCCTCATCCTCACAAGTTAAGAAGATCTACGCAGCCCACGTAGCCGATCCCGACAAAGCCCTGGAAAAGGCCTGGGCCAGGTTGCAGCAGAGGTATGGGGCCAGCACAGAGATTGAAGCATCTCTTATGGACAAGCTCCAAAGGTTCCCAGCTTTAAAACTCAAAGACTTCAAACTCTTGTGGGACCTCAGCGATCTCCTTACGGAATTAGAGTCGGCCAAGGAGAATCCAGAACTGCCCGGTTTGAAGTGCCTCGATCAGCACCTGTCCCAGAGGCAGATCTTGACCAAGCTGCCCTTCACTTTGCAAGAACGCTGGGGACAGGAGGTCTTCAACTACAAGGAGGCCCACTCCCAGGCATACCCTCCATTTTCTCATTTGGTCCAGTTCATCACCAGGGCGGCCAGAGAAAGGAATGATCCGCAGACGGGCCTCCCCACCTTATACCAAGGGACCCAGCCAGAGAAGGCACCTAAAGTGGAGAAAAAACCATCCAGAGAGGCCAAAAGACCGGTTAGTGTTAAGGCTGTTGAAACTCAGCACAGGGCCAACGAATCCAAGTCAGAGGTGAAGGAGGTGCTCTGCCCCATTCACCAAAAGCCTCACAGTTTGGCCAACTGCCGGGAATTTGGCAAGAAGCCTTATAAAGAAAGACAACAGATTGTACAGAAGCTGGGCATATGTTTTAGGTGCTGTGGAGCAACTCTTCACTTTGCATCCAACTGCAAAGAGGACGTCAAATGCGCAAGGTGTAACAGCCTTAAGCATTGCACCGCGATGCACAACTCTGACGCTGTCTCCCGCGCCAAAGGGGACACGTCTTCCAAAGAAGGGTCATCTACTGAAGCCACCAACATGCAGGCCGCGTCACGGATGCAGGAGGATGCTCCATCGGTCGCCTGTACTGAACTATGCTCTGACGTGCACCAGTTCAGAGTCTGCCATCCCATCTGCCTAGCAGATGTATATCCAGCCAGAAGACCTTGGCTTAAAAAGAGACTTTACGTGGCTTTGGATTCACAAAGCGACGCCTCCCTGGCGACTCCAGAGTTTTTCCAACTGTTTGACATAAAAACCCAGACGGTCGACTACACCATGTCCACCTGTGTAGGGAAGAAGAAGTTGCAGGGTCGCATAGCATCCGGCTTTGTTGTTTCCTCTTGTGACCAGAAGAGACAGTTCAAGTTGCCAGACCTGATTGAGTGTTCCTCCATCCCTCGGAACAAAAAACAGATTGTAACTAGAGAAGTTGTGGAGGCTCATCCACACTTGCGAAGGCTGAAGAACGCCTTACCTGCTTTCCGTCCAGATGTGAACATTGCCCTTCTGCTTGGTGCGGACTGTCCGAATTTGTTCTACGTGGACGACCAAGTTAAGGGACCTCCAGGGGCGCCCATTGCTCAGCTGCTACCACTAGGCTGGACAGTTACAGGCCCAGTGTGCATAAATAGGATGCACCCTCCATCGTCGGTGGGCACTCGTCAAGCGCACGTGCTTCAAGGCAGTCGCCCCACACTAATGCATAGCTGTTTGAGTCATATCTCGGTCTATTGTCAGGGGATAACACCAGAGTATTCTTCCATCTTTGAAGTCTCCGAAAGGGATGAAACTACAGCGCTTTCCAAAGATGAACAGAGGTTTTTAGAGATCATGAACTCTCAAGTTTCCCGGAGTCCAGAGGGAAATTGGATAGCCCCTCTGCCTTTTAAAGCAGAAAAACCCACTTTGCCAAACAACAGGCATGTGGCAGAAAATAGACTCTGGTCACTGAAGAAGAAGATGCAGAAAGACCCCAAGGTAAAGGAGCAAATCGTTGGCTTTATGGAAGACATGTTCCAAAGTAACTACGCCGAGGTCTCTGATCAAAGTGAGGTCAATGAAGAAAACTGGTTCCTGCCTTTCCATAAGGTCACGCATCCCCAAAAGCCTAACAAGGTCCGAATTGTATTCGATGCCAGTGCCACATGCCAAGGCATTTCTCTTAATAATGTTTTGCTAAAGGGACCAGATCTTTTAAACAGTTTGCTCGGAGTCATCTTGAGATTTAGAGAGAAAGAGTTTGCTGTTATTGCAGACATCCACAAGATGTTTTACGCCTTTTTAGTTCGTCCTGATCATCGCAGGTACCTCAAGTTCTTGTGGTACGCGGACACTCAAAATTTGTGTGACGTTCGGGTTTTTCAGATGCGCATACATGTCTTTGGAAATACCCCGTCTCCAGCCGTTGCAAACTACTGCCTCAAAAGAACCGCAGATGAGTTTGGGCACCAGTTCAGTCCAGAAGTCGCCAGCATAGTTAACCACAACTTCTACGTGGATGATCTTCTGGTTTCGTTTGACTCCGTTCATCAAGCCATCCAAATAGTGCATGAGCTGCAGACTTTGTTAAAAGGTGCCAACATTCGCCTGCACAAACTATTATCCAACAGCAGACAAATCTTGCAAGCCTTTCCCTCTGAAGACTTAGCGGAAAGCAATGTTCATGAGTTATTCAAAGGGTTAAGCTCCCAGTCTAGTTTAGGACTTCTCTGGGATGTAAAATCGGACCATCTTTCGTTAAGAGCATCTAAATTTCAGTTTGTGAACACTAAGAGACAGATGCTTTCCGCCATCAATGGGATATTTGATCCCTTAGGCATAGCTGCTCCTGTCCTGATCACTGCTAAACTTCTGTTCAGACAGGTGATCCAAGAAAAAATAGGATGGGATCAAGAGCTGTCTCAATCAATAAAAACAGCTTGGTCAAACTGGACTGCCCAAGCTGAAGGCCTGGAAACCATCGCAGTTCCCAGACAATTTGTGCCCTGCAAGGTAATGATAGAACCCACCACAGAACTTCACATCTTCTGTGACGCATCTGAGCGAGCTATAGCAGCTGTGGCATACATGCGACAAAAGGACAGAGATTTTTGTCACGCAGGATTCATCATGGCAAAGGCTAAAATAGCTCCTATGGGAACTTCAATACCCCGGCTGGAATTGTGTGCAGCAGTTCTTGCTGTCCAGCTCTGGCGCATCATCCAGCAAGAGATAGGAGACTTGTTTCAAGATGTCCATTTCCACACGGACAGTACAGTTGTGCTTGGTTACATCAACAACACAACCAAAAGATTCAAGGTGTATGTGGCTAATAGAATCAACAACATTCTATCCAGTTCTACGCCTAGCCAGTGGCACCATGTCGCCACCAGCAACAACCCAGCTGACATCGCTTCCAGAGGAGCTTCAGCTCAACGAGTGTCAAGTTCAAGTTGGCTGACAGGCCCCAGATGCTTAACCGAAGTCAATTTTCCATCAGCCTTTTCTCCCACCGAAAATACAGAATTGCCCGAGTCCGTTCCAGAGGTGAAAGTTTGCAAGATGACCACAGAAATCAAGATGGGCCAAAGATCTTGCCTGGAACCACACCGTTTTGAACGTTTTTCGGAGTGGCACAGTCTTCTTAGAGCAGTTGCTAGGCTTATACATCGCTTAGTCTGCAAAGATAGTCAGCCTTTGCAAGTTCAGGACATGTTGAAGGCTAAGGGAGTAATATTCAGGTCAGTTCAGAGGCATGAGTTTAGTCTAGAAATAGCCAGGTTAGAACAAGGGCTTGACACCCCCAGCCGGAGTTTCTTGCGTGAGTTAAACCCATTTCTAGACAAGGAGGGTATTTTGAGAGTTGGAGGAAGGTTAGCCAAGGCTAAACTCAAGGTGTGCATAAAAAACCCCATCATCATACCCCCTAATAGTCACACTGCATTGCTGCTCGTTCGGCATCACCATGAAAGGATCCATCATCAGGGTAGAACTCTAACTGAGGCAGCCCTTAGAAATGAAGGTCTGTGGGTAGTTAATGCCAAAAGGTTGGTCAACAGTTGTATTTTCAAATGTGTCAAATGTCGGCGACTCAGACGAAACTGTCAAAGTCAGTTGATGGCAGAACTACCTCAGGATAGGACTTTGACAGACCCACCCTTTTCCCATGTGGGAATCGATGTGTTTGGTCCTTGGGAGGTTGTCACTAGGAAAACCAGGGGTGGTGTTGTAAATAACAAGAGGTGGGCAGTTTTGTTTACTTGTTTAGTAATACGAGCTGTCCATATAGAAGTCATAGAAGGGATGGACACTTCATCATTTTTAAACGCATTGAAAAGGTTCATAGCCCTCAGAGGGCCAATTAAGTCAATTCGGTCGGACTGTGGCACCAATTTTGTGGGTGCGACCAAAGAACTCAATTGTGTGTCTAGGTTTGGGAGAGACCCAAAGGTTCAGAACTTTACGAATACTGAACAAATTATGTGGACTTTCAATGTTCCTCACGCCTCCCACATGGGTGGTGTTTGGGAGAGGATGATTGGTATTAGTCGCAAAATCCTTAATGCCATGCTTTTGAGTCATAGGTCATTGACGCATGATGTTTTGGTGACACTTATGGCGGAAGTTACCGCAATTATCAACAACCGGCCGCTGGTTCCCCTTACCAGTGACCCTGAGAACTTACAACCACTGACTCCTGCACTTATTTTGACACAAAAGGTGCCAGGATGGAAGGACGTCATGTTGCCAGTTCCGGACGGAACTCACCGTGCCCTGTGGAAACAGGTGCAGTCCTTGGCCAACCACTTTTGGAAAAGGTGGAAAGCTGAGTACTTAAGCCAGCTTCAAGCTAGAAGAATCTGGCAAAGCCCACAGGACAACATTGAGGTTAACAACGTTGTGTTGTTAAAGGACAAAGACTTGCCCCGCCATGCATGGCCCATGGGCATTGTATTAAAGACCTTTCCTTGCCCGGACGGTAAGGTCAGGAAAGTTCAATTAAAGACGCGCAACAGAGGCAAAGTGTCCATTTTGGACAGACCAATTAGTGACCTCGTGTTGCTTATTGGAGATGTTTAAAGTTCTAGTGTTTGTATTGTTGTGTATACAAAGGTGTTTGTATGTTTTTGATTGGTAAATTCCCACATCCTGGGAATTTAGCGGGGAGTGTTCCGTCCCCCAGGACGATGGTTTGCCTTACCTATTGGTCGTTTGTTTGCTTTCCCTCCTTTACATTTTGTTTGAGCCTCTGGCTGCAAAAGCCTAGGAAAAGTGGCTTGGAATCTGCAAGAGCTGGCTGCAGTTTTCTTTGCAGTGATTGGTCAAAGAGTGCAACATCTTAGGACCGCCCTTTTTACCAGGGTCTAGTCTCCATTTTAGAGTTTCATTCTGGCTATAGTCTTCCAACGTGCTGGAGCTGTGCAAGGCTAACTGGGACAAATCATCCTCAAAACCAGGCCAATCTAAGCCTATCCAAATTAGATAAGTATTGAATTATATTGATCTGGAATAGGAAATCTAGTTAGAGGAGCAGAGTTATTCCATCGCTTCTAGAACTAATCTTTGCTGTAAAGATAGGGAAGGAAAGAGTTTCTCCTTCTAATATAGGCAGCGTGATTAGGGTATAGTGGTTTTATAATCACCTTTGCCTTCTGGAACCAGGGATAATTCTGTGACTAAAACCTATAGAAATTTGTTTCATTTTCTGCAACTTTAAGATCTGTGCCAGGTTTACAACCTTGTATGAATAAACATCCTTTTTTGAAGTTATCCAGACTCAGTCGTTCAATATCTATAGGACAGCTTATAGGGATTTGCAGTTCGCCCGGATAAAGGACAGCACGTTTCAGTTTTATAGTTTTTTATTGTCCGGCGGACGGCACAAGGCTTTTCCTTAATGCCTCCTTATTCTCCAACATATTCGCTTATCCAACATTCTGCCGGCCCGTTTATGTTGGATAAGTGAGACTCTACTGTATTCCTTGCCCTAAAAACCTAACAAATTCAAGGGGTTGCCATAAGTTGGTACATGACTTGAAGACACACATTTGTGAAGATACACACGACTTGAAGATATACATTATTTTAAAATAAATAATATTTTAAAGGTAAATCACAGCTCCTATAGGTTTATTGAAGAGCCAGTTCATTTTTCCCACCCCAGACCCAGAAAAATGGGTAGAAATTGGGAGTCCTGGGATCATTCTTTGCCCATTGTTGCTTAAAGAAGGTAGAAAAATGTAATCCTCCTTTTCCTTCTCTTCAGGCATCAATCCTGATTTTAGCAGGTTAGAAAATGTCTTTAATCGCTTTATCAACAACACCAGCTTAAGATCTTGCCCTCACCCCATTTGTAGCCGTGTTGTCTTGCCTGCTTAGGTTAATCCGAGACTAATTTGAGTTGTGCTCTCCACTTAGCCTCCAATAAGCGCAGGTGGCAGAGTCGGCCCAACTTTGCCCTTTACCTGTCGGGTTTTCTGGGCAAGAGGCCAACGTCGATCAGCGTCTTTTCCATCTTCTGCTTATTCTGAGATGTGGGGAGGGCTGCCATGCAAATCCTGCCTACCATACACAAATTCATACCAGGCAGCAATAAGGACTGTGAGACCATGGATGGTGTGACTATGCCCACCAAATGCAAACAAAAGCATGGTTGTTGTGTGCCTTCTGGTCATTTCTGATTTAAGGTGAACATAATGTATGTTCAGAGCATTCTTGAGGATCCATCTCACCCATCATATTCTTGTTTTGAATTATTACCATCTGGCAGATGATACAGGGTGATAAAGACAAAGACAGAGTGAGAGGTAACCTTTATCTCAGAGCTGTAACTGTATTGAACTCCATGACTTTGCATTGATGTGGCGGCCATGTGGTAGTTACTGGGGTGTGGAGGGATGGGTATGTTGTTTTTTGTGATGTGGGCTGGGGAAAGCATTTAATTTCATTGTACAACGTACAATGTATTCTATTCTATTCTGGGGGATGTGACTGCACAACTTGCCCAGGGTCACCCGGTGGGTTGGCATTGTTGATGGAGAATCAAACTCTGGTCTCCAGAGTTGTAATCCAATGGTAAAACCACTACACCATCTTGTCATTTAAGACTAAACACAAGAAGCTACTACTATTACTACTATTATTATTACTACTACTACTACTACTGCTACTGCTACTATTTATACCCCACTTTATCTCTCCTGAAGAAGACTCAAAGCAGCTTAACATAAAACCATATGGGAGCAAGGGATGAAGTTTTGGACTGTTGTGTGGTTTCTAGGCTGTCCGTCCGTGTTCTGGCAACATTTTCTCCTGATATTTCACCTGCATCTGTGGCTGGCATCTTCAGAGGATCTGATGGTGGTAAAGCAAGTGGAGTACCCCAAGACCCATTGAGTCAAAGCCTAATCTATTAGGCAGGAAGACACAATTGAAGACACAATGACAGATGCCCATTGAGTATCTGCTTAAAAACTTCGAGAGGAGACTCCATCATACACTCAGGCGGCTTATTCCACGGCTGAACAGTTCTTACCATCAAGAGGTTTTTCCAGATACTTAGCTGGAATTTCTCTTCCTGCAATTTGCATCCATTGCTTCATGTCCTAGTCCCTCAAGCAGCAAAAAAACGAGCTGCCCACTCCACAGTGTGACATCCCCAACACAATACCCTATTTTGCTACAGTTTCCTAATTCCAGTTTTGGTGTTCTTGCAAGATCTTCCTCTGCTTTGAAATATCAGAATTGCAGAAGAAGAATATTATTGCACTCATGGAAATTCTAAAACCCTATCCGAGAGGGTTTCTGGAGCTGAGAGTGTGTGACTCACCCAAGAGGACCCATAAGCAAGGTCAAGCATGATTGCTACTTAGATGGAAATCCTAACTGAAATCCAAGGTATATCTACACTGTAAAATGAATGCAGTTTGACAACACTTTAGCTGCTCTGACTCAATGCTATAGAATCCCTTAAATTGTAGTTTTACAAGGTCTTAGGCTTTCCCTATCAAAAGGTGCTGGTCCCTTACCAAACTACAACTTCCAGGAACCCAAAACATTGCATCATGTCAGTTAAGGTAGCGTCAAACTGCATTAATCCTACAGTGTAGACGCAGCCCCAGTTAGAGTTGACAGTACTGGGTTAGATGGATCAACAGTGAGACGCAGCATCAAGTAGATTCCTATCTTCTTAAATATACATCTTACAGACTGTAAGTCTAACTGTCAGCTTTATTTATTTCTGAAGCGTATAGCATATATCTCCGTGGCCAATTGGCATTCCCAAGCCATTTGAGAGTAAAGTGCACAGAGAAAGTAATATCGCAAAACAAATATATCAAAAACCAACAGCTCCCACCTGGTCCCTCTGGGAAAGCATCAGCACATGTTGTTCATAAGCTAAGACATTACATTTCAGGGAGCCCTCACTATCTGCAGGGATTTGGATCTTGGATCCTCTGCGAATGAATGCCCAAGCCCATGGACGTTCCAGTCCCATTCTATACCATGGCATATTAAAGTAGTATCCCTTATATAAAATGGCAAAAAAAAGGGTTTTCGGGAGAGGGACATGGATACAGATGGCTATTTGCTTTCTGCTTCTGTCTCTTTAACAGCACTCTAAACTGTGGAAGTAGGATTCATCAGAACAAAGGTCATTCATATTTTAATAAACAAGGTCTGTGCCATCATCTGCTATTTTCCTTGGACACCTAAGACATTATATGAGTCTACAGCAGGCATGGGCAAACTTTGGCCCTCCAGGTGTTTTGGACTTCAATTCCCACCATTCCAAACAGCCTACCAGTAGACTGTTAGGAATGGTGAGAGCTGAAGTCCAAAACACCTGGAGGACCAAAGTTTGGCCATGCCTGGTCTACACTGATCTTCTGGTGATAATGTATGCTTCAAATTTCCTTCTATATATTTAATAACCAAACCATTTCTGTATCGTGCTGTCGAAGGCTTTCAGGGCTGGAATCACTGGGTTGTTGTGAGTTTTCCAGGCTGTATGGCCATGTTCTAGAAACATTCTCTCCCGATGTTTCGCCCACATCTATGGCAGTCCTCAGAAATTGTGAGGTCTGTTGGAATCTAGGCCAGTGGGGTTTATCTGTGAGAGAAAGAACTCTTTGTGTTCGACAACTCTTTGTCTGTTGGAGGGAAGTGTGAATGTTGCAATTGGCCACCTCAATTAACATTGAATAGCCTTTCAACTTCAAAGCCTGGCTACTTCCTGCCTGGGGAATCCTTTATTAGGAGGTGTTAGCTGGCCCTGATTATTTATTGTCTAGAATTTCCATGCCTTCTGAGTGTTGTTCTTTATGCTTCTGGAACATGGCCATACAGCCCAGAAAATTCACAGCAACCCATTTCTGCATTGCCTGCCTGCTCTATATATTTCCAAGCTGCCATTAACAGCGCAGGAACAGGGCAATTTTTTAAAAAGTTGGTAACCCTAAGCCAGGCATGGGCAAACCTGGGCCCTCCAGGAGTTTTGGACTTCAACTCCCACCATTCCCAACACCCTCAGGTCCCTTCCTTCTGCTTAAGCGGCTGAGGGGGCAAAGGAAAGGGCCTGAGGCTGTTAGGAATGGTGGGAGTTGAAGTCCAAAACTCCTGGAGGGCCCAGGTTTGCCCATGCCTGGCCTAAGCTTTGTGCTACAGCTGTTCCTTCCTTCCAAGCACATCTGGGCCTTCTAAAACCTGAGTAACTCCATGTTTTCTAAAGGGAACGAACACTTCCTTCAGCCTTTTCCTCCTTCAAACGGAGAATCCTTGGTCCAGAATCTTGCTGGGCTGCCGGTTCTCATTTGTAAATAGAGGAAAGAGGCTTGCCAGGGATAAAATCCTCTATCTGGAGGAGGAAAGGGGCCTTTCTTTTGGAGAAAAGTCATAATCAAACGGATCTAGTGCTTTGCCTTCAGGCTCCGGCAAAGCCGCCTTTAATAAGCAGGTGAGCCTTATGGGGCTGCATTTCTAGGAGAGACTCTCCGCTGTCTCCCAGCAGTGAGTTAACCCTATATGGCCGCACCAGACAGCGGTCCATAAATAGACTCGCCACACACACTGCTTTCTTCTTTTCTCTATCTGGTGGGATTGTGCAAAAGCTGGGAGCTGCGTTTGCCGAAGACAGCAAGGCAAGTGCGATAAACAGGAGCTATTTTCGATTAGTAGTTGCTAAAAAAAGTTTCATGTACCCCCTTCCTCTACCTGGGTGCATGTGTATGTGTGTTCATTTTAGTCAATATTTGCGAAGTGCGAGACTGATTTCATAACAGGTGTGTGGGCTCCTGAGCCTCCTGGGGCAGCTGTGTGTTCTGATTTGGATGCTGTTCATCCGGCACACCTTGGGCGTTTGGAGACTGGGAAAAGCAAAGAAGGGGGAACAAGTTTGATACAATTCCGGCAGTATTTCAACCTGTAAGTGGGAAAGGCCTAATACCCCAAAGGTACCAGATTCCATCTCATCTTGGGTGCTAAGCAGGGTCTGTCCTGGTTAGTACTTGGATGGGAGACCACCAAGGTGCAGTAACTACTTGTTAGAGAAGGGAACTGACAACCAAAGCTATGTCATTCTTTGTGTTGTCAAAGGCTTTCATGACCAGAATCACAGGCTTGCTGAGAGTTTTCCGGGCTGCATGGCCATGTTCCAGAAGCATTCTTTCCTGACGTTTTGCCTGCATTTATGGCAGGACTCCTCAGAGGTTGTGAGGTCTGTTGGAAACTAGGCAATTATGATTTGTATAACTGTGGAATGCTCAGAGTGGGAATCCCAACAAAGGATTCCCCCAGGCAGTAAGCATATAATATTGATAATAATATTATAGTGGAAAACAATATTATACTACTAATAATACAATATAATAATATTAATTATCTATCTATATAAAAGGCTAATGAAATTTCAGCCTAGGACAAAACAACAAAACTGAACACCCCATAACCTCGAAAATTGACAACACAACCCCTCATAATAATAATAATAATAATAATAATAAACTTTATTTATACCCCGCCACCATCTCCCCAAAGGGGACTCGGGGCAGCTTACATGGGCCCATGCCCAAAACCATACAATATAACAAAATATAAAACAACATATCATAACACAATTTAACAATACAATAAATAATAACATACATTACAACCCTCATCCACAGCTCTACGTTCATACAACAAAAAGAAAAGAAAAATAAGGTCCTAATTAGAGGGAGAGGAATAATTGTTTTTATCCAATTGCTGCCACTTAGAAGGCTAAGCTCCGCCCACTTGGTTTCCTAGCAACCCACTCAGCCCAGGGGACAGGCAGAGTTAGGCCTCACCTAGGCCTCTTCCACACAGCCTATAAAATACAGATTATCAGATTTTAACTGGATTATATGGAAGGATCCCCAGGTGGTGGTGTTAAAGCACTGAGTTGCTGAACTTGCAGACCGAAAGGTCCCAGGTTCAAATCCCAGGAGCGGAGTGAGCGCCCGCTGTTAGCTCCAGCTTCTGTCAAACTAGCAGTTTGAAATCATGTAAATGTGAGTGGATCAATAGGTACTTCTCCGGCGGGAAGGTAATGGCGCTCCATGCAGTCATGCCGGCCACATGACTTTAGAGGAGTCTACAGACAATGCCGGCTCTTTGGCTTAGAAATGGAGATGAGCACCAACCCCCAGAGTCAGACACGACTGTACTTAATGTCAGGGGAAAACCTTTACCCTTTACCTTAACTACCAACAATTCCTCAATACTTTATTTCCCATACCACCATACTTCGCCACAGCAACGCGTGTATAGTATATTATATATTAAATGTAATATTACTAATAATATTACCATTTAATGATATAGTACAATATATTAATTTAATGCTTATATTGTGCTATGCTAATAATATATTGTATGTTCATTTGATTTGTAAGCCGCTCTGAATCCCCTTCGGGGTGAGAAGAGCGGGATATATATATGTAGTAAATAAATAAATAATAAATAAGCAGCTAGACCTTGAAGCTGAAAGGCTATTCAATGCTAACCAAGGTGGCCAATTGCAACATTCACATCTGCCTCAAACAGACAAGAGCTCTTTCTCCCACCCTGAACATATAATATATAATAATATAATTTCATTTTTGTACCCCGCCACCATCTCCCCAGAGGGACTCGGGGCGGCTATAAAACCAACATACAATTATTCATTATTCCACAGATATTTAAATCCCACTTGCCTAGTTTCCAACAGACCTCACAACCTCTGAGGATGCCTGGCGTAGATGCAGGCGAAATGTCAGGAAAGAATGCTTCAGAAACATGGCTATACAGCCTGGAAAACTCGCCCCAACCCTATGCTATTCTTGCCTTCTATTAACCGAGCTATCTTTTTCACTTTCATCTGGGCCATCGAATCATCTGTAATAGTAACCCCCTGAATTTCATGGAGTTTTCTTGGGCAAGGAATATATGGTGTCCATCTACAATGTAAAATGAATGCAGTTTGACAGCACTGTGGCTGCCATAGCTGAATGCCATGGGTTTATGGGAATTGTAGTTTTTTCCACGTTTTTAGACTTTGCTGCTAAAGACTTTCGAAGCCCCACAAGCTACAACTCCCATGACAACAATATCAAAGTACTCTTTCTCATGGAGAAAGAGAAAATGTTTCAGTAGTCTTCAATTTTTTCTCAAATGTCTGGCAGGGTGAGGCTTTATAGCAGACATGGGCAAACTTCAGCCCTCTGGATGTTTTGGACTACAACTTTCACAATTCCTAACAGCCGGTAGGCTGTTAGGAATTGTGGGAATTGAAGTCCAAAACATCCAGAGGACCAAAGTTTGCCCATGTCTGCTTTAAAGGAAGTTCAAATACACTATACATCATGCGAGATGCCCATTAACCTCTACTTAAAGACCTCCAAAGAAGAATAGCTCACCACCCACTGAAATTGTCTATTACAATAAAGTGGTTCATTCTAATGTTTAAGTGGGATCGCTTTCCTTGCAATTTGTATCCACCAGTTTGTTTTCTAGGCTCTTGAGCAACAGAAAACAAGTTTGCTCCATCTGTTGTTATTCCTTGAAACATGTTAGCATGTCTGGAATGGCACCTCTTCTCTTCTACAGGGACCAGAAGTGTTTAGGGTGGGTTTTGTTTTGTTTTGGATGTTGGAATACCTGTATTTGCATATAGGTACATAATGAGATTTGTTTGGTATGGGACCCTCGTCTGAGCACAAAATTCATTTATGCTTCCTATGCACTTTACACATATCCCAAAGGTAATTTTATATACAATCATTATGCATCTGAATCAAATTTTGTGCGCACTGAACCTTCAGAAAGCAAAGGCGCCACTGTCTTGGCCTACTGTATAGACAATTATGGATTCTGGACAATTTTGGATCTCGAAATTATGGACAAGAAAAGCTCAGTCTTCACTCTTAATGCTACAGCCATTTCCTCTCTGGTTTTCTTCTCACCCCTCTCTCTTTTCAAGTGCCCATCTTAACGGTCATAAATGTCCATTCCACTCTCATTTTCTCCCATCTCCTTAGTAACCAATAGCACCCACTCCATACTATTCCTTCCTATTCACCAGTGGTCAGTGATCACGGCATTATATTCAAAGGCATAACTGTCTTTGTCTGGAATATCAATGCAAAGGGAGCTTAGAGTATCTCGGGGACAATATGAAATAACAAAGTTGGTAACAAGCTTTCTTAGATGAAGAACTTTGTTACAGCAGCCTGTTGCCTGGTTGCAATTGCATTCTATAAAGTAACTAGCTGTGCCCGGCCATGCGTTGCTGTGGCGTTGTCTGGTGGTGTTGGTGAGAACTTGTTGAGGTAGTGGTGGTATTGAATGTTTGTTGTATGGTTGTCTTTATGTTTAGTATGCATTTGGTTGTTTGTGTACTGTGAAAGTGGTGAGGGTAGAGGGGGTCTATGTCCCTGTGTAGTATTGTATAGTATTTATATGTTGTCCATGTGTTGTGAACGCTTGGATTGTGTCCTGCTGCATAGTAGAAAGGGTTGGGCTGGATGGCCCTTAGGGGTCTCTACAAACTCTTGGATTCCATGCTTCTATTATTATTATTATTATTATTATTATTATTATTATTATTATTATTATTATTATTATTATCAGAGCCGGCCCTAGGTATTTTTCAAGTGTAGGCGAACAGAATTTTGGCGCCCCTCCCCCCCAAAACAAACACTGAAAAATAAAAGTGTTGGATAAGCAAAATTATTGGATAATAAAGAGGGATTAAGGAAAAGCTTATTAAACATACATTAAGATTTTACAAATTAAGCACCAAAACATCATGTTTTACAACAAATCAACAGAAAAAGCAGTCTCAACTGCACCCCGTATGTTTGGCACCTGAAGCGACCACTTAATTCGCCTCATTGTTGGACCGGCTCTGATTATTATTATTATCCAACATATTCACTTATCCAACGTTCTGCCGGCCTGTTTATGTTGGATAAGTGAGACTATATTATCTGCTTAGAACTGGATTATATGAGGCCCCTTCTACACAGCTGTATAAAATGCACACTGAAGTGAATTATCTGGCAGTGTGGACTCAAGATAATCCAGTTCAAAGCAGATAATATAAGATTATAAATGGGTTATATGGCTGTGTGGAAGGGCCTTGAGTCTACGTTGCCATATAATCCAGTTCAAATCAGATAATCTGTATCTTATAGGCAGTGTGGAAGAGGCCTGAGGCCTACCTGTGCCTGTCCCCTGGGCTGAGTAGGTTGCTAGGAGACCAAGTGGGCAGAGTTTAGCTTTGTAACTGGCAACAATTGGATAAAACACAATTATTCCTCTCCCTCTAATTAGAACTTTATTTTTCTTTTCTTTTTGTTGTATGAACGCAGAGGCATGGATGAGGAGTTGTGTTGCCAAGTTTAGTGTTTCTGGGATGTGTAGTTTTGTTGTTTTGTCCTAGGCCGAATTTTTTTTATTCTTTTATATATATAGATGGAAACATACCACACATTTGTCTTGTGCAATCTGGGTAAACTGCTATCCTTTTTGGTGTCCTGGATTTCGGTGGGGTCCCAATCCGTTTTTTGGGATCCTCCTGAATTCAGGAGGGCAGAAATCTGTTTTCGATCTGAGAAGTCAAAGTATTTGGTTTCTATCTGGCCCATTGTGGGGAGGGGGCTTCCCAGGTTCCCCTTCCCATCATTTTAGGCATTGTTTGTCCTTATATCCTTCATTAAGACCTGGATTGAAAGCATCAGAGTTAAGATACCACTTTCTGTGATCCCTTCCCTTCTGTCTGTAGAGGAGACTGAGATTAATGCTTCATTAAAGCTGTTTCTACTCTAGAGGAGAGGTGACGTATGCACTTTCTCTCCCAGTTCTACACTACACCACACACTCTTACCAAAGCATTTTAAGGAGGCTTCCTTAAGGAAGGAAGAGCAATGACTGCTGGAGCTATCCTACCTGGGTCTCCTTTAAAAAACCCTCCTTTTTTGGCATACTGCAATCTCCTTTCTGCTTTGGTTTAATGCTTCCTTAGACCTGTTTCTACTTTCTACTCTAAAGGAGAAGTAACTAGGTGGTAGTAGTTTTCAGCGAATGAGGGTCTTCTTTTTGTTTGCTGGGATTAATAAAAAAGATTATTAATGCCAAATAGGAGAGGAGGAGCCGAGATCGGCTGCCACGTGATCCCATTACAGACAGGAATCCATGACGGCTGGGCCCTTGCCGTTTTGTGCACCCAAACAAACCAAAGAAGCCAGATTGACCAAAAGAAACAGCAAAAAACGTATCTGCAGACAAGCCTCCCACATATACTTCTGTGCAATTGTGCATTGCTGGCACATTATTGATGCAAATGACCACTTTTCGTCTTCTGCATAGCATCACTTCTTACCTGTATTTGTCCTACCGATCCATTTGTGTTGTAGCTTTTTTTCTGTTTTCCCCTATTGTGCCACAATGACTCAGTCGCACAGTTTTGACATTCTCATGAGATCTTCCTCTGTTTCATAATATTGAGACTGCAACAGAAAGACATTATTGCACACAGAGGAGTGACAGAAGAACAGTAGTATGACTTTTTCCAGTCAATGAAAGAAACTATTCAATCATAATTCAAGTTCAGTGTGATTACAGGAGACACGGCATCACGCCATAAGTTCCATCCTTTTGTCCTGCTGTAAGTGTGCTTTATCATTCTCATGTAATAAAGTCCTACGTCTGAGACTCTTAGAAAGAGAAGGATTCTGCCTTCTTCTCTCCTCTCCTTCCTGCTGTTTTAACTGAGTGAAAGTCCATTTTGCAGCAACTGAAATAGCATGAGGACAAAGCGGAAGAAGAACACACAAGCTCAGAAGGGATGAAGCAAATGACTACAGCCTTTCCAAGCTTGTGTGTTCCTCCGTATTGTTCACCCTTGTTTTGACCTCATTCTGATCTTACTTGGCCACACACCTCCTGATTTTCATCTGTGAAATGCTGGAAGGTATGCAATGGGCATAACAGAAAGGGTTAAATCATTTGAGACTGATTAAGTTGGAAGGAGGAATGTAAAAGCAGATGTGTTAGAGATGTGCAACATTTTGGATTAATGTTTTGTTGATTTTTTTTTTTTGGAACTGAATTATATGCTATCACAGCTAGGCCAGAAACCCTATTAATTGAAAAAAGGTTTAAATTACACATCCAGTTAATGCATTTCTTAGTCGGTTCTGACAGCCCATCACTCCTTCCCTCCCAGAAACATAGGGACAATGATATTCTACTTTGCAGGATCATTGTGACCAACAATGTAGGGAGTAACATACACAAGTAGCTTTGGAAAATAAATGTCAAAAATGCTAAGTATTATACAGTACTAGCTGTGCCCGGCCACGTGTTGCTGTGGCGTTGTCTGGTGGTGTTGGTGAGAAATTGTTGAGGTAGTGGTGGTATTGAATGTCTGTTGTATGGTTGTCTTTATGTTTAGTATGCACACTGAAGTGGATTATATGGCAATGTGGAGTCAAGATAATCCAGTTCAAAGCAGATAATGTAAGATTCTAAATGGGTTATATAGATGTGGAAGGGCCTTGAGTCTACACTGCCATATAATCCAGTTAAAATTTGATAATCTGTGGAAGAGGCCAAAGTGAGGCCTAGCTGTGCCTGTCCCCTGGGCTGAGTAGGTTTGCTAGGAGACCAAGTGGGTGGAGCTTAGCCTTCTAACTGGCAGCAATTGGATAAAAACAATTATTCCTCTCCCTGTAATTAGGACTTTATTTTTCTTTTCTTTTTGTTGTATCAACCTAGAGCCATGAATGATGGGTTGTGTTGTCAAATTTCGAGGTTGGGGGGCCTTTAGTTTTGTTGTTTTGTCCGCTGCCCTGATGCCATCACTCTTTTATATATATAGATATTAATGGAACCTATAACCATAGCTTTCTTTATTTGCATCTGACATTTTCTATATCCTCCAGCATGACTCTATGATATGCTTCTACCAGACTTTGACCATGGAAATGCAATGGAGGATCTAGTGATGCATAGAGAAGTTTCCTCTCTAGGTACTTCCTAGGTCTTCCAGTTTGATTCTAAGGTATACTTCTATCTGAAGTCATTTCACTATTAACTGAAACTTTTACTATCTGTCTAAATCTGGGAATAGATCATAATTTACAAGCATTTTGGATGTTGTACAAAACCAGTAGAGTGTAGTGGTTTGAGCATTGACCAAGTCTCTGGGAGATCAGGGTTCAAATGTCCTTTCAACTTTGGAAACCCCCTGGTTGACCTTGGTCAAGTCATACCATCTCAGACTCTGAGAAAGTCCAAGAAAATCTCTGAACAAATTGTACCAAGAAAACCCGATGATAGGTTCGCCTTATGTTCTCCATGCGTTGGATACAACTTGAAGGCACATAGTAACAGCAAATTGGTCTCTGTGAGTGTGGTGCTAAAGTATGGTTAATTTATTCTGCATTAATGAGCACAGAGTGATCTTATGTAGGTGATACCCACACAAGTGCCCCACTTTTCTTGTGACTCTATATCCCCCATCCCAATTAATGATCCTTTCTTCGTCACGAGTGCCTGAGTATTAATTGGTAGTGCTTTCCTCCTTTCTAAATCTGGCAGAAGTAACATATTGTTTGGAACAAATTACTATCGCAACAACTAATTTAAGCATACCTCCCCAATGCCAAACTTGGCACCGTAATAAGGCTGGGGCTGCCGCTGGAGGTAAGCCCGTCGAATGAGCTGTGGGCACACAAAGAGGCTTGCTGCCTGGAATATTTTAAAGACAGAACACGGCCATGTAGCCATGGTCTCCTGTGTATTCACTGAATGCTAAATCAGTGGTGAGCGACACATGGCTGTGTTCCTTCCCATGTGTGACACACTCCTCAGGGTGCTGTTTTGGAAAAGTATTTGGATAAGTCACTTGGTCCAAAATACTGTTGTTGGGACCCAGTGATAGGGCTAAAACAGTCAGCTGAATGGTCCCTGTGTTGTGTTCTTTTTTATGTATGATTGTGCATACGAATTTAAATATTTTGTTGTTGTTGTTGTTGTTTGCCTTCATGTAATTCTGGCTTATGGTGACCCTAAGGCAAAGGAATCTTGGACCATCTTAGAGACTGAGAGAACAAAATAGGGAGGGTTGTTGTATGCCTTTCGGGCTGTGTGGCCATGTTCCAGAAGTATTCTCTCCTGCATCTATGGCAGGACTCCTCAGAGGTTGTGAGGCATGGATAAATGCTCGACCACTCCAATAACTATCATGTCAGACTACACAGAGAAGCCACTGAAATCCACAAGCATGTGGACAACTTCAACAGAAAGGAGGAAACCATGAAAATGAACAAAATCTGGCTACCAGTATTTAAAAAACTAAAAAATCAAAACAGTAGATGGGAAGCAACACTCTGAGGGCAGACGAGCCCCAAGGACGGCTAATGACTCTTAACAAAGGATGCCCCCCAAGCAAGAGACAAAACCTTTCCAATGCTAATTAGGGTGATTAACTGAAACATTAACACTGGCTTCCAACTGACAAAGGACTCTTGTCACACCCTGGACTCTCCACAGATATATATTTTTTCCTTCCTTGCCTAGTTTCTCCATGCCTCACAACCTCTGAGGATGTCTGCCATAGATGTGGGTGAAACGTCAGGAAAGAATACTTCTGGAACATGGCCACACAGCCCGAAAGACATACAACAACCCTGTGATCCTGGCCATGAAAGCCTTCGACAACACAAAATAGGGAGGATAACCATTGGTAGACAAGTTCATAGAATCCTTGAATTGGAAGAATCCCAAGGCCATCCTGCAGGTACAGCCTAGAATTGTATTAGCTTTTTTAGCTGCAGCATCACACTGGTAACTCATGTTCAGGTTGTGGTTTACTAAGACTCCTAGATCCCTTTCACATGTATTGTCAAACCAGGTGTCACCAATCCATTATTAAACGTGTATTAAATGTGTTATCTGCTTGCAATCACGTTCTTTACACAAATACAATTGTTGGAATAATCACTTTCATACCTTGCCAAAATTGTGAAATTCAGACACTTTGAATTCCTGCTTTCAATCTTCCGCACAACCTCACTTTCTACCCATCCTTGCTTTACCCAACACATGCATGCCATCTTTTTCTCTGTTTTCACTCCCCCTCCATTTTGCCACAATTGTGTAGTTGTACAATTTTGCTTTTCTTTTAAGACCTTCACTTTGTGATGTTGGGACAATAGCAGAAGGATGTAATCACCTTTTGTTATATATCTTTATTAAGGTTTTTACATTATAAAAAAGAGAAAAAAGGAAGAAAAATACAAATCATGATATTTCACAGCGAAAGTGGGAGAACATTTCTTTATAGGTAGAAAGTAGGAAATAAAAAAGAAGAGAAAAGAAATGTATATATCTATACACACACATGCATATATGTATATACATACATATACATACTCGTCAAAACCTAGATAGATAGATAGATAGATAGATAGATAGATAGATAGATAGATAGATAGATAGATAGATCTGAAGGGGGGGGGGAAATGAGAAAAAAGAGAAAAAATAAGGGGGTGGGAAGGAAAAATGATAATAGTAATAAAAATAAATAAATAGATAAAAATGTAAAGAAAGAAAGAAAAAGGTTGTAGACTCCCATCTGTCTTTTACTGGCTTTTTGTAGTCTTTTTCCAAATTATTGGTAAAATACCATGTCCCTTCATCCTCCTTAATCTCTAAGGTTGTGTCAATTCAGGAAATGAGATCAAACTTCATCTGTTTTAAATAGTCCTTTACCAGGTCCCAATTTGTTTCTTTCTTTGGTAAACCTTGATTTGGGGATAGCCAATAGGTGAGTCTATCCATGTTCATTATCTCTATAACTTTGTTTAGCCAATCCTCCTTTTTGGAATCTCCTTTTGTCTCCAAACCCAAGCATATGTTATCCTCACGGCCGTAGTCAGATAATTGAACAGAATCTCTTTGTTCTTCTCATCATCAATGTCAAACATTCCCAATAAGAAATATTCCATTTCCCTTTATCTTAAGAATTGATTGTATAGCTTCATTTATAACTTTCCAGAATAATTGGGCTTTTGGGCAAGTCCACCACATATGGTAAAAAGTCCCAGTCTGATATTCGCACTTCCAACATTTGTTAGAAGAATTTTTATAGCATTGGGAAATGTTATAGGATGTAATCACCTTTTGGATAGTTAAAGAAGGCAATCATGCCATCCTTCCAGCCTTCTCTTCTCCAAGTTGAATATGCCCAACTTCTTCAACCTTTCTTCAAACATTTTGTATCATCCTTGTTGTTCTTCTCTGAACTTCCTCCAGGTTGTCTACAATCTATATCAGGCATGGGCAAACTTTGGTCCTCCAGGTGTTTTGGACTTCAACTCTCACAATTCCTAACAGCCTACCGGCTGTTAGGAATTGTGGGAGTTGAAGTCCAAAACACCTGGAGGGCTAAAGTCTGCCCATGCCTGATCTATATCCTTCTTAAAGTGAGGAGCTCAGGACTGAACCCAGTACTCCATATGAGGTCCAGCTAGCACAGAACAGAGGCGGACCATTGCTTCCCTTGTCTTGGAAACTATGGTTTTAACGACAGAGGATGAAATATGGTTTGCTTCCTTTGCTGCCTCATTCAACCTCGGCTGGGCAAAATGATCAGGCTGGCCTCCCGCAAAGTTCCTTTCCTCTGTTACGAAATCTAACCTTTATTGTGGCAGGATTTAGGTTAGCTTAACATGAAGTTTTTTTCTGTGAGTTATTCTTTTGTGTCAGGACCACAAATGTTAATTTTACAAGGAGGAAGTTTAAAAATGTAGCAATGGGGGCGTCGGATTTGGTCTACTTCTGAGGCCGTTTTTAATGGCACTCGAACTTTTCCAGGAACAATTCAGTCTGGTCCTGCTGAGATACAACAGACATCTCCCTGTAGCCGTGTGCCATTTTCAGATCTTTACGTACATGTAATGTGTGATCACCTTACAAGCTGCGGATGGTGTTCTCCCGTTTCGTTGAACCTCTTGACACCTGGATGGAGAAATGATAATAGAGAAACCATTTCAAAAGTCTGAGGACTTTAAAATCCAGTTTTCACTGTATAGATTTTCTCTTTTTTTTAATTGTCTTTTCCTCTGCTGATTCTCAAAACTGTTTTGAGATCTAGACAGGAAAATGGGGAGACTCACAGGTCGAGTCTCCTTTCTCTGAAATATTTGATTGCAGAAGGGTTTTGGATTTCAGATTTTGGAATATTTGCATCAACATGCTGAGATGCCTTGGAGATGGAATCCAAGTTAAAAATAAAATCCATGCATGCTGCATAGACACCTTATACAGATAGCTTGGAGGTAATTGTATACACAATATTTTAAATAATGTTGTGCATGGAGCAAAGTTTGTGCACATTTGGCCAATCAGAAAGCAACGGTGCCGCTGTCTCAACCATCTGTGTGGACTATTTTGGATTGTTTTAGATTTTGGAATTCCAGATAAGGAATGCTAGACAGACCCATATTGAATAGAAAAGTTAATTAGAGAAATTTGTCAGCCAGTAACATTTGGACATCATTAAAAGGGGAAGAGAAGGGATCTGCATAGCTGCATTGATGTTCGTCCTGTTGCCGTAAATTGTTGAATACAGATTCTGCAAACATAGGAAATAAATCTTAGCTTTTAATTTTGGCATTTTGCATAATGGTAAAAAAAAACTTGGAAAATAGTTCCCTAAAGTCCAGTTTTGTCTGAAGCATGTAAATATGAAAAGGAATTTATAACCTTCTGTTTCTACATAATATCCTTGTACTTGGCAAAGGGAAAAAAACACATTGTAAAACTGCACTATTCATATTCATCTGAAAAATTCCCAGATAGCAAGAAATTCACATACAATTATGCGTGAATATTTCTATGTAATGAAGCCCTTTCACCCAGATATTTTGTTTTTCTAGCTCTCTGACCGCATCTCTGTTTTTGCTGGTTTGGAATGCAAATGACTGCTTTTACCTTAAAAATGTACTTTCTGGGTTGCTGTGTGTTTTCTGGGCTGTATGGCCATGTTCCAGAAGCATTCTCTCCTGACATTTCACCCACATTTGTGTCGGGCATCCTGAGATCTGTTGTGAAACTAGAGATTGTGAGATCTGTTGGAAACTAGGCAAGTGGGGTTTCTATATCTGTGGAAAGTCCAGAGAAAGAATCATTGTTTTCTTGAGG